>NC_080569.1:23720000-24320000 GCF_030253575.1 Rhododendron vialii | reverse complement strand
GCAACATAGAGGCTGATATCTAGCTATGTCTTACATTCCGGTTTGGCTCAATGTCAGTAGCTTGCAGTCAACAGGCTAAGTCAATGAACACTAACTTATTACGGAGCAAAATCACCATGCCTTGGTTGCGAATAAGTGTTCTAGGGTAACTAAATCTGAATGATACTTTATCCCGATCTTATGTGGGATTATCTTTCATTGTACTCTCTGGATCAGTTACTACTCTTGAATTGAGTAACCACACCGGAACTTACAAAATAAACGGTTCGGATCGTCAAATGAACACGTGATTGGTCTCATTTTGCATCAGACGAGGAAGCATCACGTGATCGGTCTCATTTTGCATAAAGCAGTGACTGGTGCTCTTCTTTAAATCGAAAAATGAACAGCACCGAGATCGGACAACACCAAATAAGAAAGCAAAATCAAAGTGTATCTAAATTGAAGACTCATGTCGGGCAAAAGAAACAATTAAAAGTCATAACCTTCATGTTTTGGTTTAGCATTATTTCTTTAAAAAATGCTGCTTCAGATTAATGTTTGCAACCTAACTTAAGGAGTGCACCTTAACAAGGATACATTTCTCAAAAACCAAAAAGTTAAAGAAGTTAGAGATAGAAGACTCTGCCATGGCCACTTATTCTAAGTTTCTATTCAAAAACAAAATTGTATTCAGACATCCACATTCACTGTCAGTTCTTGCCCTAATTAGAGGGCCAAACGGGCATGTGGAGTAGCAAATGCAACAGCTATGTAGCGGTACATGACCGCAGCTGAGACTACTGACTGCGGCCAAATCATGCTACCAGCCTACTAGGCTGTTGAAGACTAGGCACTCTCATTCAAATGTCTCGTAAGCACGTAAACTCACCAAAATTCCAATTAAACACTTTGGAGTTGTAAAAAAAGATTGAATTAGAGCCCTTCATCAACTTCCGTCAACAATTCGACTGAATAATCTGATGTGCCTATTTTCTCGGAAAAAACAGTTTGACATGTTATGCCACTGGACTCCCATGTTGGCATACCCAAGTACCAAACCCAAACATAGTGGATGTTATATATGTTACATTACCTCAGCACATCAGAAGTTTGAAACTAGTAACTTATTTACAGTCTCTGCATTACTTGAATGTTAACAATGCTAGGGAAAAAAAAAAAAAGGGGGCGAAGTCCACTTTGACCCCTTGTGGTTTAGGTCATGTGAGGATACACCCTCTACGGTTCACAAGTGTGCAATAACAACCCAGTGGTTTGTGAAGTGTGTGCATAAGACCCAATTTCGTCCATAATAACGCCAAGTTTGACAGGCGCGCATCAGAAGCCCGATATGCTCTCAGCTTCTCCCTTGATTCATCTTCTTCCTTGAATCTAACCAATCTATCCCATGTACTAAAAATTAGATCTGAACCATTGATATTGTTCAGTTTGACAAGTACTACATCCATACCAAATTCAAGTTGATTGAAAGTGAAAACCACATGATCGAATCAAATTTATTATGAAGGAAATTTTCAAATTTAAATTTATCATTCATCTTAACAAGAATTGGATCACTGAGTTATTGATGTATGATTGAGTTGATTTTTTTATAGAGATGCTCTATTATATGATTAATAAATTATGCTCTATTTAAAAGCTAAAGAATCTGATCGATCAGTCCTATTTCTCTTTGTGACAAATATGATTCGTTCAACGGATAACAAAGCCCAATGAAATCAGTTTTTCGCATCGACCTTAAATGCACCGATACTTACAAAATAAATTGTTCAGATCGTCAAATAGACCCGCAATCAGTACTCCCATTTTGTGTCAAATGAGAAACCGAGGAAGCATCACATAAGAAATCTTAATTTGAATATCCGTTATAACAGTTGCACAAAGTAGTGGCTGGTGCCCTTCTTTAAGCGAAAAATGAATAGCACCAAAATCAGACAACACCAAACAAGAAAACAAATCAAAATTTATTCAAATTCAAGATGAGGACTTAAAATTTGGTTTTACATTTTTTCTTTACGAATGCTGCTTCAGATGAATGGGTGCAACCTAAAAAGATATGTTTTGGTTTAGCATTTTTTCTGTTCGTATCCTTGTTAAGGAGTGTACCTTAATAAGGACATGTTTCTCGAAAACGAAAAATGTAAAAGATTGAAGACTCTGGCACGGGCACTTGTTCCTAGTTCCTATTCAACAAAAAAATTGTTTCCTAACATCCACGTCAACATTCACTATCAATTCTTGCCCTAATTAGAAAGGCAAAAGGGCATGTGGAAATGTAAAAGGGTACGTAGCGGTACATGACCGCAGCTTATACATACTATTGACTGCAGTGAAATAGCACCCTAACAGGCGGCAGAAGACCTTTGGTCTCTGCTTGAAGACAATACTCCCTCCGTCCCTTATTTAGAGTTCAGTATTTTATTTTGGGCTGTCCCTAAATAAGTGTCCATTTTGTAACGTTAGGGGGATAAAAGTTGGTGCATTGTTTATTTTGTCCCTAAAAGTGTATTTCATTTTAAAAAGTTAGTGAGTAAAAGTATAATGATGATGGGTAAGTAGGGAAAATAGAGGAAAAAATTGATGTGAAAGGTATAATAATGATGTCTTTTTAATAAGTTGGAGTTACGAAGCAGGACACTTAAAAAGGGACGGAGGGAGTATCAAAATGTCGAAACCTATAAATTTTTTATTTACATTATCTCCAATTGCTTCTCGATTCGTTGGATCTTTTGATGTTAACAATGCTTTGAATTCAATTTTCAAAACCGATAATTTAATTTTTGGGAGCATTTGTTGGTTGAAAATGTCTAATGCTAGCTGTATGTTAGTAGGAAGCTTCTTTGACCTATGAAAACTAGTAGGGACATGGGTTTAATCTTTTAGAGTCTAAACTTTAGACAAACTCACCCAGATTGGGATTTAATCAGCTTGGCCATCTCCAACCCTTCACCTTTTTATTCATCAGATTTGAGTAAAAAAATTAGCCAAAAGTTTGATTTTGTTATAAACTTAAAACAAATATAAAAGAAACTTGCATAAAAATAAAACAAATTGAACACAATCATATTCTCATTAACTTCTTTCAGTGTCTCTTCTCTTTCTTCTGTTACTAATATTCTCCTTCTCATTAAACCACATTGATGATTTTCCCAACCAGAAGACTATTATTACAACCACCTTTGTGTGGTCAGCCAATAACGTGTCACTTTTGCAACAAATTTGATATTGACGACTCTAATGACTATCATCAAATTTTTCATCAAATCATTCCTAAAATTTCCACTTTTATCCCGGACATCTTCCTAGGAAAGGGATATATACACGGTAAAGCATTTAAAATATTATCACTGAATTTAAGTGAAGGAGGAACAAAAGGCATTTAGATTTTATGAAATCTTACCGTTGAAAATTTGGTGAAGGAATTGATCGCACAACCATAATGGTACCGAACCGCATAAGAAGTATTGAATGACATGTAGTGAGAATTAGGTGTAGCGGCTGTGGATTTTTCGAAAACATTTTTGTCACTAGAGTACTTGAAGCATCCTGTCAGAGCAAAGGAATATAGAATCACAAAAATAAAGGTTTTGAATTTTAACCCTATATTTTTTGTAAAAATCCAAGAAATTGCCCAACTAGCTGGAATTTTGGGGCTTTTCTTGGATATTTGCCCAAATAATTTAGGTAAAAGTTATAATTTTTAAATTTTTTTTGATTTCTCTTGTCGAGAAGAACTAATAATCTATACAAATTAGATGCAAAACTAGCAAATGAATAGGATATTTGAATATAGACAAAATAAGAGGCAAAGTTGGTTTTTTTTTTTTTTTAAACTCTTGCATTGAATAGAGTCGCACGAGCTACCTCCTATGCCTTTGTTAGACTTGTCCCAACATCGCTCATTCAAGCCATCCAAACTTCATTAATATATTATAGAGGCTTTTCCATCTATTGCCAATTGGTTTTAGGTTGGAACCCTTCAAGAAATTCTAATATGGTATGAGAGCTAGGTCTTGGGTGGCCTCATCTCCCGTGGGAAAGTCTCTGTCATCTCTCTTGTCCGAGTTAATCGCTTAGCTCTTGGTCTGTCACCTCCACGTGCATCCAGATTGCGGGGGGGGGTGGGGGTCGGTTTGAACCCTCCAAGAAATCTAACAGCCTTAATATGGTAGTACTACGACTTCGCCTCTTGTGGTAATTCCTCGTACATATGACACGAAACGGGATTCATCACGGTCTTATTTCACGATTTGAATCCTTCATCTTGTAGGTTTTAATGTGTTTAATATATATGTAAAAAATCAAGTTCACCAAAGTTTGGTAAAAGCTCGGTCACATCATATTTGACTGAAAAGAGATAAACGAAGAAGAATCTGGGTCCTATTTCTCTTTGTGACAAATATGATTCGTTCAACGGATACAGAGTCCAATAAAATTACTTTTTCACATCGATCTTAAATGCACCGAAACTTACAAATGAACTGTTCATATTATCAAATAGACCCGCGAACAGTCCCATTTCGTGTCAAATGAGGAACTGAGGAAGCATGCCATAAGAAATCTTGATTTGAATATGATAAGTGCCAAAATGTACATATTTTGGCCCTACAATCTACATTTATTAGTCCTTTATTTTTGTTAACTAATTTTTATTATGTGCTTTTATGTTTATAGGTTGCTCGAGTCCGTTGTCCGAGACTTTGGGTAAAAAGAAGAATTTATAGAAGTTCTAGATCAAAATGCAAAGTCCTTTGAAGTTAAATGACTAATGTCTTATAATGTGAAGTCCAAGGGTCTTTTGTGTTGTTAGGGGATTAAAACCCTACTCCTATATAAGTTCAGGGAAGTACTCACTTTTAAAAAAGGCTGCTGCTGCCGTGGAAAAGAATTGAGGAGGCGATCCAGAAATTGGTTCGGTACTAACGTATGATGGACGCGGTTGCCGTTTTTTGGGTTTGAATATTGTTTAGTTTCTTTTGAGTTTTTCCTTTCACCAAGTTATTTAAAGTCTTATTTAATTACTTGCATTTCGATAACTCATTTTAATTTTTGATCTTTATAAACGTTATTCGTTGGTTCTTGTTTAACGTAGATCTTTTATTTATTTTTCATCTCGCGTTATAGAAGCATGTTTCAATCTAGGGTTTCTTTTGTTTATTGCTTAATGTTGAGTGAGTAGACATAAAGGTAGGGTCGCAGGGTGATTAACGCACCGTGATCAGGTCGGACACGTTCTACTCCTGTTTTGGAATAATAATGAAAAAACAATTTTAAGTTATTAAAGAACATTCGTTAGACCAACCCGGGCATTGTCGGAGCCCATGTGAAAGGGAGATTGGGGTTCCAAAACTCAATCTCCGCTGCATCGATAACTCATTTTAATTTCTGTTCTTTATAAACGTTATTCGTTGGTTCTTGTTTAACTTAGATCTTTTATTTATTTTTCATCTCGCGTTATAAAAGCATGTTTCAATCTAGGGTTTCTTTTGTTTATTGCTTAATGTTGAGTGAGTAGTCGTCGGGGTAGGATCGCGGGGTGATTAACACATCGTGGCCGGATTGGATGCGTTCTGCTCCTATTTTGAAATAAAGAATGTTTTAAAAAATAATTTTAGATTGGTAAAATGCTTCTCGTAGACGAACCTGAGCATTGTCGGAGCCCATGTGAATGGGGGTCCAAAACTCATTCTTCGCTGCGCATGGGTAAACTGCGACCATAAGGGTTCGCATGTTGCGGGGTATCTTTTTCAGTCTAAAATCAAACGTTTTAAAGAATACCGATTGGAGTAGATGAGTCCAAACCGATTGCGAGTGTTATGAACCCTACGACCGTAGCTTTCTTTTAATTATTTGAAAAATACCAATCAATTTCTAGGTTTTAGTTAATCTCAAACAACCGATAAGGGGTGGCTACCTAAGAGCTATTTTAATCAGTAACAATCCGTGTTTTTAGTCAACACACGTCACCATCTCTATGGATTCGACTCCGGACTTACCGGATATTGTGCTACGTCGGTCTCCACCCTACGCTTGGGGCAACCCATTAATTTAGGACTAGGAAATCGTCAAGCAGAATATCCGTTAACTGTTGCACAAAGTAGTGGCTGGTGCCCTTCTTTAAGCGAAAAATGAGCAGCACCAAAATCAGACAACACCAAACAAGAAAGCAAAATCAAAATTTATTCAAATTCAAGACGAGGACTCATGTTTGGCACAAGAAACACAGGTCATACCCCTGTTTTGGTTTAGTATTTTTTCTTTACGAATGTTGCTTCGGATTAATGTGTGCAACCTAACAAGGATACATTT
Source organism: Rhododendron vialii (assembly GCF_030253575.1). Taxonomy (NCBI): domain Eukaryota; kingdom Viridiplantae; phylum Streptophyta; class Magnoliopsida; order Ericales; family Ericaceae; genus Rhododendron; species Rhododendron vialii. The sequence continues at coordinate 24,313,691 of NC_080569.1, read as the reverse complement.
TGGTTTAGCATTTTTTCTCAACGTATCCTTGTTACGAAGTGTACATTAATAAGGATATGTTTCTCGAAAAACAAAAATGCAAAAGATTGAAGACTTTGGAGCGGGCACTTGTTCCTAGTTACTACTATTCAACAAGAAAATTGTTTCCTAACATCCACATCAACATTCGCTGTCAATTCTTGCTTGAAGACAATATCATGTGGAAATATGTAAAAGGGTACGTAGCGGTACATGACCGTAGCTTGTACTATTGACTGCAGCAAAATAGCACCCTAACAGGTGGTGGAAGACCTTTGGCCTCCGCTTGAAGACAATATCAAAATGTCAAAACCGATAAATTATTTATTTACGGTATCTCCAATTCTCGATTCGTTGGATCTTGGATGTTAACAATGCTTTGAATTCAATTTTCAAAACTGATCATTTTGTTTTTGGGACCATTTGTTGGTTGAAAATGTCTAATTAATATTGCTGTTTTAGTAGGAAGCTTCTTTGACCTATGAAAACTGGCAGGGACATGGGTTAGACAAACTCACCCAGGTTGAGATTTAATCAGCACATATGTTTGCTTGGCCATCTCCAACCCTTCTTCACCCTTTTATTCATCAGATTTGAGTAAAAAAATTGGCCAAATTAAAGTTTAAATTAGTTCCTCAAGAACTATTAAGATCGGTCTTCATGACCAATCATATTCTCATTAACTTCTTTCAGTGTCTCTTCTCTTTCTTCTGTTACTAATATTCTCCTTCTCATTAAACCACATTGATGATTTTCCCAACCAGAAGACTATTATTACAACCACCTTTGTGTGGTCAGCCAATAACATGTCACTTTCGCAACAAATTTGATATTGACGACTTTAATGACTATCATCAAATTTTTCATCAAATCATTTCTAAAATTTCCACTTTTATCCTGGACATCTTCCTAGGAAAGGGATTATACGGTAAAGCATTTAAAATATTATCACTGAATTTAAGTAAAGGAGGAACAAAAGCAGAGACGGAACCAAATTTTTATAAATGCATGGGCCGAACTATGAATATTTTGAAATTTCAAGATTCTAGAATCTTTATGGTTTGTTTGGTTTCGATTTGAGAAATGTTACACTTACAACATTTTTCTACACATGTTTACAATATGGTGACGTGGCCAGGGGACCCACTCACTTTACCCAGCCAAAAAAAAAACAAAATAAAACCATGTTGGCCACGTCACCATGTTGTAAACATGTTGTAAAAAAATGTTGTACGTGTAGCATTTCTCTTTGGATTTTGAAGGAGGTTTTTCGGATAATGAGTAGAGAGAGATAGGAAAAAATTAAAATTAATAATTGAAGGTAAAACCTTTGGGAAACCATGCACAAAGGGGTTGAGTTTTGGGATCCAAAGCGAATACATTCTTAAAGTATTTAAATAACACCCAATACAAAACAAAATATTTAGATGCTCTTAATGAACAAAAAACAACTCATATTAATATTCAAAATTTTTTTAAAAAAAAACCCAAAACTGCGCGGGGGCCGCGGCCCCCATATGCGCCTTCCTAGTTCCGTCTCTGCATAAACGGCATTTAGATTTTATGGAATCTTAACGTTGAAAATTTGGTGAAGGAATTGATGTTGGCTGATTCTCCCTTGATTTGATGATATATTTGGTTCTCCCTTTCTTTGATATATCAATCTGCAGAAAGGGTTGGAGCAACAACATTTTACACATTTTGGCACCAAATTTGAGTTTGATTAAACATTTGATGGAGAGTTGGAGATGGCCTCAAACCAACCAACCTAGCTAGCTATGATTGGGAGAATAATAACTTCTTGCACTATGGAAAGGGTTCATGATAAAACATAGGGTCTGCTCTCAACAGGACAAGAAGTGGCAGTTAAGAGACTTGCCAAGACTTCTGGGCAAGGCCTCAAAGAGTTCAAGAATGATGTCATCTTCATTTCAAAGCTGCAACATCGGAATCTGGTCAAGCTGTTGGGATGTTGCATTCATGGAGAAGAAAAGATGTTGATATATGAGTACATGCCAAAAATAAGTTTCGAGTTACACATCTTCAGTTAGCACCTAAACCTTTTTGAAATCTTTTCTCATAGTTTACTGAATCTAGAGGTGTCAAACGAGCCTGGCACGGACACAACACTTTTAAATGTGGCACAGAACGGGAACAGTTTTAGACAAAGTGGGCTTGGCATGGCAAGACACGGTTTTAGACGAGCACAACACTGAAGTGGGCCTGGCACGACATGACACGGTTCTATAGATAGGCACGGCACAGCATGGTTGTAGACATGAGCAAGAGGTACATCACTGGATTGGCAAAAGCGATTTGACATTATAGTGGGGATTGCTCGAGGACTTCTCTATCTGAAAGCTAGCAACATTTTGCTGGACAAAGACATGAATCCTAAAATTTCAGACTTCGGGTTGGCAAGAAAGTTTGGAGATGATCAATTTGAAGAAAATAAAAATAGGGTTCTTGAAACTTAGTGAGTACATCATGTTCATCTCTCCCCTTCATTATTCTTATCGATAGTTCATTTTCATCTTATGCATTTCCATTTCATTGTGTTGTATGTAGTGGCTATATATCTCCGGAGTATGCAATAGATGGGCTCTTCTCCGTAAAATCTGATGTCTTTAGCTTCGGTGTTTTGGTTTTGGAGATCGTGAGTGGCAAGAAGAACAGAGGATTTACCATCCCATGACCACAACCTTTTGGGACATGTGAGTGCTATTCTTCCTTTCCAATGAAAAAAAAACATTTTTATTATGTTTGAGAATAATTCCATGAATTGTTATTTGCTTTAGGCATGGAAACTATGGAATGAAGGAAAACCCTTGAATCTGGCAGATGCTATATATGATGGAGGGTCTAATTCCCACACCATAAGTGGTAAGATGTATTCAAATTGCCCTCTTGTGTGTTCAAGACTGTCCTGAAGATAGACTGACTATGTTAGTGTTTTGTTAATGTTAGATAGTGAAAACGCAATTCTGCCGCCTCCTAAACAATTAACCTGGGTTTTACACAATAAGGTTTTCTCCCAGGACGGACTCTTCGTCAACTGGTATATATCCTCTCGCTTCAAATGAAGTAACAATATCAGTGCTTCATGCTAGATAAATGGGATTTTTGTCCTAAAACCTTGTAAAGAAACTTCTTCATAAATTGTTTTTCAGTAGTTCTACTTTTTCTCTACGAAACTCTAAAATTTGTTATTAGCTTCATTATGTTTTCGATACAACAGTTGTCCTCTTACCCAAGGTTTTAATTGGGCGGTAGCAAATCGATCGTGTATCCATAACGGTAGCAAACCGCGTAGGAAGTATCGAATGACATGTAGCAAGAATCAGGTGTAGGGGTTGTGGATTTCAACGAGTTGGCCTCTTACCCAAGGATTTTGGGGATATTATATATGTTTAATTATTTTTAAAAGACGTATATATTTTGTACGAATACTCATTCCGTCCCAAAAAGATTGTTCGGTCTGTAAAATGAGAACTTAAAAAATGCATTTTAGATCAAAAAATTATTATTATTATTTTTTGCAGTATACTATATCTTAATGAGTTCTTTTTAATTTTAAAAGAATCAATTTATTCAAATAATATAGTCTTTTCAACTTCAGTTGGGTGAATTAGGTGTTCATTTTGAGATGGAAGAACCAGTATATTAGTACTAGTAATTATTTTTAGGTGTCAAGTCCACGTTCAAATCCTAACTTCCTTGTGTTACTGCAGAATGCAAGGCTTTCTATATACAAAGATGTGGACGTGACTTATAACTACTCACAACCAAAATTTTGTTCTTATCATCAGTACAATAGAATGGTGGTATATAGTAATACCCGTTCACTAAATTGCTCATATTTATTTTAAGTGACAATGTCAGCAATCCCACTTGACTCGATCGTATTTATACAGTAATAAATTGGAAGCCAACTTGGAATGAGAGTTACTGGTACATGCAATCAAGGGAAGAAAATCAAGTGTGACTGGTATATATGGCATGGAATTAATGAGAGTGACTTGGTACAATCAAGGGTGGAAAATGAATGGTACTACAAACATGTACGCTAGCTTGACAAGTGATGCAAAGGAAAGTGAACAACGATCGGGCGAGATGTGAACATGGGTGGCGGTTGAGTAGAATAGATTCGTGGTGTCTATATTCATGGTGTGCGAGAAGTGTGAAAGGGAGAAAATGGTGTAGTTGCAGGAGGAAGAAAGAACGGGCAGTGAACGTGGGTGGCGCACGGTTGAGTGAGTAAATGTCTATTTAGTTTTCTAAGCTTACTTTTCTCTGGTAGTTATGTTTTTGCAGGGGTAAGAGTGTCAAACACTTTTGTAATTGGGCTTCAAAATTTTGGTTATACCAAATGGTGCTCCCCATTATATAGTAGAATAGAATACTTCTTGCTGGACCACTCAACCAAACCCCACCTTATATTCCGGTTTGGCTCAATATCAGTAGCTTGCACTCAACAGGCTAAATCAATGAACACTAACTTATTACGGAAGACTCTAGCATGGGCACTTGTTCTAAGTTCCTATTCCACAAGAAATTTGCATTCCAACATCCGCATTCACTGTCAATTCTTGCCCTAATTAGAGGGGCAAAAGGGCATGTGGATTTGTAAATTTAACAGCTAGGTAAGCGGTACATGACCGCAGCTGAGGCTAGCTACTGACTGGGGCCAAATCGCGCTACCAGGCGGTTGAAGACTAGGAAGCTTCTTTGACCTAGGAAAACTGGTGGGGACATGGTTCAGACAAATTCTCCCCGGTTTTGATTTAATTGGCATATTTGCTTTACCTTTTATTTTTTTATTTTTTACCACAATGATAACAAGTGTTATTAATAAGTCAAAACGATACATCAATCGGTAGACCCGTCCCTAGAAAAGGGACGAAATAAACACAACGATGGGGCTTCCGTCTAAAGACTATACCCTGAACCACCCAAACCCTTGTCTGTCAACACATGAGCAACATTATTACTAATCCTACGAACAAAAGAAAAGCTGCAACACTGAAAATTTCTCCTCAAAACTTGAATGTCATGCTTCTACCTCTTGATTGGTCGCAACCTGGATATTAAGCATCTTCACTAATAGTTGAGCATCACTTTACCTTTAGCAGTCAAATCTATGATTAATAGAATGATAACTACTTGCAATAATGTCTGCCAAGTTTGGTTTACCTAGTCAAATTTAGGGAAATAATTTTTCAATAAACACCCGGCCCCGCACTCTCATTCAAATGTCTCGTAAGCACATAAACTCAACAAAATTCCAATTAAACACTTTGGAGTTGTAAAAAAAGATTGAATTAGAGCCCTTCATCAACCTCCGTCATAACAATTCGACTGAATAATCTGATGTGTCTATTTTCTCGAAAAAAAAAGTTTGACTTGTTATGCCACTGGACCATGTTGGCATATCCAAGTACCAAACCCAAACATAGTGGATGTTATGTTATGAAACTAGTAACTTTTATTTACAGTCTCTGCATTACTTGGATGTTAACAATGCTAGGGGAAAAAAAAACGAGAAGTCCACTTTGACTCCTTGTGATTTAGATCATGTGAGGATACACCTTCTATGGTTCAAAAGCGTACAATGACACCCCAATGGTTTGTGAAGTGTGCACATAACACCCAATTTCATCCATAATAACATCAAGTTTGACAGGCGCGCATCAAAAGCCCGATATGCTCTCAGCTTCTCCCTTAATTCATCTTCTTCCTTGAATCTAACCAATCTATCACATATACTAAAAATTGGATCGGAACCATTGATATTGTTCAGTTTGACGAGTACTACATCCATACCAAATTCAAGTCGATTGAAAGTGAAAACTTCATGACCGAATCGAATTTATTATGAAGGAAATTTTCAAATTTATATTTATCATTCATCTTAACAAGAATTGGATCACCGAGTTATTGATGTATGATCGAGTTAATTTTTTTTTATAGAGATGCTCTATTATATGATTAATAAATTATGAATGGCTTGGATTCGATTTTCGTTAGATTCAAGAGACGTGTGAAATACACCTCCGTTAAAATAGAGGAAATTGGGTGTTATGTGTACACTTCACAAACCACATAAGTGTTATTGCAAACTTTTGAACTAAAAGAGGTGTATCCGCACATGACCCAAACTACAAGGGATCAAAGTGGACTTTACCCAATAAAAAAGTGCTAATTTTTATTTTTTCAAGAAACAAGCAACATATAAATTCAATAAGTCTAGGTACACTACATTTAACTACTACATCATCCACTACATGTTTTGTAGGGCTCATCCCGTGTCCCAAAAAAATACAAAAAAATATTCATAAATTTTAAAATAATATATTATGGGGCCTTGTAAAAAATAAGCTTCAACAAATATCGGTAAATATTATTTCTTGATTGGTAGGGGCGAAACAGTGCAGTTAAACAGTTTCGTCCCTACAAATCAAGAAATAATACTTACCGATATTCTTTGGAGCTGATTTTTTACAGGGCCCCATAAAATATTATTCTAAAATTTATGGATATTTTTCTGTATTTTTTTGGAAGCCGGGATGAGTCGTATAAAAAATGTAGTGGATGGATGGTAGTGTATGTTGCATCTCTCATAGAAATTACCCACATAATGATCTATATTACAAAGGCGACTTCTAGAAAAGATTGCGGGCATCCCCACATCTTGCCGAGTGGCCTTACATCTTCTTCTTCTTTTTTTAACGGAGGAACACCTCTACAGTCAGGTCATTTAATAGACCCAACTATATAACCCAAATCTCCGGAGGAGTTAGCGCGGCCACACCAGTCGCTGTCCCCAACTTACTTTAGAATACTCATCTTGTGAAGAATCGAACCCCAAACTTTAAAGAGTACTCCGAAAACCTGGGTATCCGCCCGAATCACTGGGGCAACCACTGGCCTTACTTACAATTTAACATAGTCAAAGTTCAACGCCAATGACTAAAATCTAAACCGATAATGTGAACCAAAAATCGAAACCTCAAGACTATCCTTTAAAATTTCTACACACTTTTTAAACTCCACCCTACCATCTCATTTCATACCTGGAAGCATTTGTTGTTTGAGATTTGTTTCCGGTGTTACGTTAGTAGTAACTAGGAAGCTTCTTTGGCCAAACAAAACTGGTGGCTAATAACATTTGCTTTACCTTGGACCAATCTAATCTTCTTTAGTACTAATATCCTAGCTAGCTACTTCCACTATTGTCAGGCGACTTTTGTGTAAATTTATTGCTGTAACATTTCCACCTACTCTTGCACGGGTTTTGATCCCCTGAGCTTAAACCAAGTCTATTCTTGTAATGTCTCGAATTTTGAGAACGTTAAATAAATATTTATTGAAAACCTAAATAAAATTTGGCTTATTACTATAGCATAATTCTCACAATAGTACGTTTATTCGACAAAGGGAGGGAAACTAGGGTTCTATCTATTGCTCCGTCTGCTCCTCCAGCTCCTCAGCTTCGAAAGCCTCCAAGGTGTACATCTCACCCTGATATCTACAAAGTCTAACATATTATACCAGCGTCGCCTCCAGTATAATATGTCAGGGTCATCAAAGGTAACACTGTGAGCTATGGAGCTCAGTTGGAAAATCCCTAACCCGCTAACCCATAATTATAAACAAGGTATAAAAGTGGTATACTAGCTCATATAAATTCAGCAATTTCAAAATAGCACATGCATATTCAACAACTTCCGGATAAGCAGTTAATAATAACACATGCACATTCATTATTCAACTGGCATCAATGTCCGTGTAATCTGAGTTTCTCCTACGCAATATTTTTGTAGACTGTGTCTAATTTTTTAATATCGATTCCACTTTTCATTTTTTTCAAATCAACATTTCAAAAATTATTTTTATTTTTATTTTGAAAAAAAATTGTTAGGATCGTCACACACACGCACACGATTTACGACTATAAACAGTAAAGAATCATCACAGAGATAAACGGGATTCCCAAAAATCGGGTACGTCCACGGGAGCGAGAGTAGCTGTTGTTCTTTCTTATCACAGTATGAAATAGGGTATATAACATAAAGTATTTATACTGACTCTATTCTAACCTTAATCTGGTATTTGGTCTGTATTCCAAAAATACCCCTGTACAAACCGTACCGTACCACGGGGGGCGTTGCCCCTCGCACCCCCCATTACAAAACACCTGGGCCTTCAGCCCAATCTACTTTTCACTGAATCATCAGCGATGAACTAGATATCGTCGCTCCACTCATTTCACTCCACTACACTCCGATATTTACCCTTCTTTCTAGAACTCTATGAGCCACAGTTCTAAAAATCTCCACCTTGGCGAATTTACTCGCCCATCCAGAAGATAACCATCACCATCCAATAAGTTGGGGGGATGCCTCCATTTTCCTAGCACAGAGAGACATTAACCAAGTCCAAGCAATGCTCGAACTTGTCTACAGTAACTGTTTTTGTCAACATATTAGCTACATTCTCAGAAGTGTGCACCTTTTCCAATATCAAATCACCTACATCAATCAACTCTCTCACCTTGTAAAACCTCACGTCGATATGCTTGGTTCGAGCATGATACACCTGATGCTTTGCCCAATAAATGGCACTCTGACTGTCACAATGCAACTGAACTCCACCTTGATCTATGCCAAGCTCTTTAACAAACCCTTTCAACCACAATGCTTCCTTAGCAACCTCAGTCACCGCCATATACTCAGACTTAGTAGTAGATAGAGCCACCAAAGGTTGTACCATGGATCTCCAACAAATAGGTCCACCCACAAGTGTAAACACATAACCAGTTGTAGACCTTTTATCATCCAAACCCCCAGCATAATCTGCATCCACATACCCCACAACTGAAATCTAATCCCGTTGTCTGCCAAACATAATCCCACGAGCCAAAGTACCTCTCAAGTATCTGAACATCCACTTGACCGCTTTCCAATGATCTCTGCCTAGAATGGCCACATACTTGCTGACTGTGCTAACTGTATGTGCCAAATTGGGTCTCGTACAAACCATTGCATACATTAAGCAACCCACTGCACTCGTATAAGGAACCCTCGACATATCCTCAATTTCTTCATCTGACATGAGACACTGAGCTGAAGAAAATCTGAAATGACTTGCCAATGGAGTGTTGACTGGTTTAGCATTAATCATACTAAACCTCTCCAACACTTTCACCACAATTCTTTTGAGATAACCACAACTTACCAACTGACCTATCTCTGCGAATCTCCATCCCAAGTATCTTCCTAATGGCTCCCAAATCCATCATGTCAAACTCTTTACCCAATAAAGATTTCAACCTATTTACCTCAACCATACTCCTTGCAGCAATCACCATATCATTCACATAAAGGAGCAAGAAAATATAGGAACCATCATCAAAACTCTTAACATAAACACAACAATCATACTCACAGCGTGTGTACCCAATCCGTATCATGAAAGAGTCAAACCTCTTGTACCATTGTCTTGGAGACTGTTTCAGCCCAAAAAGTGACTTCTTCAACTTACAAACAAAATGCTCAGTCTCTGGTTGCATGAACCCCTCAGGCTGTTCCATGTATATGACTTCCTGCAAATCACCATGGAGGACAGCCGTTTCACATCCATCTGCTCTAACTCCATATCATAGCTAGCCACCAATGCCAAGATAACCCTAATTGGCGTATGCCTCACCATAGGAGAAAAGACCTCATCAAAATCAATCCCCTTCCTCTGTGAATACCCCTTTGCCACTAACCAAGCCTTGAACTTTTCTCTCTCCTTTTCTGTTGCTGCCTCTTTCCGTTTGTATACCCACTTACAACCCACTGGCTTCTTTCCCTTGGGCAGTTCTTTCAACTCCCAAGTCTTATTCTTATACAAAGACTCCATTTCCTCTACCATGGCTTCCATCCATCTGTCCCTTTCAGAACTCGTGATAGCATCCTAAAAAGTAGATGGATCCCCATTAGTAGTAGTCAATGCATAAGAAACCAAGTCCTCAAACCCATACCTCATCGGTGGCTTGATAGTGCGCTTGGTTCTCCCAGCGGCTAAGTTTTGCTGCTGCTCCTGCTGTTGCTGTTCAAGCTGTTCCAATGGCTGCAAGCCTGTGTCAACACTCTCTAGCTCAACTTGTATGCCCTGCTGTCTGCTGCTCATTTCCTCTAACTCAGCATTTTGAACCTTCCGATGTGCCTTGACCATAGAGTCCTCATCAAATACCACATCCCTATTGATCACCACCTTTTTTGTCTCTGGATCCCAAATCTTGTACCCTTTGACCCCTTTCTCAAAACTAAAAAAGAAACATTATCTAGATTTTGCAGCAAGCTTTGACCTCTCATTACTAGGAACATGAACATAGGTCGGACACCCAAATATTCTCAACCATGAGTAGTCAACCTCTTTCTCTGTCTACATCTCCTTAACTACCTTTCCATCCAAAGCAGCCCTTGGTGACCTGTTTATAACAAAGCATGCCATACTCATCGCTTCTGCCCAAAAAACCTTCGGAAGTCCCGCATTCAATCTCAAACACCTTACCCTTTCTGTAATGGTCCTGTTCATCCTTTCTGCCACCCCATTCTACTGAGGAGTCTTTCGAACTGTAAAATGTTGTTGAATCCCCTGTTCCTCACAAAACTTCAGAAAAGGTCCATTCTTGAATGCCTTCCCATTATCTGTCCTGAGGCACTTAATCTTTTTTCCTATTTGGTTTTTCACTTCAGCTTTCTACATTCTAAACTTAGCAAAGACTTCAGACTTGTGTTTCATGAAGTACACCCAAACTTTTATCGAAAAATCATCGATAAAGGACAAGAAATACAGAGATCCTCCTTTCGAAGCTACCCTCACTAGCCCCCCAAACATCTGAATAAACGTAGTCAAGAACTCCATTCGTTTTGTGAATTGCATTACTAAACTGCATCTTACACTGTTTCCCCAGAACACAAAACTTACAGAAATCCAATTTACAAGATTTAACCCCTTTCAGCAGATCCCTCTTATGCAGCTCTAACATCCCACGCTCTCTCATATGTCCTAACTGTATATGCCAAAGCATGATATCATCAATATCATCCGTTGTAGTGACAACAGCTCCACCTACAACTGTACTCCCTACTAACCTGTAGATATTTCCAAGAACCTTGGAACCTTCATAATTATCATGGCACCCTTCTTTACCCTCATAACTCCACCTTCTGTTTTATAACCACAGCCGTTAGAGTCTAAGGTTCCCAACGAAATCAAATTCTTTCTCAAATCAGGAACATGTCTAACATCCCCCAAATTTCTTACAACACCATCAAATATTCTGATCTTTATTGTGCCTATTCCTATGACTTTACACGATGCATCGTTACCCATAAGAACATTATCACAATTCACTGACCTGTAGGTGTTGAACCAATCCTTGTTAGGAGACACGTGAAACGAACATGCTGAATCCAGAATCCACAAATTTGCCAAGTCATTCAGACCAGATGAGACCGAAAGCATATCACCATCATTTGACTCCTGCTCCACAACGTTTGTAGAAGTTAATGATCCATCTTTCCTCTCCCCTGCCTTTCCATTCTTCTTCCAATCACTTTCTTTTCCTCTCTCTGGACAGTCTTTCTTCATATTCATGACACCTGTAACACTTGAACTCAAACGTGCCCTCGGACCTGTTCTTTGACTGAGACTTCCCATGCCCCGAAACTGATTTACCCCTCTCCTTCTTCCTGCCTCGATCCCTATACCCCTTAACCACCAGACCTTCACCCTGCAGCGATTCTGTTTGTTGCTTGCTTTGATTATACACCAGAAGGGCTGCAGTGACTTCCTCCAGTTCTAGGGTTTCTTTCCCCCAGAGTAAGGTTGTAATTAGGGTTTCGTGAGAAATTGGTAGTGAACACAGTAATATCAGTGCTTGGTCTTCCTCCTCAAATTTTACGTCAATCCGTTGCAGGTCGCTCACAACGTGATTGAACGTGTTGATATGCTGAATCAGATCAGCACCCTTGGCCATCTTCAACCCAAACAGTTTTTGCTTCAAAATAGTTTATTCGTCAACGACTTTGACTTATACCTGCTCTCTAGTTTAGTGCAGACCCCAGCCGGCGATTCATCACCCAACACATGATACATAACTTCGTCTGCAAGACACAGACGAATAATACTCACCGCCTTCATTTGGAGTTCTTCCCAATCGTTGTTCGACATGGCTTATGGCTTCACCTTCAATCCCTTGTACAAGCCCTGCTACACCAACAGATCCTTTACCGCTGTTACCATAATCCAAAATTCGAAGTTCCATCGAACTTCATCACATCGAACTTTGAAACAGACGAACTTGATGATATCGTTCTTCTGTGTGATCTAAAACAACCTGAAGCTCTGATACCACTTGTTAGAATTGTCACACACATGCACACGATTTACGAATATAAACAACAAAGAATCAACACAGAGATATACGTGGTTCCCCAAAATCGGGTATGTCCACTTGTTGTGCTTCGCTCCACTCATTCCGCTCCACTAAGCTTCGATATCTGGCCTTCTTTCTAGAACTCTATGAGCCACAGTTCTAACAAAAATACACCTCCAATGAGACTACCAAGTCCTACTCCATTGGCAACACTCACACACAATGGACTACCAGGTCCGACCACATTGCGGTTGTAAAAAAATTCATACACACAATGGGCTTCCAACTCCGGCCACACTGTGGTTTCAAAAATCCACACATAATGGGCTACCAAGTCCGGCCACACTATGGTTGCAAAAAACCATACGCACACAATGAGCGACAAAGTCCGGCCACATTGCGGTTTTAAAAAAAACCATACATACAGTGGGCTACCAAGTCCGGCCACACTGCAGTTTTAAAAGTTCATACACACAATGGGCTACCAAGTCCGGCCACATTGCGGTTGCAAAAATCTATGCACACAAAATGGGCTACCAAGTTTGGCCACGTTGCGGTTTTAAAAATCCATACACACACAATGGGCTATCTAGTCCGGCCACATTACGGTTTTAAAAATCCATACACACAATGGGCTACCAAGTCCGGCCACACTGCGATTTCAAAAATCCATACACACACAATGGGCTATGAAGTCCAGCTACATTCCGGTTTTAAAAATATTTCCTTTTTTTTTAAACATGTCTTTTCATTATCAACACCCTACGTGTCATGTTTCTAGATTTCCTCGATTTTTGTGTGTTGTTTTCATGCTAGGACTCCGCAGTTAAACTTTCCACGTTAGAATACTATATAAGATGTCTCGTAAATATGCATCATTGATCGTAATCTTGAAACTAAAATAGAATAATTAAAATAACAAGATCATCCAACTCTATGGTATTTTTCATGCTTAATCCATCGACTAGTCTATAAATTTAACAAGAAATGCACATAACTCAACATTAAGACAAGTAAATTAAGACTAAAAACATGTATACATGCTCATAACCTCTTTCAAATAGAATCTAAGTAACCATGCTACCAATCAAACTATTATTTCAAAAATTCGTTCTTTTTTCCTTTAAGGGAAGTTCAAAATCACATATTTTTCTTGGGTTAATAAGTCATTAATTTCCACCAAAAATCATTATTCTAAATTTTGGTGGATTATGTTTGACATAGAAATAACTAGGAAAGTCCCAGGTCGGACGAGTTTAGTTTGAATCACTATTCCTTCCATAGTTGGCTCGAAGCCAGACTTGTTGACGAACTTTCGAGGGTGTTAGCTTCGGGTTACTCCACAGTCGTAAAAACAATCGTAAAGCATAGTACCACATGGACGGCTTTGGAGTGGAAACCACTATGCTTTAGACTAGTAATTTTAAGAGCTAATAATTAAGCCTACTTATTCATAATCATTCCAAAAAAATTAAGGTAACCATGCTACCAATCAAACTATTTTTAGTACTTTAACTTAGCAGGCATTTTTTTAAACACAATAAAATATACTCCCTCCGTCCCTTATTTAGAGTCCAGTATTCCATTTTGGGCTGTTCCTTAATAAATGTCCATTTAGTAAAGTTAGTGAGTAAAAGTTGGTGTATTATCTATTTTGTCCCTAAAAGTATATTCCATTTTGAAAACTTAGTAAGTAAACGTGTAATGATGATGGGTAAGTTGGGAAAGTGGAGGAAAAAATTGATGTGAAAGGTATAATCATGATGTCTTTTTAATAAGTTGGAGTTACGAAGCAAGACACTTAAAAAGAGACGGATGAAGTAATTAAATTTTACAAGGGAAAGTGAGTAGAAATATTCTACCATATGTAACTAATATTTTTACTAGCAAAAATTAGTAGAGATATTTTTCTTAGTCATATTTTATTTTAAAACTTATGTTTTCTAGCTATTCTTTCACACATTTCAGACATACAAAGTAACATACAAATTTTTTATATTTAGAGATAGTGAGTACGGAAAATCTACCGTTCTTCTTGGCGGATGGTATGGCTATGGAAAAGAAAGTACGTTGGCTTACGGAAGGTGAATGTGGCTATCGAACGAAGTGATTTTTTACAGTAGCTTCAAAAGGGGAAAATAAAAGACTTTCTTTTTTAATTTCTCGAAACTAAATCTAGACTAAACTACTAAATTATTTTGATTGAGAGGGTGGTCGGGTGGTGGTTTGGTGGTGGCTTTGGTTGAGTTTGTTAAAGAACTCAAGAACAAGGGAAGAACTCTAAGAACTACTTCAAGAACACAAAAATTTTCTAGAGAGAAGTTGGAAGAATTGAAGGTGTGAGTTCAAGGCAAGAGTGGGGTGCTATTTATAGCAAATTAAACATTGAGTTCCCCCTCCCTCTCTCCTAGCCAGCACTCTCTCCCTCTCTCTCTCTTTCTCTCATTTATTTTGCTCCATTATTTTGTCAAATCTTGGCTTTAAACATGCCATAGCCTTCCCTTACTTGTCATTTCTATTTTTAGGTCAAAATCTAGATTATTATGAAGGTTTTTGGTCTTGTCTTGTTTAGGAGGGTTTGCTTGCAAGAAAGAAGAAAATAAATGGTTAGGGTTATGTTTAAAGTAGCCTAAAATGGTTTACTTGTGTAAGACAATGATCACACCAACCCTCCACCCCCCCTCTCAGCCGAAAATTCTCTCTCTTTCTTTTTTCTTTTAGTCTAAGTCTAGGTTTGCATGCATGAACACCTACAAAAATCTAGGAAAGTTATTTTGAAGAGTAATTAGGTTCAAGTCTATTATTTCTAGGCTTGCATGTATGAACACCTACAAAAATCTAGGAAAGTTATTTTTGAAGAGTAATTAGGTTTAAGTCATGCACACAACGTAAGAATCATGGCATTCTAAGGTAGCATTTAAGTTACTTTCTAGGTTCTTATTACACTAATTGGTTAGTCTTGCACACAAAGTAAAAATGATGGCTATGCTACTTATTAACTTTAAACATGAAAGCTAGGAAATCATGGCTAAGGTTGCTTGAAGGCTTAGGTTAGCTTAGTTAGTCAAGTAAGATAAAAGTTGGAAGGCTTCTACGCTTTTGAAAATGACTTGTCAATGCAAAAAGAATGAATAAGGCTTCAAAATAGCCTTTCTAGGAAATTATAGAGTGATATATATATATATATATATATATATATATATATGCATGCATGCCAAGGTTACTTGTAGAAAGGAGAAAGAAAGTGATGTTGGCTTACATTGAAGAGACCATTCAGTGAAAAATATGATTAAAGATTTTCAAAATGTGTGAAATAGCCTTTTAATGAGTAAGTTAGACTTTCTAGGAAAAACTAGAGTTCAAAAAAAAAAATGGAAGGTTCAAAAATGGTTAGGGAGGTTTAACTAGGCTTAGAATCCAATTGGTTAGGCTAATAAATTGGTTGGAATCAAATTATCCTAGAAAAAGGTAGGATTCCTAGCTAGCCAAGAAGATGAATTTATGAATTAATTCCAGACACAAATAAATATGCAAGGGTATAAATATGTAACGCCCCGATATTTTAAACGAATATCGGCAGCATAAATTATTATTTTTCGAAAAAGATTTCTTTAGTTAACCAAATAAACACGAAAGTATCAACATA
The DNA here is from genome assembly GCF_030253575.1 of Rhododendron vialii. Classification (NCBI taxonomy): domain Eukaryota; kingdom Viridiplantae; phylum Streptophyta; class Magnoliopsida; order Ericales; family Ericaceae; genus Rhododendron; species Rhododendron vialii. The sequence continues at coordinate 24,297,597 of NC_080569.1, read as the reverse complement.
GGGATTTCTTTATTTCAACTCAAATTGAAAATACAAAACTTTTATTCAAAGGTAAACATTGGTCTGACAAGCATTGAGCCGACTTCTCATGGAAGATACTGACTCAAAAAAAAATATTTATCTAACCTTAATAAAATCTAGCAATTTATTGAAATAACTTCAGAGCGACTCTAGTCTTGATATAGATCCCAAGCATACTCGGTCTCCGCCCCTCGTATTCTTCCTGTGTCAAACTGCTCCACCATTGAATCCTACACACTCTGGCAAATTGATCGCCGAAGCATCCGATTTACCAGGATACAAACGTATCCGTGAGTGATAATTCACTCAGTAGAATAAGCCTAACCTTACCAACCCCTTACTTTACAGCTAAGCAGCTTTATCACAATTCATATGAAAATTTCATAATAGAATGACAAGCATTAAATAAATAAATCCATTAGCAAACCTTTAATTTAATTTCTTTTGAATCTCACATTTCATAATCATACCTGCACCATAGTATCCATCACTTTTTCAAATTCAAAATTCCATTGAACATATTTCAAACGTTCAGCTACCTTCAATATCACGGGGTATTAGTAGACTATCCACACAATTCTTGGTCCATCAGGCTGCCCTCAAGGTCCTGCTAGGCTACCCTCAATACCTGAGGTCCTGTCAGGCTACCCCTGAGGTCCTGCTTGGCCACCCTCACAATTCTAGGTCCATCAGGCTACCCTCAAGGTCCTGCTAGGCTACCCTCAATACCTGAGGTCCTATCAGGCTACCCCTAAGGTCCTGCTTGGCCACCCTCACAATTCTAGGTCCATCAGGCTGCCCTCAAGGTCCTACTAGGCTACCCTCAATACCTAAGGTCCTGTCAGGTTACCCCTAAGGTCCTGCTTGGCCACCCTAGCTACACCGAGTCTTTCAGGCTACCCTCAAGGTCCTGCCAGGCTACCCTCAACACCTGAGGTCCTGCTAGGCTACCCCAGAGGTCCTGCTAAGCCAACAACTTTCATCTATTTTTCCTTTTTCATTAACCATAACAACGTCTACATAATTTCTCATTGAAATCACCAAACGAATCTAAGTCCGACTCAACAATACAACAATCATGAATCCATAATAACATAATCAGTAAACATGATATATTTTAATGGGAAAGCAAACATAGCAATTGGTACTGTGCGAGTAAGTAAAGCACGTAGAGTTTTATGATTGGGCCAATGCCCTTAATTTATTAAATAAATGAGAAATTTTATCAAACAAATAATTTAACTAGTAATCCTTCATCATTCTATTTATTTATTATAAGAATCATATTCAATTAACACTAAACCAAGGCAACTCATTTATTTTCATTATCGTTCATATATAACACGTAAGTTAAAACCACCCAAACACATCTCTTGTGGCCAAAATTATAAATTCAAGAAGTCCAGAGGGATAATTGTGATTGTTTTGCCATTTTTTTACTTCCAGCGGGTATGAACAGTAACCCCAAAAAAACGTGAACAGTGTTCACACCGTGAACAGTGAACAGTGCATTCTCGGAAAAACTGGATTTTATTCGTTCGATTCCAATTTCGATTCTTTTCGATTCTAATCATAAAAACTAACATCATAGTACCTTAATATACTCAGGGAAGGCAGGGGAGGGATTATAATACCTTTAATCCGGACAAGGAGATTCGGTAGAGTCCGGTGGGTTTTCGTTTGGTGGCGAAAGATTGCCATTTTTTCGTTTGGTGCCGTTTTGGATGATTCTTGTGTCTCTCGCGAAGATCTTGAAATGCTCTACGACTTTCATGAAGAAGTCTAAGCCCGAAAACCACTCTAAGTAGTAGAAAAATGGAAGTTTAGAAGGATCGCTAAATCTGTCTGGAAATCAAAATCCGAGAATTTTACCTAACTTTGAATGGCGATAACTCTATCAATTCTTGACCGTTTTTAATTCTTGACCGTCGAAATTGAAAAATAAGTATTCTTGACCGTCGTTGCTCCCCAAATTTAAAACAGATAGGGCACCTTTTTATCACAAACTAAAAAAAAAACTTCACCATAAAGTATAATTAAAAAAATACTTACCACAAAAATTCAAACATTCTCCTCCATGAGGCATAAAAGCTGTAGCATAATATTCCAAAAGTTTCTAAACATTAGTGCAAAAGTCTAAATATTCGTCGCTAAAATGTTTTACAATTGACTCCGACGAGTTTTCATCTTTTGAAAGTTCTACATGATTGCTCTGTTACTAATCCCATAAAAAACATCTCACCCTATGTATACTACCAAGCCATTGTTCAACCAGTTATTCGGTTCCGCAATCCATTTTTCACAATATTCATTGATGAAATAGTTGGGATGGATTTTGAGTTTACTAATTACATGAATGGTATTCTTGTAGTTAACCAAAAGGGGCCCAGTAGTAGCCTTAAAGCAAAACAATTTGAGTAGCATTAGGTGGCATTCCGGTTTTGCTCCTTAAAAAATAAGTACTTAGTTGTAATTTTAAAATTTAAAAATAATAGGCATACTGAAATAAAAAAATATGCAATATAGATCTTGATTGATAGATTTCGATGAGATCAATGAAACTCTGCAAAAAAAAATTGAAAATTTATTTTTATAAGCTCATTGATTGCCAAACTGCAGCATATATAGGAACCTAGTGAGGTTGTAGGAATATTGCATTCAAAAAAGTTTTCTTTATTTTGTAGTTAATTTGTTACTCTCATTTCTTAATTTATCAATCTCCGCTCATTACTCAAAATTCAAACCAAACCAGTCTATTATGTCAATCTTATACGCAGCATACTCATGTACCACCTGAAATTTCTTCCTTTTTGGAAATCACCATCTAAGCCCCGCTCGGCTAAGGGAAATAAGTGTTTATTTGAATACTTATTTTTTGACTCAAAGATGATGTATTATGAAAAAATAATCTGTCTTGTAAGATAAAGCAATCTCAAAACAGTAATCCAAAACACCACCCAAAACAAAAGCAGAGGAAGGAGCTCACGAGTGTCTCCCTTCTTCCTCAAAAAGAACAACAGAAGAGAAAAACAAATCACCTAAACCAGACCCATGTCTCATGATACTAAGATCCTCTGTTCCATTTTCCTACTCCTCCTTCAATACCAATTCCAATTTTGCAGCCCCACAGACACCATAAACACCACCCAGTCCCTGAAAGATGGTGACTTGCTCATCTCCAGCAATCAAACCTTTGCCCTGGGGTTCTTTACCCCCGGAAAATCGACAAACCGGTACCTCGGAATATGGTACAACAAGGTTTCCGAGCAGACCGTTGTCTGGGTCGCCAACAGGGGCGACCCAATCAACAACACATCCGGTTCCCTCTCATTTGACGTCACGGGAAATCTGGTTGTAACCGGTCCAGACCGGAGCAATCCGGTCTGGTCCACAAATGTTTCCGATCTGACGGTGGCAAAAAACTCCTCGGTTCAGCTACTGGATTCAGGAAATTTGGTGGTGCTTGATAGCAATGGGGTAGTTGTGTGGCAGAGCTTTGATTATCCTACGGATACTGTGCTTCCCAACTTGAGATTAGGTGTGAACCGGAAAACCGGTCTGAACCGGTTCCTGACGTCTTGGAAATCGGGCAATGACCCGGGACCCGGGGAGTACTCCTTGAAAATGGTCCTTAACGGGTCTCCTCAATTCATTCTGTACAAGGGTTCGGAGCTGGATTGGCGGGCGGGTTCGTGGATAGGGCACAGGTGGAGCGGTATACCTGAGATGACATTTAAGTACATCAAGGACAACTACGTCGAAAATCAGGACGAGGTAACTTTGAGTTACTCTTTTCGTGACCCCTCAATTACCTCGAGATTGGTGCTCAACGAATCCGGGACACTCCAGTGGTTGACGTGGAAAGATAACGAGCATAGATGGTTTGAGATATACGCAGGTCCGAAAAAACCCTGCGACTCCTACAACTTCTGCGGCCCAAACGGTAACTGCGACCCGTCCAACCTAGGCATGGGCCAGTTCGAATGCATGTGCCTGCCCGGGTTCGAGCCCAAGTCGGCACGCGACTGGTACCTGAGGGACGGGTCGGGCGGGTGCGTGAGGAAGCGGGGCGGGCACGTGTGCGGGAGCGGTGAGGGCTTCGAGAAGGTGCCACTTGCAAAGGTGCCGAACACGTGGACGGCACATGTGGATAGGGGTGTGCCGGGGCTAAAAGAGTGTGAGTCGGAGTGCTTGAGGAACTGCTCGTGCAATGCGTATGCGAGTGCGGATGTTTCTCGCGGGGACAGTGGATGTGTGACGTGGCATGGGGATTTAATGGACACCAGAGTGTTTTCAAGTGCGGGACAGGACTTATACATTCGGGTTGATGCGGTTGAATTAGGTATGCAATCAATTTCTGCTATTGTATTTTTTTTGTGTCAGATTTGCAGGATATATATTGTTTTATTTTGATAGATTTTCAATAATATAATAGGTCGTTTTTAATGGATAAGATATTACTATGTAATTCAAGATTTCAATCGGTTCCCGTCATCTTATAAGATAAGATAGTATGGAAAGATTTCCTATCCATTCTCATGTTGGGATAAAATAGAAATGGCCACCTTAATCGAATCCGTTTGGGGTGGTAAAGATAACAAGTATATTAGGACTAAATTTCCCAAGAAACACATAATTTTTTTAATACGGATTTTAGTTCAGTAAGTTGAAAACTCTATCCACTTTTAGAGTCTTATAACATGTTTCGCCGGGTATAGGCTTATAAATGTTCACTATATGAAGTTAAGAGTTAGGTTCCGGTGAGGGATCCCTCATTTTATTAAAATGCGGGACTCTCCTTCCCAATTGAATTTCGATGATCCAAGCCGCTCAAAGTGATCAGAACGTGATTTTAAGGGTCCTTGTGTGAAATCAACATAAAAAATGACGGGGAAGGGCTTCATCCGAGCAGTTTTCATTGAACGGTTCAAAAAAAATTTGCACGGATGACGCCCTTCCCAGTCATTTTTTTTGCTGATTTCTCGCGAGGACCCTTAAAATTACGTTCTGCACACATTGAACGGTTCGGATTTTCAAAATTTGATCGGGAAATGAAAGTCCCTCATTTTAACAAAATGAGGGATCCCTCACTTGAAAATTCCTCATGAAGTTAATGTGGCCGGAATTCACATCAGCATTATGCCGTGTATACGGGATAGAAAAATTACTCCAAACATGAGAGAAAGATGGATACGTGGGATATTTTTCGGCTTGTGAAACAAGATTCATATGCTTTGCCAAAAGAGGAAACAAGAAGGAAAATGATCAAAACAATAGCAATGAAGTAGACCTAATGCAGGTGTTAGTTGGTGATTCGTAGTTATGGCAGCGTGTTTAGTTGGTTTTTGTGCTTCTCGAACTGTTATATATCCTGCCCGCTATGGCTGCGAGGATTCGGTAGTGGGGCTGTAGCTTACCGGTGTTTTGCTTCTAGTGGTCAGAACTCGTCATGTCAGTGGGGGTTTGCCTTGGAGTAGTGTCTTGTGTTTTGTGGTTGCGAGCCTGTGTTTCAGGTTGACGGGTCTTGAACACACCGGTGTGGCTCCTTGGGATGGCAGATCCGTGCTCCAGATTTCTTATGTGTTTTCTAGAGTTTGAGCTGGGTGTCCTTGCAGGATCCTCTATTGCCTTTTCCGCGACTAATTTTTAAGTACCAACATTTTAATTTTTAAGTACCGACGTTTCGCTGGGCCTGCACTTGCAGTAGGTGTCTGTGTCTAGGTTTTGGTTGTTTTGGTTAATTAGTTCTTTTATCTTTTGACGATTTCTATAATATTGTCTTATAGCTTTGACATATGGTATTTGACCATTTCAAAAATTAAATGAGATTCAACCTGTTTTGAGTTTGCAAATATCTTAGAACTAATGACTGATGAAGACTTGAGCAAGACATTTTATCAAAATTAAGAAGCCGGGTTAGAGTGATCAACCTGTGAAATTGTGTGCCGAGTGACTTCTACGTTTGTTTAATTGCATATGGCACTATCATTCATGTTTGTAAACAAAGATGGTACGAGTGGGTCTAGAGGCGGCAGTTGCCATAACAAGAATTTTAGAAAATGCAATTATTAATGTGAAATTTTTTTTTTTATCCCCAACTTATATATTCTCACTACTGCTAGGTTTTTTTCCTTATTTTTTATTATACACTAATCATAAATCTTCTATTATTTTTTTTTAAGAAAGGAGACCCAAAAAAGTATTCTAAATCTAAATTCAATGGGCCAAAGTGAAATAATATAAAGATGATGTATAATTTAAAAAAAAAAAAAAAACTCCACATTCTAACCCTAAAATAACTTAACCTAAAAAATTAAGTGAATTTAATTATAATGACACTCTCCAAATTTATAATGTCACTCTCAAAAGGGAGTACGGTTATCAATTTGGAAAATCTATATAGGGATTTGAAGAGTGACATTATAAATTTGGAGAGTGACATTATCTTTATGCATACTGAGATACTCTAGACTATCAATGAAGGAAGCAAAGTAATGTGCACATAAATTGAATTGGGTCTCTAGACTTGTCCTTTCTAATGCCATTTGGCTTTGATTTGGGGCCATGGTTCCGCAGCAAAACAGGTATAGGGAGGCTACTGTTTAAGTGGTATTCTGAGAGCAGTCACTTTGTTTATATTGCCAAAGGTTAGGTCTATCTTCAATCCTCCCCTGCCCATACCCCTAATGATTGAGGGCTACATGGGTTCTGTTGTTGTTATTGTTTGAGTGGCATTATCGATGTCCAAAATTAAGTTAGTCTTTTTTCATACTCCATGTGCAAATGAAAAACATCATTTACTATAGTCTTTGTTATGTTATTTTAATTTTTTTCTGGAGCCGATGACTATTAATATTGTAATGAATCTTTTTTATTTTTTAGTATACATTTCGCCACTACTAGAATAAAATCCTGGTTCCATCCTTGTTTGTCAAACAATATTAAACATTGATAGAAAGGTGGTTGCAACTTGCAACACATGTCTCATTCAATAAATTTTTGTGTGCTAAGAATTACAGCACTGGACTTTACCTTTTAGTTCTGAAAGCATGTTCTGGGTCTTTTTCTTTTTTGTTATAACTTAGGTATTCGGGTCAGCTTATGTGCACATCGATTAATCCTTGGGCAACAATTTCACCGTCCATTTATTGAAGTCCCGCTTAAAGTAAGAGCGAAGCTCTGTATGGATTGACACCAAAGAAGTTGATAGCATCTGAGAGATTTCGATTATCGAAGCCCTTAGAAGAGAACAAATCCCCAAATCTCAGGTCTTGACCATTAGGGCAAGCCCCTCGGGGTTAGCACTTAGCATGTTCTGGGTCTTTCTCATTTCATATGTGGTGGAAGAGAGGAACAAAGCAATTATGCTGTCATCATTAAGAAAGAAATCAACTTAATTTTTTGTCCTAATTTCAGCCCAATATTTGAAGTCTCAACGACACACTCATGGGAAGAAGGGAATGGTGGAAGCAATAGCGGCCTCTGTTACGGTGGTTTCGCTTCTCACATTCTGCTTAATTTGTTGGTTGGTGGTGAAGAAAAGAAGAGGTAAAATGATTAATTGACTAGAGACTAAAAATGATTTATGTCGATGTCACATTCTGTTTTCAATCTTATAAATAAAACTAATGTAACATCAATCCAGTCAAAATCCTTCTTTCCTCATTTCGTCTTTCACGAATTTAAAATAAACTTTCGTAGTTTAATAGTCAAGTAAGGCAACAAATTCTCACCCATGCTATGAATGAGTATAACTAGTGATGCATGATTTCACACGTGATTGACCTTTACGTGGGGGGAAAAAGAGAACGGCGTTTTCATGTAGCAATTTTGTTTCAATGCATCTAGATCTGGATTATTGCAAGACTATGTCGCACAGTTTCTTGTTCATTTGTGTTTCCCTTTGCCTATTTTATAAGCACAATTTAGATCAAGGTATAACCGGTTGTTTAGCCTTAATGCGTTCCAGGATATGATCAACGTCATTTCCATGGAACAGTTAGATTCAAAACATCAACGTCGACATAAATACACAAATTCGCCTTCTATAAGAAGTGAACTAGTCAAATCATGTCACCAAGCCGGCTTTCTTGTTCATTTTTTTTCCCCATTTCATAATTTTAGTAAAACGATGAACTTCACTGGTTTAAGTTTTTCATTGCATTTTACTCTCTTTTCTCAAACAGTCAAATTAAGGAAGTAGGACTTTTTAGTTAATTGCATTTTTCTTTGCCTAACTTTGCTTTTTTACTCAATGGCAGGAATAAGAGAACAACAAAATTTATTATTTAGTCCCGACAGTACAACATGCCTTGAAGCCTCCTCAATGGGAAAACACTTTGATGAAAGTGGCACGAATTCAGAACTACCATATTTTGACCTAAGCATCATTGTCTCAGCCACAAGCAATTTTTCGTTGGATAACAAGCTTGGGGAAGGTGGATTTGGCGCCGTGTATAAGGTAACCTCCAAGATGGAAAGTATCACGCAATCGCATACCTCACTTACGATTATGGGTATTTGAATATGGAAGATGATAAAATAACCTATTAAGCTGTCAATATAGTATTTGCAAAACTTGTGTTCAAATATGTAATGCATTGGAATATAGGAAGTGTGCATCAGAAATCCAGTGGTCGTGCATTTTGTTTACCGTATTGACACTCCTAATGGGCAATCTATACCAGGTCGATTTGAACAACGTCTAAGCTCACAATGTAAAGATTAAAATGCAGGGTCGGCTACATAATGGACAAGAAATCGCAGTCAAAAGGCTAGCAAAGAATTCAGGACAAGGGGCGGAGGAATTCAAGACTGAAGTTACATTGATTGCCAAACTGCAGCACAGGAACCTAGTGAGGTTGTTGGGATATTGCATTCAAAAAGATGAGAAAATGTTGATCTATGAGTACTTGCCAAACAAGGGCTTGGACTCTTTCATCTTTGGTATGCAATATTTTCGCAGTTATGTTCATTTTTTTGCTACTTGCGCAGTTATTGTTTCTGCAATGGTGAATGATTCAGGATTTTGATTATAATTAACTTCCAATATATGTTTGTCCAGATCGGACAAAAGGCTCGTTTATAGATTGGAAAATGCGCTTCAACATTGTTTTGGGGATTGCTAGAGGGCTATTATACCTTCACCAAGACTCTAGACTAAGGATAATCCATAGGGACCTAAAAGCTAGCAATGTGTTACTAGATGCAGAAATGAATCCGAAAATATCGGATTTTGGTATGGCAAAAATTTTCGGAAAGGACCAGATTGAAGCTAATACAAACAGGGTGGTCGGAACATAGTAAGTGTCCATTCTGTATTACTGTTGGGATATGGAGAAAGGTGCAAGGAAGCCATTAAACTCTAATGCTCGTTTAACATTTGTGGTTGCAGCGGCTATATGTCACCTGAGTACGCAATGGAAGGGCTATTTTCAGTAAAATCTGATGTTTTCAGCTTCGGGGTTTTGCTCTTGGAGATCATTACTTGCAGAAAGAACATCAGCTATATTCTGGATAATGCTGTGAATTTAATTGGGCATGTAAGTAAATGGATGTGTGCATTTGTCTAATTTAATTACTTGGTATTCATGGAAAACCCTTTGGTTAACAAAACTCGCAAGGTTAAAATCTCAGGTATTGTACAAAAATTAGATGGTTAATGTCAACAGCAGAAGGGTTTCCTATTATTTGGTGCACTCCTTTTGTTTTATACTGGAAATCTATCATTTTGGTATGGAAAACGAACAAGATAAATTTCAAAACAGAGGGCTTTCCTTTAGTGATGACATTGTTGTTCATGCACTGCTTGTTTCAGGTTTGGAGCTTGTGGCAAAAAGGCCGTGCTATGGAAATTGTTGGTTCATGGATGACCGAATCAGATTCGGATAAAGAAGTTTTGAGGTGCATTCACATCGCCCTGTTGTGCGTGGAAGAATCAGCCAACGATAGGCCAAATATGTCGGATGTTGCTTTCATGTTGTGTAACGAAACTACACTGCCTCCCCCTAAGCAGCCTGCTTTCGTCTTCAAAGGAGCTGGCAACAGGCCGGTCATGTCCTCATCAGCAAGCGCTGGAGCAGTTTCTATAAATGATGTTACCCTTTCGGCTATTCAAGCTAGATAGGTGCTAAAAAATTGCATAGATGTGTTCTTGCTTGCTCTTTCACCAAAATTAGATGTCTTTAGCATTTGTTTGCTGGAGTGGCTGTAACTGTATATGTTAGTAGTCACAGTCTCACATGCAAAGGACGTGTTTGGAGCCTCACATAGCTGTAAATTAGAATTTTACATTCTTTTTTGAATTCCTTTGAATCAACAAACTTACATAGAGTCAAGGAAGGCAAAACTTCCAATTACTTCAAAATCTATCGAATAAGATATAGAGAACTTTTTGGGATGTTTTTCAGGAATCACGGATCATAGTACTAAGAGGGGACTACTTTACGTAGATAATTTGGGGGACCTTAATGCGAGTGTGAAAACTGATCTTCTCAAGGACCGTAGAGCGAGACTTGTGGATGCCCTTAAAAATGTTGCGACTCCTTTCTCTCGCCAAACGTAATATGCAGCTCGTGTAATCTTCCTAATCGTCCTTCGAAAAGACTTTCCATTGAACTTTCCAACGAGTCAAGAGATGTCAGTATCCAAAGAGTAATGAAAGCTCTAAGTTCTTTTGAATCGCCATCCATGGGATAAAAGCTGTGTCAAGGGATGATTTTCAGGAGCCAATTAATGTCGATGAACAATTAATAGTTGAATGGCCTAACGGCATCCCACATGTAGTTAAATGTTGAGAATCCAGTTTGATTTTTCTATCATTGGGAGAAATGGAAAACGTAAACAGGAAGGGTCAGGTTTCCATATTTTTGAAGAGAAGGCTAGCATTACAATGATGTGAATAATTAACTGAAGGAATTCCAATGCCACGATTTCTAACCAAAAAAGAAACAGTGTTTTGCATCAGAACTATAAAAGTAAGCAATTGGAAACCTGGTTAGCCCCGAAATGAATACGACCCAGGAAAAATGTTGAACTTAATTTGAACATAACGAGCAAAAATACCAACAAGGAAATTGTTGAGACCCATCACCGACTCTATGGAAGTCTTCGGGTATTTTCAGAATGTTCTGGATTTTTCTAGAATCTTCTAGAATATTCCAGACTCTTCTAGAACCATCTGTACTTCTCTGGAGTGTTCCGGGTCATGCTAGAAAGTTCCGGAATATTCCGAAAACTTATGGATTATGATAGTCTTTCGGGTTTTTCCGAAAACTTCTTGTAGTTCTTATAAATAGAGTAGGTGAGGTCATTTGTAAGGTGAGTGGTAAGCACCAAGTGCAAGACTGATGAGAGCACAAGTGTGAGTATGACAAGTGAGTTCATAAGGTGCTAAAGTGTTGAGTTTTCTATTGGTGTACTGGAAAGTATTTAGTAAAAGTGTATTGTTTGGTCCACACAGAAATAAAATTTTATAGGGTATTTTTATTTATGCATTTCCTTTTTCATCTTCGTCAATAGTATCTTTTCAAGTCTATCAAGATTTTCAGGTTCATGTCCAATGAACAACCACACATGCATACTTGATTAATCTACACTCTTTCTAATTGTATTTACAACTAGGTGGCTTAATTGGTTATCTTGGCTTGGAACTAAGGATTTTGCTCCCTCCTAAGATCTATAGTTCGATTCTCTTTGTCAATAATTCATGCGACCACCTCACCCCAAGCGTAAACATATGAAAAATCTGTGTGAAAGACTATATGATTAATTTGAGGTGCACGTAAGCTGGCTTGAAATACTAAAAAAAACTTGGTATATTTACATATGAAAGTGGCTATCCTATTGGCCAAAGGAGAACCAAGTTGAGATTTTAGGTTGGTCTCTAATCACTACTCTTAGCAAATCAAGTCAATTACTATTTCAACCTCACTCATCCCTTGTCTCCAATTCTTTCACCTATTTTTGAATGGTAGGGTGAACATTATAGTACTATAGACAAAACATGGATTGGTTGACCTTTCTCAGCAATTAATTTGTACCATTTCATAGTGGAGCTAAAAGCTTTTAGGCATAGCACCTGTGACAAGACTCAACAAGAGGTGCTCAATTGGTTAATGGGTTTGCTCCCCATACAATTAAGCAGGATCCGATTATTGGGGTCATGTCGCAAGAAAGTGATCTCTTGTGAATTTTTTAGTCACAGTATAGATGTCTAATTGACTAGACCTGGAAGAGGGTTAGTTAAGGTGCACGTAAGCTGGCCCCCGCAACCCTTACCTTCGACCAAAAGACAGATGTGAAACCATGTGAATTATGGTTAGAGATACCTTGTACATTCATGTCCTTGAAACCAAAAAGTAAATGTAATTACTCAAATCAACCCTAAAGTATTAATTTTTGCACTGCGTCCAAAGGGTGTAATTGTATGCCTGTCTGTCATTTGCAGAGCAGCAGTTGTGCTTTTAGGGCACTGGCCGGTGGCAGGAAATTTCTCCCTCATTGTGCATGCCTGCTTTCAACAGCTGAGTTTAGCTTCTGGTATTGATAGCAACCCTTCTAGAAGCCAAAGGGACATTAACGAAAATCTATATGCTCTGGTATTTATTAAGTCAATTTCCATATGTATATGGATCAACATTTTAGATCACCTGTCTCGATAGCTACGGTTCAACTTGGTCACTCCTAGGCTCCTAGCTGATGCAATAGGTACCCGCTATCGTTCAATAGCACATTCAGGGTGAGCTTGTGCTAAATTTTATTTGACTTTAAACTAATTACAATAGTCAAGTGATTTTCATTAAATGGTACTCCATTTTAGTTGATATATGTGAGTAGAATAACATTAATAAAAATTCATGAAAACATGGGCTTTATGCAGTTTAGTCCATTTAGTCAATAGGATGGACTCACCCTTGGTATAAAAAAGCATGCTAAACTTTTTTGACAAAATTCATTAAAGACAAAGAAAAGAGTTTTCTCTATCTGTTTGATTTTGTTTCAACTTCAATTTATATTTTTATATACTTTTTAAACTCCCTTTGTCAACATAAATAATTGATTCCAAATATTTTGATGAAAAGCTAAAAAAAAATTACTCTAGAGAGGACAAGTCATTTTCCTACATAAATGATATCCATCTTTGGTATGAATTGTTTGCCGTCTAAGAGAGTAACGTACAAATTAGTATGGAATGGTTACATGCAAGCAAGGATCAAAAATTCATGTACAAATTTTTTCAATAGAAACAAGACGAAATTTGTTATTCGTTGTATACGAGTGGTATACAACAAACACGGTATAGGGAACTGTAACAAAAATTATAGTAGTCGTCAGTTGATAAGTAGGAAATAACCTCCCAAGGTCAGCCCAGACTAGGAAGCCTAGAACAACATGAAGGGCCATGTAGGAGATCTAGTGACATGGAGCTTAGCTTGAAGAACTGAGCTCAGTGGACCAGCCTAAGGGCAAAGGTCATCCCAAGGTCAGCTCAAACCAAAGAGCTCACGAGCACAGCCCAAAGGGCTCGAGCTAGAGTCCCAAGAACATAGAATCTAGCCTATAATAGCTAGCCTCTATTAAACCAGTCCAAGGATGGAGGCTAGCTCACGAGCACAACTTATAGAAAGATATCGAGCTCAGCTCACCAGGTGAGCTCGGCAAATATGACAAACCTGCAGCCAGAGACTTATAAAACACTCCACAGCAGAAGTTCATACAGTCTATGGGACTCATAGAACAACCAGAACCTTATCTCATCAGAGGATAACCACAAAGATTCATCCACCATGAATGTAGGTGGATAAATTCAAGTAGTGCTATAAACAGCACTGGAATGCAACGGCTTCACGTGCCTCTTGAACGTAACCCTAATTTGTCAATGAAACCCCTATCCTGCAAAACAGACAAGGAGTGAGTGCACCTTTGCCTCTCGTGGCAAAGGCCCTCCGATGCCTTTGTTAGTATCACGTACTAGCAATCAAACCCTAATTATCAATAGGAAAGCAAATAGAATGCAGTGTATTGCGTACCTTTCACCTCTAGGTTTACCTCATATTTATAGATTTATGGATGCTTGCTGTCCAAGCATCCATGTTGCCATAGGATTCCTAACTCGTATAGGAAACCCAGGATATCAAGGAGTCTCGTTTCCTTTATCAGTTTAAAGGAAAAGAGTCCTTTTAGGATTCTTTTCCTTTAAGAGCCGAACATCCCATATTCGTTGGGTATCTTTCTCAGATCCTATATTCTTGGGATCTTTATCCCTTTATGGGACATGACTACTCTGGAACCTTCCAGAATGTTCCCTCAAATAGTACTTCTCTCTCTGTTCGGCCATCTCATGGCCGAACAGATGGCCTGGACCAATTACCTCACGTGTTACTGGTCCTAAGGAAACAATTTGAACCATATCCTTTGTAAGGAGCTCTTCTCCTGTTCGGCTCTCTCTTGCCGAACAAGTTTCTATGAACAGTGGCATCTCATGTCATTTTCCTTGTATTTGGTCCTAATAACGTCTCATGTTATTGCACCGAGAATCGTACAACCTCTCTGGACCATTGACTTCTCATATCACTGGTCCACAGTGCGTTGACCCTTTTTTTGATCGTGCTCGGGTTCATTTTGCACCTGTTCGGGAATACCTCCCTACAATTGCTCCCCAGCTTTGCTCGTTTATATTTTACTCAGATGACGAGTAAAGCTTTTTACCGAACAAATTCACTTTGTTTCTGCACCCTATTTCACATATTGGTGCAATGTTGCATCACGTTGCTAAGAAAAAACCATCTTTTCTCGTGGCCGTCACAGGCTTTTAGCCCTAACCTTTACACGCGTCGACCATCGTATTGCGTTTCATTAAATACGAACAGACGTGTTTATGGGAAAACGGAACGCTCAAAACGGCGTCTGGGATGACGTTTCACATACGCCACCTACTTTTAGGGTATTTTTGGGTTTTCGTCCCATTTTTTAAAAAACCCCAATCTCTCTCTTAGACTCCTTCTACAGGAAACAAACGGTTCAAGCTCTTCCCCGCCATTGAAGCTCTGTTCATCGTCTCAAGGCCTCTTCTTCTCTCTAGGGATTCCATCGTCTATTCTCGTAAGTCATCACGTCTTTTTCTTACAACTCCCTTTCTCTAGTGGATTGTTTACAATCTCGTTTTAGGGTTTTATCGTCCTCTTTCTTTATACTTCAAAGAACCCCAAAAGTTTTTCTGGTAATGGGGAGATTCCGTAGACACTGTAATACTCCTCAAACCATGGCAAGTTTTAGATCTCGATATGGGATTCCTGACAACGTAGCTACTGTTTTGGCTCCTGAGGATGCCATTCGCGAAAGCTTCGATTTCGACACACTTCACATTCCAGTAGTAGCCGTCGTCGAAGGCGGAGTTAGATTCCCCTTAGCCCCTCTACTCCGCCAAGTTTTAGCGTATTACAGGCTCTCGCCAAATGCAGGTTTCTGCTAATTTCTTCCGAGTAGTTATGGGTATAAATACCCTAAACCAAATGTTAGGGACTTCTCTAGGCTTGTATGATATCCATCATCTATATAGCATTTCCAGAACTGGGGACGCCCTTACGTATTATTTAAAGAGTAGGGATTCTAGAAAGAAGCTCGTTCTTGAACTCCCTGACTCTGCTCGAGGGGATGATGACGACTTTCTGATCGTTACGGGCAACTTCGAACCCAGAGACGAGGACGACCAAGTGATTGGGTTTCATGCCCCTCACATATTCGGGAGCCCACGTTAGTGCTCTCCCTTAATTTCATTTGTTTTGTCCTAGTTCATAGGAAAAGTTTTTTCGTGCTTCTAATTGCTTATGCTTTGTTTCAGCATCAAATATTAACCGTGGTTATAACATTATAACCCCACAAGTTCACGTAGCTGATATCAGACGAGCACTCGCATTCAACGGTGAAGGGACATACCTTGCAGGCCGAGCAAGAGCAGCTCAAGTACTTCTCAGCTACAAAGCTTCATACGGTGGGTTTATTGATCGGCGAACCCGAGCAGCTGATAACCCTGCAGTAGCTGGTCCTTCAAGACCAGTTCCCGAACAAGAAGAAAGGTGTTCTCAGACACCTCCGATCCCTGACGAACCAATTCCTCTTGCTGAGGAAACTTCTAGTCCCTCATCCAATTCGTCTTCCAGTGATCATACCCTCTCAACTTCAGAGATGAACCGGCCAATTGACCTGGGCAGCCTCCTCACCATTCCTGGTCGAGGTCGTGGTCGGGGACAAAATGTTCAAAGTCGTGGTCGTCGTCCCCAAACTCAAACAAGTGCTCCCCCAGGATTTTCTCTTGAAGAGATTGAAGCCCTTCACCGTGAAAAACGTGAACGAGTGGAGGAAACCCAAGAAAGACCTCCAACATCCTCTTCATCTCCTGCTCCTGTCTGGGCTCCTACATTCTCGCACGGGAGCCGTGCTATCACTGCTCGGGACAGTGTTGAGTCAGAAGGCACTGCCCTTGCCCTGTCTCAAGCCTTTCTACTGCCAGGAGATATGCAGAAGGAGGTGGCAAGCTCTCCTGACAACCTTCTGAGCTCATTCATGTCTCACAATGCCAAGGTGAAATTTGTGCTTTATAAACCATAGTATACCATTTCGTTTGCTTAATTGTGTTGAATGTTTCCAGGTGATGCAAAAAATGGTGGCCATGGCTCAAAAACTTAGCCAATCTGAGCCCCAACGTGCCAAACTGGTCGGTGAGAACAACAAGCTTCAACGCACCATCATCAGGCTTGAGAGAGAAAGAAACCAAGCTTTGGGAGAAGCTGATGGACTCAAAGGACAACTGAAGAGAGCTGAGGATAGCTTACATCAAACTCTGAAAGAATTGGAAGCGAGCCAGACGGAAGCCAAAGCTGCTCTCGAGAAGGGGTATAATGAAGGAATCAAGGTGGCCACGGAAAGCTACACAAGCCAAATGCCTGGGATACAAGACCAAGTCTGGGTGGCCTCTTGGACAGCTTGCCTTGCCAAAGCTGAGATTCCTGAATCATCTCCTCTCTGGACCAACATTGAACTACCCAGTGCTGCTGGTCAGGAGGAAGATATTGCAGAGGAGTTGATTGATGAGCAGGTGGTGAACGTGTCTGCTGAGCAACCTGTTTCTGAAGTGGAGCCTCAAGTTGATATGACCAATCCTGGCCAAAAGGAAGTCAGTGATGGTCAACTTGGAGACGAAAATCCCACAGAAGAGCTGGCTGCTCCAGTAGCTCCTATAATTACTCCTGCAGCTGTCCAAGATCTTACAGAAGATGAATGAGCTCTGTCGTTCTTCACATCTGTTTTGAATGATTCCTGTCAAGATACCTTTTCCATATGTTTCTGTCATGGGTGTTTTAAGATGTTTAAGTATTTCGTACTTAAATCGTTTCAAGTTTATAAAAGTTTCACGTACTTTTATGCATATATTCGTATGCTTTCAAGTTTGTGCATATTTTCGTATGCTGTGGACTGTTGGTGCATATACTCGTATGCTTTCATACAATTGTTTCTCGTGCTTAGAACAATTCTCAAGTATTTCGTACTTGCGTTCTTACAAGTGTCACGTACTTTAAAGTATCACGTACTTGTTTGAAGTTCACACAAGTGTTTCGAACTTGTGTTCAAATGTCACGTACTTAAATGGATATCCTATACCCTGCTCCCCAATACGAATGAGGGAAACCAATGTCATGATTCGTATTTAAAACAAATACCAAGAAAACAGCAGTCTAGACAAAAAACGTAACTTCATTCATAAACTGTAAAACCCAAGAGGGCGTTACTCGTATCCCTTGTAAAAATAACAAAACTAGAACACAAGAGAGTTTTATTCGTAACTCCCACACAATCACGATGTGCATAAAGAAAAATTATATAAAAAACTTTCTTAGATTATGGACATTCCAAGGTCTTGGCACTGGGTTCCCATCCAAGTCTGCCAATCGATAAGCCCCAATGCCTGCGATTTCTGTAACTCGATATGGGCCTTCCCAATTTGCCCCTAGCTTTCCCTCATTAGCCACTTTAGTATTGCCGAGCACTTTACGTAGCAAAAGGTCTCCAACACCAAACTCTCGTGGGTGTACATTCTTGTTATAACTTTTGATGAGCTGCTCTTGGTATGAGGCCAAGTGCACCAAGGCCCGTTCTCGTCGTTCCTCGGCAAAGTCTAACTCAATCTCCAAGGCTCTGTCATTTCCTCCACTTTCAACCAAAGTGGTCCTGTTGGTCGGCAGACCTATTTCTAATGGAATAACAGCCTCTGTTCCATATGCTAATGAATAGGGGGTCTCGCCCGTAGACCTCCTAGGCGTTGTTCGGTATGCCCATAGGACCAATGGCAATTCATCGGGCCATTTTCCCTTTGCTTTATCCAAACGTTTCTTAATCCCATCAAGGATTGTTTTGTTTGAAGTCTCTGCTTGTCCGTTGCTTTGAGGGTAAGCTGGAGTCGAATAATAATTTCTTATCCCATACTGGGCACAGAAAGTTTTGAATTTCTTCTGAAATTGCGACCCATTGTCTGTAATCAACGAATAAGGTACCCCAAAACGAGTTATGATGCTTTTCCACACGAACCTTTCTATCATAGGTTCAGTGATCTTGGCCAATGGCTCAGCCTCAATCCACTTAGTGAAGTAATCTGTTGCAACTAGTAGGAATTTTCGATTCCCAGTTGCCTTGTGTAGTGGACCCACTATGTCCATTCCCCACTGAGCAAACGGCCAGGGACTTGTCAGCGGCACCAGGTCCTCGGCTGGTGTTCGAATCATTGGTGAAAATTTCTGACACTTCTCACAAATTTTTACGTACACCTTAGCATCTTCTTGCATGTACGGCCACCAATACCCTTGGGTGATTGCTCGGTGGGCTATGGACCGACCACCAGCATGGCTTCCACAAGTCCCCTCGTGAATTTCGTGGAGGAACTTTTGCACCATCTCAGGATGCACACAAAGCAAGTAGGGTCCTGTAAAAGATTTCCTATATAGTTTTCCCTCTGGGGATAACCAGAACCGAGCAGATTTGGTCCTGATTTTATGTGCCTCCTTTTTGTCCAAAGGGAGTATTTCATCTCGTAAAAACTCCACTATTGGGTCCATCCAACTTGGTCCTTGGTTCACGTCCAAGACCATCTCCACACTTTTCCCAATGCTCGGCTCAGTCAGATACTCCACGGCTATTTTTCTTTTAAACTCAGATGGCACAGCTGCGGCTAACCATGCCAATGAATCTGCATGAGCATTCTTTCCAGAACTTATCTGCTCAATATACACCCTTTCGAAGGTATCGAGCAGATCTCTGGTCACCTGTACATATGCCGCCATCTTCTCGCTCCGGGTTTCATATTGCCCGGACAGTTGATGGACTACAAGCTGTGAATCACAATATACCCTAACATGTTCGGCTTTTAGGGTTTTTGCACTTCTCAAACCAGCTAAAATTGCCTCGTACTCCGCCACGTTATTGGATGCATTGAACCCAAGGCGAACTGATAATTCCAACATTGATCCTTCAGGGGGATAAAGTACTACCCCTATTCCTGAACCGGTGTTGCAAGCTGACCCGTCAACGAACAGCTTCCATTCCAGGGGATCTTGTTCGGCTAATGCCTGTTTTTTCGTTACAGGAGACTTTGCTTCACACTCCTTTCTCGTAGGAGGCAGAGGTGCAACCGCAGGTGAGAATTCTGCCACAAAATCTGCCAACACCTGGCCTTTGATTGCTGTGCGCGGCTGATAGTCGATGTCATATTGGCTCAACTCAACGGACCAAGTTGAGATCCTTCCCGAGAAATCTGCCTTTCGGAGCAATGATTTTAATGGGAACTCAGTGTAAACCACAACTTTATGGCTCTGGAATAATGTGGCAATTTTCTAGTTGCTGTCCTTAGTGCTAGAACCAATTTCTCGAGGGGCAAATACCTTGTTTCGGCATCTAACAAAGTTTTGCTCACATAATAGACTGGGATTTGCTCAGATCCCTTATCTCTTAAAAGTACTGCACTTACGGCATGCTCAGAAACAGCTAAGTATAAAATTAGAGACTCACCTGCTTCTGGAGTCGAAAGAAGGGGAGGAGAGGCCAAATATCCCTTTAGATCCTGAAAGGCTTGTTTACATTCTGCTCCCCATTCGAACCCTTCCCTTTTCTTTAACAGCTGAAAGAAAGGTCTGCACTTGTCACTTGATCGGCTAATAAATCGATTAAGAGCTGCTGCCATCCCAGTTAATCGTTGGACTTCTTTCGTTGTCCGAGGACTTTCCAGATTTTGTAAGGCCTTTATCTGGTCGGGATTTGCCTCTATTCCCCTTAGAGTTACAAGATGGCCCAAAAACTTTCCAGAGCCGACTCCAAACGCACACTTCGAGGCGTTGAGTTTCAACTTGTATTTTCTCAAAATCTCGAAAGCTTCTCTCAAATCTGCAATATGGCCTTGCCCAGATTTACTCTTTACCACCATGTCATCTATGTAGACCTCCATAGTTTTGCCAAGCAATTTTCTAAACATGATGGTCGCCAGTCTCTGATACGTTGCCCCTGCATTCTTCAATCCAAAAGGCATGACATTATAACAGTACAACCCTCGTGGTGTAATAAAAGACGTCTTCTCCTGATCTGGCCCAAACATTGCAATTTGATGGTATCCTCGATATGCATCGAGGAAACTCATCCGTCCATATCCTGCTGTTGCATCCACCAACTGGTCAATCCTTGGAAGAGGAAAACTGTCTTTAGGACACGCCTTGTTTAAATCTGTGAAGTCAACACATACACGCCATTTTCCGTTCTTTTTCTTGACGACAACAGTATTTGATAGCCACTCTGGATAATAAACTTCCCTTATTGCCTTGGCTTCCAACAAGTGATCTACTTCTTCAATTACAGCGTCAACGTGCTGTACGGCTGCCCTTCGTTTCTTTTGAATGACCGGTTTATGCTGTGGATCTATATTCAAGTGATGGCAGATAACATCTGCATTCACCCCAGGCATCTCCTCTGGTGTCCAAGCAAATACATCGACATAGGTTTTCAACAAACTAATCAGTTCATTCTCTTCCTCTTCTGGCAGTGATTCCCCAATTAGAAAATACTTATCTGGATCAGTCTCGTTGATCGGTGTTTTCTTCAAATCCTCAACTACCCTCTCGGTTGGGTCTTTTCCAATATCCTCAATGGTCGGCAGATCCGGAATTTCCACAGTATTAACATGGTGGGCATTATGGACTCTTTTTATGATGGATACCAAACATTGTTGAGCTATTTTTTGGTTACCTTTGATGTGCTCAATCCCATTAGACCCTGGGAACTTTACCATCTGATGGAAAGTTGAAGAGACTGCCCTCATCTTGTGCAACCATGTCCTTCCTATAATCACGTTATAGGAAGACGGTACATCCACCACTAAGAAGTCGGTTCGTAGCACCACTGTCCCAGCCCGAACAGGCAGAGTTACCTTGCCTAACGGCCAAACTGCTCCTGCTCCAAATCCGACCAGTGGAGTTGCTGATTGTACCAAATCTTCTTGTGTGAGCCCCAGTTTCTTGAACGCATCATAGTATAGCACTTCGGTGCAACTCCCTGAATCCACCAGGATTCTCTCCATATCATATTCCCCAACTCGTAGGGTTATGACCAAAGCATCATTGTGAGGTACCTGGACTCCTCCCAGATCTTCATCAGTAAAAACTATGCCCTCGTTGCTTGCCCCTTCGTTGCGACCTCTTTTCTTCCCCAACTGCATTACATGCTGGTCATGTTTCACTCATGTCTGAAGCAATCTCACCTCATTTCTCGTATAGGGTTCGGCCAATCCATGTATCATATGGATTATCCCTTTTGGATTCTGTTCGTAATCCAATTCCATTGCCTTGTCTTTATCCTTGGAATCCTTTTGGACAAATTCTTTGAGGTAACCTCGTGAGACCAAATCATCAAGATGCCGTTTAAACATCTCACAGTCCTCAGTCATGTGACCCCAGTCCTTATGGTAACTGTAGTGCTGATTCGTAGCTCGTTTTGCATCTTTATTCCCACCAAGAGTTGGGGGCCATTTGAAATATGGTTGATTCTTTATTCGATAAAGAATCCTGTAAATGGGCTCTTTCCAAACCGTGTTTATTGAAACGAATGACTTGGGATCCGGGGCTTGTTTATCCTTGTACTGCTCTTTCTTCGCCTGCCCATAATCTTTCCTCTCACGATAAGTCTTGGGCTCTGGCTTGTCAGCTTTCTTTATAGACCCCTTTACTTGCTCGGCGGCCAACTTTCCATCCTCTCGTAGGATGTCGTCCTCGTTCCTGGCGTGCTGCTCAATTCTCTCCATTAATTTTGCCAATGTCTGCACGGGACTCATGTTTAGAGATTTACGCAGTTCCCCCCGAACAGGCAAGCCTGTTTTGAACGTGGCTATTGCGTATTCTTCACTACATCCTTCAATCTCGTTGAAGGTTTCCCAGTACTTCTTTGCATAAGCCCTGATCGGCTCGTCCTCTCCTTGCTTCATAAAAGAAAGACTCTCAAAGGTTTTGGGAGCTTTCCTGCTCGTCAAAAACCGTGCAGTGAATTCCTCGGCCAATTGCACCCATGTTCGGATGGAGCGTGAGCCCAATTTGTGGAACCAGGACAGAGCAACCTTCCCCAAACTCGACGGGAACATCTTGCACATAATTGCATCATCCCCTTCATGCATAAACATTGCTTGCTGATAATGCTGTATATGGGCCACGGGATCAGTATCTGTCTCGTAGAGGATGAATGTCCCGTGCTTTACCCTGGTCGGCAATCTAGCCTCCTGTAACTTTTTTGCAAAAGGGGAGGATGCTATATTCTGCAGTGCTTTCCGTGCTGCTTCCCGTGCAGTCATGGCTTCATCCTCCGGTCCTTTCTTGGATCTAATTCGTTCCCAATCGGAATCAGGTCTCTCGTACCTGTCCCTATGATGTTTTCTACTCCCTTCTTCTTCGGGGGTAGAACTCCGACCTCTGCTTCTCCTCTTTCTTGGAGATACCCTCCTTCGCTCGGGTGTTCGGATCCTGTTCCTCCCTTTTCGTGGAGAAGTTTTATGTCGCCTCGGGGTCAGACTTCTGCTTCTGCTCCTCCTTCCTCGTGAAGGAGCCTTTTGATACTGCACCAGAGCGTATTGACTACCTCTAGAATTTCTTCGAGATAGTCCAGAGTCCTCCGGATGTTCTCTGATTTTCTCTAATTCTCTGATCTCATGTTCTCATTTTTTGATCAAACGAGCATACTCCTCGATTTCTTGTCTCTTCTTATCAAGAACGTCTTCGCTACGGTATACACTTTTGGAGTGTGCAATCGATTCATCCCCTCGATGGGATTTAGTCCTTCTCGTGGACTTCGATGCCGTCTCTCCATCTCTATTTCTGGAGTTGCCGTGGATAGTAAGGGGGTGGCCCTTACTCGTGGTCCTTTTGTGTCCTCCTTCGGGCTTTCTCGGAGCCCCGGGTGGAGACTTATCCCCTCCTCCAATTAGCACATCCTTCGGGTCGTGTGGCGTTACTGGCTCTACTTCCACCATGGTCGTATTTCAAAGGGAACTCTTTCGTTTCCCACAGACGGCGCCAATTGTAGGTGGATAAATTCAAGTAGTGCTATAAATAGCACTGGAATGCAACGGCTTCACGTGCCTCTTGAACGTAACCCTAATTTGTCAATGAAACCCCTATCCTGCAAAACAGACAAGGAGTGAGTGCACCTTTGCCTCTCGTGGCAAAGGTCCTCCGATGCCTTTGTTAGTATCACGTACTAGCAATCAAACCCTAATTATCAATAGGAAAGCAAATAGAATGCAGTGTATTGCGTACCTTTCACCTCTAGGTTTACCTCATATTTATAGATTTATGGATGCTTGCTGTCCAAGCATCCATGTTGCCATAGGATTCCTAACTCGTATAGGAAACCCAGGATATCAAGGAGTCTCGTTTCCTTTATCAGTTTAAAGGAAAAGAGTCCTTTTAGGATTCTTTTCCTTTAAGAGCCGAACATCCCATATTCGTTGGGTATCTTTCTCAGATCCTATATTCTTGGGATCTTTATCCCTTTATGGGACATGACTACTCTGGAACCTTCTAGAATGTTCCCTCAAATAGTACTTCTCTCTCTGTTCGGCCATCTCATGGCCGAACAGATGGCCTGGACCAATTACCTCACGTGTTACTGGTCCTAAGGAAACAATTTGAACCATATCCTTTGTAAGGAGCTCTTCTCCTGTTCGACTCTATCTTGCCGAACAAGTTTCTATGAACAGTGGCATCTCATGTCATTTTCCTTGTATTTGGTCCTAATAACGTCTCATGTTATTGCACCGAGAATCGTACAACCTCTCTGGACCATTGACTTCTCATATCACTGGTCCACAGTGCGTTGACCCTTTTTTTGATCGTGCTCGGGTTCATTTTGCACCTGTTCGGGAATACCTCCCTACAATGAAGACTCCTAACCTTGATGACAATCACAGAATCCAAAGGAGAGGAAAACTCCTAAACATGATAAGGACCTACGAAGTCCTAGGTAAGGAGGACACTCCAAC
The DNA here is from genome assembly GCF_030253575.1 of Rhododendron vialii. Lineage (NCBI taxonomy): Eukaryota > Viridiplantae > Streptophyta > Magnoliopsida > Ericales > Ericaceae > Rhododendron > Rhododendron vialii. The sequence continues at coordinate 24,273,020 of NC_080569.1, read as the reverse complement.
CTATTTCCGTCATGTGCGGATAAGCCCAAAAGGTCCCAGCATCGTAAGGACTCTTAACCTGATAAGCAAGTACAAGAGTCCAAAGGTGAAGGGACTCTTCAAGCCTGATAAGGACCTACGAAGTCTTAGGTAAGGAGGACACTCCAACCTATTTCCGTCATGTGCGGATAAGCCCAAGAGGTCCCAGCACCGTAAGGACTCTTAACCTGATAAGCAGGTACAAGAGTCCAAAGGTGAAGGGACTCCTCAAACCTGATAAGAATTAGGGGATTCCTAAGGTAAGGAGGACACTCCAACACCTATCTATACCTGCCACGAGCAGATGAGACTTAAGAGTCCCGGTCCCAAAGGTTTCCTCCCAAAATGCCTATATAAAGATCACATCTTCACCTCACAAAGGTACGCAATGCAAAAAACTACAGAACTTATACTCAGTCTATATTCTCTTCTAAAGTAGATCGACTGACTTAGGCATCGGAGGGGTGATGGCGACAGCCACGCCGGTGCCCATAGCTTTTCTGTTTTGTATTGCAGGTCGTTAATCAAGCATGAAGGAAGCCGTTTTATCCGCTGAAGGACTAGATGGACGGTTGAGGTACCCCTCTTCCGGAGGTGACCAAAAACCGCTTCATCAGCTGGCGCCGTCTGTGGGAAACGAAAATCATTCTCATCAGCTGGCGCCGTCTGTGGGAAACGAAAATCATTCTCAACCCTTCATGGTGAACGGTTTCCACACTGGATACTCAATTAACGGCTTTAGAAAGTGATACTCAGTCACTTTTAAAGAGTCGCAATCCATCTCCTTCAGAAGTTCAGGTGAAGGATACCTCACCACGGTGAGTCGATCTAACGTCATTCGCCGCCTGAAATAAGCTGATATTATGCAAGGAGTAATCGAACCCTTGCAAGATCGAGTGGAAGTTTTAACCCAAGGGTGAACGGATGCGACACGAATGAATGAGGAGTTAAACAAATAACTCACCAATTTGGACGAAAGTCCATGATAAGTATGGTAGACCTAAGGAGGTCAGCACTACAAGAATCACAGACTTGGGGAGTAGAAACCAACCTTACCTGGACCTCTCTGTGTCATCTCATCTGAAGCAAAAGTCAGAGTATGCCAGCTTTGCTCATCAGACGAAGCTGTCATAAGGTCCAAGAACCAGCTCTGATCCATAGCTATAAAGGGAAGGATAATATTCTTAATATTATCCAAAGAATATACTTATTCCAGTAAAGATATCCCAACGGGATAAGGAAAGACCCAAATCCTAAGGGATAAAGGATGCCATCAAATAAGATAAGCACGAAACATCCCTGATATACGTAATCAGGGACGCATAAAGATTCCTAGCTAAGGCAGGACCCCTCATTCCACAAAGAGGAAATCTGGAATCTACGAGATACAGTTTTACAATGACTCAATATTCCACAAAAAGGTAATCCGCAATCTACGAGATATAGTCCTACAAGGACTTAATATGCCTCAAAGAGGATCAGGTCGGAGCTGAAGACAAAAGCTGATTCGTCAGTCCACTTGAAGAACAAAAAAGGAACGGTAATACCGATCCCGAAAACAGGCGATCGAGTTGCATCGAGAGAGATCAAAAATCTCTCCCAAGAAGCCCTTCTATGGAGGTAAACCCAAATCGATGGGCTGATTAAACAAGTTAAAGGGAAAGCTACCACTACCGTGGAAAAGTTAATTCGAGTCACTGACTCTCCCTTCACAGCCAAAATAATAAGGCCTCCGCTCCCAAAGGAGTTCGAGATGCTACAGATGGCGATGTTCAAAGGTTCCACGAACCCAGTGGATCATTAAGAGATGTACAAATCTCTAATACCTCTTCAGGCAATACCAAATGAGATCGTGTGCTAAGCTTCCTTTATTACACAAAGGGGAAGCACGCACACGAAATTCTAAGCTCATAGATGTAGCACAGCTATGCAATAAAAGAAGCTTAGGAAAATTTCCAAGCTCTAGCACAGCTATGTAATAAAAGGAGCTCAGGAAAATTTCCTAGTTCAAAAGACGTAGCTAAGGCTATGCAATAAAATAAGATTAGGAAAATTTTCAAGTTCACAGACATACCATAGCCTTCAAAGCTCAAATACATAGCAATCCCCATGCTCGACAAAACATAAACGGGCAACGGCTCTCGACAGCTCCTCGCTCTAACGCCACAACAAATCCAAACGCGCACTGAACGACGACAGTCCTTAAAAGGCGATGGTAAAAGGGGCAACTAGTCATAGGGCCAATGGCCCACATGAAACAATTAAACAATCTATAAGTGTTAAGCTATTTTTCCAACACCTTAACACTTGGGGGAGTAGGAAGTATGGCTAGCTCAAAAGCTTAAAGAGCTTTGGAAGCAAGCCTAAGCTCAACTGACAAAGCTTACCCAGCCATAAAAAGCTTACGGAGCTTGGACAACCAATGGGTAAAGCCCAATCCTAAGGGAATTAAATACTGAAAAATTGGGCACAGCCCGCGCACCTCAGCCAAACGTCAAAAGCTACATAAGTGTTAAAAACTTAAGCATGATCAGCAAACTTGCTCGGTCACAGCTCAAGGCCCCAAAATTAGACTATGCGAAAAGTCAAATTGAGCAACCAAGGTTTGCTCAAAAGAACATAACTGCTAAAGCACATGATTTTCTCCATAGAACAATTGCAAGTGCAAAATTGTCACGACAATAGCAGTGAATGAGTAACTCACCTCTACGGAAACAAGAAAATTTCTAAGGAGATACACAGATAAGAGCTCAGGCTCGTTCAGAGAGCTGAGCATGAAAGGCAACGTTATCTGATCATCTTCGAGGATTGACATGGCGCCATCATCAGCCTAGCTATGTGGACCACCAAGTTACTCCAACAAAGGATCTTGATCGTCTAAGGTGGCTGAAACACCTCCTACGGGAGGTGACAAATATAAAATATCCTAAGGGATAACTCAGGAGAGTACCTCAATACGAGTACCCCAATTGGACAACAGAACCTAGCCCATCAACAATCCCAAGGGATAAAGATTTAAGACTAGCTGATCTTAAGAGATAAGCTCAGCCAACACAATAACACATGACAGAAGAGCTCAACTAAAAGTCCTAAGGGACATGGTCTCCTTGAGCACAGCTTAGTTAGGCCAAGCAGATCATCATGTTCAACTCAACACAAAAAGTTCAAGTAAAGACAATCCTAAGGGATAGGGTTGCCCAAGGTTACAACCAATAGTTGCAATTAGGCTACATGCCCAAAAAATGACCCATGTTGCTCGCATTCGATGTGCCAGATAAAAGCACGGAAAGTAATCACCGTCTCAAGTGTTTCTCTTTTCCTGACCTAACCAAGTCTAAAGAAATAGGAGAATACCTGAAGCTGAGTATAAACCAGACCAACTCATCCCAAGGGACAAGCATAGCAAGCACCACAGTGCAGCTCAGCACATTAAAACCAGCTCGATCACAAGAGAGCCAGCTCGATATACATATCTAAGGACTTAGCAAGTCAATTCAAAGAAAAGATCCCACAGGATATGCTTAAAGAGTCCTATGGGATAAGCATGATAGCCCAGATGCTAAGTAAGGACCTAATTCTAACAGAATTAAAAGTCCTAAAGCAAGAGGGGATGATAATGGCCAAGTATCATAGTACCTTGGTCAGATTGAGAAACCTCTGAGCAGAGGATCTCCTTCCCATAAAAGTTGACCCTACGAGGGGACAGATATGGAAAACCTAACCTCTTAAAAAGCCAGCCAACTTAGAAAATCTCACATAGCTTGAACCTAACAGCTCTGACAAGAGCTAAGCTCAACCCAAGGGTTGATATCAGCTTTGCGTAGCACAACTATGCAATAAAAGGTGCACAGAAAAAATTTCCAAGCTCAAAAGACGTAGCTAAGGCTATGCAATAAAAAGAGCTTAGGAAAATTTCCAAGCTCAAACGACGTAGCACAACTATGCAATAAAAGAGCTTAGGAAAATTTCCAAGCTCAAAAGACGTAGCTAAGGCTATGCAATAAAAAGAGCTTAGGAAAATTTCCAAGCTCAAACGACGTAGCACAACTATGCAATAAAAGAGCTTAGGAAAATTTCCAAGCTCAAAAGACATAGTTAAGGCTATGCAATAAAAAGAGCTTAGGAAAATTTCCAAGCTCAAACGACGTAGCACAACTATGCAATAAAAGGAGCTCAAGAAATATTTCCAAGCTCAAGAACGTAGCTAAGGCTATGCAACATATTGATTATCAAAGAGTCAAAGCTCGCAGAGCTCAAACCGGCATATAATTTCAAAAGTGTTGACACGTCCGCTTGATCCAGCCCCAACGTAGGCACTGAAGGGCCTGAGCTTACGGAGCTCAGGCTAAAAACATGAAAGTGTAGCCTACAAGCCTCCTTAGCCTAGACCAAAAGAGCTCTGGAATAATAACCCAGAGTTCAATTACTAACTCGATACCTCTAAGGCCAGCTAAGGACACCTTGAAAAATGAAGACTATGGGAAACCTCATGCTAAAGGCATGAGATGTTGTTCCAGATCTCAAGCTAAAGGCATGAGATAAGCTTCGAAATAAACCTCATGCTAAGGCGTGAGCAAACCTCATGCTAAAAGCATGAGGTGCTATTTCAAGTCTCATCCTAAGGCGTGAGCAAACCTCATGCTAAAGGCATGAGGTACTATTCCAAGTCTCATGCTAAGGCATGAGCAAATCTTATGCTAAAGGCATGAGGTGCTATTTCTAGTCTCATGCTAAGGCGTGAGCAAACCTCATGCTAAAGGCATGAGATGCTATTTCAAGTCTCATGCTAAGGCATGAGCAAACCTCATGCTAAAGGCGTGAGCAAACCTCATGCTAAAGGCATGAGGTGCTGTTCCAAGTCTCATGTTAAGACATGAGCAAACCAGGTGCTATTCCAAATCTCATGTTAAAGAGTGAGCAACCCTCATGCTAAAGGCATGAGGTGCGATTCTAAGTCTCATGCTAAGGTATACGCAAACCTCATGCTAAGGCATGAGATGTTGTTTAAAGTCTCATGCTAAGGCATGAGATGTTATTCTAAGTCTCATGCTAAGGTATGAGCAAACCTCATGCTAAGGCATGAGATGTTGTTTAAAGTCTCATGCTAAGGCATGAGATATTATTCTAAGTCTCATGCTAAGGCTTGAGCAAACCTCATGCTAAGGCATGAGCAAATCTCATGCTAAGGCATGCGATGTTATTCTAAAGTCACATGCTAAGGCATGAGATGTTGTTTCAAGTCTCATGCTAAGGTATGAGGAAACCTCATGCTAAGGCATAAGATGTTGTTTAAAGTCTCATGCTAAGGCATGAGATATTATTCTAAGTCTCATGCTAAGGCTTGAGCAAACCTCATGCTAAGGCTTGAGCAAATCTCATGCTAAGGCATGCGATGTTATTCTAAAGTCTCATGCTAAGGCATGAGATGTTGTTTAAAGTCTCATGCTACGGCGTGAGCAAATCTCATGCTAAAGGCATGAAATGTTGTTCCAAGTTTCATGCTAAGGCATGAGCAAACCTTATGCTAAAGCATAGAATAACCATTCTAAAAACAAGCATTGACACTCAACAATCCATGAGCCGCTTGCCCCAGGGCTTATTAAATAAGCCTTGAAGAGTCAGAGCTCAAAGAGCGCTAGACTGTAATTTACAAAAAGTGGCCCGTGAGCCGCTCGCACCATGGCTTATTAAATAAGCATTAAAGAGTCCCAAGGGGCTAAAAGTCAGAGGGACGTGGCTTATAAGCCCACTCGGCCAGAGCTCCGTGAACTCTGAAACGCAAGTCTGAGGGAAGTGGCCTTCAAGCCCACTCGGCCGAAAAGCTATTGATGAACCAAAATCTAAGGCGAAATGTCAACACAAAATCAGTACTAAGAGAACACAAGCTCACAAGTACCAAGTTGTTTTTCAACAACTCCACACTCAAAGGATTGGGGAGTGCCTGAAATAAATTAGTACCCTCCCATCTGAGCTATTCCAAGGTATTCCTAAGGGAACTAGCAAAGGACAGAGCTAATGTAAAGCTCTAGAGCAAGAGCAGGTTTTACTAAAGCTTATCTCCCTCGAACATCAAAAATATATATTTTTCTTTGCTCTGCCACAAGCATTGCTGCTTAGCAATGCTAAAGGCAAACACCCCCAAGGTTAAAACCACTACTATAGATGGGTGTAGATCAAAGTAAAAGGGTGCGCTCTGTTCATTCCCCTGAACATTCTCATCGGTTTGTTATTCAGCAAGGCTGGCCGGCAAAGCTGTTCAATGAGGTCAAACACCACAACGTGATCATAGGACTAAGGGTTCACAAAATTCCCCTGAAACAAGCAACGGCTATGTACATCGCAACGGCTATGTACATCGCAACCTGATGAAAATCACACATGATACATAGGATAGGCCGGCATGGTCGTCGATTCCAGATCAAATAGTGTTTCCAAATCTTCACTTATGTTCTTACTCCGAAACAGGGGAGTAGCTGATAAGTAGGAAATAACCTCCCAAGGTCAGCCCAGACTAGGAAGCCTAGAACAACATGAAGGGCCATGTAGGGGACCTAGTGACATGGAGCTTAGCTTGAAGAACTGAGCTCAGTGGACCAGCCTAAGGGCAAAGGTCATCCCAAGGTCAGCTCAAACCAAAGAGCTCACGAGCACAGCCTAAAGGGCTCGAGCTAGAGTCCCAAGAACATGGAATCTAGCCTATAATAGCTAGCCTCTATTAAACCAGTCCAAGGATGGAGGCTAGCTCACGAGCACAGCTTATAGAAAGATACCAAGCTCAGCTCACCAGGTGAGCTCGTCAAATATGACAAACCTGCAGCCAGAGACTCATAAAACACTCCACAGCAGAAGTTCATACAGTCTATGGGACTCATAGAACAACCAGAACCTTATCTCATCAGAAGAGATTAGGCCGCAAGTCTTAGAGGATAACCACAAAGATTCATCCACCATGAAGACTCCTAACCTTGATGACAATCACAGAATCCAAAGGAGAGGAGAACTCCTAAACATGATAAGGACCTACGAAGTCCTAGGTAAGGAGGACACTCCAACCTATTTCCGTCATGTGCGGATAAGCCCAAGAGGTCCCAGCACCGTAAGGACTCTTAACCTGATAAGCAAGTACAAGAGTCCAAAGGTGAAGGGACTCTTCAAGCCTGATAAGGACCTACGAAGTCCTAGGTAAGGAGGACACTCCAACCTATTTCCGTCATGTGCGGATAAGCCCAAGAGGTCCCAGCACCGTAAGGACTCTTAACCTGATAAGCAAGTACAAGAGTCCAAAGGTGAAGAGACTCTTCAAGCCTGATAAGGACCTACGAAGTCCTAGGTACAGAGGATACTCCAACCTATTTCCGTCATGTGCGGATAAGCCCAAGAGGTCCCAGCACCGTAAGGACTCTTAACCTGATAAGCAGGTACAAGAGTCCAAAGGTGAAGGGACTCCTCAAACTTGATAAGAATCAAGGGATTCCTAAGGTAAGGAGGACACTCCAACACCTATCTATACCTGCCACGAGCGGATGAGACTTAAGAGTCCCGGTCCCAAAGGATTCCTCCCGAAATGCCTATATAAAGATCACATCTTCACCTCACAAAGGTACGCAATGCAAAAAACTACAGAACTCATACTCAGTCCATATTCTCTTCTAAAGCAGATCGACTAACTTAGGCATCGGAGGGGTGATGGCGACAGCCACGCCGGTGCCCATAGCTTTTTTGTTTTGTATTGCAGGTCGTTAATCGAGAATGAAGGAAGCCGTTTTATCACGCTGAAGGACTAGATGGACGGTTGAGGTACCCCTCTTCCGGAGGTGACCAAAAACCGCTTCATCACGGCCTATACAAAATGAATGGCTCATATTGATAAGTAGGACCGAGATAAATCCCACTCTGTATAAAATGAAGCTCACATTAAAGAATCATGCCAACCCTTGTTCTCTAGACCGTCTGATTAATTAGTGCATCCGTTAATAACAAATGAATGCTTTGATCACAAAAATGTCATTCTAAAAAAATAAGGATAAAAATATTATTCGATAGTATAATGGTAAAATAATAAGGGTAGAAAATAAAATTTTATGCATAACAATATAACATGTTTTGGGGCAGGTAACGGGGCCGGATAACATCATCCCAACCCCGACCAACCCCGATTGGGCTTTTAAAAAAAATTCCCCAAACTCACTCCGGTACCCAAAAAAATTACGAAAACTCGCCCCGATCGAGTTGGGGGCGGGGGCCAATTGCCATCCTTAGCGACCCTCAGGTGACCCCAAGTGAGTCCTCCGCTAATTGAAAACTCCACCCCCAGTTTTTTTTTTGGGTAAATCAACTCCACCACCAGTTTCCCACAAAATACTACCGAGTGTTTAAACCTCTGCCTCAAATAATTAAACCAAATACATTTCGCTTTCATCTTCCTCTTTCGCATGGGAAAAGTCATTCTGAGTCACGTTGGAATATGGTTCAAGCAAGTCTCACTACAGACCCCCATTTGGGTGGCAAACAAGGACAACCCAATAACAGATTCATCTGGTGTCCTCACAATCACCCCCACTGGCAACGTAATCATCACTTCAGACCAAACAAATCCCATTTGGTCCTCAAATACGACAATATTATCAGCCAGTCCTGTTTTGAAACTCCTAGACACCGGCAACCTTGTTGTGGTCGATAGCAATACAGGGAATTATTCATGGCAAAGCTTCGACTACCCGTGTGATATTTTAGTACCCGGAATGAAACTGGGATGGGATCTTTCAAAAAACCAAGAGTGGTACTTAACGTCGTGGAATAGTTTACAAGATCCATCCACGGGCGATTATACATACAGGGTGGACCCCAGGGCCTCCCCCAATTAGTACTTCGGCGAGGATGAATGATCTCTTACCGAAGTGGACCATGTGACAGTGTTTGTTTCGGTGGAGGTCCTCCACTGAAACAGAACACCACCGTCATTAATCCTATTTTCGTATACAACACAACTTCTGTATACTACACGTTTCTCAACAATGATGGTAATATCATTTCCAGGTTTGTCGTGAACCAATCAGGATTACTTGAGCACCTCACATGGAACCTGGGGAGCGGCGAGTGGGTTCCTGTAATCACACTGCGAGCGGATTATGTGATACCTATGATCTTTGTGGGCCTTATGGGATTTGCAACACGAACGATTCACCAACTTGTCATTGCATGGATGGGTTTGTACCCAAATTCCCAGTGGAGTGGAATAGGTTGGATTGGTCAGGTGGGTGTGTGGCAAAGACAGAGTTGAATTGTACGGTGACTGCCGGGTTTAGGAGGTTTTCCAGGCTGAAATTGCCAGACACGTCCCGATTTTTGGTGAACAGGACTGAGGTAAGTCGGGTGGATTGTGAAGAGGCTTGTTTGAAGGATTGTTCTTGTATGGGTATTGCTCAAACTGATATTAGTGGGTGTGTGGTTTGGTCTGGGGAGTTGCTCGATATGAGAGAGTATAATGAAGGCTGACAGGATTTGTACGTTCGGGTGGCTGCTTCTGAACTTGGTAAGCGCTTCACAATGAGCAGTGTTGTGGACAGAGATGTTTGAACACAAATTCCGACACACAGATTCATCTAGATCTGTTCGATGCACGTGGATTCCACACAATGCAATTGGTATCCATACTTTGTGGCCCACATATGTGTCTGGATTTGTATTTGAACATCTTCTGATAATTGTTCAAGAATTCGGCCGATGCACTTGGAATTTAGATCAGGCTTAGTTAATACTAACTTCGTAACCTCTCTACTTCCGTAGATGCTAATATTGATGTTTGCTTTTCATTTTGTGGTGGTGGCTACTTAAAAGGCTCCAATAAGACCAAACGAAAGGCACTGATCGCATCAGTAATAGTCATTTCAGGGGTTCTTGCATTGGGTTTAATCAGCTGGTGTGTTATTAGGAAGCGGAGACGGATTACTGCTCAAAGGAACTGTAGCATACCGTATCCATAACATCCTAGACTTTCTTTTTCCCAGAATTGTTTTACTAGTTAGTACCATCCACGCGTTTGACTTGCTCGTTGAAAACATTGAACTGCCACCATGTGTGTTAAAAAATAAGCCTTCCCAAAAGTGTTCTCCTGGCTAGTCATTGAAGTAATGGGATGCATAAATTATGAACACACCTAGTCTAGTACTGTTCTAATTGGTTGGTTTCTTTTCCAGACGCAGAGCAATGGAAAGAATTTGAAAGAGGTAGAGTTGGCTAAAACCAAACTCAGTTATCACTGTCCAGACTTCAGCTGTAATTTCTACTCGAAAACAAGTTTTCTATGCGTTCTAGACTGTGACTGGAACAGTCAGATTTACACCATGAACCAGAAATCTCAAAAGGGTCTAAATTCAGTGGCAGAACTAGGATTTTGTCTGGCCGGTGCCAAATCTTTGAAGCTAAGCATGAGGGAGTAGAAAACTAAAGTTTCACAGGGAAGTATAAAGAATCTCTCTTCAAACTATGCAATGTAAATTCGTGCATATACATAAATGAGAAACTAAATGTGTTTAGTACATGTAGCTCAATAATTTGTATAACTAAAATTCGGTGTTCTTTCAAGCAATTTTTCTTTTGAGTATAGAAAATTAATGGAGTTCGTTTGGTTGACCAAATAAGATTGATACGGAGTCACCAATCGCAACGATTTATTCATTTATATTAAGTTAATTTTCAGTCTTAAAGAGGGGGTACCAGTGTTCATAGCAAGACTGAGAGTGCCCTGAGACCCCTACCTCAATACCTCTGTCCGCCCCCAGGAGTCTTCCTAGGCTACTTGACAAGCATGGCTTATTTGGTATAACTTGCACTGGAAATACAAGACTTCATTTGTTTGTTTGAATGTAAACTGGTTTCTTGAAAAATATTTTATCAATTTTCGGCGTTGGGTTGCACTAAAATGGATCTAGAGTAAAATATTTTGAGGTAAAATGATTTGCATCCATCGAAGGAAAATGGCTTACAGAACAAACCCCCATAAGTTAAGTTAACTTCCGTCTGATCTCAACGATGAACTAGCTTAATTATCTATCCCATCTCAAAACCTTCCTCAGAAGTCAGACCCTTGTCAGCTGTATGTCATTGATGTCTTCTTTGGCCTACCGCAGTGATAACACCAATCTTGCACCATGAATTTTCCCATCATCTGTCAGGACTTAACTATATGGTGTGCAGCCAAACAGGGGGAAAATAAAATTCATTTCACAAGTAAAAATTTTACTTTCTTGAAAGTATGATGAAATTAACGGAACCTAACTGACTGATGGAGCTTTACCTATTCTCGTGTGATATATCGTAACAATCTGGTTCTTCATCCGAGGATATCCATTTTGGGTTTCAAATTTATTGTTGTAGACACCTCCCAAAAGCAGGGCATCGCCATACAGATTGATCACGCTGTTTGTTTGGTTGTTTGTTTCATAAACCAAGATCGTGGATATTCCCATGACTAGGAACATCGCCACACGATAGCGGTCATCATCAAAACAGAGTCGCCACCTTATTTATAAAAACTAGGAAAAACAAATAGAGATTCCGGGTACAGGAGCCAAAGTACAGTAAGGGAAAGGTGTTAGGCACACCTCTCTGCCCAGTCGTGAGACTGGCCCATAGTTGTTCGACATATGATTAATTCATGCTTTGTTTAATTCTAACACATATCTTGTTTATTAGCCTTTAAACAATTAATGGTGAGCCAAGAAAATAAGTAATGAAACATGCATCAGAATAAGCAAAATAAAACAAGCTGTCCCAGGGAAATGGATCTCACGGCCGGTGAATAGATGTCACGGCCGAGAGATCCTCCTGATTTGATATACCGGCCGATGGATCGAAGATCCAGCCGATGTTCTTCCTCACACCAGACTTTACGATTAACAGAAGATCAAAACGCTATGATTATAGTACAAAAACGTAAAAGAGATCAAACCATAGACCCCTAGGGCTTACCACCTTGATCCCTCAGTTGCTTGATTACTTCGAATTGAGTGTGATTGACTGATTTGCTTTTTAGAAACCCTAGGTTTAGGGTTTGAACTTCGGGGTTTGATTGTCGGATTAATGGCTGTCTTTAGAAGGGAAGGGCTTTTGTAGTGGGGAGTTGACAGAGTATATTTGCAGAGTTTCGTGACTTTTGAGGGTGATTGAATGTATCATTTCGGAACCCAAAGGCTCCTTTATATACGCATAGGGATGACACACCTCAACCAATCAAATGGATCGATTGAATTGGAGTTATAAGGCAACACGAACTCCTCATGGTAACTCCTTGCGTAGCCCGAACGCATCGGGATTTGGCTGCTAGGGTTTTGTGAACGGATCAAACGATTGACAGAACGTTCCAGAATCTGGAAAATAAAGGATCTGGCAGCCGATAAAAGGATCTAGCGGCTGAGGAATTGATGTTGTGACCGAGGGATAGACCTGGCAGCTGAGTGATCGATCTCTTAGGGAGATTTTCAAGCAATAGGCTTCACGGGTGAAGAAATGATACTAAGGCCGTGAGATCAATGTTACGGCCGATAGAAAAATCCTCCTAGAATTTTGTATTTCTGTCTGAAAGGTTGTTTGGCTCTAGATTGGGTCCTCTAAGTGGCTAGAAGTTCTCACCATAAATCCTAAGGTTCACAAGAAGTCAATCAGCAATCACTATATCCATATCATCATCGGGATGGTCCCCAAGGTGGGACTTGAAATAATCGTTAGGCCAAATTGGGGTGTCTACAGATGCCCTCTTTGACTGAGCTTAAACGGATCGCGAGACATATTTAAGTAAGAGTCAAAGCTGTAAAAGCAACTCAATTTGGTCTAACCACTATTTGAGTAGTAGTTCCTTATTCCGTACTAGGTACAAAATGCTTTGAACTTCTTCTAAAATTGGAACCTATTATCCGTAATCAATGAATAAGGGACCTCAAATCGAGTAATGATGCTTTTCTACACAAACTTTTCTATCATAGGTTCAGTGATCTTAGCCAATGGTTCTGCTTCAATCCACTTAGTGAAATAATCTGTTGCTACGAATAGAAATTTCCTATTCTCAGTTGCCTTGTGGAGTGAACCCACGATGTTCATTCCTCATTGTGCGAACGGCCAAGGACTTGTTAACAGCACCAGATCCTCAGTTGGTGTTCGGATCATTGGTGAGAATTTCTAGCACCTTTCACAAATCTTCACATACACCTTTGCATCCTCCTGCATGTGCGGCCACCAGTAACCCTGGGTTATTGCTCGGTGGGCAATGGACCTGCCCCCAGCATGGCTTCCACGTGTTCCCTCATGAATCTCGTGGAGGAACTTCTGCACCATCTCGGGGTGCACACAGAGTAAGTACGGTCCAGTAAAGGACTTTCTGTACAGCTTTCCTTCGGGTGACAGCCAAAATTGTGCAGATTTTGTCTTTATCTTGTGAACCTCTTTTTTATCCATGGGGAGTGTCTCATCTCGTAAGAACTCCACTATTGGATCCATCCAACTTGGTCGTTGGTTCACGTCCAAGACCAATTCCATGCTCCTTCCAATGCTCGGCTCAGCAAGATAATCTACTGTCACCCTTCTCTTGAATTCAGTTGGCACAATTGCGGCCAACCAAGCAAGTGAATCTGCATGGGCATTCTGCCCAGAACTTATTTGCTCAGTGTTCACCTTCTCAAAAGTGTCGAGTAGATACTTAGCGGCCTCCACGTAAGCTGCCATCTTTTCATTCCGGGTTTCGTATTCACCGGACAATTGGTTCACCATGAGTTGTGAATCACAGTACACTTGTATTCTTTTTACCTTCAGGGTTTTCGCACTTCACAGCCTTGCCAAGAGCACCTCGTACTCCGCCACATTGTTTGAAGCACTGAAGCCCAGTCAAATGGACAATTCCATCATTACTCCTTCGGGGGGGAAAAGCACAATCCCAATCCTTGATTTGATATTGCATGCGGAACTATCAACGAATAGTTTCCATTCTAAGGGATCCTGTTCGGCAAGTGCCTTACCCTTCCTGGTTGATGGCTCAACTGGCTGCTCCTTTCTGGTAGGAGGCTGTGGAGCCACTGCAGGAGAAAACTCTGCTAAAAAGTCTGCCAATACTTGTCCCTTTATTGCAGTGCGTGGCTGGTAGTCAATATCGTACTGACTCAACTTTACCGACCAGGTTGATATATGTCCCGAGAAATCTGCCTTTCGTAGCAAAGATTTCAACGGAAACTCAGTGTAAACCACAATTCTGTGACTCTAGAAATAATGGAGCAACTTCCTTGCTGTTGTCCTCAATACCAAGACCAATTTTTCTAAAGGCAGATATCTCGTTTCGGCATCCAACAACGTCTTGCTCACGTAGTATATAGAAATTTGCTCGGATCCCTTGTCCCTCAGTAATACTGCACTAACAGCATGTTCAGAGACTGCTAGGTTCAAAATTAAGGACTCACCTAGTTCAGGAGTAGACAAGAGCGGGGCCGCTGCCAAGTACTTCTTCAGATTTTGGAACGCCTATTCGCATTCTACAGGAAAAATCAGTACACAAAGAGAAAGTGTGAGAGAAATCCTAAGAGAAATTAGGGAAAATCTTGAGCAGGAAAAATCAAAGTACCCACCGGTGAAGATTGAGGTAGAATTTCTTCCTTTTTCCATCTCTCTTGTGTCTTTCTTCTCTCTTTCTCTTTTCCTCTGTTTTGAAGCTTCCTCTTTCTTTCCAAACTCCAATCTCTCAAAAGGAAAAATCCATTTTCTGCTTTTCTCAGTTTATGTGATAAAAACAAGGAGAAAGCTATGGTACACATGGTACACCATATATGTAAATTATGACAATTTGTGATTTTTATTATGCCGATTTTTTATTTTCTAATGCATATTTTTGATGCTAGTTACGACGTGTATTTTAAAATTTACATTTTGAATAGGTTATTAGCAGGTTATCCATAATTAAAAAATGTTGTTATTATGTAACCATAATTATTCATACCAGAATCCATAATACTTGGACCCCAACCAAATATATGCGAACAATATCAAAGATTAAATAATGCTGTTTACAAATGTTATAACAATATCATAAATTGACATTATCTTATTTCAATGAGTCATACAAAAAATTCTTTGACTCGTATGATATTTCGTAACAAAATCAAAATATGTCGTACCAGAATCAACAATTGTTATACCCAAGCCAAAAATATTTGTAAAATACCACAAATTTTATAAAATAACCACAATTGTTATGACAATACATAAAATTGTCATTTTCTTACAACAACGTGTCGTATCAAAAGAAAAAATATGTAAATACCACAAATTATATAACAAACCACAATTGTTATGCCAATACCATAAATTGACGTTTTCTTACCACAACGTGTCGTACCAAAGGAAATCCATTAAAATAGTCGATAATAAGACCAAAATATGTCATACCATAATCAATAATAATTATACCCAAGCAAAATACATGTCTAAAAAACCACAAATTCAATACAATACCATACATAGTCGTTACCTTAGCACAATGTGTTGTACGAAATTTAAACAAAAATTATTTTTAATTTTCGCCATATTATTTGGGTGTGTAATGCACCTCTAAGGTTTGGAAAAATCAAATTGAGACTTTCTTTTATTTCTTGTCTCTTGTTAAAAAAAAGAAAGAAAAAACAAGCAAAAAATCAAAAAAAAAAAGAAAAGGGAGTTTATTTATATTTGTCTCTTCGCCTTAGAGGTTATAGATGCCTGGTCCTTTGCCCCACAAGGCTACGTGTAAGTCGCTAATCTCGAGTCTAAAACAACCAATGAGGTTTGTGCTTAAGTTCCTAGGTCCGAGCGTTTCTAGTTTGACTTCCTCGTGATAGTCTTGTTTAAACCTTTCTTGAGATAAGATTATAGCGCCCACTTAGTCCTTGATAAGTTTTCTTGCTCCTCATGCACGGTGTTTACGCTTCACATTCATAGGCTTGAGCATGGCATTCTGTCCATTCTTTGATCTGCATCATTCTGCTTCAATGAGTTGATATGGTTTAAATTTTTTTATTCGATGCATTTCTCTTATAGCCATCTTGCCTATGTGATTCTTGGTATTACATATCGTATGATTCTCTCGTATGCTTTCAGGTTGCATGTATCTCACTCGGCTACAGTCATTTCCTTTGTTTTTCCGTGACAAAAAGGGGGAGAATTTTTATGGTTCTGATATGGTCATGGGTTGTAGAGTGATATGTGTCATTGAGTCATGCATAAAGATGGAGAATTTTTTTTAGTGCATTTGTTCATTTAGGGAGATAAGGAGAGATTTATTTTATTGATGAATCGCTGGTTGAGTTTTTATGCTTTTAAATTATGCAGACCCATTATACTTTTCGAAACAAATATTTTGTCGCATAGTTTTTGTTGAGCTATCTTTGCAGGCATTGGAAGTGCAACTCAAGCGTCATTGGATAGACCTAGTTTAGGCTAGTGTTGATCTCTTTAAATTGCATTTTTTCCGTTATGGTTTAGTGCAATAGGTTTTGTCCCGGAAATGCCAAAGGGGGAGATTGTTAGATATTTTGGCACTTTCCGGGGTTGTTCAAAACCTCCATTAGTGTCTTTGTTATTTCGACTCCATTTGATTGTAATGGGTAGGATAATTAGGGGTAGTGTCTCGCTCGATGCTCCTCCCCTTATCTGCGCCAAGTTGACCGCTACAGAATCGAGCCAAATGCGTGAAAGGTAAAAGCATTACACAACACATCATGCATATTATTTTCAAGATTAGAAATTTTATTAATGCACGTTTTTCTTTCCCATAAAACTCTACAAAAATCTGCTTACCATATTTGTATATATAATTATCGTTACGAGATTTTTCTTTGGAGTATAAAAAAATAAAGATCGCACGTTTGCCTCTCTGAAAATTAGGAGAGATTTTGGTTTCCATATTTGCATCATTAAAAGTTTGTTTTATAGTGGTGGACGACACCTTTAAGCTTAACAAGAGATTTTAATTACACGTGAAGGAGAGAAAGGAGTGCACCATTGTTTTTTTGTTTTCTCTCGGCAGAGGCGAGAGTTTTTGGTTACAAAAAGAAAAATAAGGGTTGCACGGTTTTTGTTTTTGTTAAAGGCGAGTTGATAGTTTTTTCTGGCAGCCCACGTTCTTTTTCTTCGTTCTTCTTCTTCGAACATTTGGTTTGATTTTAGGGACACGTTCACATCATATCATGCATCCATTTACTGTTCGTGGGTCTTTGTGCCGTTTGCTGCTGTGGCCGAATCTTTTGGAGATTGATTCGGAGCCGGTTGAATCCGGAGATCGGGCGTGAAGTCCATGGTGCATCTATTGGATCTTGAAGAAGCTCGGGGAGCATCGGAGATTGGCGAGAATAGGTAAAGGCTTGGGTAAGGTTTTTACGATTTCCCAATCTGTACTTCTTTTTGATTAAGAGAATAAATCAGTAGTGTTAGGCCGTGGTTTTGGCTTAGGGTTATTTAGGACCCTAAGTTTTTCCACGCAAATCGTGCGTACCCTATCTCAATTTTTATTCTATTGCACTACTTGATTTTTGATTTGGATTAATCGAGATAATCAACCCGTTCATCTATATTAATTTTTAAATCAGAAAATTGGTGATTTTTTTTTATCACAACTCCTATTCTCCCCCCCAAGGAGTAGTTTGAATGCTTGCACATAATTTCAATTGGTATCAGAGCGAGTTGCTCTGTTTAGGTTTAACCACCTAAGTTTAATTTTGGTTATATTATAATGGACATGAACGCACCACGAGAGGGAGCCTCAAACTCGAGGCCACCTTTTTTTGACAGTAATGATTATCCGTACTGGAAAGCTCGTATGACCACACATTTGAGTTCCCTAGGTGTTAGGGTTTAGAGATCTATTAGGTACGGCTATGAGGCCCCTACCATAGAAGACACTACGACTAAACAAATGAGGGCTACGGAGGACACTGAGTGGAATTCTGTTGACAATGAACTCCAAAGCTTTAGGAGCCATCTATGGAGCATTGAGTAAAACTGAATTTAGTCGTATTTCCGCGTGCACTACTGCAAAAGAGGCTTGGGATATTCTCCGAGTCACCCACGAGGGTACTAAGACTGTTAAAACTTCAAAACTCCAAATGCTTACAACACGTTTCAAAGATTTGAGAATGCAGGAAGATGAGGCATTTGATAGTTTTATCACTAAGTTGGGTGACATCGTTAATTCCTTCCACGCACTAGGAGAACCAATCCCTAATCTTAATGTTTGTCGAAAAGTGCTTAGGTCTCTTCCTGAGAGGTTTAGGGCTAAGGTAGTTGCGATCGAAGAAAGTGATAAAGTTGATGACATTCTTTTTGAGGAACTTGTAGGTAAACTTCAAACGTTTGAATTGAATGATCTCTCAAAGAAACCTACATTAAAGACTAATAAAAGCATTGCTTTTAAATCTTCTAAAGAAGAATCCTTTGTGACACAAGAGAGTGATGATGACCTTGACGAAGAAGAACTTGCTTTCTTTGCTAAAAAATTCAGAAAATTTGTTAAATTTCGTAAAAATAATAATTCTGGAAATTTTTCTTCTTCGACTAATGGGGGCAAGAATTTTAATTCTGGGGATAATGAAAAGAAATCTACTATTGATAAACCCAAGAAACCCCAAGGTATACAATGTCACGAGTGTCATGGTTCAGGCATGTTCAAGCGGAGTGTGCAAACACTCTTAAAAAGAATGTGGCCAAGGGTTATAAGGTTACGTGGGATGATGATAGTGATGACAGTAGTGATGGGGGTTCTGAAGCTCCTAGATATTCTGTGCTTGTTGCCAACATTAAGTCCCCCGCATCCCCCAAATCGGTTGAACTTTCTACAACTCTTAGCAACAATAGTAAGTATGTCTCGACTGACGAAGACTGTGAGAATAGTAATGATGATATAGATTCTATTCATGAGGCCTATAATCAATTGTTTAAAGAGGGTGTCAAATTGAAAAAGAAAAAGAAGGAACTCATGAGTGTCATCAAGAAAATTAGTGGTGAGAGGAACAAACTTAGTGAAGACATTAAAATAAGAACATTGAGTTTAAAGAATTAAAAACCTATAATGCTAATTTGAAAGACAAGTTCGCAAAAATTGAGAGAGAGCATGTGGATGCCTTGAAGGCTCTTGAAGGCTCAAAGGATAGGGTTTTTGAATTGGAGCATGACATTAGGAAGGCCACTGAGGCCATAAAGCGTATTGAGTGTGGCGCAACTCGTATTGCTGAGATGACACATACGTTTAGAAATAGAAGCGGCTTAGGGTTTGTTGATCCACCTTCACTGATACATAAAGCCAGCGAGTTCACAAAAAAGGAAATCAAGTTTGTAAAATCTGAAATTGCAAAGAATGAGGTAGTGAGCGATAAACCCGAATCTTCTATTATATCTCCCACTATCATTAAGAATGCTTATAACAGTACTCATGCTCCTGAAAAGAAAAATCCTTTTATTTGTCACTACTGTGGTGGTCAAGGTCACATTCGACCTTTTTGTTATACACTTAGAAGGGACAATCAGAGAACAAAGGGGAAACTGTTTGTAGCCCCAGTTAATAAAAGTGTTCGAAATGGTCAACTCAATGTGGGAAGACCTTAAGTTGTGTGTCAGTCTCCCACCAACAATATTAAGAATGAGAATTTTCAAAAGACTTTGAGTTAGTTGGCAAATCAAACTTCTCACCTCGTCAAGGAAATCAAAAAGTTGTCAATTTTGGCTAATAATAGTGGAAAGACTGATAGGATTGTTGAAAGACATACTACACACGGTCACACCTCGCATGTGAACACCAAACCGAAGCAAACATGGAAGAGAGTCGTTTGTCATGTAGCACACACTGCTTTTCGGGCACATGATGCCTGCACCTGGTACTTAGACAGTGGATGTTCTAGACACATGACCGGAAATAAGTCTTTCTTTGTTAAGCTAGACAAGTATAATGGTGGTTTTGTCACATTTGGCAATGGTAATACAGGTAAAATCGTAGGACAAGGCACCATAAATGCATCCGGAATCCCTCCGTTAGATAACGTATTATATGTTGAGGGTTTGAAAGCTAACCTGTTAAGCATAGGGCAATTTTGTGATAATATGCATGAAGTCAATTTCTCTAAAAATAATTGCTCTATTGTTGATGTTTCGGGTTTGTGTGTGGTTAAAGGTGTTCGTTCCTCAAATAATTGCTATTGTGTTGAAATCGCCAGTTCTAATGTGTGTCATCGAGTCTTGCTTGATGATGTGGAAATTTGGCACCAACGTTTAGGACACGTAAGTTTTTCGGAATTGCATCGAATAACGAAGAACGAGATTGTGAGGGGAGTGCCCAAACTTGCCAATGGGCAAGGGCTTGTGTGTGGTGGTTGCATGAAGGGAAAACAAATAAAATGCCCTCATAAAAAGACAAATTTAGTTGCAACCACAAAATGTTTAGAGTTACTTCACATGGACTTGATGGGACCCTCACGTACTGAAAGTTTAGGGGGCAAGCGATATATTCTGCTTATAGTTGACGATTTTTCTCGCTTCTCATGGATTGGTTTTCTTAGAGAAAAATCTGATGCTTATGCTTGTTTCAAAACAATTTGTCAACGTATTCAAAATGAGAGAGGTTACCCTATCACACGAGTCTGCAGTGACCATGGTCGTGAGTTTGAGAACTCCGACATTAAAAGATATTGTGACAAGAAAGGCATTAAACACGAGTTCTTAGCACCTCGCACACCCCAACAAAATGGGATTGTTGAAAGAAAGAATAGAACCCTTCAAGAGATGGCGAGAGTTATGCTTCATGCCAAGCGCATCCTTAGAAACCTTTGGGCTGAAGCTATTAATACTGTGTGTTATACTATAAATAGAGTGTATGTTAGACCAAGGACTACCCTCACACCCTATGAAATTTTGAATGGTAAGAGGCCTTCAATGAAGTATTTTAGGGTGTTTGGTAGTAAATGTCATATTTTGAGAGATAGTGAGTCCTTAGGCAAATTTGACTCAAAGAGTGACGATGGTATCTTTTTAGGCTATTCTAACACGAGTAGAGCATTTAGAGTATATAATCTACGCACCTCTACCCTAGTTGAGTCAGCCAATGTAGTTGTTGACGATACCACGCTTGATGAGTCAGTCCCTCAGGTTAATGATGATGATGAGGGGAGTTGGGAAATTTTTGAGGGGGAGTTTCAATCCAATGGTTTAGATGAGGGAGTTTCATCTGAAGAGTTTGTTGACGTTCCTATGAGTGTGGATGAGAAAGTTGAAACTGATAGTGAGGTTGAGGTAGATGAGCCTTTAGAAGACGAGGAGTTAGGTCAACATAACTTAGTTCCTCTGTCCGCCAAAGAACCCTCAGCTAGAGTAAAGCTTAACCATCCCATTAGCCAAGTCATAGGAGATCCTAATAATGAGATGAAAACTAGAAGGCAAATTAGGAATAAGATCAATTATGTGTGTTTCACGTCCACATTAGAGCCAAAAAATGTAGAAGAGGCCGTAAGAGATAACCATTGGATAAGAGCCATGCAAGAAGAACTACATCAATTTGTTAGGAATGACGTCTGGTACTTAGTACTAAGACCCTCTCACACTAATGTCATAGGCACTAAATGGATATTTAAAAATAAAAAGGATGTAGATGACATAGTCGTGCATAATAAGGCTAGGTAAGTTGCCCAAGGGTACACCCAAATTGAGGGAATTGATTTTGATGATACCTTTGCCCCCGTAGCAAGAATGGAGTCAATAAGGTTACTTTTTGGCATTGCATCTCATTTTAATTTTAAATTATTTCAAATGGATGTTAAAAGTGCTTTTTTGAATGGTGACCTTAAGGAGAAGGTTTATGTCGAACAACCCAAAGGGTTTACTGATCCCTCATTCCTTGATCATGTGTACCGCCTTCGTAAGGCCCTTTATGGCCTTAAACAAGCCCCTCGAGCTTGGTATGAACGTTTAACCGATCATCTTTTAAATACTGGCTTTGTGAAAGGGGGAGTAGACCGAACTTTATTTCTGAAGAAAATTGAGAGCGACCTTTTAATTGCTCAAATATATGTGGATATTGAGTTCGGTTCCACAAATGAGCGGCATGAGAAACAATTTGGGGCACAGATGTCCCACGAGTTTCAAATGAGCCTAATGGGAGAATTGACTTACTTTCTAGGCTTTCAAATTTGTCAGTTGAATGATGGGAGATTTTTGTCCCAATCCACATATTCGAAAGAATTGGTCAAAAAATTTGGTTTGGAAGATTCCAAGAGTATTCGTACTCCCATGGGTTCTACCGTTAAAATTGCTAAAGACTTCACGCCCAATCTCCGGATTCAATCGGCTCCGAATCAATCTCCAAAAGATTCGGCCATAGCAACAAACGACACAAAGACCCACGAACAGTAAATGGATGAATGATATAATGTGAACGCGTCCCTAAAATCAAACCAAACATTCAAAGAAGAAGAACGAAGAAAAAGAACGTGGCCAGCCAGAAAAAAACTATCAACTCGCCTTTAACAAAAACAAAAACCGTGCAACCCTTCTTTTTCTTTTTGTAACCAAAAACTCTCGCCGCTGCCGAGAGAAAACAAAAAAACAGTGGTGCACTCATTTCTCTCCTTCACGTGTAATCAAAATCTCTTGTTAAGCTTAAAAGGTGTTGTCCACACCACTATAAAAACAAACTTTTAATGATGCAAATATGGAAACCAAAATCTCTCGGAATTTCCAGAGAGGCAAACGTGCAATCTTTATTTTTTTATACTCCAAAGAAAAATCTCGTAAGGATAGTTATATATATAAATATGGTAAGCAGATTTTCGGAGAGTTTTGTGGGAAAGAAAAATGTGCATTAATAAAATTTCTAATCTTGGAAATAATATGCATGATGTCTTGTGTAATGCTTTTACCTTTCACGCAATTGGCTCGATTCCGTAGCGGTCAACTTGGCGCAGATAAGGGGAGGAGCATCGAGCGAGACACTACCCCTAATTATCCTACCCATTAAAATCAAAAGGAGTCGAAATAACAAAGACACTAATGGAGGTTTTGAACAACCCCGGAAAGTGCCAAAATATCTAACAATCTCCCCCTTTGGCATTTCTGGGACAAAACCAATTGCACTAAACCATAACGGAAAAAATGCAACTTAAAGAGATCAACACTAGCCTAAACTAGGTCTATCCAATGACGCTTGAGTTGCACTTCCAATGCCTGCAAAGATAGCTCAACAAAAACTATACGACAAAATATTTGTTTCGAAAAGTAGAATGGGTCAGCATAATTTAAAAGCAAGAAAACTCAACCAGCGATTCATCAATAAAATAATCTCTCCTTATGTCCCCAAATGAACAAAGGCACTAAAAAAAATTCTCCATCTTTATGCATGACTCAACGACACATATCACTCTACAACGCATGACCATATCAGAACCATCAAAATTCTCCCCCTTTTTTGTCACGAAAAACAAAGGAAATGATTGTAGCCGAGTGAGATACATGCAACCTGAAAGCATACGAGAGAATCATACGATATGTAATAACAAGAATCACATAGGCAAGATGGCTATAAGAGAAATGCGTCGAATAAAAAAATTTAAACCATATCAACTCATGGAAGCAGAATGATGCAGATCAAAGAATGGACAAAATGCCATGCTCAAGCCTATGAATGTGAAGCGTAAACACCATGCATGAGGAGCAAGACAACTTATCAAGGACTAAGTGGGCGCTATAATCTTATCTCAAGAAAGGTTTAAACAAGACTATCACGAGGAAGTCAAACCAGAAACGCTCGGAGCTAGGAACTTAAGCTCAAACCTCATCGGTTGTTTTAGACTCGAGATTAGTGACTTACACCTAGCCTTGTGGGGCAAAGGACCAGACAGCTATCACCTCTAAGGTGAAGAGACAAATATAAATAAACTCCCTTTTTTTTCTGCTTTTTCTTTTTTCTTTTTTCTTTTTAACAAGAGACAAGAAATAAAAGAAAGTCTCAATTTGATTTTTTCAAACTGTAGACGTGTGTTACACACCAATCCATAGGCAGCCCATCTCATAAGGAGTCAAATGAGGGAAAGCATCCCTTGGTAAACAACGAACATGTGGTCAATCAAAGTGATTAGTTAAGATAACCCCAACTGAGACTCAATAGAGACCACTTAAACAATGTAAGGTTACTAGCTCCAAGTGAGATTGTGTGCATAGAAACGTGAGCATGGGATTCTAATACCAAAATAGAGAACATCACTAAGTAGCAGATTTATATGTCGAAAAAATTTGATTTGATACATTACTCTCAAAGGCATAAGCATACGTAAAACTGATATCAATACAGCACATGATTCCCAAGCACGCAAAAACATTGCAAGCACGCACACGATGAGAAAAAAAATCTTTGACTCAAAACAACAACAAAAATACTATTAAGAACATAACAACACATAACGACTCAAAATTAAAAACATTCAAAGCAAGCATATGAGATGACGTGTGACCCCACTCACATCTTAATCTAGAGAAATCAAACCAAGAGATTTCCTAAGGTACACAAACCTAAGAGAATCTAAAGGCTTAGTGAAAATATCCGCCTTTTGACCTTGTGTAGGTATAAACTCAAGTGCCACGACACCATCTTCAACCAAATCACGAATAAAATGATGACGGATGTCGATATGTTTAGTCCTAGAATGTTGGACTAGATTTTTAGAAATATTAATGGCACTTGTTTTATCGCAAAAAACAGTCATTACACCTTGAGATAGACCGTAGTCTTGAAGCATTTGCTTCATCCATAAAAGTTGGGTGCAACAACTACGAGCGGCAATATATTCTTCCTCTGCGGTGGACAACGAGACACAATTCTGCTTCTTGCTATGCCAAGCAACCAAGCAGTTTCCCAAATTGAAACAACCACTGGAGGTTCTCTTCCTATCATCCGCGCTTCCAGCCCAATCGACATCGAAAAATGCGGCTAAGTCCACATTAGTACCCTTAGGATACCAAAGACCAAGCGTGGAAGTGCCCGTAACATAACGAATAATTCGCTTGACAGCGATCAAGTGAGACTCTTTAGAGTCAGATTGATAGCGGGCACACACTCCAACATTAAACAAAATATCTGGATGACTAGCAGTAAGATATAATAAGCTTCCTATCATACTACGATAAAGCGTGGAGTCGTGGTTTTAGCTTAGGGTTATTTAGGACCCTAAGTTTTTCCACGTAAATCGTGCATACCCTATCTCAATTTTTATTCTACTTCACTACTTGATTTTTGATTTGGATTAATCGAGATAATCAACCCGTTCATCTATAGTAATTTTTAAATCAAAAAATTGGTGATTTTTTTTATCACAACTCCTATTCACCCCCCCCCCCCCCCCCCCCGGAGTAGTTTGAACGCTTCCGCATAATTTCATCAGTGTTTCATGCTAGATAGATGAGATTGTTGTCCTTAAACCTAGTAAAGAAACTTTTACATAAATTGTTCTTTACTACTACTTGTCCCATTATATTTACTCATGTCGTCCTTTGTCCGTGTTTTTTTCGTACCCGTGCTTTTTCCGTGCTATTGTTGTGCCTGTGCAACATTTTTTGAAAACCGCATACCAACAATACCCACCTAGAGTGATTGGCGACATGCTTTCTTTACTGACTTGATTGATTAATTTGGTTTGTAAAAAATACATTCTCCAACATATAGAGAGAAGGGTTTAGAGAGAGAGAGAGAGAGAGAATTTGTTTCAGTGGTTGCCCCAACCAAACACCTTAATCCCTCCTTATTGGAATCTATTTCTCTTCCTTTTCTTGGCTCAAACGTGTAGTATGAGTGCTTAACATTAAAAATCTAATTTCTTCTTTTCATAGTGTGGGCAACATGCCCGAAATATGTAAGGTGGATTGAGGAGCGCTAAAGTAGACGAGCACTCAATTCAGAGTCGCCACTTGGGTTTGAAGGTTCGACACCAAAGGAACCGAACTTGAAATGCTTTTTATGCTATTTTAATTGAAGATGTGAAAGTACCAGTCCTTCATAATCTTATCTGGGTTCAAGAGTCAGGTTACGAGAAGGGAAGGGTTTTAAAGCACCCCTTTCACCCAATTCGGAGATCAGTCTTTACTTAGGCATTTGCGAAAATGTTTGCGATTCTATTTGATTAATCAATTCTTTAGCCAATTAGGGGCGAAAAACAGTTTAATGGGGATTAAAGCTATAACATGTTTGCAGGATGTGATAGTTGGCATGCTCGCTTATTGAAAGAGTTAGTATAGGATGAAAACAGACTCCTATGGGAGTGTTAGACAGACTGAAAAGCCGCTGTTTTGGAGTGGCGTACGCAGAAAAAAAATCAGCATGCACTGATCAAGTCGCTGCATGCCGACCAGACATGCGCGCGCCACACCAAAACTTGTGTGCGTCAGTGGGTTCAAACGCACAGCTATTATTTCAACCATTTGGGCTCTGGAACGAACCAGTGCACACCCAGAACAAACCACGCAATTCAGAAGCAGTTATAATATACAGTCTAAAGGCAGAAAAGCCCTACAAATTAACAAAATACCCTATAAACAATGGAGACAAAATAGTGGCCTAGGCCAAGTTACCCATGCAAAGGCCACTCACTGATTAGAGGAGAACTTGTGAGCGCGGGTAGTTCACAATCGTGCGTAGGTTTGAGCTTGCAAACCAATGTTTGGTTCTACATGTTTCTGGGTTTTGGGACATGTCCGGAAATACCCCAGAGGTACTCCACAGCAGTAGGTATAAATATTGAACTAAAAGCTAACAGTTTTAACTAATGAAAGCAGTAGACTAATTTTTAGCATGCTTGTAGTGGTCTATATTTAAAGGAGAATATAAAACAACAAGACCACATGCCACACACAGAATCTGCGTGTGCAGCCAGAGAGTGGCGCATGCGTACTGATGACTGATGCGCGCTGGTCTTCGCCACTACGATTTTCGAAACCTCGCCAGCTTTAGGGCTAGGGCTTGGTATTAATTACCTGCCTTGACTCTGCTAACCGCCATCAAGAATCAGAACAGAAAGCAGTACAAAGGTGTTATACCTTTGGTTTTAGGGTTTGAAAGGTGTTTGAGCTATGAGTTGAGGTTTGGATGTTGTGTAGAAAACCAGGTGTATAGCTTGTTGATATCTTTCTTTGGTAAGGGAGAGATGAATAAGAGGCTAGGGGTAGAGCTTTGTGCTTAGAGCTTTCAAACTTCGTACCCTAGGAGTGTGAATTTTTGTAACCCTTTGAAAGAGAAACAATGGGGTGTATTTATAGGAAAAGATGCAGTGAGAGAGAGAAGTTCAGCCAGTCAAAGGGGCTGGCCTTGCTTCCCTCCGAAGGTTTCACTCTCGTTGGATGAGGGGGAAAAGGTGAAATAAAGGTAACGGGGACAGGCTTAGACCGGCGCGCGCGCGAGCCAAACCAATCCATGCGTGGGTCAATGGTCAAACTTTGACTGTTGACCAACACCTGGCAATTTGACCCATGTGTGCTGGTTCCAGACCAATGCGTGCAAGTGGGTTTTCTGGCTTTTGACGTGGCTTAGGCTAGGCTAGATTCAAAAGGGTGTCAAACACTCAAAGCTCAACCACTCGACATTCCCGTGGTATTCTTGATCCGTTTTATCATCGGGGAATCAAAAACCGTAAGTAAACTAATCTGGACAGTCCAGATTGGGGTGTCTACACGTAGGACAAGAGTTTTGAACTTGGAAGCCATTAAAAATCTGTGCATGAATGGTGCCAATACACAAAGTGATAGATTACTTTCAGTACTTGTAGTTTTTCTCTACGAAACTCCCAAAATTTGTTGTTAGTTTCTTTATGTTTTTGATACAACAGTTGGCCTCTAACCCATGGTTTTAAATGGCAGTAGTAAATCGCGTATCCATAACAGTAACAAACCGCGCAGAATGTATTGAATGATACGTAACGAGAATCAAGTGTAGCGGCTGTGGATTTTTTGGAAATATTTTTGGTGCCAGAGCACTTGATGCATCATAGCGGTCTAGTACCGGCCATAGCGGCTATGACCCAGGCAAAAAACCGGATACAAAGCCATAGTATCGGAAATTGACCAATACAGGTGTGAACTTTGCTAGCACTTGTATATCAGGCAATAACGGCATCAAAGGGCTAAAGAACCGCTACATAGAGGCTGATATCTATGTCTTACATTCCGGTTTGGCTCAATGTCAGTAGCTTGCACTCAACAGGCTAAATCAATGAACACTAACTTATTACGGAGCAAAATCACCATGCCTTGGTTGCGAATAAGTGTTCTAGGGTAACTAAATCTGAATGACACTTTATCCCGATCTTATGCGAATTATCTTTCATTGTACTCTCTGGATCAATTACTACTCTTGAATTGAGCAACCACACCGGAACTTACAAAATAAACGGTTCGGATCATCAAATGAACCTGTGATCGATCTTATTTTGTGTCAGACGAGGAAGCATCACGTGATCGGTCTCATTTTGCATAAAGCAGTGGCTGGTGCTCTTCTTTAAATCGAAAAATGAACTGCACCAAGATCAGACAACACCAAACAAGAAGGCAAAATCAAAGTGTATCTAAATTGAAGACTCATGTCGGGCAAAAGAAACAATTAAAAGTCATAACATTCATGTTTTGGTTTAGCATTATTTCTTTAACAAATGCTGCTTCACATTAATGTGTGCAACTGATAGGTGCTGAAAAGCACCCATTTAATCCACCTAATTTACGATTTGTCGGTCCGTTTACATTGTTACGTGATATATTTTAGCGTTTTGTGGTGTTTGTAGGCCTTGGAGACCGATGGTGCGAAAACATATAAATTGAAAGGTTTTACAATGGGCTAACATTTATTCGGTGGAGCAAATAAAATACCAATGGAATTGGATTTATGATTTGTGCTCCTTTTATCCACGTGGGCCGAAGCAATATTGTATAAGGAACTTTGACCAAGATTTGGCTGGAGGAAAGTTCTTTCCTGGTGCAATTATTTGGTGCACACACAAGGAAAGAGTTGCAATAGGAAAAGAAGTCTTTTCCTTTATGGAAAAGAGAGTTTCGGCAGCAGCATAAAAAAGGGAACTTAGTTTATTATTTGGGGGAGGTTATTATTATTCCCAGCAGCTTTTTTGTTGAAAAACTTGACCGGGGAATTAAAGATTGGCCGTGGGCTTTGTGGCAGCGGCAGAGATCAATCCAATATCATTCGATTCTTCAGCTTCGATGGCCGGCTAAACCCCTTTTCTAGGGGGAAGATGAAACTTCGCACCAAGTAACTTTATTTTATGTATGGGTTTTAGGTTTATTATTCGGATCGATTGTATAACTAAGAACCCTTTCCGTTTCAATTGAATGGAATGATTTTGATGGTTTTAATCTATTGAGTATTTGTATGCATGCTTTCAAATACGAGTTCTACAATGATTTTCATCGATTGTAGTTGGAATTCTGAGATAGATTATACTCGTAAGACGGGCTGTGCCGTTAGGCGGCTAGACCGTACTTCTGAGACGGTCCGTGCTATGGGATAATTTATGCCTTTTAACAACTCAATAATTTTCTTGACGATTATTGCTAGGGTTTGCAAGCCCTCACAATAATGCCTTCTGATTCGAATAATTAATCTTACCTATGCATGTTTGAGTTACGCGGTCGAGGTGGATTCGAACCCTAGATTTTCTCTCCAATCGTTCAAACTTTCCATTTAATTATTTCTCTTAGTTTAATAAATTCTCTAAATTCAAACAACCAAACTTCCTTGCCCAAATTAATCTAGAAGTTAATTGAATTTGTCGTAACTCAGCCATACTGTCTCCGTCGGAACGATACTCGGTCTTGACCATTATTCTACGGAGTAGTAGTTAATTCCAAGGTTTTATAAATATATTTTTGACACGGAACGACACGGTCAAATTTTGGCGCCGTTGCCGGGGACAGTTTGCACGGTTGCGTTAATTTAATTAGTTTTTAGTTTAGTTCATTGTTATTTATTTTTATTTTGTTTGTTAGTTTTGGTACTTTTAGCTACAGGTTACGAGGTGGCAAAACGAGCAAAGATCACTGAGGAGAAGCGGTGCCGTGATATAAAAGCGATTTCGTTGACCCACTGTGAGTTTGTTCTTCTTTTTGGCAAATTAGTGTCTGTATCTGGAGTACCCCTTTTTTACACCTGAGGGGTATTGAACTTGCATGCTTGGTCGTCGGTCTTTGGAATCCGAACTCGTACCTCTTAATTTGGATTTAGATAGGAGACGTAGGGTTAACAAAAAGACCAACTTAGTCACAATGGCAGATGATGCTGATGGAGCACTTGTGGTACCTAACCCCCTCCCTCTCAACTCACACTTCGCCCCTACGGCTTACACTACACCATCATGTGTACGATTACCCGCCATCACGGCTAATCAGTATGAGATTAAGCCCGGTACACTCCAAATGCTCCCTAAGTTTCAAGGGCAATCTCAAGAGGATCCATATCAACACATCACTGAATTTGAAGCCCTCAGTTCCACGCTTTTAATTCATAATTTTCCGATGGATGCATTGAGATTAATTTTGTTTCAATTCACTTTGATAGGGAATGCCAAACATTGGCTTAGTACTTTGCCAACTAATTCTATAACATCTTGGGCGCAAATGAGTGCGGCATTCCTTAAGAAATTCTTCCCCATAGGAAAAACACTCAGACTTCGGCAGGAGATTACCACTTTCCAACAAGTTGAGAATGAACAGTTCTATGAGGCTTGGGAGAGATATGGGGATCTCATTCGTAAGTGCCCGCACCATGACATACCTAAGTGGCAATTAGTACAGAGTTTTTATTCCGGGCTGCATCCGCAGCATCGTGTGATGGTTGATGCCTCATGTGGAGGCTCTGTGATGGTTAAGAATGAAGAGGATGCCTGGCAGTTGTTTGAAACTATGAGCGAAGGGTCCTTGCAAAATGTTTCTTTTGAGAGGAGAGGTAAGTCAGTCACTACTGGCTCTGATAAGCCACGAGGTATGTATGAGATCAAACCATCTCATGACCTCAATTCCAAAGTCGATCTACTGACTGAAAAGGTTGAAAAACTTCTTTGTATGGGACCGGCCACCTCACAGCCTCCACTTTCTCAGGAGGCATGTTCTTTATGTGCTAGTCCGGCCCATTTCATCACTGACTGTCCTGCAGCCCCACAATTCCCTATTTTTGTGGAGGAGCAGGTTAATGCTGCACAAGGGTATGCTAATGCACGAGGTTTCTCTCAACCGGGTAATGATCCGTATTCTAGTACTTACAACGCGGGTTGGGCCAAACATCCTAATTTCTCGTGGAGATCGCAAGAGCAGGGTAGTTCTTCTGCCCAGCAGCCTAGGCTTTTTAATACTCCATTTAATCCAGCTGCCTATCGCTCACAAAATCACCAAGCACCCACCCAATCCACGCGGGATCCATCCTTCGAGGATAAGGTGCTACAAGCGCTTGACCGTTTAACTGATACCCAACAACAAGTGCGTTCTAATACCCAGTCCATCTCGCGGCTCGAGACCCAAGTGGGTCAAATAGCCAATGCACTTAATCGTAGGGAAGAAGGTAGGTTGCCCAGTCAGCCTGTCCAACCCCCTGGAGGACAGTTTGTAGTTCATGACCAGCCTCTTGCTGATGCTAAGGTAATCATGACTTTGCGCAATAAGAGAGAGGTCGAAACCCGACCAGAGAAAGCGAAATCGAAGGAGCATTTGGCTCCCTCCGACCCCGATGACTTTGGGGAGGAGAGTTCACAGAGTAAGGAGGGAACCCCTCCAGTCACACCTACATCACCCACTTCTGTGTCAGCA
This sequence comes from Rhododendron vialii, assembly GCF_030253575.1. Taxonomy (NCBI): domain Eukaryota; kingdom Viridiplantae; phylum Streptophyta; class Magnoliopsida; order Ericales; family Ericaceae; genus Rhododendron; species Rhododendron vialii. The sequence continues at coordinate 24,241,172 of NC_080569.1, read as the reverse complement.
GGCTCTAAGGTACCACCCTATGCCTAAAGCCTCGTTCCCATCGTGTTTGAATGCACCATCTCCTTTTCCTAAGAGGGGAGCATCTATGGAGGATACCCTTGAGGTATTCAAGCAAGTGAAAGTTAACATCCCACTCCTAGATGCCATCAAACAAGTCCCAACTTATGCCAAATTTCTAAAGGACCTCTGCACTCAAAAGAGGAAAAACCGAACCAATGTGTCCAAAAAAGTCCTTCTCACCGAGCAAGTGAGCTCTGTTTTTCAGTCGGACGCTCCCCTTAAGATGCAAGATCCTGGTACCCCGACTATTGATATAGTCATTGGAAAATATGCCATAGAGCGAGCACTTTTAGACTTAGGGGCTAGTGTCAACTTGATTCCGTACTCGGTGTACGAACAATTGGGGCTTGGGGAGTTGAAGCCCACGTCGGTTACTTTGCAATTAGCTGATAGATCCATTAAGGTGCCACGTGGAGTAGTTGAGGACGTTCTTGTCAAGGTTAATGATTTTTATTTTCCGGCTGATTTTATAGTCCTTGACACAGAACCGGTGCAAACCCTCAAAAAGCAGACTCCGATTATTCTTGGTCGTCCTTTCTTGGCGACCGCGAATGCTAATATTCATGTGGGGAGTGGAGCATACTTTGAGTGCTTTCTTTAGTAGTTTGTTTAGAGTCTTCTAAAAAAATTGAGAAAACTGAAAATTAAAAAATTGGGAGCCTTTTTGCATGAGATTGTTGTGTGTTGTGCTCACTTGTTGATTACTTGAGTATAAGCATGTTGCTACCATTTCGATATCTCTTTGGCAGAGTAGTTTCAATTTGCTAGACTGCTGGCACTTTTGTTTTAGCATTTTTGCACATTGCACGTTGGGCCTTGATTGCTTGTGAGCTGTGATTTGACTGTTCTTAAAGGCTATGATTAGTGGAGACTTATGCCCGAGTGAGCTTTCGTGCCTTAAGCTTTTTGTTGGAGTGGTGTCAATTAAACTCTTTGTTTGTCATGGAAAGAAACACATTTGTTGTCAATCTCATCATCTTTGGCCGCCGAGTGTTGGAACTTGAATGCATAACAATATCCTTTGGTTTTGGTTTGTCACATGGATGTTACACCCCTGGGAGAGGATTATAGGCACTTTCGTGATATTTGGGCCAGTTCGTTCCTTTGTGCTCACATTTATCCCTTGCGAGCTACATTGAGCCTTACAGATTTAGCCTTTTCTTGGTTAGCTCCACCTTCCATATTGTGTTTGGAGAAATGTGAGAATGTAAAGGTTAATTTTTGGATAGATTGTTGAATTTTGTGAAATATTGGTGGTGTCCCTTAAAAAAATACACAACAAAATACAAAAGAAAAAAAAAAGAAAAAGGGGCACCGATAAGTTGAAAAAAAGAGGAATGGTTGCTTTGTAATTGAAAAAAAAGTTGAAAGGTTGGAATGAGAGATAAGGTGGAGTTGAATTAATGTTAGCGGGGTACACATTGCATATTTGCCCCGTTTAGTTGAAATACTCGCATATTCTCTCGCACTTGAATCAATTTTTATCCTAACCTTGATACATTATCTCATCCCTAATGCTATAACCTTGAATAAAGTCCTATTTGATCTTAAGGGTGTTGGGTTGAGGTTTGATTGGTGGAGAGTTCCAATGTTTGGCATTTCGTTCATGAGATTGTGTGTCCACTATCTATATAAAGCTTTCTTTTTGTGTCATAGTGTGCGGAGTACTTTGCTTTCCTTTTACGTAACTTCCAAACCGCACACTCGAGAGTTCATAATGCACCTTGTTTCGAGTGATTTCATTTGTGAGTGCATGACACGGTGAGAATTGAAGTCGAGGCTCGGTCCGGAGAGAGCAGTTGGTTATTGTTCATATGTGATTGAGGCCCGTATTCACACACGCTAAGCTTAAGTGCCACAGTTTATTTCTTGAATTATTAGCGCTCGGAACTACGTTTGCCTTGCTATATCTTTGTGGTAGCTTTGTGTCCTCTGCTTGATATGTCGATGAGTTGCATGACAGGTTGCGATTTTTGTGTTGAAAGGTTCCTTATGTTTGTGGGTGTTCACTGCTGATAACCCTCACACTTTTACGAGACTAAACTCGTCCTACCGGAGCACCTGGGGGTTCAAATGTCCTATCTTTCATTGCTTTCATTACTTGTTTTAGTTCTTTTCTTTGCTTGGGACTAGCAAAGTGTAAGTTGAGGGGTGTGATAGGTGCTGAAAAGCACCCATTTAATCCACCTAATTTACGATTTGTCGGTCCGTTTACATTGTTACGTGATATATTTTAGCGTTTTGTGGTGTTTGTAGGCCTTGGAGACCGATGGTGCGAAAACATATAAATTGAAAGGTTCCAATGGAATTGGATTTATGATTTGTGCTCCTTTTATCCACGTGGGCCCAAGCAATATTGTATAAGGAACTTTGACCAAGATTTGGCTGGAGGAAAGTTCTTTCCTGGTGCAATTATTTGGTGCACACACAAGGAAAGAGTTGCAATAGGAAAAGAAGTCTTTTCCTTTATGGAAAAGAGAGTTTCGGCAGCAGCATAAAAAAGGGAACTTAGTTTATTATTTGGGGGAGGTTATTATTATTCCCAGCAGCTTTTTTGTTGAAAAACTTGACCGGGGAATTAAAGATTGGCCGTGGGCTTTGTGGCAGCGGCAGAGATCAATCCAATATCATTCGATTCTTCAGCTTCGATGGCCGGCTAAACCCCTTTTCTAGGGGGAAGATGAAACTTCGCACCAAGTAACTTTATTTTATGTATGGGTTTTAGGTTTATTATTCGGATCGATTGTATAACTAAGAACCCTTTCCGTTTCAATTGAATGGAATGATTTTGATGGTTTTAATCTATTGAGTATTTGTATGCATGCTTTCAAATACGAGTTCTACAATGATTTTCATCGATTGTAGTTGGAATTCTGAGATAGATTATACTCGTAAGACGGGCTGTGCCGTTAGGCGGCTAGACCGTACTTCTGAGACGGTCCGTGCTATGGGATAATTTATGCCTTTTAACAACTCAATAATTTTCTTGACGATTATTGCTAGGGTTTGCAAGCCCTCACAATAATGCCTTCTGATTCGAATAATTAATCTTACCTATGCATGTTTGAGTTACGCGGTCGAGGTGGATTCGAACCCTAGATTTTCTCTCCAATCGTTCAAACTTTCCATTTAATTATTTCTCTTAGTTTAATAAATTCTCTAAATTCAAACAACCAAACTTCCTTGCCCAAATTAATCTAGAAGTTAATTGAATTTGTCGTAACTCAGCCATACTGTCTCCGTCGGAACGATACTCGGTCTTGACCATTATTCTACGGAGTAGTAGTTAATTCCAAGGTTTTATAAATATATTTTTGACACGGAACGACGCGGTCAGCAACCTAACTTAAGGAGTGCACCTAACTAAGTTTAAGAAGTTAAAGATACAAGACTCTGCCATGGCCACTTATTCTAAGTTTCCATTCAAAAAGAAAATTGTATTCAGACATCCACATTCACTGTCAGTTCTTACCCTAATTAGAGGGCCAAACGGGCATGTGGAGTAGTAAATGTAACAGCTATGTAGCGGTACATGACCGCAACTGAGACTACTGACTGCGGCCAAATCATGCTACCAGGCTGTTGAAGACTAGGCACTCGCATTCAAATGTCTCGTAAGCACATAAACTCAGCAAAATTCCAATTAAACACTTTGGAGTTGTAAAAAAAGATTGAATTAGAGCACTTCATCAACCTCCGTCAACAATTCGACTGAATAATCTGATGTGCCTATTTCTCGGAAAAAAAGTTTGACATGTTATGCCACTGGACTCCCATGTTGGCATATCCAAGTACCAAACCCAAACATAGTGGATGTTATGTTACATTACCTCAGCACATCAGAAGTTTGAAACTAGTAACTTATTTACAGTCTCTGCATTACTTGAATGTTAACAATGGTAGGGGAAAAAAAAAAAAGGGGGCGAAGTCCACTTTGACCCATTGTGGTTTAGGTCATGTGAGGATACACCCTCTATGGTTCACAAGTGTGCAATAACACCCCAGTGGTTTGTGAAGTGTGTGCACAAGACCCAATTTAGTCCATAATAACGTCAAGTTTGACGGGCACGCATCAGAATCCTGATATGCTCTCAGCTTCTCCCTTGATTCATCTTCTTCCTTGAATCTAACCAATCTATCCCATGTACTAAAAATTGGATCTGAACCATTGATATTGTTCAGTTTGACAAGTACTACATCCATACCAAATTCAAGTTGATTGAAAGTGAAAACCACATGATCGAATCGAATTTATTATGAAGGAAATTTTCAAATTTAAATTTATCATTCATCTTAACAAGAATTGGATCACTGAGTTATTGACGTATGATCGAGTTGATTTTTTTATAGAGATGCTCTATTATTAAATGCTAAAGAATCTGATCAGTCCTATTTCTCTTTGTGACAAATATGATTCGTTCAACGGATAACAAAGCCCAATGAAATCAGTTTTTCGCATCGACCTTAAATGCACCGATACTTACAAAATAAATTGTTCGGATCGTCAAATAGACTTGCAATTAGTACTCCCATTTTGTGTCAAATGAGGAACCGAGGAAGCATCACATAAGAAATCTTAATTTGAATATCCGTTATAACAGTTGCACAAAGTAGTGCACAAAGTAGTGGCTGGTGCCCTTCTTTAAGCGAAAAATGAATAGCACCAAAATCGGACAACACCAAACAAGAAAGCAAATCAAAATTTATTCAAATTCAAGATGAGGACTTAAAATTTGGTTTTACATTTTTTCTTTACAAATGCTGCTTCAGATGAATGGGTGCAACCTAAAAAGATACGTTTCGGTTTAGCATTTTTTCTTAACGTATCCTTGTTAAGGAGTGTACCTTAATAAGGACATGTTTCTCGAAAACGAAAAAATGTAAAAGATTGAAGACTCTGGCACGAGCACTTGTTCCTAGTTCCTATTCAACAAAAAAATTGTTTCCTAACATCCACGTCAACATTCACTATCAATTCTTGCCCTAACTAGAAAGGCAAAAGGGCATGTGGAAATGTAAAAGGGTACGTAGCGGTACATGACCGCAGCTTATACATACTATTGACTGCAGTGAAATAGCACACCCTAACAGGCGTCGAAAGACCTTTGGCCTCTGCTTGAAGACAATACTCCCTCCGTCCCTTATTTAGAGTTCAGTATTTTATTTTGGGCTGTCCTTTAATAAGTGTTCATTTTGTAAAGTTAGGGGGGTAAAAGTTGGTGCATTATTTATTTTGTCCCTAAAAGAATATTTCATTTTGAAAAATTAGTGAGTAAAAGTATAATGATGATGGGTAAGTAGGGAAAATGGAGGAAAAAATTGATGTGAAAGGTATAATAATAATATCTTTTTAATAAGTTAGAGTTACGAAGCAGGACACTTAAAACGGGACGGAAGGAGTATCAAAATGTCGAAACCTGTAAATTTTTTATTTACATTATCTCCAATTAATTGTCGATTCGTTGGATCTTTTGATGTTAACAATGCTTTGAATTCAATTTTCAAAACCGATAATTTAATTTTTGGGAGCTTTTGTTGGTTGAAAATGTCTAATGCTCGCTGTATGTTAGTAGGAAGCTTCTTTGACCTATGAAAACTGGTAGGGATATGGTTTTAGTCTTTCAGAGTCTAAACTTTAGACAAACTCACCCAGATTGGGATCTAATCAGCTTGGCCATCTCCAACCCTTCACCTTTTTATTCATCAGATTTGAGTAAAAAAGTTGGCCAAAAGTTTGATTTTGTTAGAAACTTAAAACAAATATAAAAGAAATATAGAATCACAAAAATAAAGGTTTTGAATTTTAACCCTATTTTTTTTGTAAAAATCCAAGAAAGTGCCCAACTAGCTGGAATTTTGGGGCTTTTCTTGGATATTTGCCCAAAAATTTAGGTTAAAGTTATAATTTTTTAAATTTTTTTGATTTCTCTTGTTGAGAAGAACTAATAATCTATACAAATTTGATGCAAAACTATCAAATGAATAGGATATTTGAATATAGACAAAATAAGAGGCAAAGTTGGTTTTTTTTTTTTTTAAACTCTTGCATTGAATAGAGTCGTACGAGCTACCTCCTATGCCTTTGTTAGACTTGTCCCACGTCGCTCATTCAAGCCATCCAAACTTCGTTAATATATTATCGAGGCTACTCCACCTATTGCCAATTGGTTTTAGGTTGGAACCCTTCAAGAAATCTAATATGGTATGAGAGCTAGGTCTTGGGTGGCTTCATCTCTCGTGGGAAAGTCTCTGTCATCTCTCTTGTCCGAGTTAATCGCTCAGCTCCTGGTCTGTCACCTCCACGTGCATCCGGATGCCGGGGGGGGGGGTTTGAACCCTCCAAGAAATCTAACAGCCTTAATATGGTAGTACTATGACTTCGCCTCATGTGGTAATTCCTCGTACATATGACACGAAACGGGATTCATCACGGTCTTATTTCACGATTTGAATCCTTCATCTTGTAGGTTTTGATGTGTTTAATATCTATGTAAAAAATCAAGTTCACCAAAGTTTGGTAAAAGCTCGGTCACATCATATTTGACTGAAAAGAGATAAACGCAGAAGAATCTGGGTCATATTTCTCTTTGTGACAAATATGATTCGTTCAACGGATACAGAGTCCAATAAAATTACTTTTTCACATCGATCTCAAATGCACCAAAACTCACAAAATGAACTGTTCATATTATCAAATAGACCCGCGAATAGTCCCATTTCGTGTCAAATCAGGAACCGAGGAAGCATCACATAAGAAATTTTGATTTGAATATGATAAGTGCCAAAATATACATATTTTGGCCCTCCAATCTATATTTATTAGTCCTTTATTTTTGTTAACTAATTTTTATTATGTGTTTTTATGTTTATAGGTTGCTCGAGTCCGCTGTCCGAGACTTTGGGTAAAAAGAAGAATTTATAGAAGTTCTGGATCAAAATGCAAAGTCCTTTGAAGTTAAATGACTAATGTCTTATAATGTGAAGTCCAAGGGTCTTTTGTGTTATTAGGGGATTAAAACCCTACTCCTATATAAGTTCGGGGAAGTACTCACTTTTAAAAAAGGCCGTTGCTGCCGTGGAAAAGAATTGAGGAGGCGATCCAGAAATTGGTTCGGTACTAACATATGACGGACACGGCTGCCGTTTTTTGGGTTTGATTATTGTTTAGTTTCTTCTAAATTTTTCTTTTCACCAAGTTATTTAAAGTCTTGTTTAATTACTCGCATTTCGATAACTCATTTTAATTTCTGTTCTTTATAAACGTTATTCGTTGGTTCTTATTTAACTTAAATCTTTTATTTATTTTTCATCTCGCGTTATAGAAGCATATTTCAATCTAGGATTTCTTTTGTTTATTGCTTAATGTTGAGTGAGTAGACGTAAAGGTAGGGTCGCGGGTGATTAACACACCGTGATCAGGTCGGACATGTTCTGCTCCTGTTTTGGAATAATAATGAAAAAACAATTTTAAGTTATTAAAAAACATTCGTTAGACGAACCCGGGCATTGTCGGAGCCCATGTGAATGGGAGAATGGGGTTCCAAAACTCAATCTCCGCTGCGTCAATAACTCATTTTAATTTCTGTTCTTTATAAACGTTATTCGTTGGTTCTTGTTTAACTTAGATCTTTTATTTATTTTTCATCTCGCATTATAGAAGCATGTTTCAATCTAGGGATTCTTTTGTTTATTGCTTAATGTTGAGTGAGTAGTCGTCGGGTAGGGTCGCGGGGTGATTAAAACACCGTGGCCGGATTGGATGCGTTCTGCTCCTATTTCGAAATAAAGAATGTTTAAAAAATAATTTTAGATTGGTAAAATACTTCTCGTAGACGAACCTGAGCATTGTCGGAGCCCATGTGAATGGGGGGATGGGGGTCCAAAACTCATTCTTCGCTGCGCATGGGTAAACGACGACCATAAGGGTTCGCATCTTGCGGGGTATCTTTTTCAGTCTAAAATCAAACGTTTTAAAGAACACCGATTGGAGCAGATGAGTCCGGACCAGTTGCGAGTGTTATGAACCCTACGATCGTACCTTTCTTTTAATTATTTGAAAAATACCAATCAATTTCTAGGTTTTAGTTAATCTCAAACAACCGACAAGGGGTGGCTACCTAAGAGCCATTTTAATCAGTAACAATCCGTGTTTTTAGTCAACACACGTCACCATCTCTGTGGATTCGACTCCGGACTTACCGGATATTGTGCTACGTCGGTCTCCGCCCTACGCTTGGGGCAACCTATTAATTTAGGACTAGAAAATCGTCAAGCAGAATATCTGTTAACAGTTGCACAAAGTAGTGGCTGGTGCCCTTCTTTAAGCGAAAAATGAGCAACACCAAACAAGAAAGCAAAATCAAAATTTATTCAAATTCAAGACGAGAGGACTCATGTTTGGCACAAGAAACACAGGTCATACCCCTGTTTTGGTTTAGTAGTTTTTCTTTACGAATGTTGCTTCGGATTAATGTGTGCAACCTAACAAGGATACGTTTTGGTTTAGCATTTTTTCTCAACGTATCCTTGTTACGAAGTGTACATTAATAAGGATATGTTTCTTGAAAAACAAAAATGCAAAAGATTGAAGACTTTGGAGCGGGCACTTGTTCCTAGTTACTACTATTCAACAAGAAAAATTGTTTCCTAACATCCACATCAACATTCACTGTCAATTCTTGCCCTAATTAGAAGGGCATGTGGAAATATGTAAAAGGGTACGTAGCGGTACATGACCGTAGCTTATACTATTGACTGCAGCAAAATAGCACCCTAACAGGTGGTGGAAGACCTTTGGCCTCCGCTTGAAGACAATATCAAAATGTCAAAACCGGTAAATTATTTATTTACGGTATCTCCAATTCTCGATTCGTTGGATCTTAGATGTTAACAATGCTTTGAATTCAATTTTCAAAACTGATCATTTTGTTTTTGGGACCATTTGTTGGTTGAAAATGTCTAATTAATATTGCTGTACGTTAGTAGGAAGCTTCTTTGACCTATGAAAATTGGCAGGGACATGGGTTAGACAAACTCACCCAGGTTGGGATTTAATCAGCACATATGTTTGCTTGGCCATCTCCAACCCTTCTTCACCCTTTTATTCATCAGATTTGAGTAATAAGATTGGCCAAATTAAAGTTTAAATTAGTTCCTCAAGAACTATTAAGATCGGTCTTCATGACCAATCATATTCTCATTAACTTCTTTCAGTGTCTCTTCTCTTTCTTCTGTTACTAATATTCTCCTTCTCATTAAACCACATTGATGATTTTCCCAACCAGAAGACTATTATTACAACCACCTTTGTGTGGTCAGCCAATAACGTGTCACTTTTGCAACAAATTTGATATTGACGACTCTAATGACTATCATCAAAATTTTCATCAAATCATTTCTAAAATTTCCACTCTTATCCTGGACGTCTCCCTAGGAAAGGGATTATACGGTAAAGCATTTAAAATATTATCACCGAATTTAAGTAAATGAGGAACAAAAGGCATTTAGATTTAAATAACACCCAATACAAAACAAAATATTTAGATACTTTGGGTGGCAAATTGAACCCAGACCCATTAACAAACCCAGACCCATCAAGTAGAAAATAGACCCAACCCAACCCATTTATTAGTTGGGTAAGAATGGGTTCAAACCCAGCTAACCCATTATTAGTTGGGTCATAATTGGGCATCAATTGGGTCAACTTAAATGACCCAATGGGCAATGAAAGTAACCCACCAAATTTCATCTCTTAATTGGTCTTTTTTGCAATTGGGAAGTGGAGGAGTACGCCCCCCTCTCTCTCTCTCTCTCTCTCTCTCTCTCTCTCTCTCTCTCTCTCTCTCTCTCTCTCTCTCTCTCTCTCCCCCCCTCTCGCTCTCTTCCCGCCCCCTCACTCTCTCACTCTCTCCCCGCTAACCCATTATGGATCGGGTATTTGCTAATTTTTCCTTATGGATCGGGTATTCAATTGTTTTGTGCTAAATCACACGCGTCCAAAAATATTTTGAATGCTCCGAATTAAAAATCAATTGTGACCGGTAACAATTATTTTGACCAGTCAAAATTGAAAACACATCTCATCCATTAATTGCGTGAATGGACCCGTGAAATTGTGCTCCGCCGTGAATAAATTTCTCTCATGGTAGTCCCGCAAAGGGTTTGGATTAAAAAATTGACTTATTTTTTTGTCCTTATTCAAATTTTTTTTGCATTTTTTTTGTTTTGTGTCATATTTTTGTGACTTATTAATTTATTTTGATGAGAGGAATCGGAAAAGTAAAAAAATTTGATAGAAACTTATAATTTTTTGAATAAAGACAAAAAAAAAAATCAATAAGACAAAAAAAATTACTTATTCTCGTCTTTTTGAAAAAATTAATTGGGTTAATGGGCGGGTCAGGTTTGTTTTAAAATAAATGGGTCGGGTTGGGTATGGGTAATTAGACTCATAGTTAATGGGTCTAAATGGGTCAATGACCCATTAAAGACCCAACCACTACTACAATAAACCATAAAGATCACAGTTATTGGCCGTGATTGTAAGTTTTCTATCACACTCTTGCTACCGTGATGGATCTGGGTGTGATTGTAAGTCACTCTCTTTTATCACAGTTATAAACCGTGATTGAAAGAGAGAAACAATCACGGCCAAAAGGCGTGATCGTTTCTCTTTTATCACGGTTATAAGCCGTGATTGTTTCTTTTAGGCGAGATCATTTCTCTTTCTGGGTGTGATTATATGTCACTTTAGATCACGGTCTATAACCGTGATTGAAAGTTCAAAATGAACTGAGATGGAAAACCATTGCGTGTGATCTATTCTTTGTATCTACTAGACCATCTTTTCTTGTCATTGCCAAGTTTCGAACCCACGCACCCTTAGTTGATTTCCTAAGCCCTTACCACTAAGCTAGCCAAGAACTTCTGTTGCATTAGGAAAACAAAAATATTTATACTTACTTCCTAAAGTGAGAAAACTTTTTTTTCCCCTTAAAATTTGCTGAATTTTTTGAAATGCAATTAACATGATATTAAAATATATAAAAATGCATATATAAACATTATTTAAATTTTTTTAAAAATATGACAACAAATCTTTTGCTAATCAAAATTAGTTATTGGTCACCAAAAGATTTTCTTGGGGCAAAAATTTTAGTTTTAGCTAATAAATTTAGTAGACAATATTGTTTTTTGTTATAGTATAAGCTTTGTATTTTTATGAAAATTATCACAACCTGCAGATTGTAACATTATAGACAAACTTTAGATTTTTTTATTTATTATAAACTAACCATTTCACATAGATTTTGTATTTATATTGAATTTCAATTTCAATGGTGGCTTCTCAATTGGATTTTAATCCTTTTCAAGTAAGGCTAAGCCATAATAATATAATTGCTTTTTTACCTAATGTGTCAAACGTATACTTGGAAGACATCCGAAATAACTAAATTTCACTACTACAATAAATCATAAAGATCACGGCTCGCCCACGTAAAAATCGGCCACTAGTGGAACAGTTCGCCCGTCATCGAAGAAACAACTGGGCACTGGTGGAACCCAGTTGTTGAATTTGCCTTCTCTCTCTATATCTTTTTGGACGTGAAGATAAAGATGAAACGTAAAGATTTTTTGGGATGAGTGCAATTAGGGCTTATCTTCTTACCTTTTGTAAAAAAAAAAAAAACGAACTTTTCAAAGTTCTTAAACGACATCGTTTTTCTCACATAACTTTTCAAAGTCTACCTAAATGCGTATCAGCCCGTCTACGTGAAAATTCAGATTGCGAGCCTAAATAGGTAGGCTTTTTATCTCACCGTAAGAGTGTGATCATTTATCTCACCTTTTTCCGAGCTAAAATTTTTTTATCACGCTACAAGGGTGAGGTCATTTCCCTTTTATCTCGCCGCAAGAGTGTGATCATTTATCTCATTCTTTTCCGCCCTAAAATCTTTTATCACGCTACATGGGTGAGGTCTTTTCTCTTTTTTATCACGCCACAAGAGTGAGATCTTTTCTCTTTTATCTCGCCACAAGAGCGAGATCTTTTATCTCATTTTTTTTTGCCCTAAAATCTTTTATCACGCCTCAAGGGTGAGGTTGTATTTTTTTTATCTCGCCACAAGAGCGAGATCTTTTATTTCGCGCTAAAACTCACTTTTTATCTCAGTTTTGGACTTAATCTGAGATAAAAAATTTAAACACTACTTTTTATCACGCTTTCACTGAAAACCGTGATCTTTGTGATTCTTCTTAGTGTGACGCATATCTATTATTGTAGTAGTGAACCCACTAACAACTTACCCAATTTGACCCAAACCCGCCCGTTTGCCACCCCTACTTTTAATGAACAAACAACAACTCATATTAATACTGAAATTCGAAAAAAAAAAAACCCGAAACTGCCCAGGGGCCGTGGCCCCCATATGCCCCATCCTAGTTCCGTCTCTGAACAAACGGCATTTAGATTTTATGGAATCTTAACGTTGAAAATTTGGTGAAGAAATTGATGTTGGCTGATTCTCCCTTCATTTGATGATATATTTGGTTCTCCCTTTCTTTGATATATCAATCTGCTGAAAGGGTTGGAGCAACAACATTTTACCCTTTTTGACAAAGTGGGCCTGGCACGGACACAACACTTTTAAATGTTGCACAGCACGGGAACGGTTTTAGACGAAGTGGGCCTAGCACGGCAAGACACGGTTTTAGATGGGCACGACATGACACGGTTTTAGATAGGCACATCACGGCATGGTTCTAGATATGAGCAAGAGGTACATCACTGAATTGGCAAAAGCGCTTTGACATTATAGTGGGGATTGCTCGAGGACTTCTCTATCTTCATCAAGACTCAAGATTAAGAATAATTCATAGGGATCTGAAAGCTAGCAACATTTTGCTAGACAATGACATGAATCCTAAAATTTCAGACTTCGGGTTGGCAAGAATGTTTGGAGATGATCAATCTGAAGAAAATACAAATAGGGTTCTTGGAACTTAGTGAGTACATCATGTTCATCTCTCCCCTTCATTATTCTTATCGATAGTTCATTTTCATCTTATGCATTTCCATTTCATTGTGTTGTATGTAGTGGCTATATATCTCCAGAGTATGCAATAGATGGACTCTTCTCCGTAAAATCTGATGTCTTTAGCTTCGATGTTTTGGTTTTGGAGATCGTGAGTGGCAAGAAGAACAGAGGATTTTACCATCCCGATCATGACCACAACCTTTTGGGATATGTGAGTTCTATTCTTCTTTCTCCAATTTTAAAAAAAAAAACATTTTTATTATGTTTGAGAATAATTCCATGAATTGTTATTTGCTTTAGGCATGGACACTATGGAATGAAGGAAAACCCTAGAATCTAGCAGATGCTATGATGGAGGGTTTAATTCCCACACCAGAAGGGGTAAGATGTATCCAAATGGCCCTCTTGTGTGTTCAAGACTGTCCTGAAGATAGACTGACTATGTCAACTATTTTGTTAATGTTAGATAGTGAAAACGCAATTCTGCCACCTCCTAAACAACCTGGGTTTTACACAATAAGGTTTTCTCCTGAGATGGACTCTTCGTCAACTTGTATATATCCTCTCACTTCAAATGAAGTAACAATATCAGTGCTTCATGCTAGATAGATGGGATTTTTGTCCTAAAACCTTGTAAAGAAACTTCTTCATAAATTGTTTTTCAGTAGTTCTACTTTTTCTCTACGAAACTCTAAAATTTGCTATTAGCTTCATTATGTTTTCGATACAACAGTTGACCTCTTACCCAAGGTTTTAATTGGGCGGTAGCAAATCGATCGTGTATCCATAACGGTAGCAAACCGCATAGGAAGTATCGAATGATATGTAGCGAGAATCGGGTGTAGGGGTTGTGGATTTCAACGAGTTGGCCTCTTACCCAAGGATTTTGGGGATATTATTTATGTTTAATTATTTTTAAAAGATGTACTCATTCTGTCCCAAAAAGATTGTTCGGTCTGTAAAATGAGAACTTAAAAAATGCAATTTAAATTTTTTTTGCAATATACTAGATTTTGATGAGTTCTTTTTAATTTTAAAAGAATCAATTTATTCAAACAATATAGTCTTTTCAAATTCAATTGGGCGAATTAGATGTTCATTTTGAGATGGAAGAACCAGTATATTAGTACTAGTAATTATTTTTAGGTGTCAAGTCCACGTTCAAATCCTAACTACCTTGTGTTACTGCAGAATGCAAGGCTTTCTATATACAAAGATGTGGACGTGACTTATAACTACTCACAACCAAAATTTTGTTCTTATCATCAGTACAATATAATGGTGGTATATATATAGTAATACCCATTCACTAAATTGCTCATATTTATTTTAAGTGACAATGTAAGCAATCCCCCTTGACTCGATCGTATTTATAATAAATTGGAAGCCAACTTGGAATGAGAGTTACTGGTACATGCCATCAAGGGTGGAAAATCAAGTGTGACTGGTATGACATGGAATTAATGAGAGTGACTTGGTACAATCAAGGGTGGAAAATGAATGGTACTACAAACATGTACGCTAGCTTGACAAGTGATGCAAATTAAGGAAAGTGAAAAACGACCGGGCGAGATGTGGACATGGGTGGCGGTTGAGTAGAATAGATTCGTGGTGTCTATATTCATGGTGTGCGAGAAGTGTGAAAGGGAGAAAATGATGTAGTTGCAGGAGGAAGAAAGAACGGACAGTGAATGTGGGTGGCACGCGGTTGAGTGAGTAAATGTCTATTTAGTTTTCTAACCTTACTTTTCTCTGGTAGTCATGTTTTTGCAGGGGTAAGAGTGTCAAACACTTTTGTAATTGGGCTTCAAAAGTAGAGTGTCAAACACTTTTATAGAGTAGAATAAAATACTTCTTGCTGGCCCACTCAACCAAACCCCGCCTTACATTCCGGTTTGGCTCAATGTCGATCAGTAGCTTGCACTCAACAGGCTAAATCAATGAACACTAACTTATTACGGAACAAAATCACCATGCCTTGGTTGCAAATAAGTGCTCTTGGGTCGTAACTAAATATGAGTGACACTTTATCCCGATCTTAGGGAAAATTTCAAAAAAATCCCTGAACTTTCTGACAATTCGCAAAAAAACACCTGAACTTTCACTATTAACAAAAAAATACCTGAACTTTCTGACAACTCGCAAAAAAACACCTGAACTTTCACTATTAACAAAAAAACACCTGAACTTAGCATTCCGTAAACAATTAGACCCCCGCCGTCCAATTCCGTTAGTTTGTAATGGATGGAGCTAACGGAAGGCTTTAACTTTTTTTTTTTTTACTTTTTACATTAAAAAATTACTTTTAACTCTTTCTTTTTTTATTGGTAAATAAATATGCAATAAAGTTCTTTTTTTTTTCTTACTATTTATCAAAAATTACTTTAACTCTATTTTTTACTATTTACAAAAATAAACTTAACCACCATCTTTTTTGTTACTTTCAAATATTACCTTTCCCCTTCTCTCTCTCTCTCTCTCTCCCTCTTTTTTTTTTAGAACTTTAACCCCACTCCACCAATCAACTGCCAAAACTCTAACTCTAATTTCAGAAATTCAAAATTGCTTTCAACCTCCTTTTTTTCAGCATTCTTGTTTTTTATATTTTTTACTTCCAAAATTACTTTTAACTCTTTATTTTTAGTAGTAAATAAATATGAAATAAAGTTTTTTTTCTTATTATTTATCAAGAATTACTTTAACTGTAATCTTTACTATTAATAATAATAACTTTAAGACCCATTTTTACTTTCAAATACTCTCTCTCTCCACTGATGAAAATCCTCCCTCCTCTTGTCTCCACCGATCAGTTTGGAGAAACCCAAAATTCATCTATCAGTTGGTTGTGGGGTTAAATTTGAAAGTAAAAAAAAAAAAAAACGGGGCGGGGTGCGGGGAAGCAGGGGGTGTTAAAATAATTTTCGTAATAGTTAAAAAATGGGGGTGAATAATTTTTGAAAAAGAGAAAGGAAAAAAGAACTTTATTGCATATTTATTTATGACTAAAAAATGAATGAGTTAAAAGTAATTTTTGGAAGTAAAAGTAGTAAAAAAACGAAAAGGTTACAAAGAGGAGGTTAAAAGAACTTTTGAATTTCTGAAATTGTGGCTAAGGCGTAGGCGGTTGGTTGTGGGGTTAATTGGTGGTGTGGAGTCGATTCTAATAAGAAAAAAAGGGGGAGAGAGAGGGGGGGGGAAAGGTAAAATTTGAAAATAAAAAATAGGGTTAAAGTAATTTTTGATAAATAATAATAAAAAAAGAACTTTATTGCATATTTATATACCAATAAAAAAAAGAGTTAAAAGTAATTTTTTAACGTAAAAAGTAAAAAAAAAAAAGTTAACGCCTTCCGTTAGCTCCATCCGTTACAAACTAACGGAATTGGACGGCAGGGGTCTAATTGTTAACGGAATGCTAAGTTTAGGTGTTTTTTTGTTAATAGTGAAAGTTCAGGTGTTTTTTTGCGAGTTGTCAGAAAGTTCAGGTGTTTTTTTGTTAATAGTGAAAGTTCAGGTGTTTTTTTGCGAGTTGTCAGAAAGTTCAGGGGTTTTTTTGAAATTTTCCCCCGATCTTATGTGGGATTATCTTTCATTGTACTCTCTGGATCAGTAACTACTCTTGAATTGAGTAAACACATGCGGAACTTACAAAATAAACGGTTCGGATCGTCCAATGAACAAGTGATCGGTCTCATTTTGCGTCGGACTAGGAAGCATCACTTGATCGGTCTCATTTTGCCCAAAGCAGTGGCTGGTGCTCTTCTTTAAATCGAAAAATGAGCAGCACCAAGATCGGGCAAGGCCAAACAAGAAGGCAAAATCAAAGTGTATCTAAATTGAAGACTCATGTCGGGCAATAGAATTAAACAAAAGTCATAACCTTCATGTTTTGGTTTAGCATTATTTCTTTAACAAATGCTGCTTCAGATTAATGTGTGCAACCTAACTTAAGGAGTGTACCTTAACAAGG
Source organism: Rhododendron vialii (assembly GCF_030253575.1). NCBI lineage: Eukaryota > Viridiplantae > Streptophyta > Magnoliopsida > Ericales > Ericaceae > Rhododendron > Rhododendron vialii. Next base: position 24,224,105 of record NC_080569.1, on the reverse strand, counting down.
ATACATTTCTCCAAAACCAAAAAGTAAAAGAAGTTAAAGATAGAAGACTCTAGCATGGGCACTTGTTCTAAGTTCCTATTCCACAAGAAAATTGCATTCCAACATCCGCATTCACTGTCAATTCTTGCCCTAATTAGAGGGGCAAAAGGGCATGTGGATTTGTAAATTTAACAGCTAGGTAAGTGGTACATGACCGCAGCTGAGGCTACTGACTGCGGCCAAATCGCGCTACCTGGCGGTTGAAGACTAGGAAGCTTCTTTGACCTATGAAAACTGGTGGGACATGGTTCAGACAAATTCTCCCGGGTTTTGATTTAATTGGCATATTTGCTTTACCTATTATTTTTTTATTTTTTACCACAATGATAACAGGTGTTATTAATAAGTCAAAACGATACATCAATCGGTAGACCTGTCCCTAGAAAAGGGACCAAGTAAACACGATGATGGGGCTTCCGTCTAAAGACTATACCCTGAACCACCCAAACCCTTGTCCGTCAACACATGAGCAACATTATTACCAATCCTACGAACAAAAGAAAAGCTGCAACACTGAAAATTTCTACTCAAAACTTGAATGTCATGCTTCTACCTCTTGATTGGTCGCAACCTGACCATTAAGCATCTTCACTAATAGTTGAGCATCACTTTACCTTAATCAGTCAAATCTATGATTAATAGAATGATAACTACTTGCAATAATGTCTGCCAAGTTTGGTTTACCTAGTCAAATTTAGGGAAATAATTTTTCAATAAACACCCGGCCCCGCACTCTCATTCAAATGTCTCGTAAGCACATAAACTCAACAAAATTCCAATTAAACACTTTGGAGTTGTAAAAAAAGATTGAATTAGAGCCCTTCATCAACCTCAATCAACAATTCGACTGAATAATCTAATGTGTCTATTTTCTCGAAAAAAAAAGTTTGACTTGTTATGCCACTGGACCATGTTGGCATATCCAAGTACCAAACCCAAACATAGTGGATGTTATGTTATGAAACTAGTAACTTTTATTTACAGTCTCTGCATTACTTGGATGTTAAAAATGCTAGGGAAAAAGAAAACGAGAAGTCCACTTTGACTCCTTGTGATTTAGATCATGTGAGGATACACCCTCTATGGTTCAAAAGTGTACAATGACACCCCAGTGGTTTGTGAAGTGTGCACATAACACCCAATTTCATCCATAATAACGTCAAGTTTGACAGGCGCGCATCAAAAGCCCGATATGCTCTCAGCTTCTTCCTTGATTTATCTTCTTCCTTGAATCTAACCAATCTATCCCATATACTAAAAATCGGATCGGAACCATTGATATTGTTCAGTTTGACGAGTACTACATCCATACCAAATTCAAGTCGATTGAAAGTGAAAACTTCATGATCGAATCGAATTTATTATGAAGGAAATTTTCAAATTTATATTTATCATTCATCTTAACAAGAATTGGATCACCGAGTTATTGATGTATGATCGAGTTAAATTTTTTTTATAGAGACGCTCTATTATATGATTAATAAATTATGAACGGCTTGGATTCGATTTTCGTTAGATTCAAGAGACGTATGAAATACACCTCCGTTAAAATAGAGGGAATTGGGTGTTATGTGTACACTTCACAAACCACATAAGTGTTATTGCAAACTTTTGAACTAAAAGAGATGTATCCGCACATGACCCAAACTACAAGGGATCAAAGTGGACTTTACCCAATAAAAAAGTGCTAATTTTTATTTTTTCAAGAAACAAGCAACATAGAAATTCAATAAGTCTAGGTACACTACATTTAACCACTACATCATCCACTACATGTTTTCTAGGGCTCATCTTGTGTCCCAAAAAAATACAGAAAAATATTCATAAATTTTAAAATAATATATTATGGGGCCCTGTAAAAAATCAGCTTCAACAAATATCGGTAAATATTATTTCTTGATTGGTAGGGGCAAAACGGTGCAGTTAAACAGTTTCGTCCCTACAAATCAAGAAATAATACTTACCGATATTCTTTGGAGCTGATTTTTTACAAGGCCCCATAAAGTATTATTCTAAAATTTATGGATATTTTTCTGTATTTTTTTGGAAGCTGGGGTGAGCCGTATAAAAAATATAGTGGATGATGTAGTGGATATATGGATGGTAGTGTATGTTGCATCTCTCATAGAAATTACCCACATAATGATCTATATTACAAAGGCGACTTCTAGAAAAGATTGCGGGCATCCCCACATCTTGCCGAGTGGCCTTACATCTTCTTCTTTTTTTTTTTTAACGGAGGAACACCTCTACAGTCAGGTCATTAAATAGACCCAACTATATAACCCAAATTTCCGGAGGAGTTAGTGCGGCCACACCAGTCGCTGTCCCCAACTTACTTTAGAATACTCATCCTGTGGAGAATCGAACCCCAAACTTTAAAGAGTACTCCGAAAACCTGGGTATCCGCCCGAACCACTGAGGCTACCACTGGCCTTACTTGCGATTTAACATGGTCAAAGTTCAACGCCAATGACTAAAATCGAAACCGATACTGTGAACCAAAAATCGAAACGTCAAGACTATCCTTTAAAATTTCGACACACTTTTTAAACTCCACCCTACCATCTCATTTCATACCTGGAAGCATTTGTTGTTTGAGATTTGTTTCCGGTGTTACGTTAGTAGTAACTAGGAAGCTTCTTTGACCAAACAAAACTGGTGGCTATTAACATTTGCTTTACCTTGAACCAATCTAATCTTCTTTTGTACTAATATCCAAGCTACTTCCACTATTGTCAGGCGACTTTTGTGTAAATTTATTACTGTAACATTTCCACCTACTCTTGCACGGGTTTCGATCCCCTGAGCTTAAACCAAGTCTATTCTTGTAACGCCTCGAATTTTGAGAACGTTAAATAAATATTTTTATTGAAAATCTAAATAAAATTTGGCTCATTACTATAGCATAATTCTCACAAGAGTACATTTATTCGACAAAGGGAGGGAAACTAGGGTTCTATCTAATGCTCCGTCTGCTCCTCCATCCTAACCAGCTCCTTGGCTCCGAAAGTCTCCAAGGTGTACAACTCACCCTGATATCTACAAAGTCTAACATATTATACCAGCGTCGCCTCTAGTATAATATGTCAGGGTCATCAAAGGTAACACCGTGAGCTATAGAGCTCAGTTGGAAAATCCCTAACCCGCTAACCCATAATTATAAACAAGGCATAAAAGTGGTATACTAGCTCATATAAATTCAGCAATTTCAAAATAGCACATGCATATTCAACAATTTCCGGATAAGCAGTTAATAATAACACATGCACATTCATTATTCAACTGGCATCAGTGTCCATGTAATTTGAGTTTCTCCTACGCAATATTTTTGTAGACCGTGTCTAATTTTTTAATATCGATTCCACTTTTCATTTTTTTCAAATCAACATTACAAAAATTATTTTTATTTTTATTTTGAAAAAAATTTGTTAGGATCGTCACACACACGCACACGATTTACGAGTATAAACAGTAAAGAATCATCACAGAGATAAACGGGATTCTCCAAAATCGGGTACGTCCACGGGAGCGAAAGTAGCTGCTGTTCTTTCTTATCACAGTAAGAAATAGGGTTTACAACATAAAGTATTTATACCGACTCTATTCTAACCCTAATCTGGTATTTGGTCTGTATCCTTAAAATACCCCTGTACAAACTGTACCGTACCGTACCGTACCACGGGGGGCGTTGCCCCCCGCACTCCCCATTACAAAACACCTGGGCCTTCAGCCAATCTACTTTTCACTGAATCATCAGCGATGGACCATATACCGTCACTCCACTCATTTCACTCCACTACACTCCGATATCTTCCCTTCTTTCTAGAACTCTATGAGCCACAGTTCTAAAAATCTCCACCTTGGCGAATTTACTCTCGCCCATCCAGAAGATAACCATCACCATCCAATAAGTTGGGGGGATACCTCCATTTTTCTAGCACAGAGAGACATTAAGCAAGTCCAAGCAATGCTCGAACTTGTCTGCAGTAACCGTTTTTGTCAACATATTAGCTACATTCTCAAAAGTGTGCACCTTTTCCAATATCAAATCACCTACATCAATCAACTCTCTCACCTTGTAAAACCTCACGTCGATATGCTTGGTTCGAGCATGATACACCTGATGCTTTGCCCAATAATGGTACTCTGACTGTCACAATGCAACTGAACTCCACCTTGATCTATGTCAAGCTCCTTAACAAACCCTTTCAACCACAATGTTTCCTTAGCAACCTCAGTCACTGCCATATACTCAGACTCAATAGTAGATAGAACCACCAAAGGTTGTACCATGGATCTCTAACAAATAGGTCCACCCACAAGTGTAAATACACAACCAGTTGTAGACGTTCTGTCATCCAAACCCCTAGCATAATCTGCATCCACATACCCCACAACTGAAATCTGATCCCGTTGTCTGCCAAACATAATCCCACGATCCAAAGTACCTCTCAAGTATCTGAACATCCACTTGACCACCTTCCAATGATCTTTGCCTGGAATGGCCACATACTTGCTGACTGTGCTAACTGCATGTGCTAAATCGGGTCTCGTACAAACCATTGCATACATTAAGCAACCCACTGCACTCGCATAAGGAATCCTCGACATATCCTCAATTTCTTCATCTGACACAGGATATTGAGCTAAAGAAAATCTGAAATGACTTGCCAATGGAGTGTTGACTGGTTTAGCATTAATCATTCTAAACCTCTCCAACACTTTCACCACATAATTCTTTTGAGATAACCACAACTTACCAACTGACCTATCTCTGCGAATCTCCATCCCAATTATCTTTCTAGCGGCTCCCAAATCCTTCATATCAAACTCTTTACCCAATAAAGACTTCAACCTATTTACCTCAACCATACTCCTTGCAGCAATCAGCATATCATCCATGTAAAGAAGCAAGAAAATATAGGAACCATCATCAAAACTTTTAACATAAACGCAACAATCATACCCACAGCGTGTGTACCCAATCCGTATCATGAAAAAGTCAAACCTCTTGTACCATTGTCTTGGAGATTGTTTCAGCCTATAAAGTGACTTCTTCAACTTACAAACAAGATGCTCAATCTCTGGTTGCATGAACCCCTCAGGCTGTTCCATGTATATGACTTCCTCTAAATCACCATGGAGGAAAGCCGTTTTCACATCCATCTGCTCTAACTTCATATCATAGCTAGCCACCTATGCCAAGATAACCCTAATTGGCGTATGCCTCACCATAGGAGAAAAGACCTCATCAAAATCAATCCCCTTTCTCTGTGAATACCCCTTTACCACTAATCGAGCCTTGAACTTTTCCCTCTCCTTTTCTGTTGCTGCCTCTTTCCGTTTGTATACCCACTTACAACCCACTGGCTTCTTTCCCTTGGACAGTTCTTTCAACTCCTAAGTCTTATTCTTCTACAAAGATTTCATTTCCTCTACCATGACTTCCATCCATCTGTCCCTTTCAAAACTCGTGATAGCATCCTGAAAAGTAAATGGATCCCCACTAGTAGTAGTCAATGCATAAGAAACCAAGTCCTCAAACCCATACCTCACAGGTGGCTTGATAGTGCGCTTGGTTCTCCCATCGGCCAAGTTTTGCTGTTGCTCCTGTTGTTGCTGTTCAAGCTGTTCTAATGGCTGCAAGCCTGTGTCAACACTCTCCAGCTCAATTTGTATGCACTGCTGTCTGCTGCTCACTTCCTCTAACTCAGCATTTTGAACCTTCCGATGTGCCTTGACCATGTACGTCCACTCGTTGTGCTTTGCTCCACTCGTTCCGCTCCACTACACTTCGATATCTGGCCTTTTTTCTAGAACTCTATGAGCCACAGTTCTAACAAAACTGCACCTCCAATGAGACCACCAAGTCCGACTCCAATGGCAACACACACACACAATGGGCTACCGGGTCCGACTACATTGCGGTCGCAAAAAAATTCATACACACAATGGGCTACCAACTGCGGCGCCACACTGTGGTTTCAAAAATCCACACATAATGGGCTACCAAGTCCGGCCACACTGTGGTTGCAAAAAACCATACACAAACAATGAGCGACAAAGTCCGGCCACATTGCGGTTTTAAAAAAAACCATACATACAGTGGGCTACCAAGTCCGGCCACACTGCGGTTGCAAAAATCTATGCACATAAAATGGGCTACCAAGTTTGGCCACGTTGCGGTTTTAAAAATCCATACACACACAATGGGCTATCTAGTCCGGCCACATTACGATTTTAAAAATCCATACACACAATGGGCTACTAAGTCCGGCCACACTGCAATTTAAAAAATCCATACACACACAATGGGCTACCAAATCCAGCTACATTGCGGTTTTAAAAATATTTCCTTTTTTTTAAACATGTCTTTTCATTATCAACACCCTACGTGTCATGTTTCTAGATTTTCTCGATTTTTGTGTCTTGTTTTCGTGCTAGGACTCCGCAATTTAACTTTCCACATAAGAATACTATATACGGTGTCTCGTAAACATGCATCATTGATCGTAATCTTGAAACTAAAATAGAATAATTAAAATAACAAGATCATCCAACTCTATGGTATTTTTCATGCTTAATCCATCGACTAGTCCATAAATTTAACAAGAAATGCACATAACTCAACATTAAGACAAGTAAATTAAGACTAAAAACATGTATACATGCTCATAACCTCTTTCAAATAGAATCTAAGTAACTATGCTCCCAGTCAAACTATTATTTCAAAAATCCGTTCTTTTTTCCTCTAAGGGAAGTTCAAAATCACATATTTTTCTTGGGTTAATAAGTCATTAATTTCTACCAAAAATCATTGTTCTAAAATTTGGTGGATTATGTTTGACATAGAAATAACCAGGAAAGTCCCAGGTCGGACGAGTTCAGTTTGAATCACTATTCCTTCCTTAATTAGTTGGCTCGAAGCCAGACTTGTTGATGAACTTTCGAGGGTGGTAGCTTCGGGTTACTCCACAGTCGTAAAAACAATCGTAAAGCATAGTACCACATGGACGGACACCTTTGGAGTGAAAACCACTATGCTTTAGACTAGTAATTTTAAGAGCTAATAATTAAGCGTACTTATTCATAATCGTTCCAAAAAAATTAAGGTAACCATATATGCTACCAATCAAACTATTTTTAGTACTTTAACTTAGCATGCATTTTTTTAAACACAATAAAATATACTCCCTCCGTCCCTTATTTAGAGTCCAGTATTCCATTTTGGGTTGTCCCTTAATAAATGTCCATTTTCATTTTGTAAAGTTAGTGAGTAAAAGTTGGTGTATTATCTATTTTGTCCCTAAAAGTATATTCCATTTTGAAAACTTAGTAAGTAAGAAAAGTGGAGGAAAAAGTTATTGTGAAAGGTATAATCATGATGTCTTTTTAATAAGTTGGAGTTACAAAGCAAGACACTTAAAAAGAGACGGAGGAAGTAATTAAATTTTACTAGGGAAAGTGAGTAGAAATATTCTACCATATGTAACTAATATTTTTACTAGCGAAAATTAGTAGAGATATTTTTCTTAGTCATAATTTATTTTAAAACTTATATTTTCTAGCTATTCTTTCACACATTTCAGACATACAAAGTAACATACAAAGTTTTTATATTTAGAGATAGTGAGTACGGAAAATCTACCATTCTTCTTGGCGGATGGCTATGGAAAAGAAAGTACGTTGGCTTACGGAAGGTGAATGTGGCTATCGAACGAAGTGATTTCTTACGGTAAGCTTACGGTAGCTTCAAAAGGGGAAAAGAAAAGACTTTCTTTTTTTCTCGAAACTAAATCTAGACTAAACTACTAAATTATTTTGATCGAGAGGGTGGTCGGGTAGTGGTTTGGTGGTGGCTTTGGTTGAGTTTGTTAAAGAACTCGAGAACAAGGGAAGAACTCTAAGAACTACTTCAAGAACACAAAAATTTTCTAGAGAGAAGTTGGAGGAATTGAAGGTGTGAGTTCAAGGCAAGAGTGGGGTGCTATTTATAGCAAACATTGAGCTTCCCCTCCCTCTCTCCTAGCCAGCACTCTTTCCCTCTCTCTCTTTCTCTCATTTATTTTGCTCCATTATTTTGTCAAATCTTGGCTTTAAACATGCCATAGCCTTCCCTTACTTGTCATTTCTATTTTTAGGTCAAAATCTAGATTATTATGAAGGTTTTTGGTCTTGTCTTGTTTAGGATGGTTTGCTTGCAAGAAAGAAGAAAATAAATGGTTAGGGTTATGTTTAAAGTAGCCTAAAATGGTTTACTTGTGTAAGACAATGATCACCCCCCCCCCCCCCCCCTGTGTCAACCGAAAATTCTCTCTCTTTCTTTTTTCTTTTAGTCTAAGTCTAGGTTTGCATGCATGAACACCTACAAAAATCTAGGAAAGTTATTTTGAAGAGTAATTAGGTTCAAGTCTATTATTTCTAGGCTTGCATGTATGAACACCTACAAAAATCTAGAAAAGTTATTTTTGAAGAGTAATTAGGTTTAAGTCATGCACACAAGGTAAGAATCATGGCATTCTAAGGTAGCCTTTAAGTTACTTTCTAGGTTCTTATTACTCTAATTGGTTAGTCTTGCACACAAAGTAAAAATGATGGCTATGCTACTTATTAACTTTAAACATGAAAGCTAGGAAATCATGGCTAAGGTTGCTTGAAGGCTTAGGTTAGCTTAGTTAGTCAAGTAAGATAAAAGTTGGAAGGCTTCTAGGCTTTTGAAAATGACTTGTCAATGCAAAAAGAATGAATAAGGCTTCAAAATAGCCTTTCTAGGAAATTATAGAGTGATATTTATATATATATATATATATATATATGTATGCATGCATGCCAAGGTTACTTGTAGAAAGAAGAAAGAAAGTGATGATGGCTTACATTGAAGAGATCATTCAGTGAAAAATATGATTAAAGATTTTCAAAATGTGTGAAATAGCCTTTTAATGAGTAAGTTAGACTTTCTAGGAAAAACTAGAGTTCAACAAAAAAATGGAAGGTTCAAAAATGGTTAAGGAGGTTTAACTAGGCTTAGAATCCAATTGGTTAGGCTAATTAATTGGTTGGAATCAAATTATCCTAGAAAAAGGTAGGATTCCTAGCTAGCCAAGAAGATGAATTTATGAATTAATTCAAGACACAAATAAATATGCAAGGGTATAAATAAGTCCCTTTGACCTTAGGAAATGACTAGCTAATTTGTTATCTTTTCACAAATGACCTTAACAAATCAACACACTATGCTAGAAATGGTTATCTTTTCACAAATGTCTTTCGGACAAATATTTAGGTCGTCCCAAAAATTGTCACTCATTATCTATGTCTCCAAACTGGTTTAGTTTTTACCGTCGTCGCTCCCTAAAGTATTAACGATAAGCAATGGCGGAGTCAGGAATTTAAAACAGATAGGGCATCTTTTTATCGCAAACTAAAAAAAACTTCACCATAAAGTATAATTAAAAAAATACTTACCACAAAAATTCATACATTCTCCTCCATGAGGCATAAAAGCTGTAGCATAATATTCCAAAAGTTTATAAACATTAGTGCAAAAGTCTAAATATTCGTCGCTAAGATGTTTTGCAATTGACCCCGACGAGTTTTCATCTTTTGAAAGTTCTACATGATTGCTCTGTTACTAATCCCATAAAAAACATCTCACCCTATGTATACCACCAAGCCATTATTCAACCAGTCATTCGGTTCCGCAATCAATTTTTCACAATATTCATTGATGAAATAGTTGGGATGGATTTTGAGTTTACTAATTATATGAATGGTATTCTTGTAGTTAACCAAAAGGGGACCAGTAGTAGCCATAAAGCAAAACAATTTGAGTAGCATTAGGTGGCATTCCGGTTTTGCCCCTTAAAAAATAAGTACTTAGTTGTAATTTTCAAATTTAAAAATAATAGGCATACTGAAATAAAAAAAATATGCAATATAGATCTTGATTGACAGATTTCGATGAGATCTATGAAACTCTGCAAAAAAAAAATTGAAAAATTACTTTTATAAGCTCATTGATTGCCAAACTGCACATATAGGGACCTAGTGAGGTTGTAGGAATATTGCATTCAAAAAAGTTTTCTTTATTTAGCAGTTAATTTGTTAATCTCATTTCTTAATCTATTCATCTCCGCTCATTACTCAAAATTCAAACCAAACCAGTCTATTATGTCCATCTTATACGCAGCATACTCGTGTACCACTTGAAATTTCTTCATTTTTGGAACTCACCATCTAAGCCCCGTTCGGCTAAGGAAAATAAGTGTTTATTTGAATACTTATTTTTTGAATCAAAGATGATGTATTATGAAAAAATAATCTAGCTCGTAAAACAAAAAATAAGTACTTAAAAAATAATGATGTTAGCGACACGGGGCTAAGATAAAGCAATCTCAAAACAGTAATCCAAAACACCACCCAAAACAAAAGCAGAGGAAGGAGCTCACGAGTGTCTCCCTTCTTCCTCAAAAACAACAACAGAAGAGAAAAACAAATCACCTAAACCAGACCCATGTCTCATGATACTAAGATCCTCTGTTCCATTTTCCTACTCCTCCTTCAATACCAATTCAAATTTTGCACCCCCACTGACACCATAAACACCACCCAGTCCCTGAAAGATGGTGACTTGCTCATCTCCAGCAATCAAACCTTTGCCCTGGGGTTCTTTACCCCCGGAAAATCGACAAACCGGTACCTCGGAATATGGTACAACAAGGTTTCCGAGCAGACCGTTGTCTGGGTCGCCAACAGGGGCGACCCAATCAACGACACATCTGGTTCGCTCTCATTCGACGTCACGGGAAATCTGGGAAATCTGGTCGTAACCGGTCCAGACCGGAGCAATCCTGTCTGGTCCACAAATGTTTCGGATCCGACGGTGGCAAAAAACTCCTCGGCTCAGCTACTGGATTCAGGAAATTTGGTGGTGCTTGATAGCAATGGGGTGGTTGTGTGGCAGAGCTTTGATTATCCTACGAATACTTTGCTTCCCAACATGAGATTCGGTGTGAACCGGAAAACCAGTCTGGACCGGTTCCTGACATCTTGGAAGTCGGGCGATGACCCGGGACCCGGGGAGTACTCTTTCAAAATGGATCTTAACGGGTCTCCTCAATCGTTTCTGTACAAGGGTTCGGGGCTGGTTTGGCGGTTGGGTTCGTGGATAGGGCGCGAGTGGAGCGGTATACCCGAGATGACAACTAAATTCATCTTCAACCTCAGTTATGTCGAAAATCAGGACGAGGTAACTATGAGTTACTCTATTCGTGACCCCTCGATTTCCTCGAGATTGGTGCTCAACGAATCCGGGACGCTCCAGAGGTTGACGTGGAATGATAATGAGCATAGATGGGTTGAGATTTACGCAGGTCCGCAAAAACCCTGCGACTCCTACAACTACTGCGGCCCAAACGGTAACTGCGACCCGTCCAACATAGTCATGGGCCAGTTCGAATGCACGTGCCTGCCCGGGTTCGAGCCCAAGTCGGCACGCGACTGGTACCTGTGGGTCGGGTCGGGCGGGTGCGTGAGGAAGCAGGGCTGGCACGTGTGCGGGAGCGGCGAGGGCTTTGAGAAGGTGCCACTTGCGAAGGTGCCGAACACGTGGACGGCACGTGTGGATAGGGGTGTGACGGGGCTAAAAGAGTGTGAGTCGGAGTGCTTGAGGAACTGCTCATGCATTGCGTATGCGAGTGCGGATGTTTCTCACGGGGACGGTGGATGCGTGACGTGGCATGGGGATTTAATGGACTCCAGAGTGTTTTCAAGTGGGGGCCAGGATTTATACATTCGGGTTGATGCGGTTGAATTAGGTATGCAATCAATTTCTGCTACTATATTTTTTTTGTGTCAGATTTGCTGGATATATATTGTTTTATTTTGATAGATTTTCAATAATAGGTCGTTTTTAACGGATAAGATATTACTATGTAAATTGAAACTCTAAACATTTTTAGAGTCTTATAACATGTTTCTATAGGCTCATAAATGTTCACCATATGAAGTTAATGTGGCTGGAATTCACATCAGCATTATGCCGTGTATACGGGATAAAAAAATTACTCCAAACATGAGAGAAAGATGGATACGTGGGATATTTTTCGGCTTGTGAAACAAGATACATATGCTTTGGCAAAAGAGGAAACAAGATGGAAAATGAAAACAATAGCAATGAAGTAGACCTAATCCAGGTGTCAATAGGTGTCTTTGTCTAGGTTTTGGTAGTTTTGGTTAATTCTTTTATCTTTTGATGATTTCTATAGGGTGCTGATAAATACAACTGCGAATTTACTACATGTAGCCAATTCATAAAAGGAAATTTTTGGATTCCTCCTTATAAATTGGCTACATCTAGTAAATTTGCCGTTGTATTTAGCTGGGCCCTTTCTATAATGTCTTATAGCTTTGACATATGGTATTTGACCATTTCAAAAATTAAATGAGATTCAACCTGTTTTGAGTTTGCAAGTTATCTTAGAAATAATGACCGATGAAGACATTTTATCAAAATTAAGAAGCCGGGTTTGAGTGATCAACCTGTGTTTGTTTAATTGCAGATGGCACTATCATTCTTGTTTGTAAACAAGGATGGGACAAGGGAGTCTAGTGGCGGTGGTCGCCATAATAAGAATTTTAGAAAATGCAATTATTAATGTGAAAAAAAAAATTTATCCCCAATTTATATAGTCTCGCCACTGCTAGGTTTTTTTCCTTATTTTTTGTTATACACTAATCATAAATCTTCTATTATATTTTTTTAAGAAAGGAGACCCAAAAAAGTACTCCCTCCGTCCCTTTTTAAGTGTCCTGCTTCGTAATTCCAACTTATTAAAAAAACATCATCATTATACCTTTCACATCAACTTTTTCTTTCATTTTCCCTACTTACCCATCATCATTACACTTTTACTCACTTACTTTTTAAAATAGAATCTACTTTTAGGGACAAAATAGACAATTCACCAACTTTTACCCACTAACTTTACAAAATGGACACTTATTAAGGGACAGCCCAAAATGGAATAGCGGACTATAAATAAGGGATGGAGGGAGTATTCTAAATCTAAATTCAATGTCCCTAAGTGAAATAATATAAATGATGATGTATAATTAAGAAAAAAAAGACTCCACATTCTAACCCTAAAATAACTTAACCTAAAAACTTAAGGGAATTTAATTATAATGCCACTCCCAAAAGGGAGTACGGTTATCAGTTTGGAAAATCTATATAGGGATCTGAGGAGTGACGTTATAAATTTGGGGAGTGATATTATCTTTGTGCATACTGATACTCTAGACTATCAATGAAAGATGTATAGTAACGTGCACATAAATTGAATTGGATCTCTAGACCTACCCTCTCTAATACCATTTGGCTTTGATTTGGGGGCATGGTTCCGCAACAAAATAGGTATAGAAGGCTACTGTTTAAGTGGTATTTTGAGAGCAGCCACTTTGTGCATATTGCCAAAAGTTAGGTCTGTCTCCAATCCTCCCCCGCCCATACCCCCAATGATTGAGGACTACATAGGTTCTACTGTTGTTGTTGGAGTGGCATTATCGATGTCCAAAATTAAAGTTATTCTTTTTTCAAACTCCATATGCAAATGAAAAATATCATTTACTATAGTTTTTGCTTTGTTATTTTAATTTTTTTCTGGAGCCGATGACTATTAATATTGAAATGAATCTTTTTTATTTTTTAGTATACATTTCGCCACTGCTAGAGTAAAATCCTGATTCCGTCCTTGTTTGGCAAACAATATTAAACATTGATAGAAAGGTGGTTGCAACTTGCAACACATGTCTCATTCAATAAATTTTTGTGTGCTAAGAATTACAGCACTGGACTTTACCTTTTAGTTCTGAAAGCATGTTCTGGGTCTTTTTCTTTTTTATTATAACTTAGGTATTCGGGTCAGCTTTCGTGCACATCGATTAATCCTTGGGCACCAATTTCACCGTGAAGTCCCGCTTAAAGTAAGAGCGAAGCTCTATATGAATTGACACCAAAGAAGTTGATAGCATCTGAGAGATTTCGATTATCGAAGCCCTTAGAAGAGAACAAATCCCCAAATCTCAGGTCCTGACCACTAGGGCAAGCCCCTCGGGGTTAGCACTTAGCATGTTCTGGGTCTTTCTCATTTCATGTGGTGGAAGAGAGGAACAAAGCAATTATGCTGTCATCAGTAAGAAAGAAATCAACTTCTTAATTTTTTGTCCTAATTTCAGCCCAATATTTGAAGTCTCAACGACACACTCATGGGAAGAAGGGAATGGTGGCAGCAATAGCGGCCTCTGTTACTGCGGTTTCGCTTCTCACATTCTGCTTAATTTGTTGGTTGGTGGTGAAGAAAAGAAGAGGTAAAATTAGAACAATCTTCGTCGATCATCAGTCGTTTTGATTAATTGACTAGAGACTAAAAATGATTTATGTCGATGTCACATTCTGTTTTCAATCTTATAAATAAAACTAATGTAACATACATCCAGTCAAAATCCTTCTTTCCTCTTTTCGTCTTTCACGAATTTAAAATGAACTTTCGTAGTTTAATAGTCAAGTAAGGCAACAAATTCTCACCCATGCTATGAATGAGTATAACTAGTGATGAATGATTTCACACGTGATTGACCTTTACGTGGGGGAAAAAGAGAACGGCGTTTCCATGGAGCAATTTTGTTTAGCCTTAGTGCGTTCCAGGATATGATCAACGTCATTTCCATGGAACAGTTAGATTCAAAACATCAACGTCAACATAAATACACAAATACGCCTTCTATAAGAAGTGAACTAGTCAAATCATGTCACCAAGCCGGCTTTCTTGTTCATTTTTTTTTCCCATTTCATAATTTTAGTAAAACAATGAACTTCACTGGTTTAAGTTTTTCATTGCATTTTACTCTCTTTTCTCAAACAGTCAAATTAAGGAAGTAGGACTTTTTAGTTAATTGCATTTTTCTTTGCCTAACTTTGCTTTTTTACTCAATGGCAGGAATAAGAGAACGACAAAATTTATTATTTAGTCCCGATAGTACAGCATGCCTTGAAGCCTCCTCAATGGGAAAACACTTTGATGAAAGTGGCACGAATTCAGAACTACCATATTTTGACCTAAGCATCATTGTCTCAGCCACAAGCAATTTTTCGGTGGATAACAAGCTTGGGGAAGGTGGATTTGGCGCCGTGTATAAGGTAACCTCCAAGATGGAAAGTATCACGCAATCGCATACCTCACTTACGATTATGGGTATTTGAATATGGAAGATGATAAAATAACCTATTAAGCTGTCAATATAGTATTTGCAAAACTTGTGTTCAAATATGTAATGCATTGGAATATAGGAAGTGTGCATCAGAAATCCAGTGGTCGTGCATTTTGTTTACCGTATTGACACTCCTAATGGGCAATCTATACCAGGTCGATTTGAACAACGTCTAAGCTCACAATGTAAAGATTAAAATGCAGGGTCAGCTACATAATGGACAAGAAATCGCAGTCAAAAGGCTAGCAAAGAATTCAGGACAAGGGGCGGAGGAATTCAAGACTGAAGTTACATTGATTGCCAAACTGCAGCACAGGAACCTAGTGAGGTTGTTGGGATATTGCATTCAAAAAGATGAGAAAATGTTGATCTATGAGTACTTGCCAAACAAGGGCTTGGACTCTTTCATCTTTGGTATGCAATATTTTCGTAGTTATGTTCATTTTTTTGCTAATTGCGGAGTTATTGTTTCTGCAATGGTGAATGATTCAGGATTTTGATTATAATTAACTTCCACTGTTTGTCCAGATAGGACAAAAGGCTCGTTTATGGATTGGAAAATGCGCTTCAACATTGTTTTGGGGATTGCTAGAGGGCTATTATACCTTCACCAAGACTCTAGACTAAGGATAATCCATAGGGACCTAAAAGCCAGCAATGTGTTACTAGATGCAGAAATGAATCCGAAAATATCGGATTTTGGTATGGCCAAAATTTTCAGAAAGGACCAGATTGAAGCTAATACAAACAGGGTGGTCGGAACATAGTAAGTGTCCATTCTGTATTACTGTTGCGATATGGAGAAAGGTGCAAGGAAGCCATTAAACTCTAATGCTTGTTTAACATTTGTGGTTGCAGCGGCTATATGTCACCTGAGTACGCAATGGAAGGGCTATTTTCAGTAAAATCTGATGTTTTCAGCTTCGGGGTTTTGCTCTTGGAGATCGTTACTGGCAGAAAGAACATCAGCTATATTCTGGATAAAGCTGTGAATTTAATTGGGCATGTAAGTAAATGGATGTGTGCATTTGTCTAATTTAATTGCTATTCGTGGAAAACCCTTTGGTTAACAAAACTCGTAAGGTTAAAATCTCAGGTATTGTACAAAAATTAGGTGGTTAATGTCACAGCAGAAGGGTTTCCTATTATTTGGTGTACTCCTTTTGTTTTATACTGGAAAAATATCATTTTGGTATGGAAAACGAACAAGATAAAGTTCAAAACAGAGGGCTTTCCTTTAGTGATGACATTGTTGTTCATGCACTGTTTTTTTTTTAGGTTTGGAGCTTGTGGCAAGAAGGCCGGGCTGTGGAAATAGTTGGTTCATGGATGACAGAATCAGATTCGGATAAAGAAGTTTTGAGGTGCATTCACATCGCCCTGTTGTGCGTGCAAGAATCAGCCAACGATAGGCCAAAGATGTCGGATGTTGCTTTCATGTTGTGTAAGGAAACAGCGCTGCCTCCCCCTAAGCAGCCTGCTTTCATCTTCAAAGGAGCCGGCAACAGGCCGGGCATGTCCTCATCAGCAAGCGCTGGAGCAGTTTCTTTAAATGATTTTAGCCTTTCAGCTATTCAAGCTAGATAGGTGCTGAAAAATTACATAGATGTGTTCTTGCTTGCTCTTTCACCAAAATTAGATGTCTTTAGCATTTGTTTGCTAGAGTGGCTGTAACTGTATATGTTAGTAGTCACAGTCTCACTGAGGACGTGTTTGGAGCCTCACATAGCTGTAAATTAGAATTTTACATTCTTTTTTGAATTCCTTTGAATCAACAAACTTACATAGAGTCAAGGAAGGCATAACTTCCAATTACTTCAAAATCTATCGAATAAGATATCGAGAACTTTTTGTGATGTTTTCTAGGAATCATGGATCATAGTACTAAGAGGGGACTACTTTACGTAGATAATTTGGGGGACCTTAATGCGAGTGTGAAAACCGATCTTCTCAAGGACCGTAGAGCGAGACTTGTGGATGCCATTAAAAATGCTGCGATTCCTTTCTCTTGCCAAACGTAATATATATGCTGCTTGTGTAATCTTCCTAATCATCCTTCGAAAAGACTTTCCATTGAACTTTCCAACGAGCCAAGAGACGTCAGTATCCAAAGAGTAGTGAAAGCTCTAAGTTCTTTTGAATCGCCATCCATGGGATAAAAGCTATGTCAAGGGATGGTTTTCAGGAGCCAATGTCAATGAACAATTAATAGTTGAATGGGCCTCACGGCATCCCAAGTTGCTGCAATGTTGGTCTAATGTGTTTAACATCGCACATGTAGTTAAATATTGAGAATCCAGTTTGATTTTTCCACCACTGGGAGAAATGGAAAACGTAAACAAGAAGGGTCTGGTTTCCATATTTTTGAAGAGAAGGCTAGCATTACCATGATGTTAATAATTAACTGAAGGAATTCCAATACCCCGATCGATTTTGCTCCCTCCTAAGATCTTTAGTTCGATTCTCTTTGTCAGTAATTCTTGCGACAACATCACCCCACGCATAAGCATGTGATAAGTCTGTGTGAAAGACTACATGGATTAGTTTGAGATGCGTGTAAGCTGGCCCAGAATCCTAAAAAAAACTTGGTATATTTACATATGAAAGTGGCTATCCTATTGGCCAAAGGAGAACCAAGTTGAGATTTTAGGTTGGTCTTTAATCACTACTCTTAGCAATTCAAGTCATTTACTATTTCAACCTCACTCATCCCTTGTCACCAATTCTTTCACCTATTTTTGAATGGTAGGGTGAACATTATATAGTACTAGACAAAACATGGATTGGTTGACCTTTCTCAGCAATTAATTTGCACCATTTCATAGTGGAGCTAAAAGCTTTTAGGCCTAGCACCTATGACAAGACTTGACATGGGGTGCTTAGTTGGTTAATGGATTTGCTTCCCACACAATTAAGCAGGATCCAATTACTGCAGTCATGTCGGAAGAAAGTGATCTCTTGTGAATTTTTTAGTCGCAGTACAAATGTCTAATTGACTGAACCTAAAAGAGGGTTAGTTAAGGTGCATGTAAACTGGCCCGAGCAACCCTAACCTTCGACCAAAAGACGTACAGATGTGAAACCATGTGAATTATGGTTAGAGAAACCTTGTACATTCATGTCCTTGTAACCAAAAAAGCAAATGTAATTACTCATATCAACCCTAAAGTATTAATTTTTGCACCGCGTCCAAAGGGTGTAATTGTATGCCTGTCTGTCATGCAGAGCAGCAGTTGTGTTTTTAGAGCACTGGTGGCAGGAAATTTCTCCTCATTGTGCATGCCTGCTTTCAACAGCTGAGTTTAGCTTCTGGTATTGATAGCAACCCTTCTAGAAGCCAAAGGGACATTAATGAAAATCTATATGCTCTGGTATTTATTAAGTCAATTTCCATATGTATATGGATCAACATTCTTTTTTTGTTTTTCCATGTCTCATGCCGTGCCATGCCGATGTGCCTTGACATGCCCGACGAGAACCGTGTTGTGTCGTGCCTGTGCCGTGTTGTGCCCGACTAGAACCGTGTTGTGTCGTGCCATTCCCGTCCTACATCTGCGCTCATGCTCGTGCCCATGCCCATGCCATGCCGTGCCTGACTAGAACTGTGTCGTGCCATGTCGTGACTCGTGCCAGTGGGATGCAGAGTCTGCTACATAATGGAAAAAAAATCACAGCCAAAAGACTAGCAAAGAATTCAGGACAAGGGGCAGAGGAATTCAAGACTGAAGTTTGATTGCCAAACTGCAGCATAGGAACCTAGTGAGGTTGTAAGGATATTGCATTCAAAAAAGTTTTCTTTATTAGTTCTAAATTTATTACTCTCGTTTTTCTATCTATCTATCTCTGCTTATTACTCAAAAATCATCCTTCAAAACTCAAACCAAACCAATCTATTTTGTCCACCTTATACGTGGCATACTCATGTACCACTTGAAATTTCTTCCTTTATGAAACTCATCATTTAAGGCCCCGTTCCACTATAGGAAATAAGTGTTTATTTGAATACTTATTTTTTAAAATTAAAGATAATGTATTGCAAGAGAATAATATGTCTCGTAAGACAAAAAATAAGTACTTAAAAAATAATAACCTTAGAGCATCTCCAGCCTTGACCCATTTTAAGACTCAAATTTAAAAATGGGGCAAAAATCACAAAAATCTCTCTCCAATCTTTGACCCAAACCCTTTCTCATTTTGGGTTTTACCCATTTTTTTGCTCAAATCTGAGACAACTTTTGCCTTAACCCATTTCTCCAACTGCTAGTTAGAGAGAGAGAAAGAGGGAGATATGTAAATTTGGGTTTGATGGTTGAAGATGTGTCTACCCAAAATGAATTTTTACCCAAAATTTGACTCAAATTTGAGAAAAAATATGGGTGAAGACTAGAGATGCTCTAAATAGAACGGATCTAAGAGCATCTCCAATCCAATACTTTATTTTAGAGTATCAAAATACTCTATTTTATTCATAAAATGATTTTAGAGGAAATTACTATTCATATTTACTCCAACCACAAACTCTCTATTTATTCATAAAGTGATTTTAGAGGAGATCCTCCATATTTTCTCACATCCTCTAAATATGGAGGATCAAAATCCCATCCTCTCAAATAGAGGAGACTTGAGAGGATGGATTGGAGGAATTCCATATTCTCAAATGGAGGAATAGAGCATGGGTTAGAGATGCTCTAAGATCACTCAATCATCAAAACAGTAATCCAAGTATCCAACACAAACCGACACAAGTAGATGAAAAGCAGTACAATCCATTGGCCGATCATGCTTTTCAACTGTTGGGATGGTTCAAATCCCAGATTAATTAAAAGTCTTGCACATGGTTTTTTGTCTCTGGAACCTAAGATGCTGGTGTTGGCTGATTTCCTTCATTGCCGTGTGACCTTCCAACTTCCTTGATGGGAACATGTAATATGTTATTAATGCAAGGGTTAATTGGTTGGTGGTTAACTGATTATATGATGGCATGAGAAGTGTTTTTCGGTAACAGAGAGGAAAAGAAAAACAGTGTGTGCAAGTGTAAGTCAAGTCTTGTACTTGGTGTGAGAGTGGGTTCTTAGTGAGAGTGGGTGTATAAGGGGTTGGGTTTGGGTTTTCAAACTCGGGTGTTCTCTTGTACTAATTCTCTCATAGTGAAAGAACGGGATCCTCTCCGTGGAGTAGGCGTGTTTTGCCGAACCATGTAATTCTTGCGTGTCTCTCTCTATTTTACTTTTCATCGTACTTCCATTGGTTGTGATTGTGGTTGTGTTTCGAATCTCTGTTCTTGGGTGCTTCCGCGTTTAATCCCAACAAGTGGTATCAAAGCCGGCTTGGTTCTTGACCGGTGTTTGAGATTCGGGTTCCGTTACATCCACAATGAAGGCAACGATCAACTCTCAGTTTTCTCTTGAGCAGTTTAATGGAAGCGGCAGTTTCACTCTATGGCAAAGGAGGGTGAAGGATATCCTTGTTCAACAAGGTTTGGCTAGGGTGTTGAAGGGAAAGGATGCGAAGCCGGAAACGATGAAAGATGATGATTGGGAGGAGTTGGAGTCGAAGTGTGTGAGCACTATTCGACTTTGTATTGCTGATAATATTATTAACCATGTCATGGATGAGGATTCGGCATCGGCCTTGTGGGAGAAGTTGGAAAAGCTTTACCTTGCGAAGAGCTTGACCAACAAGTTGCATCTGAAGCGGCAGTTGTACAAGCTGAAGATGGAGGAAGGCGGGAATCTCATGGAGCACATGAACGTGTTCAATGGTTATTTGAATCAGCTTCGAAAAATTGATGCAAAGATAGAGGAGGAAGACAAGGCCCTTTTGCTTCTTACTTCACTTCCAACTTCCTATGATACTTTGGTGACGACTCTCTTGTATGGGAAAGATACAGTGAGTTTGGAGCAGGTGCAGTCGGCGTTGGTTTCTCATTTTACTCAAAAAAAATCAAGTTCTGAGGGTGGAGAAAATTCGGCACTTGCGGTTCAAAGTGAGAATCGGGGAAGGACATCTGATGGTAGATCCGGAGGGAACAACAGGTCCGGGTCTAGTTCCAGAGGAAAGGGTGTACAATGCTACAATTGCAAAGAATTTGGCCATGTGAAGCGCGATTGTCCTTTGCGGAAGAACAAAGGAAGAAATTTGATGATGCTTCGAGTGGTAGTTCTTTGGTGGTAGCAGATGATGGAGATCTTCTCACAATCTCCGAAGGTATAAACACTACTTCTCGTGATGAGTGGATTTTAGATTCGGGTTGCACTATGCATGTTTGCTCCAAGAAAGAATTTTTTGATACATTCCAAGAAAATATTGGTGGGTCGCTGTTTTTAGGCGATGGAACTACATGTGAAATTTGAGGTTTTGGGAATGTAAAGATAAAAATGTTTGATGGAGCGGTTCGTACTTTGGGTGGTGTGGCTTATGTCCCGAAGTTACGAAGGAATCTAATTTCACTTAGCCGGATGGATTCCATTGGGTGCAAATATTTTGCTGGAGGTGGAGCCATGAAAATCACATGCGGCGGTAAGATTCTAATGAAAGGAGAGAAGTGCAAAGGGTTGTATCGGTTGATTGGCAAAACTGTTTACTCGACGAAGGTTTGGAAACGGTGTGCACAGGGAAATGGGTACCCAAGGTGTGAGTCTTTTGCGGCGAAGACAAAGTTATGTTTCCAAGTTGCCAATGTTTGTGAGAGTGAAAATCCTGTTGGTGGAGAGGACGGGTCGAGGTCCTACTCTCGTGTCAATTGATGATTATTGGCACGGGGCGGCTACACACGTGTATTGGCCGTGTGGTTTGAATCAAATTATTGGACCTTAATTTGATTCGGGATGTGTAGCTGTTGTTTTCAAGGCTTGGTGGTGGCGCGGTGATGCGTGGAATTTTCACCAAGGTGGAGATTTGTTGGGATGGTTGAAATCCCAGATTAATTAAAAGTCTTGCACATGGTTTTTTGTCTCTGGAACCGAAGATGCTGGTGTTGGCTGATTTCCTTCATTGCCATGTGACCTTCCAACTTCCTTGATGGGAACATGTAATATGTTATTAATGCAAGGGTTAATTGGTTGGTGGTTAACTGATTATATGATGGCATGAGAAGTGTTTTTCGGTAACAGAGAGGAAAAGAAAAACAGTGTGTGCAAGTGTAAGTCAAGTCTTGTACTTGGTGTGAGAGTGGGTTCTTAGTGAGAGTGGGTGTATAAGAGGTTGGGTTTGGGTTTTCAAACTCGGGTGTTCTCTTGTACTAATTCTCTCATAGTGAAAGAACGGGATCCTCTCCGTGGAGTAGGCATGTTTTGCCGAACCATGTAATTCTTGCGTGTCTCTCTCTATTTTACTTTTCATCGTACTTCCATTGGTTGTGATTGTGGTTGTGTTTCGAATCTCTGTTCTTGGGTGCTTCCGCGTTTAATCCCAACAGCAACAACTCTGTCCTATATTTCATTTCTACCTCAGCAAAACCCAAAACAAAAGAAGAGGAAGGAGCTCACGAGTGTCTCCCTTCTTCCTCAAAAAGAATAACAGAAGAGAAAAACAAATCACCTAAACCAGACCCATGTCTCATGATACTAAGATCCTCTGTTCCATTTTCCTACTCCTCCTTCAATACCAATTCCAATTTTGCACCCCCACAGACACCATAAACACCACCCAGTCCCTGAAAGATGGTGACTTGCTCATCTCCAGTAATCAAACCTTTGCCCTGGGGTTCTTTACCCCCGGAAAATCAACAAACCGGTACCTCGGAATATGGTACAACAAGGTTTCCGAGCAGACCGTTGTCTGGGTCGCCAACAGGGGCGACCCAATCAACAACACATCCGGTTCCCTCTCATTTGACGTCACGGGAAATCTGGTCGTAACCGGTCCAGACCTTAGCAATCCGGTCTGGTCCACAAATGTTTCTGATCCGACGGTGGCAAAAAACTCCTCGGCTCAGCTACTGGATTCAGGAAATTTGGTGGTGCTTGATAGCAATGGGGTAGTTGTGTGGCAGAGCTTTGATTATCCTACGAATACTTTGCTTCCCAACTTGAGATTCGGTGTGAACCGGAAAACCGGTCTGAACCGGTTCCTGACGTCTTGGAAGTCGGGCGATGACCCTGGACTCGGGGAGTACTCTTTGAAAATGGTCCTTAACGGGTCTCCTCAATTCATTGTGTACAAGGGTTCGAAGCTGGATTGGCGGGCGGGTTCGTGGATAGGGCGCAGGTGGAGCGGTATACCCGAGATGACATTTAAGTACATCAAGGACAACTACGTCGAAAATCAGGATGAGGTAACTTTGAGTTACTCTTTTCGTGACCCCTCAATTACCTCGAGATTGGTGCTCAACGAATCCGGGGCACTCCAGTGGTTGACGTGGAAAGATAACGAGCATAGCTGGGTTGAGATATACGCAGGTCCGAAAAAACCCTGTGACTCCTACAACTTCTGCGGCCCAAACGGTAACTGCGACCCGTCCAACCTAGGCGTGGGCCAGTTCGAATGCATGTGCCTGCCCGGGTTCGAGCCCAAGTCGGCACGCGACTGGTACCTAAGGGACGGGTCGGGCGGGTGCGTGAGGAAGCGGGGCGGGCACGTGTGCGGGAGCGGTGAGGGCTTCGAGAAGGTGCCACTTGCAAAGGTGCCAAACACGTGGACGGCACATGTGGATAGGGGTGTGCCGGGGCTAAAAGAGTGTGAGTCGGAGTGCTTGAGGAACTGCTCGTGCAATGCGTATGCGAGTGCGGATGTTTCTCGCGGGGACAGTGGATGTGTGACGTGGCATGGGGATTTAATGGACACCAGAGTGTTTTCAAGTGCGGGACAGGACTTATACATTCGGGTTGATGCGGTTGAATTAGGTATGCAATCAATTTCTGCTATTGTATTTTTTTTGTGTCAGATTTGCAGGATATATATTGTTTTATTTTGATAGATTTTCAATAATATAATAGGTCGTTTTTAATGGATAAGATATTACTATGTAATTCAAGATTTCAATCGGTTCCCGTCATCTTATAAGATAGTATATTCGGAAAGATTTCCTATCCAATCCCATGTTGTGATAAAATAGAAATGCCCACCTTAATCGAATTCATTTGGGGTGGTAAAGATAACAAGTAGATTTGGACTAAATTTCCCAAGAAACACATAATTTTTTTAATACGGATTTTAGTTCAGTAAATTGAAAACTCTATCCACTTTTAGAGTCTTATAACATGTTTCGCCGGGTATAGGCTTATAAATGTTCACTATATGAAGTTAATGTGGCCGGAATTCACATCAGCATTATGCCGTGTATACGGGATAGAAAAATTACTCCAAACATGAGAGAAAGATGGATACGTGGGATATTTTTCGGCTTGTGAAACAAGATTCATATGCAATGAAGTAGACCTAATGCAGGTGTTAGTTGGTGATTCGTAGTTATGGCAGCGTGTTTAGTTGGTTTTTGTGCTTCTCGAACTGTTATATATCCTGCCCGCTGTGGCTGCGAGGATTCGGTAGTGGGGCTGTAGCTTACCGGCGTTTTGCCTTGGAGTAGCGTCTTGGAGTAGCGTCTTGTGTTTTGTGGTTGCGACCCTGTGTTTCAGGTTGACGGGTCTTGAACACACCGGTGTGGCTCCTTGGGATGGTAGATCCGTGCTCCAGATTACTTATGTGTTTTCTAGGGTTTGAGCTGGGTGTCCTTGTAGGATCCTCTATTGCCTTTTCCGCGACTAATTTTTAAGTACCGACGTTTCGCTGGGCCTGCACTTGCAGTAGGTGTCTGTGTCTAGGTTTTGGTTGTTTTGGTTAGTTCTTTTATCTTTTGACGGTTTCTATAATGTCTTATAGCTTTGACATATGGTATTTGACCATTTCAAAAATTAAATGAGATTCAACCTGTTTTGAGTTTGCAAGTTATCTTAGAACTAATGACTGATGAAGACTTGAGCAAGACGTTTTATCAAAATTAAGAAGCCGGGTTAGAGTGATCAACCTGTGAAATTGTGTGCCGAGTGACTTCTACGTTTGTTTAATTGCATATGGCACTATCATTCATGTTTGTAAACAAAGATGGTACGAGTGGGTCCAGTGGCGGTAGCCGCCATAACAAGAATTTTAGAAAATGCAATTACTAATGTGAAAAAAAAATTATCCCCAATTTATATAGTCTCGCTGCTGCTAGGTTTTTTTCCTTATTTTTTATTATACACTAATCATAAATATTCTATTTTTTTTTTTTAAGAAAGGAGACCCAAAAAGGTATTCTAAATCTAAATTCAATGGGCCAAAGTGAAATAATATAAATTATGATGTATAATTTTTTTTTTTTTAAAAACTCCACATTCTAACCCTAAAATAACTTAACATAAAAAATTAAGGGAATTTAATTATAATACCACTCTCCAAATTTATAATGTCACTCTCAAAAGGGAGTACGGTTATCAATTTGGAAAATCTATATATGGATCTGAAGAGTGACATTATAAATTTGGGGAGTGACATTATCTTTGTGCATACTGAGATACTCTAGACTATCAATGAAGGAAGCACAGTAATGTGCACATAAATTGAATTGGGTCTCTAGACTTGTCCTCTCTAATATCATTTGGCTTTGATTTGGGGGCATGGTTCCGCAGCAAAACAGGTATAGGGAGGCTACTGTTTAAGTGGTATTCTGAGAGCAGTCACTTTGTTTATATTGCCAAAGGTTAGGCCTATCTTTCATCCTCCCCCGCCCATACCCTTAATGATTGAGGACTACGTGGGTTCTGTTGTTGTTATTGTTGGAGTGGCATTATTGATGTCCAAAATTAAGTTAGTTTTTTTTCATACTCCATGTGCAAATGGAAAACATCATTTACTATAGTCTTTGTTATGTTATTTTAATTTTTTTTGGAGCCGATGACTATTAATATTGTAATGAATCTTTTTTATTTTTTAGTATACATTTCGCCACTGCTAGAGTAAAATTCTGGTTCTGTCCTTGTTTGTCAAATAATATTAAACATTGATAGAAAGGTGGTTGCAACTTGCAACACATGTCTCATTCAATAAATTTTTGTGTGCTAAGAATTACAGCACTGGACTTTACCTTTTAGTTCTGAAAGCATGTTCTGGGTCTTTTTCTTTTTTGTTATAACTTAGGTATTCGGGTCAGCTTACGTGCACATCAATTAATCCTTGGGCACCAATTTCACCGTCCATTTATTGAAGTCCCGCTTAAAGTAAGAGCGAAGCTCTGTATGGATTGACACCAAAGAAGTTGATAGCATCTGAGAGATTTCGATTATCGAAGCCCTTAGAAGAGAACAAATTCCCAAATCTCAGGTCTTGACCATTAGGGCAAGCCCCTCGGGGTTAGCACTTAGCATTTTCTGGGTCTTTCTCATTTCATATGTGGTGGAAGAGAGGAACAAAGCAATTATGCTGTCATCAATAAGAAAGAAATCAACTTCTTAATTTTTTGTCCTAATTTCAGCCCAATATTTGAAGTCTCAACGACACACTCATGGGAAGAAGGGAATGGCGGCAGCAATAGCGGCCTCTATTACTGCGGTTTCGCTTCTCACATTCTGCTTAATTTGTTGGTTGGTGGTGAAGAAAAGAAGAGGTAAAATTAGAACAATCTTCTTCGATCATCAGTCGTTTTGATTAATTGACTAGAGACTAAAAATGATTTATGTCGATGTCACATTCTGTTTTCAATCTTATAAATAAAACTAATGTAACATACATCCAGTCAAAATCCTTCTTTCCTCTTTTCGTCTTTCACGAATTTAAAATGAACTTTCGTAGTTTAATAGTCAAGTAAGGCAACAAATTCTCACCCACGCAATGAATGAGTATAACTAGTGATGTATGATTTCACACGTGATTGACCTTTACGTGGGGGGAAAAAGAGAACGGCGTTTTCACGGAGCAATTTTGTTTTAATGCATCTAGATCAGGATTATTGCAAGACTATGTCGCACAGTTTCTTGTTCATTTGTGTTTCCCTTTGCCTATTTTATAAGCATAATGTAGACCAAGGTATAACCGGTTGTTTAGCCTTAATGCGTTCCTGGATATGATCAATGTCATTTCCTTGGAACAGTTAGATTCAAAACATCAACGTCAACTTAAATACACAAATACGCCTTGTATAAAAGAAGTGAACTAGTCAAATCATGTCACCAAGCCGGCTTTCTTGTTCATTTGTTTTTCCCAATTCATAATTTTAGTAAAACAATGAACTTGACAGGTTTAACTTTTTCATTGCATTTTACTCTCTTTTCTCAAACAGTCAAATTAAGGAAGTAGGACTTTTTAGCTAATTGCATTTTTTTTTTTTTTGTTGCCTAACTTGCTTTTTTACTCAATGGCAGGAATAAGAGAACAACAAAATTTATTATTTAGTCCCGACAGTACAACATGCCTCGAAGCCTCCTCAATGGGAAAACACTTTGATGAAAGTGGCACGAATCCAAAACTACCATATTTGGACCTAAGCATCATTGTCTCAGCCACAAGCAATTTTTCGTTGGATAACAAGCTTGGTGAAGGTGGATTTGGCATCGTGTATAAGGTACCCTCCAAGATGGAAAGTATCACGCAATTGCATACCTTACTTACGATTATGGGTATCTGAATATGGAAGATGATAAAATAACCTATTAAGCTGTCAATATAGTATCTGCAAAACTTGTGTTCAATTATGTAGTGCATTGGAATATAGGAAGTGTGCATTAGAAATCCAGTGATCTTGCATTTTGTTTACCGTATTGACATTCCTAAGGGGCAATCTATTCCAGGTCCATTTGAACAACGTCTAAGCTCACCATGTAAAGATTAAATGCAGGGTCGGCTACATAATGGACAAGAAATCGCAGTCAAAAGGCTAGCAAAGAATTCAGGACAAGGGGCGGAGGAATTCAAGACTGAAGTTACATTGATTGCCAAACTGCAGCACAGGAACCTAGTGAGGTTGTTGGGATATTGCATTCATAAAGATGAGAAAATGTTGATCTATGAGTACTTGCCAAACAAGGGCTTGGACTCTTTCATCTTTGGTATGCAATATTTTCGTAGTTATGTTCATTTTTTTTGCTACTTGCGCAGTTATTGTTTCTGCAATGGTGAATGATTCAGGATTTTGATTATAATTAACTTCCAATGTTTGTCCAGATCGGACAAAAGGCTCGTTTATAGATTGGAAAATGCGGTTCAACATTGTTTTGGGGATCGCTAGAGGGCTATTATACCTTCACCAAGACTCTAGACTAAGGATAATCCATAGGGACCTAAAAGCTAGCAATGTGTTACTAGATGCAGAAATGAATCCGAAAATATCGGATTTTGGTATGGCAAAAATTTTCGGAAAGGACCAGATTGAAGCTAATACAAACAGGGTGGTCGGAACATAGTAAGTGTCCATTCTGTATTACTGTTGGGATATGGAGAAAGGTGCAAGGAAGCCATTAACCTCTAATGCTCGTTTAACATTTGTGGTTGCAGCGGCTATATGTCACCTGAGTACGCAATGGAAGGGCTATTTTCAATAAAATCTGATATTTTCAGCTTCGGGGTTTTGCTCTTGGAGATCATTACTTGCAGAAAGAACATCAGCTATATTCTGGATAATGCTGTGAATTTAATTGGGCATGTAAGTAAATGGATGTGTGCATTTGTCTAATTTAATTACTTCGTATTCATGGAAAACCCTTTGGTTAACAAAACTCGTAAGGTTAAAATCTCAGGTATTTTTAAAAATTAGATGGTTAATGTCAACAGCAGAAGGGTTTCCTTATTTCCTATTATTTGGTGGACTCCTTTTGTTTTATACTGGAAATCTATCATTTTGGTATGGAAAACGAACAAGATAAATTTCAAAACAGAGAGCTTTCCTTTAGTGATGACATTGTTGTTCATACACTGCTTGTTTCAGGTTTGGAGCTTGTGGCAAAAAGGCCGTGCTATGGAAATTGTTGGTTCATGGATGACCGAATCAGATTCGGATAAAGAAGTCTTGAGGTGCATTCACATCGCCCTGTTGTGCGTGGAAGAATCAGCCAACGATAGGCCAAATATGTCGGATGTTGCTTTCATGTTGTGTAACGAAACTGCGCTGCCTCCCCCTAAGCAGCCTGCTTTCGTCTTCAAAGGAGCTGGCAACAGGCCGGTCATGTCCTCATCAGCAAGCGCTGGAGCAGTTTCTATAAATGATGTTACCCTTTCGGCTATTCAAGCTAGATAGGTGCTAAAAAATTGCATAGATGTGTTCTTGCTTGCTCTTTCACCAAAATTAGATGTCTTTAGCATTTGTTTGCTAGAGTGGCTATAACTGTATATGTTAGTAGTCACAGTCTCACATGCAAAGGACGTGTTTGGAGCCTCACATAGCTGTAAATTAGAATTTCACATTCTTTTTTGAATTCCTTTGAATCAACAAACTTAAATAGAGTCAAGGAAGGCATAACTTCCAATTACTTCAAAATCTATCGAATAAGATATAGAGAGCTTTTTGGGATGTTTTTCAAGAATCAGGGATCATAGTACTAAGAGGGGACTACTTTACGTAGATAGTTTGGGGGACTTTAATGTGAGCGTGAAAACCGATCTTCTCAAGGACCGTAGAGCGAGACTTGTGGATGCCCTTAAAAATGTTGCGATTCCTTTCTCTTGCCAAACGTAATATACAGCTCGTGTAATCTTCCTAATCGTCCTTCGAAAAGGCTTTCCATTGAACTTTCCAACGAGTCAAGAGATGTCAGTATCCAAAGAGTAATGAAAGCTCTAAGTTCTTTTGAATCGCCATCCATGGGATAAAAGCTGTGTGAAGGGATGATTTTCAGGAGCCAATTAATGTCGATGAACAATTAATAGTTTAATGGGCCTAACGGCATCCCACGTTGCTGCAATGTTGACGGTAGAAGAGGGAGAGACCGTCCATATGCCTTGGTCTAATGTGTTTAACATCGCACATGTAGTTAAATGTTGAGAATCCAGTTTGATTTTTCTACCATTGGGAGAAATGGAAAACGTAAACAGGAAGGGTCAGGTTTCCATATTTTTGAAGAGAAGGCTAGCATTACAATGATGTGAATAATTAACTGAAGGAATTCCAATGCCACGATTTCTAACCAAAAAAGAAACAGTGTTTTGCATCAGAACTATAAAAGTAAGCAATTGGAAACCTGGTTAGCCCCGAAATGAATACGACCCAGGAAAAATGTTGAACTTAATTTGAACATAACGAGCAAAAATACCGACAAGGAAATTGTTGAGATCCATCACCGACTCTCTAAAAGTCTTCGGGTATTTTCAGAATGTTCTGGATTTTTCTAGGATCTCCTAGAATATTCCAGACTCTTCTAGAACCATCCGGACTTCTCTGGAGTGTTCCAGGTCATGCTAGAAAGTTCCGGAATATTCCGGAAACTTATGGATTATGATAGTCTTTCGGGTTTTTCCGAAAACTTCTTGTAGTTCTTATAAATAGAGTAGGTGAGGTCATTTGTGAGATGAGCGGTAAGCACCAAGTGTAAGACTGATGAGAGCACAAGTTTGAGTATGACAAGTGAGTTCATAAGTGTGAGTCAGGTGCTAAAGTGTTGTGTTTTCTATTGGTGTACTGGAAAGTATTTAGTAAAAGTGTATTGTTTGGTCCACACAGAAATAAAATTTTATAGGGTATTTTTATTTATGCATGCTTTCTGCATTTCCTTTCCCATCTTCGTCAATAGTATCTTTTCAAGTCTATCAAGATTTTCAGGTTCATGTCCAATGAACAACCACACATGCATACTTGAATAATCTACACTCTTTCTAATTGTATTTACAATTAGGTGGCTTGGTTATCTTGGCTTGGAACTTAGGATTTTGCTCCCTCCTAAGATCTCTAGTTCAATTCTCTTTGTCAGTAATTCTTGCGACCACCTCACCCCATGCGTAAGCATGGGAAAAAGCTGCGTGAAGGACTGTATGGATTAATTTGAGATGCGCGTAAACTGACCCGAAATACTAAAAAAACCTTGGTATATTTACATATGAAAGTGGCTATCCTATTGGCCAAAGGAGAACCAAGTTGAGATTTTAGGTTGGTCTCTAATCACTACTCTTAGCAAATCATCAAGTCAATTACTATTTCAACCCCACTCACCCCTCGTCACCAATTCTTTCACCTATTTTTGAATGGTAGGGTGAACATTATATTACTAGACAAAACATAGATTGGTTGACCTTTCTCAGCAATTAATTTGTACCATTTCATAGTGGTGCTAAAAGCTTTTAGGCCTAGCACCTGTGACATGACTCAACAAGAGGTGTCTCAGTTGCTTAATGAGTTTGCTCCCACACATTTAAGTAGGATTCGATTACTGGGTCATGCCACAAGAAAGTGATTTTTTGTGAATATTTAGTCGCGGTGCAGATGTCTAATTGACTGGACCTGAAAAAGGATTAGTTGAGATATACGTAAGCTGACCCGAGCAACCCTAATCTTCGACCAAAAGACTGATGTGAAACCATGTGATTATGGTTAGAGAAACCTTGTACATTCATGTCCTTGTAACCAAAAAGTAAATGTAATTACTCAAATCAACCCTAAAGTATTACTCCCTCCGTCCCGGTTTGTTAGTCATCTTTTTGACTTTTTGAGAGCGTTTGACCTCTCAAAAAATTGTCTATAATTTTTAATTCGTAATGTTTTTAATATGCAATATGAATCTTGTTTGATAGATCTCAATTAGTTTTATTATACAAAATTTTTAAAATCATAAAAAATGTTATAAAATATAAGATATAAGTATATTTTTGAAATACACGAATTTCGCCGATTGGACAAACAAATTGAGACGGAGGGAGTACTAATTTTTGCACCGCGTCCAATGGGTCTAATTGTATGCTTGTCTGTCATTTGCAGAGCAGCAGTTGTGTTTTTAGGGCACTGGTGGCAGGGAATTTCTCCTTATTACTGTGCATGCCTGCTGTCAACAGCTGAGTTTAGCTTCTGGTATTGATAGCAACCCTTCTAGAAGCCAAAGGGACATAAACGAAAATCTATGTGCTCTGGTATTTATTAAGTCAATTTCCATATGTATATGGACCCACTTTTTTTTTTGGTTTTTTCATGTCTCATGCCATGCCGTGCCTTGACGTGCCCGACGAGAACCGTGTTGTGTCGTGCCGTACCCGACTAGAACCGTATTGTGTCGTGCCATGCCCATCCTACTTCTGTGCTTGTGCCCGTGCCCGTGCCGTGCCTTGTCGTGCCTGGCTAGAACCGTGTCGTGCCATATCGTGACTCGTGCCCCATCCCATTTCCGTGTCATGTCCATGCCGTGCCCGTTTAAGACCGTGTCGTGTCGTGCCGTGCCAGGCCAACTTCCGTGTCGCTCCTGCTCACTTCCGTACCCGTGTTGTGCCGCGTGCCCACTAAGACAGTGTCGTGCCAGGATTAAACCGTGCCCGTGTCATGCTGTGTCCTCTTCAAACGTGCCGTACTTGTGCCGACCCGGCCCATTTGACACCCCCTAGAAATTACCCACACAATGATCTATTACGAAGGCGACTTCTAGCAAAGATTGCAGGCATCCCTCACATCTTGCCGAGTGGCCTTACCTTTTTTTTTTTTTGTGTAACGGAGGAACACCACTATAGCCAGGCCAATAAATAAACCCAATAAATAAACCCAACTGCGTAATCCAAATCTCCGGAGGAGCTAGCACGGCCACACCAGTCACGGCTTCCCACTTACTTTAAGATACCCATCCTCTGAAAAATCGAACTCCAAATCTTAAAGAATATTTAAAAACCTGAATATCTGCCTAAACCCCACTAGGGCAATAAGTTGCTGGCCTTACTTACAATTTAACACGGTCAAAGTTCAACGCCAATGACTAAAATCTAAACCGATAATGTGAACCAAAATACTAGCATCAAAAGGATTATTCAACATTTTCCGCTTGACCAAAAAAAAAAAAAGGATTATTCAACGCACGCGAAACCTCCTCAAGACTATCCGTTAGAATTTCTACACACTTTTAAATTCCACCCTACCATATATATCTCTCATTTCGTACCTGTAAATAGGCATGTCAATAAACCGGATCCGATCCGAATCTGATAACGTCGATCTGATAATCCGATAATTCGAATCCGGTAATCCAAATACGGATCAAATCGGATTAAATCCGTTATCAATCCGAATCCGAACTTTATTTTTTTTAATTAAATTTTTTTTTTAAAACCAGTAAATTTCCGGTAATCCAGGCTGGAAGCATTTGTTGTTTGAGATTTGTTTCTCGTGTTACGTAAGTAGCTAGGAACTAGGAAGCTTCTTTGGCCAAACAAAACTGGTGGCTAATAAGGGCATCCACGTCTATCTCTCTTCTTCCCTCTCCAAACTAAATTAAAGAGCCAAAACTGAAAAACAACCCCAAAACACCCCAATATCAGCCTCTCTTCCTCCCTCACTATTTTACAAAAAATTAACATTTTCTACAGTACCTCATTTTCTTTACAGAGCTACTGTTCACTCGCATTGGATTATTTTAATCCCTTCCTCTCTGCCAACTGACGACAAAGACCTGGTTGGGGAAGCAACTGTTGAAGATGAAGACCACGACACAGAGGATGATGGCGAACGGTTCGAATCGGAATTAAAAGATCTGGTTTGGGATTTTGTTTCAAAAGGAGGGAGAGAGAGATGGGGTTTCCGTTCTTGTTTAAAGAGGACAGCGAGAAGGAGAGAGAGAGTGTGTTCGTTTATGTTTGCTGGTTTTTTGGGTTGAGGTTGAGAGGAAATGAGAGAGTAAAGTTAGAGAGAGAGGGAGGGGTTGCTGTTTTTGCCCCTTTGTTTTTTTTCCCGGTGTTGCTGTTTTGCTGGTTTGGCTGGGGCCCTGGGCGTAGGGGTTGGGGCAGAGGGAGTGAGAGTAAAGTAATTTTTTTCTTTCTAAGTATGAATATTTAATTAAGTACAGAGTGAAAATAAAGAGTTTGATTCTATGTAATTGTAAAAAAATAATAAGTTAAAGTAGAAAAATAAATTTTAAAGATTAATTTGGTCCAAAATCAACCACGGCTGATGAGGATACCCTAACGTTTGCTTTACCGGAGAGGTGCTTTTCCCCCTCCCTGACACAACTCCCCCCGACCCAATCCCTTCTTTCACGTTCTAACCTAACCCACCCACCCACGCAGGCACGCACCAGAAATGCTACACACACGTACAATCTGTGCACAGATTGTGCACAGATTTTGTTGTGGGGCCCACCACAGGTCCCACACAAATCATCCGAGCCGTTCATTAAATGTAAAATATTTTTTCAAGGGTCTCCGTAAAAAATAATCTCAATCCGATACCTATAGATGCTCGATCCAATCGTATAACTTTTCATAATCCGAAAATCTGAATGAAAAGTTAGATGGTTGGATGAAGCACCTATAGGTATTGGATTGAGCTTATTTTTTACGGGGACCCTTGAAAAATTTTTTTACATTTAATGAACGGCTTGGATGATTTGTGTGGGACCCGTGGTGGGCCCCACAATAAAATCTGTGCACAATCTGTGCACAAAAATCTGTACGGGTAGCAGGACTCGGCACGCACCCCCCCCCCCCCCCCCCGAAAAAAAAAAACAAACACTTTCCCGACCCTTTTTTTTGTTTCATTTCCCGTTTTCCACCCTTCTTCTTCTTTTTTTTGGTTAACTCATAATTTCGCTGCCTTATCTTGGCACATGAATCAACTTTTCCGTCTGATCTTTTTTTTTGGTATTTTGTTCACACTCCAAACATGAGGTGTAAGCATTGCCCCTAATGAATCCGACGGTTTTTTTTTCCTTTTTTTCCTTTATATCTTTAAAAATATGGTTAAAAAATTAAGTGTTTCAAATTTCAATCCGTTTAAACCGGTGGAAAGATTTTAGTTTTCTGATCATTTTATCCTGAATAATCATAATTAAATTTTAATTCTAGGGCTCTCGTTGATTAGCCCTAAGAAAGTCGTAAAATCAAATATTTCTTAGGGCTAATCAACGAGAGCCATAGAGTCAAAATTTAACTATGACCATTTAGAATAAAATGATCAGAAAAATAAAATCTTTACACTAGTTCAAACAGATTAAAATTTGAAACACTTAATTTTTCAACATCTCTAGACAGTTTATATATTAAAAAAAATGGTTAAAATTTATTAACTGGTGGAAAGATTTTACTTTTCTGACTATTTTATCCTAAATGGTCGTAATTAAATTTTGACTCTAGGGCTTTCGTTGATCAGCCCTGAGAAAATCGTAGAATCAAATATCTCTGAAGGCTAATTAACAAGAGCCTTAGAGTAAAAAATTAATTATGATCATTTATGATAAAATGATCTAAAAACTAAAATCTTTCCACTGGTTCAAACGGATTGAAATTTGGAATACTTAATTTATTTAAAAAAAAACTGAATTTAATAATTCAATAAATAAATAAATAAAATAAATAAATAAATAAATAAAATAAAGGTAATTAATAAATAAACAAAGGAATTGCGGAGTGGGTAATTTGGGAAACGGCGGTGGGGTCCGGGGGTGGGGAAGCAATGTGCGCTTTACCGGCCTTTAAACCAATCTAATCTTTAGTATACTAGAATCCTGGCTACTTCCACTATTGTCAGCCGACGTCTCAAAATTTATTGCTGTAACATTTCCACCTACTCTTGCACGGGTTTCGATCCCCTCGGCTTAAACCAAGTCTAATCTTTAGTATAATCCTACCTCTTTCTTTTCATATCCTCTTCTTTCTTGATCAAAGCAAACACTTTGCCTCTCCCCACCACACATTATTGTGGGGTCATCACAATTATCTCGAGCCCACAAAAATATGTGGTTGAGGAGAGGCTTAGACAATGACGGAGGTAACTAGTGGGGGGAGTGGCACGTGCCACCCCTGTTTTCAGAAATAACCAAAAAAAATAAAAATAAAAAACTTTTACGGTGTTGACCTTAAAATTGAAATTGTGAAATTGATTGAGGCGTGTACCATGCCTTATGGACTCTGTCGTGGGAGTTCGATTCTTCCCTTCGGCAGTTATGTTCCCTTTTTCAACACACTATGCTAGAAATGGTTATTTTTCCACAAATATCTTTTGTACAAATAATTAGGTCATCACAAAAATTGTCACTCATTGTCTATGGCTCAAAACTGGCTTAGTTTTTACCGTCATCGCTCCCCAAAGTATTAACGGTAAGCAATGGTGGAGCCAGGAATTTAACACAGATAGGACACCTTTTTATCACAAATTAAAAAAAAAAAAAACTTCACCATAAAGTATAATTAAAAAATATTAAGCACAAAAATTCTAACATTCTCCTCCATGAGGCATAAAAGCTGTAGCATAATATTCCAAAAGTTTCTAAACATTAGTACAAAAGTCTAAATATTCGTCGCTAAAATAATTTACAATTGATCCCAACGAGTTTTCATCTTTTGAAAGTTCTGCATGATTCCTCTGTTACTACTCCCATAAAAAAAATCTCAACCTATGTATACCACCAAGCCATGTTCAACCATTCATTCGGTTTTACAATCGATTTTTCACAATATTTGTTGATGAAATAGTTGGAATGGGTTTTGACTTTACTAATTATATTAATGGTATTCTTGTAGTTAACCAAAAGGGGCCCAATAGTAGCCTTAAAACAAAACAATTTGAGTAGCATTAGGTGGCGTTTCAGTTTTGCCCCTTCAAAAATAAGTACTTATTTGTAATTTTTAAATGAAAAAATAATAGGCTTACTGGGAAAAAAATATATACAATATGGATCTTGATTGATATATTTCGATGAGGTCTATAAAACCCTAAAAAAAATTAAAAAATTATTTTCGTAAGCTCATTATTTTTAAGCTTGAAATACATTTTTATTTTTTAAGTATTTATTTAAAAAAGTGGAATGGGACCTAAAGCAAAACAGTGGTAGCTAGCCTTACTGCTTACAGATCGAAGTCTCAAAACGGACAAAAAAAACAACAGTAGTAGGAGATAAAATTCCAGGGGCCGCACGTGGGCATTCACTCCCTCAGCCCCAGGGCAGAGGTAAATAGGTGGTGGGTTGGCCCCTAGTTCCCAAAATAATTTTTTTGATTTTTTCAATATTGGAGGTCGATTTGGTATTTGGGACTACTTATTGGTACTCGAACAACTTAGTTTTTTTTGGGCAAAAATAATCAAAAAATAACGATTGAAAAAATAAATGGTTCGGTTCATATATATAAATAATTCTCAAGGACTTCCATTAAAGACTACAATAATATGTTTTTGAACTAAGCCTTTATTCTTTGAAACCAACAAATCAAACCCAAAACAAAGTATGATTTTACGATATTGTTTCCCTGCATTTTTTTTACAAACATCATGCAACAAGTATTAATGAACTTCAACCGAAAAGTTTTTTTTTGCTAACTCAGGTGTTTGGGCCATTTTTTGCGTACCAACGAAAAGTCCCATCCCCTAGCCAAATCCTGACTCTGCCAATGGGTGTGAGGGACCACGTAGCGATACCCCAGGGGCATTGAATAATTTTTCCCACCGACATAGTCCCTTAGATAAATAGTCCAATGCCACATTCATATTCCACCAAACAAGTGGCCTTTTTATTCTGTGAGAATTCAACCTATCTCTTTGTACACGATTCCCAATAAATTGATCGTGTAAAGATTAAATGCAGACTCGGCTACATAATGGACAAGTAATCTGTTTTTTTTTTTTTTAGGGAGGGCAAAAGGATAATTTCACCTACCATGGACAAGTAATCTCAGTCAAAAGGCTAGCAAAGAATTCAGGACAAGGCGCTGAGGAATTCAAGACTGAAGTTTCATTGATTGCCAAACTGCAGCATAGGAACCTAGTGAGGTTGTAGGGACATTGCATTCAAATAAGTTTTCTTCATGCTCATTTCTTTGTGTATTTGTCTTCGCTCATTACCCAAAAATCATCCTTCAAAATTCAAACCAAACAAGTCTATTATGTTCACCTCATACGCGACATACTCATGTATCACCTGAAATTTCTTCCTTTATTGAACTCACCATTTAAGTCCCGTTCTGCTAAGGAAAATAAGTATTTTTTTGAATAGTCATTTTTTGAAATAAAGATAATGTATTATAGAGAAATAATTTGTCTCGTAAAACATAAAATAAGTACTTAAAAAATAATGATGTTAGCGGAACGGGACTAATATAACTCAAGGGTGGCGCTAATGCCACGACTCCTTTTACTACTGCCACGACTGTTTTAGAGGTTAGACTGTTTTATCCTTGCAGAGAGCTCTGTCAGTCTCTGACCCACCCTCCTTTTCCTTTTCCTTTTCATTCTTGACCCACTTTTTCTCAATACTTGCTTAGCTGCATATCATCCCAATGCACATTTATCTCTCCAACCGACCTCCGTCGCCTCGATTTGTATTTGGTTTGCGTTTCCAACACAATAATAGAGGACATTGCAAGCAAAAACAACTCTAGATTATGCCTGTCTTTGGGATGTCCTCCTCCGCTGATCTACTGTATTTACATTACACGACCTCTTCAATCCCAATCACTGCAATTCCAATCCCAATGAAAATCCCAAGTAACCATGGTAAATCGGAGCAGCTCTTCGCCTCTAACGCCATTAATGACTTTGAAATCAATTAGAACGTTCCAATATTTTTGACGCTATAAGTGTTCTAGTTGCGATCCATTCCAATTTGATTTGCGTGGTTTGATGTCGATTTGGTCGATCACGGTAGCCGCTGCAATTTTGGATTTGAAACATGGAGGAAATGAGAGGGGAGAAACGACAGTGGATCTCAAGAAAGAAGAGAGAGAGAGAGAGAGAGTGAGTGAGAGGAGAGAGAAAAGGTGGGTCTGAGAAGAGAGGGAGAGAGAGCAAAAAAGTGAGAGGAGAGAGAAAAGGTGGGTCTGAGAAGAGAGGGAGAGAGCAAAAAAGTGAGAGGAGAGAGAAAAGGAAAGGAAGAGAGAGCCAAAAAGTTGTCTTTTGCTGTGCAGGACCCTCACGTGAGGGTAAAGTTGTCAAGTAGCTGAAAGAGTCGTGGCAGGTAGGGGTGGCAAATTGAACCCAGACCCATTAACAAACCCGGACCCATCAGCTAGAAAATAGACCCAACCCAACCCATTTATTAGTTGGATAAGAATGGGTTCAAACCCAGCTAACCCATTATTAGTTGGGTCATAATTGGGCATTAATTGGGTCAACTTAAATGACCCAATGGGCAATAAAAGTAACCCATCAAATTTCATCTCTTAATTGGTCTTTTTTACAATTGGGAAGTGGAAGAGTACGGCCCCCCTCTCCCTCCCTCTCTCTCTCTCTTCCCCCGCCTCTCTCTCTCTCTCTCCCCGCCCCCCCCCCCCCCCCCCCCCCTCTCTCTCTCTCGCTCCCCTCTCTTTCTCTATCTCCGCCTCTTTATTCAATTGTTTTGTGCTAAATCACACGCGTCCAAAAATATTTTGAATGGTCCGAATTAAAAATCAATTGTGACCGGTAATAATTATTTTGACCAGTCAAAATTGAAAACACATCTCATCCATTAATTGCGCGAATGGACCCGTGAAATTGTGCTCCGCCGTGAATAAATTTCTCTCATGGTAGTCCCACAAAGGGTTTGGATTAAAAAATTGACTTATTTTTTTGTCCTTATTCAAATTTTTTTTGCATTTTTTTTGTTTTGTGTCATATTTTTGTGACTTATTAATTTGTTTTGATGAGAGGAATCGGAAAAGTAAAAAAATTTTATCGAAACTTATAATTTTTTGAATAAAGACAAAAAAAAATCAATAAGACAAAAAAAATTACTTATTCTCGTCTTTTTGAAAAAATTTATGAGTTCGATCATAATTTTTTTTTACTTTTCTAATTTTTCGATCATAATTTTTAGTATATATGTAATTGGGTTAATGGACGGGTCAGGTTTGCTTTAAAATAAATGGGTCGGGTTGGGTATGGATAATTAGACTCATAGTTAATGGGTCTAAATGGGACAATGACCCATTAAAGACCCAGCCCACTAACAACTTACCCAATTTGATCCAAACCCGCTCGTTTGCCACCCCTAGTGTCAGGATAGAAAAGAGTCGTGGCATTATCATTTACCTAACTCAATCCTCAAAACAATAATCCAACACTACGGCCAATCATGGCCAATCACGGTTTTCAAGAGACCACGGAGATAAATGCAGTAGTACTGTAGTACAATCCATTGGCCAATCATGCGTCTCAACTTGTTAATGTATTCAACCACTCTGCCCTATATTTTATTTCTACCTTCACCAAAACCCACTAGAAAAGCAGAGGAGGAGCCCACGAGTGGCACACCCTTCTTCTTCCTCAGAAAGAACAACAGAGAAAAACAAATCACCTAAACCAGACCCATGTCTCATGATACTAACATCCTCTGTTCCATTTTCCTACTCCTCCTTCACTACCAATTCCAATTTTGCACCCCCACTGACACCATATACACAACCCAATCCCTGAAAGATGGTGACTTCCTGATCTCCAACAATCAAACCTTTGCCCTGGGGTTCTTTAACCCCGGAAAATCGACAAACCGGTACCTCGGAATATGGTACAACAAGGTTTCCGAGCAGACCGTTGTCTGGGTCGCCAACAGGGGCGATCCAATCAACGACACATCCGGTTCCCTCTCATTTGACATCACGGGAAACCTCGTCGTAACCGGT
The DNA here is from genome assembly GCF_030253575.1 of Rhododendron vialii. Lineage (NCBI taxonomy): Eukaryota > Viridiplantae > Streptophyta > Magnoliopsida > Ericales > Ericaceae > Rhododendron > Rhododendron vialii. Next base: position 24,183,125 of record NC_080569.1, on the reverse strand, counting down.
CCAGACCGGAACAATCCGGTTTGGTCCACAAATGTTTCGGATCCGACGCTAGTGAAAAACTCCTCGGCTCAGCTACTGGATTCAGGAAATTTGGTGGTGCTTGATAGCAATGGGGTACTTGTGTGGCAGAGCTTTGATTATCCTACGAATACTTTGCTTCCCAACTTGAAATTCGGTGTGAACCGGAAAACCGGTCTGGACCGGTTCCTGACATCTTGGAAGTCGGGCGATGACCCGGGACCCGGGGACTACTCTTTCAAAATGGACCTTAACGGGTCTCCTCAATTGTTTCTGTACAAGGGTTCGGGTCTGGTTTGGCGGGCGGGTTCATGGATAGGGCGCGGGTGGAGCGGTATACCCGAGATGACAACTAACTTCATCTTCAACCTCAACTACGTCGAAAATCAGGACGAAGTAACTTTGAGTTACTCTATTCGTGACCCCTTGATTTCCTCGAGATTGGTGCTCAACGAATCCGGGACGCTCCAGAGGTTGACGTGGAACCATAACGAGCATAGATGGGTTGAGTTTTACGCAGCTCCGAAAAAGCCCTGCGACTCCTACAACTACTGCGGCCCAAATGGTAACTGCGACCCGTCCAACGTAGGCATGGGCCAGTTCGAATGCACATGCCTGCCTGGGTTCGAGCCCAAGTTGGCACGCGACTGGTACCTGAGGGACGGGTCGGGCGGGTGCGTGAGGAAGCGGGGCGGGCAAGTGTGTGGGAGCGGCGATGGCTTCGAGAAGGTGCCACTTGCGAAGGTGCCGAACACATGGACGGCACGTGTGGATAGGGATGTAACGGGGCTAAAAGAGTGTGAGTCGGAGTGCTTGAGAAACTGCTCGTGCAATGCGTATGCGAGTGCGGATGTTTCTCGCGGGGACAGTGGATGCGTGACGTGGCATGGGGATTTAATGGACTCCAGAGTGTTTTCAAGTAGTGGGGGCCAGGATTTATACATTCGGGTTGATGCGGTTGAATTTGGTATGCAATCAATTTCTGCTCCTATATTTTTTGTGTGTCAGATTTGCCAGATAAATATTGTTTTATGTTGATAGATTTTCAATAATAGATCGTTTTTAACGGATAAGATATCGGTTCCCGTCATCTTATAAGATAGTATGGAAAGATTTCCTATCCATTCCCATGTTGTGATGAAATAGAAATCGCCACCTTAATCGAATCCGTTGGGGTGGTAAAGATAACAAGTAGATTGGGACTGAATTTCCCAAAAGCACATAATTTCTTTAATAGGGATTTTAGTTCAGTAAATTGAAAACTCTATCCTTTTTTAGAGTCTTATAACATGTTTCGCGGGGTATAGGCTTATACAATGTTCACTATACTAAGTTAATGTGGCCGGAATTCACATCAGCATTATGTCGTCTATTTTTATAAGCCAATATTGGCTTGTATACGGGATAGAAAAATTACTCCAAACATGAGAGAAAGATGGATATTTTTCGGCAAGATTCATATGCTTTGGAAAAATAGGAAACAAGAAGGAAAATGAAAACAATAGCAATGAAGTAGGCCTAATGCAGGTGTTAGTAGGTGATTCGTAGTTATGGCTGCGTGTTTAGTTAGTTTTTGTGCTTCTCGAACTGTTATCCAGTCCGTCGTGGCTGCGAGGATTCGATGGTGGGGCTGTAGCTTACCGGTGTTTTTCTTCTCATAGCCAGAACCCGCCATGTCAGCGGGGGTTTGTCTTGGAGTAGCGTCCTGTGTTTTGTGGTTGCGAGCCTATGTTTCAGGTCGACGGGTCTTGAACACGCCGGTGTGGCTCCTTGGGATGGCGAATCTGTGCTCCAGATTTCATGTGTGCTTTCTAGGGTTTGAGTTGGGTGTCTTTGCAGAATCCTCTATTGCCTTTTCCACGACTAATTCTTAAGTATCGACGTTTCGCTGGGCCTGCACTTGCAGTAGGTGCCTGTGTCTAGATTTTGACAGTTTTGGTTCATTCTTTTATCTTTTGATGATTTCTGAAATGTCTTATGACTTTGACATATGGTATTGACCATTTCAAAAAAAAAGAAGAAGTAGGGCTAATGCCTTGAACAAATTAAATGAGTTTCAACCTGTTTTGAGTTTGCAAGTTATCTTAGAACTAATGATTGATGAAGACTTGAGCTGATCAAGACATTTTATCAAAATTAAGAAGCCGGGTTTGAGTGATCAACCTGTGAAATTGTGTGCCGAGTGACTTCTACGTTTGTTTAATTGCAGATGGCCCTATCATTCTTGTTTGTCTAACAATATTAAACATTGATAGAAAGGTGGTTGCAACTTGCAACACATGTCTTATCCATAAAATTTTTGTGTGCTGAGAATTACAGCTAGCACAGGACTTTACCTTTTAGTTCTAAAAGCATGTTCTGGGTCTTTTTCTTTTTTTTTTTTTATTATATAACTTAAGCGTCTAGGTCAGCTTATGTGCATCTCGACTAATCCCGAGTAACCAATCTCATAACCCATTTGTTGGAGTCTCAATTAAAGTAAGAGCGAAGCTCTGTATGGACTAACCCCAAAGAAGTCATTAGCATCTGAGAGGTTTCGATTCTCAAAGCCCTTGGAAGAGAGTAAACCCCCAAATCTCAGGCCTTAACCACTGGGCCAAGCCCCTTGGGGTCAGAGCCGCCCTTGACCCAAAGCAAAGTGTTGCGGCCGCTTGGGTCCCTCCTACTTTTTAACCTTTATTATAGTCCAACAAAAGAGGCCCTAATTTTAATTTTCTCTTTAAGCCCCCAAAAAGTGAAGGCCGGCTATACTTGGGGTTAGCACTTAGCATGTTCGGGGTCTTTCATTTCATATGTGGTGGAATAGAGGAACAAAGCATTTATGCTGTCATCTGTAAGAAAGAAATCAACTTCTTAATTTTTTGTCCTAATTTCAGCCCAATATTTGAAGTCTCAACGACACTCTCATGGGAAGAAGGGAATGGTGGCAGCTATAGCGGCCTCTGTTACTGCAGTTTCGCTTCTCGCATTCTGCTTAATTTGTTGGTTGGTGGTGAAGAAAAGAAGAGGTAAAAGAAACAATCTTCTTCGATCTTTAGTCGTTTTTGGTTAATTGACTAGTGACTAAAAATGTTTTGGTTAATCCTTCTTTCCTCTTTTTGTCTCTCACGAATTTAAAATAAACTTTCGTAGTTTAATAGTCAAGTAAGGCAACAAATTCTCACCCATGCAATGAATGAGTATAACTAGTGATGCATGATTTCACAGGTGATTGACCATTACGTGGGGGGAAAAAGAGAACGGCGTTTTCATGGAGCAATTTTGTTTTAATGCATCTAGATCAGGATTATTGCAAGACTATGTCGCACAGTGTCTTGTTCATTTGTGTTTCCCTTTGCCTATTTTATAAGCACAATGTAGATCAAGGTATAACCGGTTGTTTAGCCTTAATGCGTTCCAGGATATGATCAATGTCATTTCCATGGAACAGTTAGATTCAAAACATCAACGTCAACATAAATACACAAATACGCCTTGTATAAGAAGTGAACTAGTCAAATCATGTCACCAAGCCGGGTTTCTTGTTCATTTGTTTTTCCCATTTGATAATTTTAGTAAAACAATGAACTTTACTGGTTTAAGTTTTTCATTGCATTTTACTCTCTTTTCTCAAACAGTCAAATTAAGGAAGTAGGACGTTTTAGTTAATTGCATTTTTTTTGCCTAACTTGCTTTTTTACTCAATGGCAGGAGTAAGAGAACAACAAAATTTATTATTTAGTCGCGACAGTACAACATCCCTTGAAGCCTCCTCAATGGGAAAACACTTTGATGAAAGTGGCACGAATTCAGAATTACCATATTTTGACCTAAGCATCATTGTCTCAGCCACAGGCAATTTTTCGTTGGATAACAAGCTTGGTGAAGGTGGATTTGGCGCCGTGTATAAGGTACCCTCCAAGATGGAAAGTATCACGCAATTGCATACCTTACTTAGGATAATGCGTATTTGAATATGGAAGATGATAAAATAACCCATTAAGCTATAAAAACTTGTGTTCGATTATGTAGTGCATTGGAATATAGGAAGTGTGCATCAGAAATCCAGTGGTCTCGAATTTTGTTTGCCGTATTGACACTCCTAATGGGTGATCTATTCCAGGTCCATTTGAACAACGTCTAAGCTCACCATGTAAAGATTAAATGCAGGGTCGGCTACCTAATGAACAAGAAATCGCAGTCAAAAGGCTAGCAAAGAATTCAGGACAAGGGGCGGAGGAATTCAAGACTGAAGTTACGTTGATTGCCAAACTGCAGCATAGGAACCTGGTGAGGTTGTTGGGATATTGCATTCAAAAAGATGAAAAAATGTTGATCTATGAGTACTTGCCAAACAAGGGCTTGGACTCTTTCATCTTTGGTATGCAATATTTTCATAGTTATGTTCTTTTTTTTGCTACTTATGGAGTTATTGTTTCTGCAATGGTGAATGATTCAGGATTTTGATTATAATTAACTTCCAACATTTGTCCAGATAGGACAAAAGGCTCGTTTATAGATTGGAAAATGCGTTTCAACATTGTTTTGGGGATTGCTAGAGGGCTATTATACCTTCACCAAGACTCTAGACTAAGGATAATCCATAGGGACCTAAAAGCCAGCAATGTGTTACTAGATGAAGAAATGAATCCGAAAATATCGGATTTTGGTATGGCTAAAATTTTCGGAAAGGGCCAGATCGAAGCTAATACAAACAGGGTGGTCGGAACATAGTAAGTGTTCACTCTGTATTACTGTTGGGAAATGGAGAAAGGTGCAAGGAAACCATTAAACTCTAATGCTTGTTTAACATTTGTGGTTGCAGCGGCTATATGTCACCTGAGTATGCAATGGAAGGACTATTTTCAGTAAAATCTGATGTTTTCAGCTTCGGGGTTTTGCTCTTGGAGATCATTACTGGCAGGAAGAACAGCAGCTATATTCTGGACAATTCTGTGAACTTAATTGGGCATGTATGTAAATGGATGTGTACACTCGTCTAAAAATTTACTTAGTATCCATGGAAAATCCTTTGGTTAACAGAACTCTTAATGTTTAAAATCTCAAGTATTATACAAAAATTAGATGGTTAATGTCAACAGCAGAAGGGTTTCCATGTATTTGGTGTTCTCCTTTTGTTTTATACTGGAAATCTATCATTTTGAATGGAAAACAAACAAGATAAATTTCAAAACAGAGGGCTTTCCTTTAGTGATGACATTTGTTGTTCATGCACTGTTCGTTTCAGGTTTGGAGCTTCTGGCAAGAAGGCCGGGCATTGGAAATAGTTGGTGTATGGATGACCGAATCAGATTCGGATAAAGAAGTTCTGAGGTGCATTCACATCGCCCTGTTGTGCGTGGAAGAATCAGCCAACGATAGGCCAAATATGTCGGATGTTGCTTTCATGTTGTGTAACGAAACAGCACTGCCTCCCCCTAAGCAGCCTGCTTTCATCTTCAAAGGAGCTGGCAACAGGCCGGACACGTCTTCATCAGCAAGCGCTGGAGCAGTTTCTATAAATGATATTACGCTTTCGGCTATTCAAGCTAGATAGGTGATGAAAAATTACATAGATGTGTTCTTGCTTCCTCTTTCACCAAAATTAGATGTCTTTGGCATTTGTTTGCTGGAGTGGCTGTAACTGTATATATTGGAGGTCGATTTGGTATTTGGTACTACTTATTGGTACTCGAACAACTTAGTGTTTTTTTGGCAAAAATAAAGAAAAAAATAGCAATTGAAAAAATAAATGGTTCGGTTCATATGTATATAAATAATTTCTCAATGACTTCAAATAAAGACTACAATATGTTTTTGAACTAAGCCTTTATTCTTTGAAACCAACAAATTAAACTCAAGCCAAAGTATGATTTTACGATATTGTTTCCCTTCATTTTTTTTACAAACATCATGCAACAAGTATTAATGAACTTCTACCGAAAAGTTTTTTTTTTTGCTAACTCAGGTGTTTGGGCCATTTTTTGCGTACCATCGAAAAGTCCCACCCCATAGCCAAACCCTGACTTCGCCACTGGACAGTCTGGATATGGGGGACCACGTAGCGGTGCCCAAAGGGCATTGAATAATTTTTCCCACTGACATAGTCCCTTAGATAAATAGTCCAATGCCAACATTCATATCCCATCAAACAAGTGACCTTTTTATTTTGTGGACTCAACCTATCTTTTTGTGCACGATCCCTAATAAATTGATCATGTAAAGATTAAATGCAAACTCGGCTACATAATGGACAAGTAATCGCAGTCAAAAGGCTAGCAAATAATTCAGGACAAGGGGCGGAGGAATTCAAGACTGAAGTTACATATTGATTGCCAAACTGCAGCATAGGAACCTAGTGAGGTTGTGGGGACATTGCATTCAAATAAGTTTTCTGAACTCTCATTTCTCTGTCTATCTATCTTCGCTCATTACTCAAAAATTATCCTTCAAAACTCAAACCAAACAAGTCTATTATGTTCACTTTATACACAACATACTCATGTACCACCTGAAATTTTTCCTTTATGGAACTCACCATCTAAGCCCCGTTGCTAAGGGAAATAAGTGTTTATTTGAATACTTATTTTTTGAATTAAAAATGATGTATTATGGAAAAATAATCTGTCTCGTAGAACAGAAAATAAGTACTTAAAAAATAATAATCTTAGCGAAATGGTGCTAAGATAACTCAAGGGATCCTCAAAACAGTAATTCAACACTACGGCCCTATAAGAGACCACGCAGATAAAAGCAGTACAATCCATTGGCCAATCATGCTTTTCAAGTTGTTAATATTAGAAACTATAGCATCAATCAAGCATCAATTAACTAGCTTAGTCAATTATGGATACTTCCAAATTCCTATCAAGCCCAAATCAATCATTGATATCTGCAAATCATTCCAAGGCTGTCCTTCCTTTCTTGTATTCTAGATTTGATTTTATTAGCTGTGATTGTGGGATTGACTAGCTTTATAGAAGGGTCAATGTATTGTAACAATTTGTGTATGTATCAGTAACAATCTAAGGTTCCTGCAATGTATGAAGAGAGAAACCATTGTAATTTTCTTCTCACACTTTTCTTCTCATTTCATTTTATTAGTTAATGTATTCAACAACTCTGTCCTATATTTCATTTTTATCTCACCAAAACCCAAAACAAAAGCAGAGGAAGGAGCACTAAGATCCTAAGATACTAAGATACTAAGATCCTCATGATACTAAGATCCTCTGTTCCATTTTCCTAATCCTCCTTCAATACCAATTCCAATTTTGCACCCCCACTGAAACCATAAACACCACACAGTCCATGAAAGATGGTGACTTGCTCAGCTTCAGCAATCAAATCTTTGCCCTGGGGTTCTTTACCCCCGGAAAATCGACAAACCGGTACCTCGGAATATGGTACAACAAGGTTTCCGAGCAGACCTTTGTCTGGGTCGCCAACAGGGGCGACCCAATCAACGACACATCCAGTTCCCTCTCATTTGACGTCACAGGAAACCTCGTCGTAACCGGTCCAGACCGGAGCAATCTGGTCTGGTCCGCAAATGTTTCAGATCCGACGGTGGCGAAAAACTCCTCGGCTCAGCTACTGGATTCAGGAAATTTGGTGGTGCTTGATAGCAATGGGGTAGTTGTGTGGCAGAGCTTTGATTATCCTACGGATACTTTGCTTTCCAACTTGAGATTTGGTGTGAACCGGAAAACCGGTCTGAACCGGTTCCTGACATCTAGGAAGTCGGGCGATGACCCGGGACTCGGGGAGTACTCTCTCAAATGGGACCTTAACGGGTCTCCTCAATTGTTTCTGTACAAGGGTTCGGGTCTGGTTTGGCGGGCGGGCAGGTTCATGGATAGGGCATGGGGGGAGCGGTATACCCGAGATGACAACTAAATTCATCTTCAACCTCAGTTATGTCGAAAATCAGGACGAGGTAACTTGGAGTTACTCTATTCGTGACCCCTCGATTTCCTCGAGATTGGTGCTCAACGAATCCAAGATGGTCCAGAGGTTGATGTGGCACGATAATGAGCATAGATGGGTTGAGTTTTACGCAACTCCGAAAGAACCCTGTGACTCCTACAATTACTGTGGCCCGAACGGTAACTGCGAGCCGTCCAACGTAGGCACGGGCCAGTTCGAATGCACGTGCCTGCCCGGGTTTGAGCCCAAGTCGGCACGCGACTGGTACCTGAGGGACGGGTCGGGCGGGTGCGTGAGGAAGCGCGGCAGGCACGTGTGCGGGAGCGGCGAGGGCTTCGAGAAGGTGCCACTTACGAAGGTGCTGAACACGTGGACGGCACGTGTGGATAGGGGTGTGACGGGGCTCAAAGAGTGTGAGTCAGAGTGCTTGAGGAACTGCTCGTGCAATGCATATGCGAGTGCGGATGTTTCTCGCGGGGACAGTGGATGCGTGATGTGGCATGGGGATTTAATGGACTCCAGAGTGTTTTCAAGTAGGGGCCAGGATTTATACATTCGGGTTGATGCGTTTTATTCAGGATAAGATATTACTATGTAATTCAAGATTACAATCCGTTCACGTCATCGTATAAGATAGTTTGGAAAGATTTCCTATCCATTCCCATGTTGTGATAAAATAGAAATGGCCACCTTAATCGAAAACGTTTGGGGTGGTAAAGATAACAAGTAGATTAGGACTAAATTTCCCAAGAAACGCATAATTTTTTTAATACGGATTTTAGTTCAGTAAATTGAAAACTCTTTCCATTTTTAGAGTCTTATACTCCGTAACATGTTTTGCCGGGTATAGGCTTATAAATGTTCACTATATGAAGTTAATGTGGCTGGAATTCACATCAGCATTATGCGGTGTGTCACGGGGCTGTTTTTTTCTAGAAATTTGCCCGTGATGGCACCAAGTTTGTCTGCAATTTGGTCTCAACCAACTAGTGTTTACTCACACACCCGATAAGTTTGAACGTCTAGAAACACACACGAGTTACGGAAACTATCTCAACCTTTATTAAGCATCAACTTACAAAGGAATACACTCAAGAGCTTAGACAGAACATCCCACTTGCCTTAGGCTACGAAAATGTCTTGACTAAATAGGCTTACAATCATAAAAACGTGGCCACTAAGTACATGAGATCATGGGGCCAACCCATGATCTTGCAGTTGACACCCCTAACTGCCCTAAGGCTGTGCTGGCTCACTCAGAATCTGTCAGCACACTGAAATTTGAAACTGGTTTGCCAATAACTGCTGATAACTGCCCGTTTCTGCCTTGGACACATGTCCCATGCTGCCAGCAACATCTGCAGCCCGTTTCTGCCTTGGACACTTGTCCCATGCTCCCACCTACATGTGCAGAATGCTATTTAACCGTCAATAACTGTTTTGCCTGAGCCAACTCAAGTCTGCCTCCGTTTTGCCCGAGCCATCTCAAGGCTGCCTGACCAATTTCGTGATCCAACCCCAGCTCCCAATACATAGCCGTTTTTCCCGACTGCCGTATCCCACAAGCCTGCTTCCCATTTAGCATCCATGCCTTGATATCATCGGGCCTTCATGTGCATCACAGCTGCCACTTGCCTCATGGACCAATGCCGACGCCATCGAGTCACCTTGTAAAGACATGCTTGCCTCATGCCTTCGTTTCCATCGGTTGGCTAGGGTGCAAGGTGCTAACACCGTGTATACGGGATAGAAAAATTACTCCAAACATGAGAGAAAGATGGAAACGCGGGATATTTTTCGGCTTGCGAAACAAGATTCATATGCTTTGGAAAAAGAGGACACAAAAAGGAAAATGAAAACAATAGCAATGAAGTAGACCTAATGCAGGTGTTAGTTGGTGATTCGTAGTTATGGTTGCGTGTTTAGTTGGTTTTCATGCTTCTCGAACTGTTATATATCCTGCTCGCCGTGGCTGCGAGGATTCGGCAATGGGGCTGTAGCTTACCGGTGTTTTGCTTCTCGTAGCCAGAACTCGCCGTGTTAGTGGGGGTTTGCGTTGGAGTAGCGTCTTGTGTTTTGTGGTTGCGAGCCTATGCTTCAGGTCGACAGGTTTTGAACACGCCGAGATGTGGCTCCTTGGGATGGCAGATCCATGCTCCAGATTTCATATGTGCTTTCTAGGATTTGACCTAGGTGTCCTTGCAGGATCCTCCATTGCCTTTTCCGCGACTGGTTTTGAAGTACCGACGTTTCGTTGGGCCTGCACTTGCAGTAGTTGTCTGTGTCTAGATTTTGGTAGTTTTTAACGATCCGAGATATGCAAAACCTTGTGAAGAGTCAAAAGATTTATATCCACGTATTCAATGCATTAAATAAAATCTGGTCAATAACAGTTGTCTATGAATATCTCCCATTGAATGAACCCAATAACTGACATTTTCTAGGATAAAAAACTAGCACAACAAAACTGTTTAGGATCAAAAATTACAACTTTATGGATTTACAACTTGAACATAAAATTACAGTAAATAGAACATGAACTGTTTAGGATCAAAAATTTGCAAATCAAGACCCGTTTTGTACAATGGTGCTCTTAAGACAAATTCGCCGCCTCACTGGTGCTGGAGGTTGTGTCGGTATTCGTCTCTCAGGGTTGACTCGGTTACCATTCAGCCACCGGAGCACCTCCGTAGACTGCTCGTCGAACCAACTTGTGTCTGTACTCTCTCTCCCGAAAAGAACAATTGTATTACAGAAGAAGTTGTGGAGATGCTTTGGATTGTTTTCGGTGTGTTGAAACCAAAGGTAGAGATCCCCTTATATAGCTAAAGGAGAAGCCTCTGCCATCAATATGACAATGAAAACAAATATTCATGGAGGAGCCAATAATCAATAGGAGAATTGATTCCGCAATTCAATTCTGAAATAAAACTGATACAGTTATTATTCCCAAAATTGAATACACTATCGTGGGTAATAACTCTGGCTAATCAACCCAGCTATGACAATTTCTCATTCATCTCTCAATAGAATTTGTTCATTCTTTCCCCGGTTTAAACTCCTTAGCAAGAAGTATCTAAAACCCACTTGGGCCCACCTCGGCGGTGTGGTTCCCATCAAATTCTCTTTGGTTAAAATTCTATTTTTCCAACACTGACCCCAAAGAAATTGATAGCATTTGAGAAGTTTTGATTCTCAAAGCCCTTAGAAAAGAGCAAACTCCCAAATCTCAGGCCTTAACCACTAGGTCAAGCCCCTTGGGGTCAGAGCTGGTCCTGACCTAAAGCAAAGTGTTGCGGCCCCTTCTACTTTTTTATCCCTTATTATAGTCAAACAAAAGAGACCCTAATTTTAGTTTTCTCTTTAAGTCCCTGAAAAGTCAAGGCCGGCTCTACTTGGGGTTAGCACTTAATATGTTCAGGGTCTTTCTCATTTCATAAGTGGTGGAAGAGAGGAACAAAGCAATTATGCTGTCATCTGTAAGAAAGAAATCAACTTCTTAATTTTTTGTCCTGATTTCAGCCCAATATTTGAAGTCTCAACAACACTCTCATGGGAAGAAGGGAATGGTGGCAGCTATAGCGGCCTCTGTTACTGCAGTTTCGCTTCTCGCATTCTGCTTAATTTGTTGGTTGGTGGTGAAGAAAACAAGAGGTAAAAGAACAAAAAGAAAACAAGAGGTAAAAGAACAAAAATCTTCTTCGATCTTTAGTCGTTTTTGTCAAAATCCTTCTTTCCTCTTTTCGTCTATCACGAATTTAAAATAAACTTTCGTAGTTTAATAGTCAAGTAAGGCAACAAATTCTTACCCATGCTATGAATGTGTATAACTAGTGATGCATGATTTCACACGTGATTGACCTTTACGTGGGGTAAAAAGAGAACGGCGATTTCGTGGAGCAATTTTAATTGTTTTAATGCAACAAATTCTCACCCATGCTATGAATGAGTATAACTAGTGATGCATGATTCCACAGGTGATTGACCTTTATGTGGGGTAAAAAGAGAACGGCGTTTTCATGGAGTAATTTTGTTTTAATGCATCTAGATCAGGATTATTGCAAGACTATGTCGCACAGTTTCTTATTCATTTGTGTTTCCCTTTGCCTATTTTATAAGCACAATGTAGATCAAGGTACAACCGGTTGTTTAGCCTTAATGCGTTCCAGGATATGATCAACGTCATTTCCATGGAACAGTTAGATTCAAAACATCAATGTCAACATAAATACACAAATACGCCTTGTATAAGAAGTGAACTAGTCAAATCATGTCACCAAGCTGGCTTTCTTGTTAGTAAAACAATGAACTTGACAGGTTTAACTTTTTCATTGCATTTCTTGTCAAAAAAAAAAAAAAAAACTTTTTCATTGCATTTTACTCTCTTTTCTCAAACAGTCAAATTAAGGAAGTAGAACTTTTTAATTAATTGCATTTTTTTTTGCATAACTTGCTTTTTTACTCAATGGCAGGAATAAGAGAACAAAGAAATTTATTATTTAGTCCCGATAGTACAACATCCCTTGAAGACTCCTCAATGGGAAAACACTTTGATGAAAGTGGCACAAATCCAAAATCACCATATTTTGACCTAAGCATCGTTGTCTCAGCCACACAGGCAATTTTTCATTGGATAACAAGCTTGGTGAAGGTGGATTTGGCACCGTGTATAAGGTAACCTCGAAGATGGAAAGTATCCCGCAATTGCATACCTTACTTAGGATAATGCGTATTTGAATATGGAAGATGATAAAATAGCCCATTAAGCTGTCAATCTAGTATTTGCAAAACTTTTGTTCGAATATGTAGTGCATTGGAATATAGGACGCGTGCATCAGAAATCCAGTGGTCTCGCATTTTGTTTACCGTATTGACACTCCTAATGGGCGATCTATTCCAGGTTCATTTGAACGTCGTCTGAGCTCACCATGTAAAGATTAAATGCAGGGTCGGCTACCTAATGGACAAGAAATCGCAGTCAAAAGGCTAGCAAAGAATTCAGGACAAGGGGCGGAGGAATTCAAGACCGAAGTTACATTGATTGCAAAACTGCAGCATAGGAACCTAGTGAGGTTGTTGGGATATTGCATTAAAAAAGATGAGAAAATGTTGATCTATGAGTACTTGCCAAACAAGGGCTTGGACTCTTTCATCTTTGGTATGCAATATTTTCGTAGTTATGTTCATTTTTTTGCTAATTGCGGAGTTATTTTTTCTGCAATGGTGAATGATTCAGGATTTCTATTATAATTAACTTCCAATGTTTGTCCAGATAGGACAAAAGGCTCGTTTATGGATTGGAAAATGCGCTTCAACATTGTTTTGGGGATTGCTAGAGGGCTATTATACCTTCACCAAGACTCTAGACTAAGGATAATCCATAGGGACCTAAAAGCCAACAATGTGTTACTAGATGCAGAAATGAATCCGAAAATATCGGATTTTGGTATGGCTAAATTTTTTGGAAAGGACCAGATCGAAGCTAATACAAACAGGGTGGTCGGAACATAGTAAGTGTCCATTCTGTATTACTGTTGGGATATGGAGAAAGGTGCAAGGAAGCCATTAAACTCTAATGCTTGTTTAACATTTGTGGTTGCAGCGGCTATATGTCACCTGAGTACGCAATCGAAGGGCTATTTTCAGTAAAATCTGATGTTTTTAGCTTCGGGGTTTTGCTCTTGGAGATCGTTATTGGCAGAAAGAACAGCAGCTGTATTCTGGACAATTTTGTGAACTTACTTGGGCATGAATGTAAATGGATGTGTACACTTATCTTAATGTTTAAAATCTCAAGTATTATACAAAAATTAGATGGTTAATGTCAACAGCAGAACGGTTTCCATGTATTTGGTGTTCTCCTTTTGTTTTATACTGGAAATCTATCATTTTGAATGGAAAACAAACAAGATAAATTTCAAAACAGAGGGCTTTCCAAGATAAATTTCAAAACAGAGGGCTTTCCTTTAGTGATGACATTGTTGTTCATGCACTGTTCGTTTCAGGTTTGGAGCTTGTGGCAAGAAGGCCGGGCTGTGGAAATAGTTGGTTCATGGATGACCGAATCAGATTTGGATAAAGAAGTTCTGAGGTGCATTCACATTGCCCTGTTGTGTGTGCAAGAATCAGCCAACGATAGGCCAAATATGTCGGATGTTGCTTTCATGTTGTGTAACGAAACAGCACTGCCTCTCCCTAAGCAGCCTGCTTTCATCTTCGAAGGAGCTGGCAGGCCGGACACGTCCTCATCAGCAAGGGCTGGAACAATTTCTATAAATGATGTTACGCTTTCGGCTATTCAAGCTAGATAGGTGCTGAAAAATTACAGAGATGTGTTCTTGCTTCCTCTTTCACCAAAATTAGATGTCTTTGGCATTTGTTTGCGGGAGTGGCTGTAACTGTATATGTTAGTAGTCACAGTCTCACAGAGGATGTGTTTGGAGCCTCACGTAGCTGTAAATTAGAAATTAACATTCTTTTTTGAATTCCTTTGAATAAAAAAACTCACATAGAGTTGAGGAAGGCATAACTTCCAATTACATCAAAATCTATCAAACTAGATACAAAAAAAACTTATTGGGATATTTTTCAGGAATCACGGATCACAGTACTAAGAGGGCACTGCTTTACGTAGATAATTTGGGGGACCTTAATGCGAGTGCTAAAACCGATCTTCTCAAGGACCGTAGAGGGAGACTTGTGGATGCCCTTAAAAATGCTGCGATTCCTTTCTCTTGCCAAACGTAATATGCAGCCAGTGTAATCTTCCCAATCGTGTTTCGAAAAGACTTTCCATTGAACTTTCCAATGAGTCAAGAGACTTCATTATCCATAGATTAATAAAAGCTCTAAGTTCTTTAATTTGAATCGCCATCCATGGGATAAAAACTGTGTCAAGGGATGATTTTCAGGAGCCAATGCCAATGAACAATTGTTGAATGGGCCTAACGGCATCCCAAGTTGCTGCAACGTTGAAGGTTGAAGAGAGACCGTCCATATGACTTTGTCTAATGTGTTTAACATGGCACATGTTTTTTTTTTAAGGCAAAAAATTCATTAATCTCTGAAAAGATACAAAGATTAATAGGAACAAGGAATGATGGCATCAAATTTCTAACCTGAGAACCAAACGATCTACAACGCTAAAATAATCCTATACCCATCCGAAACCCAATCCCCAAGTTTGGCAAGAAACCAAACACAGGAAAACCCATTGGGACAAAGCCCACACCCGTCGGCCTAAAAACCCAGATAAATAATTGAAGATCAAACACCTAAGGGCCTAAAAGCCTAAATAATGGGACAAGCCCAATCAATACAGCACAAACTAACCCTAGCTACTGCCGTTTTAGATCCATCGTCTGCCACAGCAAGGGCAGCTCCACCGCCAGGCACCACGCCAGAGATAGCCACCCGAAGAGACACCCCAAAACCGCAGCCGTTAGGCAAAGTACCGAATGATGTCAGGAGAATCACCAGCAGAGACGCGCGAAACCTTACAATCACAGCCCCGAATGATCTCAGGAGAATCCCCGGCGGAGACGCGCGAAACCTTACAATCACAGCCCACCGTTAGGCACATGTAGTTATATGTTGAGAACCCAGTTTGATTTTTCCACCATTGGGAGAAATGGAAAAGGTAAACAGGAAGGGTCAGGTTAAAAATGCTCTTATTAATTTGGGGTAGTGTCAAAATTATTACATACGTACATTTTGAACATTTATTTAGCGAGTGTTGATGAAATGATATTCATTCAAACATTCTTATTGTTTTCTCCGTGGATTTATAATACGTGTACACAACGAGTCTGTTTCCTAATTTTTAAAAGGTTCTGCTTGCATGTCTAGGTCGTGTCGTGTCTATATTTGTCTGAATCATTCTCAGGCTAATGTAAGGGTTCATGATAAAACACATGGTCAACTCTCAAGTGGACAAGAAGTATCGGTGAAGAGACTCCCCAAGACTTCTAGGCAAGGCGTCAAGGAGTTCAAGAATGAGGTTATCTTCATTGCAAAGCTACAACATCAGAATCTGGTTAGTCTGTTGGGATGTTGCATTCATGAAGAAGAACGGATGTTGATATGTGAGTACATGCAAAAAAGAAGTTTAAAGTTACACATATTCAGTTAGCCCCTAAACCTTTGAAATCTTTTCTCATAGTTTGCTTGATGTATGCTGATGGGGCCCGCCTTGGGCTTTAGCCCAAGGAGCCATGATTTTAGTCCCCTAAAAATGACAGTTTTTAAGGGCCCAAAAATATGTAGTAGTAAGTAGTATATACCTTTAAAAAAAAAACCATTCAAAGATAAAATAAAGGTCCAACATGCATCCAATCAAAGCAAGGCCCAAAAATAATCGGAGGCATACTTGTAAACTAGAGAACTGAAGGGTCCATTTTTATCAGAAAATTCATCTTACTAATTGAATTCAAGTTTTCCACAGTATAGATCATTAATAAGGAGGTTTTTGGTTTGCTTGGCAAAACAAAATTATTAATCGTTGAAAGTAATTTACACAAAATATTAGTAACAAATAAATATAACAGCTTGTCCCATTATATTTACTCATGTCTT
Source organism: Rhododendron vialii (assembly GCF_030253575.1). Classification (NCBI taxonomy): domain Eukaryota; kingdom Viridiplantae; phylum Streptophyta; class Magnoliopsida; order Ericales; family Ericaceae; genus Rhododendron; species Rhododendron vialii. The sequence goes on along the minus strand of NC_080569.1, from coordinate 24,166,625 downwards.
TTCGTGCCTGTACTTTTTTCATGCCCGTGCTTTTTCCGTGCTATTGGCTTGCCCGTGCCATGTTTTTCAAAATAACACACCAACCACACCAACGTAGTGATTGGCGACACGCTTTATTGACTGACTTGATTGATTAATATGGTTCGGAAAGAATGCATTCACCAACATATAGAGAGAAAGGGTTAAGAGAAAGAGGATTTGTTTTAGTGGTACCCCAACCAAATGCCTTAATCTCGCTTCATTGGAATCTAATTCTCTTCTCTTTTTTGGGCGTACACATGTAGTAGGAGTGCTTAAGATAAAAAAATATTATTTCTCCCTTTTCGTAGCACAAGAGTTTTCAAGTTGGAAGCCATTAAAAATTTGTGCATAAATGGTGCCAATATTATTAGTGATAGATCAATTGTCTCGAATGCGGTTGGGAAAAGTGATTTGTTTATTTTATACTTGTCTTAAAAATTCATAAAAGGTGTCATTTTTTATTATCGCTTTAGGCCTTCAAAAACTCAGGATTGACCTTCTATGGTAAAGTTGCTAACTTACTCTAAACTACCTCAGATCAATCAAGAGGTACATCACTGGATTGGCAAAAGCGCTTTGACATTATAGTGGGGATTGCTCGAGGAATTTTCTATCTTCATCGGGATTCAAGATTGAGAATAATTCATATATAGGAATCTGAAAGCTAGTAAAATTTTGTTGGACGACATGAATTTTAAAATTTCAGACTTTGGATTGGCAAGAATATTTGGAGATGATCAGTCTGAAGAAAATAAAAATAGGGTTCTTGGAAACTTAGTAAGTATATCGATCTCGTTCATCTTTCCCCTTCATTATTCTTATCTATAGTTCATTTCGTTTGATGCATTTCCATTTTATTTTGTTGTATGAAGTGGATATATGTCTCCAGAATATGCCATAGACGGGCTCTTCTCTGTGAAATCTGATGTTTTTAGCTTCAGTGTATTGGTTTTGGAGATTGTGAGTGGAAAGAAGAACAGAGGATTTTACCATCCCGATCATGACCTTAACCTTTTGGGACACGTGAGTACAATTCTTCTTTTCCTATGAGAGAACAATATTCATTATGTTTGAGAATAATTTTATGAATTGCTATTTTTGTTACGCATGGAAACTATGGAACGAAGGAAAACCCATGAATCTAGCAGATGCTTTGATGGAGAGTCCGATTCCCACACCAGAAGTGATAAAATGTATCCAAATGGCCCTTTTGTGTGTGCAAGATCGTCTTGAAGACAGACCGCCGATGTCAGCAGTTTTGTTAACGTTAGATAGTGAAAACGCAATCCTTCCACCTCCTAAACAACACTACAAGAAAAAGTATGTTTAGTGACAAAAAAGTGGCGACAAAATTTAATTTCGTCACTATTTTGATAACTTCCTTGACGAAATTATTTTGTCACCAATTATAACTATTTAGCGACGAAAAAGATATTTTTGTCACCAAAGGCTCCTATTTGGCGATGAAATAAAATTTTCGTCGCCAAAAGAGTAAAAAATGAGACGAAATTATTTTTTGTCGCCAAAGATAACTATTCGGTGACGGAAAAAATATTTTGTCGCCAAATGAACCAATTTGGCGACGAAAAATATTTTCGTCTTCTTTTTACGTTTTCAGTGACGAAAAATTTATCCTTTGGTGACGAAATTTATGAATTACGCTTTGTCACCAAATATATTTCGGGCATAACTCTTTGCTCAGAACTCCGATTGAGATAATTTGAATTGGGTTTGAACAATAACATAAAGAGCTACGACTTTCATGTTTATTAAAATTGCTAATTTTAATGTTTAATAGTTCAAAATGCCGTTCAAAATATATTTTAATGTTCAATGTATGTGTTATATATTAGATATTTCAAACATATGATGAAAGGTTTGTGTGGTATAGTTGGTTAAAGCTTGCGTGCAAGACTTAGGAGACTCGGGTTCGAAACCCCGCAGAGCAAGAAAGTGAGAATTTTTTCACATATAAGAATGTCTTTCGCAACGAAAAATTTCGTCACCGATGGGTCACCTTTGACGAGTCAAAGGGAATAATTTGTGACAGTTTTTTGTCATCAAAAAAGCACAATAGGTGACGAAGAAAATATCGTCACCAAGTCATTTTTCCGTGACGAAATTTTTCGTCACCAAAAGGCACTATAGGTGATGAAAAATAGATTTCGTCACTAGGTAGGAATCCTCGACAACCTTTAGTCGACAAAATTTTTTCGTCACCTATATTATTTGTGACGAAAAACATACAATTTGCAACGATTTTCATTCGTCACCCAATGCAATTTTTCTTGTAGTGATGCAACCTGGGTTTTACACAGTGAGGTTTACTTCCGAGAAGGATTCTTCGTCAACTGGTATATATCCTCTTGTTTCAAATGAAGTAACAATATCAGCGCTTCATGGTAGATAGATGGAATTGTTGTCCTAAAACCTTGTAAAGAAACTTTTGCAGAAATTATATTGTTCTTCGGTAGTGTCAGTTTTGCTCTACTAAACTCCCAAATTTGTTATTAGTTTCCTTATGTTCTCGATCCCACACAACAATTGACCTCTTACCCAAGGTTCTAAATGCCACTAGCATGTCGCACAATCATAGCGGTACCAGACCGCATAAGAAGTATTGAATGACATGTAGTGAGAATTAGGTGTAGCGGCTGTGAATTTTTCGAAAACATTTTTGTTGCCAGAGTACTTGAAGAATCCTAGCGATCTAGCATCGGCCATAGCTGCAACGAAGCTGGAAAAATATTTGATATAACAAAAAGGCGGATACTAAGAGCATCCGCAATCGGAATAATTAAAACCAATAATCAAAATGTGCCACATCAGTATTTGATTATCTATTTAGTTCATAATCAAACTTGACAACCTCTACCTCCACATTGGTTATTTTTGCATCCTAACCAAAACCCAATCCCCCCCCCCCCCCCCCCCCCCCCCCCCCACATTACACAATGCATATATGTCCAATCGCAAACGAGTTTCAATCACGCGCCCGACCACATCAAATTATTCATCTCGATGAGACGATTCCAATGTGGGGTGTTTTTGAGTTATTGAGTTTTGAGTTTGGTTATTGGTAAAAGTTGTGAAGTTTGGTTATGGAATTAGTGGAGTTTGGTTATTTGCTAAAATACTTGTAATTTTGCTTATTACAATGTGGGATATTTTTTTCAGTATTGTTCTTAAATTTGCTTATTCACACCCATTTGATTATTACAATGGAGATGCTCTAAGTGACCGTATCAGAAATTGAACTCAACAATAGGCTAAATCAATGAACACAAATTATTCCGGGACAAAATCACTTTTCCTTAATTGGTTGCGAAAAAGTGTCATAGTATAGAGTCAGTACTAAATTTGAGGGCCAGTTTCCCAAAAAAGCCAATTGGCTTTTTGGGCTTTTCTTTAGTCTTTTTTCAAAATTTGTTTGCGTTTGTTAGTTTTACATCAAACTTTTATGAATTATTGATTCCTCTCGGGCAAAGGAAGAGGAATCACAAAAGTAAAAGTTTTGAATTTTACCCCCTTTTTTTTGTAAAAATCCAAGAAAATGCCCAACAAGCTGAAAATTTGGGGCTTTTTCTTGGATATTTACCCAAAAATTAAGGTAAAAGTTATAGTAATTTTTTAAATTTTTTTTGATTTCTCTCCTCGAGAAGAACTAATAATCCATACAAATTTGATGCAAAACTAACAAATGCACAGAATATTTGAATAAGGACAAAATAAGAGGCAACGATGGTTTTTTTTTTTTTTTTTAACTCTTGCATTGAATAGAGTCGTATGAGCTGCCTCCTATGGCCTTAATATTGTATTACTACGACTTCGCCTCATATAGTGATTCCTCGTACGTATGACACAAAACGAGATTCATCACGGTCTTATTTTACGATTCGAATCCTTCATCTTGTAGGTTTTGATGTGTTTAACATATATGTAAAAAATCAAGTTCACTAAAGTTTGGTAAAAGCTCAGTCACATCATATTTGTCTGAAGTGAAATAAACGCTAAAGAATCTGATCAGCTCTATTTCTCTTTGTGACAAATATGATTCGTTCAACAGACACCAAAGTCTAATGAAATCATCAATTTTTCGCATCAACCTTAAATGCACCAAAACTTACAAAATGAACTGTTTGGATCGTCAAATAGACCCACTGGTGCCCAAAGTAGTGGCTAGTGCCCTTCTTTAAGCAAAAAATGAACAGCACCAAAATCGGACAACACCAAACAAGAAAGCAAAATCAAAATTTATTCAAATTCAAGACGAGGACTCAAAATTTGGTTTAGCATTTTTCCTTTACGAATGCTGCTTCAGATGAATGGGTGCAACCTAAAAAAGATACGTTTTGGCTTAGCATTTTTTCTTTAACGTATCCTTGTTAAGGAGTGTACCTTAATAAGGACATGTTTCTCGAAAACGAAAAATGTTAGAGATTGAAAACTCTGGCGCAGGCACTTGTTCCTAGTTCCTATTCAACAAGAAAATTGTTTCCTAACATCCACACCAACATTCCCTATCAATTCTTGTCCTAATTAGAAGGGCAAAAGGGCATGTGGAAATGCAAAAGGGTACATAGCGGTACATGACTGTAGCTTATACGTACTATTGACTGCAGCAAAATAGCACCCCTAACAAGCGGCGCAAGACCTTTGGTCTCTGCTTGAAGACAATATCAAAAAGTCGAAACCTGTAAATTTTTTATTTACATTATCTCCAATTAATTCTCGATTTGTTGGATCTTTTGATTTTAACAATGCTTTGAATTCAATTTTCAAAACTGATAATTTTGTTTTTAGGAGCATTTGTTGGTTGAAAATGTCTAATGCTGTATGTTAGTAGGAAGCTTCTTTGACCTATGAAAACTGGTAGTGACATGGTTTAAAGTCTAAACTTTAGAGAAACTCACCTAGATTGGGTTTTATAATTGGGTTATATATATATACTAGTGGATGCCGCGCAACTCATTCTAAACGCAGTTTAAATGAAGTATCAAACTCCATTTTTATTATAGATTCGGGCACAAATCTCATGGACAACGCTGTCCCAGAAAGGGAATCAGTGAAGGAGTTAGAGAAATCAAGAATAAACCTCACTTATAATGCCACCGCTAAAGCTGTGCACTCCGCCAAAGGTAAATCAACATAGAGAGAGGTCGTGAAACTTGCCTGCTTCTAATGTAGAAAGAATTTGGAAAAAAAATGGTAATGATATAACTTTTTCATAAGAGTTATCAACCCTCCTTTACTGAACAAAATAAACGTTTACAGTGAATAAGCTTTCCCACCATTAAAGCTAAAAAGAAAAGGAAACAAAACTCAAAATTAGAACAAGTAGTGAGATAAATAAAGAGATCGATCGAACATGAGGTTCAACTAATTAATAAGTCGAAGATGCTATAGATAACACAATAGTTGTTCATTCGGAGTGGTGGTTTGCGGATTTGGTGTGGAATAGCCAACATTGGTAAACACAGACGGGTAAATGAGAGAGGAATGATCTGGGTAAATACTTTGGTCAATTTGAAATCAATTATTATAGATGCCCAAATCATGGAATCAATTAATTATGACATTTTTTGGCCAATAAAATTTGAACTTAAACTTATTTAGGAGGTCTAAATTGAAATTTCCTTATTACGTACTCTATAATGTAGATGCCCAAATCATGGAATCAATTATGGCATTTCTTTGGCCAATAAAATTAAACTTAAACTTATTTAGGAAGCCATATAGGATATAAAATTAGTACTGAATTAGGTTTAGGAAAAGGGAACAAATTAAATCAAAACCAATTGGGAAAAAAGGGGGATATGTTTAGTTTCTCCCATATGAGGGAAACGTGTAAATTTTAAAAAGAAATCCTCTTAATGCTAGCAAAACGTTTACATTATTGTAGGTTTATACATTAGAAAATATTCATTCAATCAGACGACTATAAAGTTAATATGAAGCACGATCAAATGGTTATAGAGACTGTTCTATTCGTATGCATAGACATTTTGATTAAAAACCACTCTGTTTTATAATATATATTTGCTTGGCCATCTCCAACCCTTGACCTTTTTATTCATCAGATTTGAGTAAAAAAATTGGCCAAAAGTTTTGATTTTGTTATAAACTTAAGACAAATATAAAAGAAACTTGCATAAAAATAAAACAAATATTGAACACAATCATATTCTCATTAACTTCTTTCAGGCTCCGTTCCAGAACACCTTCTTAAAAAATAAGTACTTATTTCACATTTTAAAACTAAAAAATAATGTAAATGAAAAATAATTTTTCAATTTTTTTTGCACCGTATTAAAGACCTTAATGAGATCTATCAAACAAGATCTATATATATTGATCGAAAAATTATTTGCGTAAGTACATAATTTTTGAGTTTGAAATTGCCTTCCTTAAAAATAAGGGCTTAATTGCAAAAATACCTCCTAAACTATCAATTTTTGGTAACTTCACCCCCTTAAGTTTAAATTCGAGCAACTTCACCACCTTAACTACCAAAATCGAGCAACTACACCCCCTCCCCCATTCTCCGTTAAAAAAATTGACGGAGAGCAACAAAATTACGTACTTACCCTTTTTTTTTTTAAAAATACGTTTATATCTCTTCTCTCTCCCTTCCTTCGATATTTTTCATCTTTTCTTCTCTCTCTCTTCTCTTCCGCCTCTATCTCCCTCCCCTTCCAGAAACCCACCCAACGTAGTTCTCCTCGTTCCCCTCTCCTCCCTCCAGACGACGGCGACGACGGCCTGCACGACGCCGACGCCAACCTAATTCCCCAGTGATCGACAACGACGACCTGCTTTTTCACCATCCATAAGTTCTCTGTTTAGTTAAGTTGGTTTAGGGAAAAATAATTGGGTGTTTTGATGTTTATTGACATGCATAAGGGCTAAAAAATTATTTATTGTTGTTTCTTGTTTTCGAATTTAATAAGCCCTAAATCTCTAAGTTGAATATGTGATCTAGAATTCATTTGATGCTTCTGGTTTCTCTTCCGAATATTGAGTATTTTTGGTTTCTGAGGGTGATTTCTTGTACATAGTTCAGTTGTACATAGTTCAGTTCATTCTTGGTTTTAATTCTGATCGATTTTTCTGTAACTGATTCCTCATTCACTTGCGGTCAAAATATTAACATCATCGACCAGGAATTCGTCCTAAAATTAATCAGGTTTCTGTCTTTAAAATAGTTAGAAGTCAAGGAAAAGTGAACTTTCTAATCATACTAAAACTTGGGTAATTTTGTGGCTTAATTGTGAAAACACCCCATGCATCCGGGTAAAAAATCAGTCCGATTGTTGTTTGTTGTTTTCTAATTTAATAAGCCCTAAATTTTTGAGATCTTAATAATAAAAAATAGATTTTCCCTACAAATCTGCAGGTTTGAGAGATTTGGCTTAAAAGAATTGGGGATTGGGCATTGGGGATTAGGGATTACGGCTAATATAGTAAATTAGGGCTTACAAAGGTTGTATTCAGTTGAGGGATTTAAAATTCCTGTCGTTTAATAGTAGAATATTGTTAATATATAAAGTAGGGTTTTAAAAAGTTGTATTCAGTTAAGGGATTAAAAAATTCTTGGGTAAAATACCAGGACACCCCTCGAACTATTCATGTTTGTCTCGCTCACTCCCTCATAGAATTTTGCCTACGGCCAGCCCCTTGTGCAAAGTTTTTTTGTCCTGTACACCCCTTCTGTTAGGGTTCCGTCTATATATGTTAAAATTTTGAACAAAATTATTACAAAAATAATAAAATGTTCCTATATTGCCCCTAATATTTGCCCCACCCTTCCAACCTCCTCCGACCTCCACCCTTCCAACCTCCTTGCCAACAGCTCCACCCTCACCATCCTCCACTCCCTCTCCCTCCAGCTCATCACCTTTCGATCTCCTCCCACTCCTCTCTATCCCCCTTCCTCACCTCCCTCCATTGGTCGCCCCACTCCAGTTGAAACTTGGAAGGAGAGAGAGAGAGAAGAAAGAAAAACCCATTCCCGAAACTACAAAAACCCATCCCCACAGAAGAACAACCTAAATCTCCCACAGCAACGACGACGACCATCATTAAATCGATCCTCTCCCGGTACAAGTCGAGCACCGCGCCGTCGTCCTCCTCCTCCTCCGAATGGCCGGCGCTGTATGCGGCAGTGGCGCTGGGGGCTGTGTTGGGGCTGCTCTCGATGGCCGCCACGCTAGTCGTGGCGGTACCGGCCACCCTAGTGGCATCGATAAGCGTGTTGGTCATGCTGGCCTTCTGCGGGAAGCCGCGGCGGGCGCTGGTGGTGGAGGGGAAGGAGCTAACGACAGAGATCACCGGGTTTGTGCTCAAGATCTTGATCAAGGAAGGGAATTTCGTAGCAGCTATTTGCGCGGTGGTGGCGTACTTCGTGCTTATTAGGAGGAGGAGAGATGAAATTGGGGATGCTTCTTGATTTTGGGAATTTGAGTGGGTTTTGCTCTGTTTGGTGAAAATTTTGGGGAGATTCAAGGAGATGAGAGAAAGAAGTGAGGAGTGTAATCGCAGCAAAGAAGTGTGGTGGTGGATAGCAGTGGTGGTCGGAAAGATGCGCAGAAGAGGTGGAGGTGGATGGCGTTAATGGTGGTGGGGATTTCAATTGACACAGAGAGAGAAGTGAGAGAGAGAAGTGAGGAATGACTGTGGTGGGTATATATGTGTAAGGGCAATTTGGTCTTTCCATTAATTCCATCCAACGGCGTTACCCCCTCCAAATGGAAACTTTGCTCAGGGGATCTGGCCGTAGGCAAAATTCTATTAGGGAGTTAGCGAGACAAACGGAAATAGTTCGAGGGATGTCTCGGTATTTAACCCAAAATTCTTCTGTTGTAGTAGTAGAGTAAATTATTGTTGTTCATTCTTGGTTAGGATTTTTAGAATGAAAGAGAGAAACAGTTACTAAATTTTTTTCTTTTCATTGTTATTGAGCTCTTGTAAGCATTTTACTGTCTATGATTCTTGGAATGGAACCAATAGTAGAGGAATGGTTTAAGTAGTCAAGTTCTAGATTCCAGATTAACTTTCATATTGATTGAATTCTATCCCCTTGGTCATGTTTTCTTTCTAACTTACATCCTCCAACTTTTTCATTTTCGTTTCTCTAATGGGAATTCCGCAATGATAATAATTTTTTTTCTTAGTTTTTTTTCACGATCGAAAGTAAAAAAGTCATTTTCATGGTAGGCAATATTATAAGCCATATTATGAGCCTCAATTTCATGGTATGAATGGGTGGAATAGTTTACAAATTTAGTAGTAGTATTATGTATGAATGAAAGTTTGAAAAGGTGCATGTACATGTGTGTAAATGTAGGGATGGAGGAGATCTACAAGGATAGGGAATGCTATTTTTTGGAGTCAACCAGTAGGGTCATCTGCATCATCTTGTGGGAGTGGCAGTACCACTGGCACTGCAATAATGCCAAGCACTGGCCCCAGACAGTTATCCTAAGGAGAATCATCAACCCCAGGCAGTACCTAGAAGTCTAACACTTGAAAACCAAATTTAGTAGTATTTTGGAACCTTATTGACTTATTAGTAGTCTTTTGGAACCTTTATCTTAGTTTGGCAACAATAGTTGTAACCTTATATCGACTTATTTGAAAGTACTCATTTGGTATCTGCAAATGGCAGTGCAGAAATTATAGGCAAACAATGCTCTTCTTAATGTAATGAATGGGTACTATGTATTGATCTTTTGTGGGTATCTTTTGTTGATAATTTGTTATGTTTTGGAATCAATGGAATTGTGTCCTTCAGTATTTCTGGGGTGCCTTTTGGGAATTATGGACTGAATGTGTAATTTGAAAACATAATGTGTAATCTAGAAATACATTTGTGTAATATGCAGGCTTTGAAGCTTAAAAAGAGCAGGGTTTGGTGGTTAGAAACACCAAGGTTATGGTGTTAAAAAAAAGAGTTTTTTAGCTTCAAAGCTGCAGGGCATTGTGGTTCAAAACTGCAATTTTTGGACAGTTTTTGAAGTTTCAAATGTGCTATTTTTGGACCTCAAAAAGAGCAGATTTTTGTGCCAAAAAAGAGCAGGTTTTTTTTTGTAATGCATAACTGCAGTTTTTTGTGCTTAAAAAGAGCAGGTTTTTGTTCATGCTTGGATAGTGTAAATATCTTATTTGCATCATTTGGAGTTGGCGTATTTAGGATATGATCCAAGTCCGAGTCTCTATTTAGTATTCGAGCTTAGGGAACCGATGTTTGGAGGGGTGTTGGAAAGTGTGTTTTTAATGTTGTGAGGTGGTTTGGGAGTGTTATGGATGTGTTAGAAATGGTTGGAAGCGGATCCGGGGGATGCAGATCAAGAACCAAATTCTACCCAGTTGCTACCCGTAGTGCAAAAAAAGCCCTACCCGTAGCCAGAGATCAGAATCTATACAATGTTTTTCATTTTGGATAGCTACCTGTAGCCTAAAAAATGCCCTACCCATAGCCGCTAGAAAATTTTGAAAAAAAAAAGAAAAAAGATTGTGGTGTTCACCAACGAGCCATAAGTCCCCACCGTGGAGGATGAGCAGCCAACCACTTCGGAGGAGGATGAGGAAGATGACAAGGAGAGTGAGTGAGTAGTTGAGGGGGAGGTGGTAGTCGTAGTAATAATATTAGGACTCAAATTAGTAGTTTCTATTTCTTTCTTTGTAGCTTTGTCGTTCGGACTAAATATTTTCGTGACCTTGAAAAATAGCATAAAATCTCTTGGATTCAATGATTAATATTTACAAAGACTTATTGAGCTAAATACATGCTTTAACGGATTTATTTAGATGAAATTTTGAGTCACAGGTTGAAGAAACGATTGACAGGCCGGCTATCTAAACAGAAGGGGTTGACAACCGGAGTGCACCGGTTGATAGGCCGAAAGTCCGATAATTTGTTTGTTTTTTTTTTTGGTAACTATCTGGGTGTTGGAGAGGAAATGGAGGACGAGGAGAAGGAGGAGGACAAATTAATCAGTTTCAATAGGAGGAGTAAGGTTTAGTGTTTTCTGGTGATGTTACGGAGGTGCGGAGGAGAGGAAAGGAGAGAGAGAGACCAAGTATGCAGAGAAAGAGAGAGAAAATTTTATCCGGTGTAGAGGTGTGCAGGAGAAAGTTTTTAAAAAGGGTGTAAGGGCATTTTTGTACATTGATTTACTTTTCCATCCAATTTTAAAATTTTCCATCCAAATTTATAACAGAATTGGACGGAAAATGGAGGAGGGGGTGAAGTTGCTCGAGTTTGGTAGTTAAGGGGGTGAGGTTGCTTGAATTTAAACTTAAAGGGTTGCAATTGCCAAAAAGTAATAGTTTAGGAGGTGTTCTTGCAATTAAGCTAAAAATAAATACCTATTTACCTTTCGGGAAGGGGGCCTGAGTGTCTCTTTCTTTCTTCTCTTATGTATATAGGAAGAGAGGGGAAGCCATGGGGATCACTCAAAGTCCTGTCTCCTCATTAAACCACATTGATGATTTTCCTAACCAGAAGACTATTATTACAACCACCTTTGTGTGGTCAGCCAAAAACATGTCACTTTCACAACAAATTTTGATATTGACGACTCTAATGACTATCATCAAATCATTTCTGAAATTTCCACTTTTATCCCGGACATCTTCCTAGGAAAAAGGATATATACACGGTAAAGCATTTAAAATATTATCACTGAATTTAAGTAAAGGAGGAACAAAAGGCATTTAGATTTTATGGAATCTTACCGTTAAAAATTTGGTGAAGGAATTTATGTTGGCTGATTCTCCCTTGATTTGATGATATATTTGGTTCTCCCTTTCTTTGATATATCAATTTGCTGAAAGGGTTGGAGCAACAGCATTTTACCCATTTGGGCACCAAATTTGAATTTGATTAAACATTTGATGAAGAGTTGGAGATGGCCTCAAACCAACCAACCTAGCTAGCTATCATTGGGAGAATAATAACTTCTTGCACTATTGCCAGCCAAGTTTTGTTTACCTAGTCATTTAGTGATATTTTCAAAAACTCCCTGGAACTCTCATTCAAATGTCTCATAAGCAGCTAAACTTGACAAATTTTCAATTGAACAGTTGGAGTTGTGAAAAAAAGATTCAATTAAATCCCTCCATGAACCTCCGTCAACAATTAGACATGATCGATCCTTCGATGAGGAGATACAATTCCCCAAAGTAAGGGGCCCCAGGACAACTCTAGCTAACAACATTCACAAGCCCAACTTCAAACCTGTCGATAGAACCTGCAATAAGAGGGCGCACGTCATTCAAAGGATGTGGCCAGGACTTGTTCCTGGTCAATATGGACCTCCTGCTCCTAGAACATTCAAAGGATTAGCTCAAGTACCATTGATATTGGAAGGCTGTACATCGTAAATGGAAAACACTAATGATACATGGTTGGAAGCCAACAGGATTTTGCTTCTTTTGTGAAAAAATAGCATATAGTGTTAGGCTTGTGCAATTTTTAGCAGAAGAGGCCAAAAATGAAATATTTAATCAAATTACTACGGACTTAAGCAATTACCGTCAACTTGTTGACGGTAGTCTTCCTGGTGGTGGGATATTGAAAATGTTTACTTGTTGACGTAATGATCGAGAAGAACAGTAATTAACCAGTAAAAAGCCTAGGAAAACTATTGTTTTGGAACCCATATTGCTCAGTACTAGAAGACTAGTGACTACTCTTTCAATTAATTTACACAAATTAAGATCGAATGAGAATATTTAAGTACAGTTTTGGTGCCTGTACTGTTTCTATAGACCTAAAGAGAACAAGTGCATGAATTTGAATAGAAATTGAATCATTGGTTTGGTTATTGGCTTTTCGGATCAATCACGGGCACGAATTCTTTCATGGACTTCATAATTGTGTTATGGTATTCGTCACTGGCTGTCTATTACATGGACTAATTTATTGCATATATGGAAAATGAAAGGATGTTCAAGTCTTTGCTGTTACTGTGAAAGATGAGTGATGAGCTGCAGTACTAGAGTGAGGAGCTGGCTCCCTATCTAGCCGGACGGTCTGTCTTTAATCACGTATGCATAGTCGTAGAGTTCACGCTTCCCAAGACTCCAATATTAACTAATAACAAGGGTTAAGAATATATACCAGTACTACCATAATATTAATACCAATCCAATTTAGGACACACCTAATCATGGTGCATGTATATGCATGCTCATCAATACAGTTTAAATTAATTTGTTCCCCGGCCTGTTGTTTTCTTGAAACTTTGGGGCCCATTTTGCCATCCCATATATGACACTCTCCACTGGCTAATTGTCATGGGATGACTTGCCTTAGTCTAAATCTCTTTTTAAGGCTACCCCTCCTGTACCAATCAAAAATGACATAGGGAGAGGATCGACTAGTACTCTTCCAAATAGTAAGACAATTCGATTGGCAAAGAAACAAAAAGATTCTTGCTCAATTTACAACTAAGATCAAGAACAATACACTGTTACAGTTGTTTCTCAAGTGCATTAAAAATTTAGGTAATGCAGATTTTCGATAATTAACTTCTTTTTCTAACAAATTCTCATACAAAACTCCTGCAAATAAACTAACTGTCGCAGAACAACTACATACTTTAGCAACTTAGAGAAATCCTTCTGGGCTTACTAAGGGAGGATTGACATTGTCTGTACATGTAAGCGATGGAGTAAGTATATTGTGAAGATTGCCCTGATCTAACTATGATGTTGGATAGCTTTGTTTAGGGTTGTTTTCATAGTTCTGCAGGCAATCAATGGTGGCTCCCACGGATTGGGGTGGCTAGATTGTGTTTATTTTTCTTTACTTCAATGGGTTTTCAGACTTTTCATGTTTTCCTTCCATGTGATCCGATCCTCTTTTCCTTACTTCGGATTCTGCTCTAATTTTTTGTGTGGGGTGATTTGGTAATGTTGCTTGGCTAGCTTTTTGCTCGACAATGACATGAATCCTAAAATTTCAGGCTTCGGGTTGGCAAGAATGTTTAGAGATGATCAGCCTGGAGAAAATACAAATAGGGTTCTTGGAACTTAATGAGTACATGCTGTTCATCTCTCCCCCTCATTATTCTTATCGATAGTTCATTTCATTTGATGCATTTCCATTTCATTATGTTGTATGTAGTGGCTATATGCATGTCTCCGGAGAATGCAATAGATGGGCTCTTCTCTGTGAAATCTGATGTCTTTAGCTTCGGTGTGTTGGTTTTGGAGATTGTGAGTGGCAAGAACAGAGGATTAATTTACCATCATGACCTCAACCTTTTGGGACATGTGAGTGTTATTTTTCTTTCTCCAATAAAAAAAAGAAACATTTTCATTATGTTTGAGAATAATTCCATTAATTGTTATTTGCTTTAGGCATGGAAACAATGGAACGCAGGAAAACCCTTGAATCTAGCGCATATGCTTTGATGGAGAGTCGATTCCCACACCAGAAGTGGTAAGATGTATCCAAATGGCCCTCTTGTGTGTTCAAGACCATCCTGAAGATAGACCGACCATGTCAACTATTTTGTTAATGTTAGATAATGAAAACGCAATCCTGCCACCTCCTAAACAACCTGGATTTTACGTTGTAAAGTTTACTCTGGAGACAAATTCCTCGTCAAATGGTATATATCCTCTCGCCTCAAATGAAGTAACAATATCATTGTTTCGTGCTAGATAGATGGGGTCGTTGTCCCTAAACCTTGTAAAGAAACTTTTACATAAATTGTTCTTCAGTACTACTTGTCCAACTATACTTACTGATGTCGTTTCTTGCCCGTGCTATTGTCGTGCCGGTGCCACAATACTATAGCCAACAATAGTTTGGCAAAAACAATCTGTTTAACTCGCATAATTTTGGTTGTTCCAAAGAAAGAACAAAAAGAAAAGTCACCTTTGAAGGCTCTGAATCCATACTCATCTTGGCCTTTTCACTTAAAGATTGCGAGAAACTGTTGCTTATCTATCTCCCGTTCTCCCTTGACATTATCTTAATTTATATTAGCACAGTGTATTCAAATTACCGAGGTTCTAGCTCATTAATTGATATATACTTCATTCATTGACAACTCCCGTTCTGCTAGACCTGTCCAACTCCAAGCCTTCTCTCTCTCTCTCTCTCTCTCTCTCTCTCACACAGAATGATAAGAGCTTGCAGCTATTGTTGTTCAATTGAACAAAGACATGCCTAGTAGGGCCCCCATTAACAACCGTGACATCTTCATTACATAACGAAGCAAACAGTAATTAGAGATGGGTCAATTTTTTTCTTTATTTACTGGATTTCTGATGCACACTTCCAATATTTCAATGCACTACATATTCGAACACAAGTTTTGCAAATACTATCACACTTTCAAAACCTTATCGACAGCTTAATGGGTTATTTTATCATCTTCCGTATTACCATAATCTTAAGTAAGATATACAATTGTGTGATACTTTCGATCTTGGAGGGTACGTTATACACGGTGCCAAATCCACCTTCACCAAGCTTGTTGGCCAACGAAAAATTTCCTGTGGCTGAGACAATGATGCTTAGGTCAAAATATGGTAATTCTGAAGTTGTGCCACTCTCATCAAAGTGTTTTCCCATTGAAGAGGCTTCAAGGGATGTTGCACTGTCGGGACTAAATACTAAATTTTGTTGTTCTCTCTTATTCCTGTCATTGAGTAAAATGCAAGTTAGGCAACACTAAGGTTTACTCCTGAGATTTTACACACTAAGGGTTACTCCGGAGACAGATTCTTTGTCAACTGGTATATATCCTCTCGCTTCAAATGAAGTAATAATATTATCAATGTTTCATGCTAGATAGAAGAGATTGTTGTCCTTAAACCTAGTAAAGAAACTTTTACATAAATTGTTCTTTAGGACTACTTGTCCCACTATAGTTACTCATGTCGTTCCTTGACGGTGTTTTTTTCATACCCGTGCTTTTTCAGTGCTATTGCCGTGCCTGTGCCACATTTTTTGAAAACCACACACCAACGATACCCACCAAGAGTGATTGGCGACACGCTTTCTTCACTGACTTGATTGATTAATTTGGTTTGTAAAGAATACATTCACCAACATATAGAGAGAAGGGTTTAGAGAGAGAAAATTTGTTTCAGTGGTTGCCCCAACCAAATACCTTAATCTCTTCATTGGAATCTATTTCTCTTCCTTTTCTTGGCGCAAACGTGTAATATGAGTGCTTAACATTAAAAATCTAATTTTTCCTTTTCATAGGACAAGAGTTTTTAACTTGGAAGCCGTTAAAAATTTGTGCATGAATGGTGCCAATACACGAAGTGATAGATTACTTTCAGTACTTCTAGTTTTTCTCTACGACCCCAAAATTTGTTGTTAGTTTCATTATGTTTTTGATACAACAGTTGGCCTCTTACCCATGGTTTTAAATGGCAATAGCAAATCGCATATCCATAAAGGTAGCAAACCGCGTAGAATGTATCGAATGATACGTAACGAGAATCAAGTGTAGCGGCTGTGGATTTTTTGGAAATATTTTTGGCGCCAAAACACTTGAAGCGTCATAGCGGTCTAGTACCGGCCATAGCGGCTATGACCCAAGCAAAAAACCAGATACAAAGCCATGGAATCGAAAATTGACCAATACGGATATGAACTTTGCTAGCAATGGTATATCAGGGAATAACGGCATCAAAGGGCTAAAGAACCGCTACATAGAGGCTGATATCTATGTCTTACATTCCGGTTTGGCTCAATGTCAGTAGCTTGCACTCAACAGGCTAAATCAATGAACACTAACTTATTACGGAACAAAATCACCATGCCTTGGTTGCGAATAAGTGTTCTAGGGTAACTAAATCTGAATGACACTTTATCCCGATCTATGTGGGATTATCTTTCATTGTATTCTCTGGATCAGTTACTACTCTTGAATTGAGTAAGCACACCGGAACTTACAAAATAAACGATTCGGATTGTCAAATGAACATGTGATCTGTCTTATTTTGCATCAGACGAGGAAGCATCACGTGATCTGTCTCATTTTGCATCAAGCAGTGGCTGGTGCTCTTCTTTAAATCGAAAAATGAACAGCACCAAGATCGGACAACACCAAACAAGAAAGCAAAATCAAAGTGTATCTAAATTGAAGACTCATGTCGGGCAAAAGAAACAATTAAAAGTCATAACCTGCATGTTTTGGTTTAGCATTACTTCTTTAACAAATGCTGCTTCAGATTAATGTGTGCAACCTAACTTAAGGAGTGTACCTTAACAAGGATACATTTCTCAAAAACCAAGAAGTTAAAGAAGTTAAAGATAGAAGACTCTGCCATGGCACTTATTCTAAGTTTCTATTCAACAAGAAAATTGTATTCAAACATCCACATTCACTGTCAGTTCTTGCCCTAATTAGAGGGCGAGGGCCAAACGGGCATGTGGAGCAGTAAACGTAACAGCTAGGTAGCGGTACATGACCGCAGCTGAGACTACTGACCACGGCCAAATCGCGCTACCAGGCGGTTGAAGACTAGGAGGCTTCTTTGACCACCTATGAAACACCACTACAATAAATCATAAAGATCACAACTATTTGCCGTGATTGTAAGTTTTTCATCACGCTCGCGTAGTGGATCTAGGTGTGATTGTAAGTCACTCTCTTTTATTATGGTTATAAACCGTGATTGAAAGAGATAAACAATCACTACCAAAATGCGTAATTGTTTCTCTTTTATTACGGTTACAAGCCGTGATTGTTTCTCTTTTTTGGGTGTGATTGTATATCATTTTAGATCACAATCTATAACCATGATTGAAAATTCAAATGATCACATCATAAACTGAGATCGAAAATCATTGCGCGTGATCTTTTCTTTGTATCTACTAGAACATCTTTTCTTGTCATTGCCAAGTTTCAAACTTATGCACCCTTTGTTGATTTCATAAGCCTTTACCACTAAGCTAGTCAAGAACTTCTGTTACATTAGGAAAACAAAAAATATTTATACTTACTTCCTAAAGTGAGAACTTTTTTTTCCCTTAAAATTTGCTGAATTTTTTAAAATGCAATTAACATGATATTAAAATATATAAAAATGCATATATAAACATTGTTTAAAAAAATTTAAAAATATGACAACAGATCTTTTGTCAATCAAAATTAGTTGTTGGTCACCAAAGGATTTTCTTGGGGTGAAAATTTTAGTTTTAACCAATAAATTTAGTAGACAATAGTATTTTTTTGGTATAGTGTGCGCTTTGTATTTTTATGAAAATTATCACAACCTGCAGATTGTAACATTATAGATAAACTTTATATATATATATATATATATATATATATATATATATATATATATATAAAATAAACTAACCATTTCACATCGATTTTGTGTTTATATTGAATTTCAATTTCAACTTCAATGGTGGCTTCCCAATTGGATTTTAATCCTTTTCAGACAAGGATAAGCCATAATAATATAATTGTTTTTCTTACCTAATGTGTCAAACAATTGGAAGACATCCGAAATAACTAAATTTCACTACTACAATAGACCATAAAGATCACAGCTCGCCCACGTAAACATCGAGCACTAGTGGAACAACCCGCTTGTCGTCGAAGAAACAACTGGGCACTGGTAGAACCCAGTCGTGGGATTTGTCTTCTCTCTCTCTCTCTCTTTGGGCCTGAAGATGAAGATGAAACGTAAAGATTTTTTGGGGTGAGTGTAATTAGGGCTAATCTTTTTACTTTTTGTAAAAAAAAAAGAGAGAGGGCTTCTTCCAAGCCGGCCTAGTTTTGTACCTCTCTACCTGTGCAGGTCCCGCCCGTGTCTAACTATACCCCTGTAAACCCTGTTTTATGTAATCTGACTAAAACACCCCGCTCGTCTTCATCCCCAATCATCCAACGACGAACTCCTCCCAAATCCCTTCGCTTCCCAACTCGGCCTCTCCCTCTCCGACTCAGAGCTCTAAGAAACCACTTACGAAGTTCACTCACTTACATCTCTCAGTCGCAAAGGGTGTCACCGGTGGCAAAGAGATTGTTGTTGATGCCGTCGCTGCAGAGATCGCTGACGAAACTGAAGAAGTCGACGACGGAGAAATTGACAAGCTATACGTTGGGATGAAGAAGTCGGCGATGTCGGCAACAAAAGGTTTGGGGAAATCATAACCATTCACCCCTTGATCGCACAAATCAGGATCTAAACCTTTTACCTTGGCTGCACAAATCCAGACCTGTGACCAGAAGCTTCATCGGTTCATCTATGTCTATTACAAAGTGCTAAGGAGGAGTTTGGTTTTGTCAAGATATGGGTCGTCTTACTTTTCCTTGTGAAGAAGAATATTTTCTCTCTCTAACATCCTTCATCAGATCAATGAAATTGGAGAGTTAATTAATTCAAGGAAGAATTTTTGATAAGTCCATTATAGCATATTTCTAACCCACCCAGTCCACTTCTAAAGTTTCTAACACCTCTAGTCCACTAAAAATTTCAATGACAAAAATAACCTATATAAAAGAAACAAGGGCCTTGTTTGGCTAATACAAAAAATACATTTTTTCATTTTTTTCCATTTTATTGCAACCACATAACCACCACCACCACCACCATCATAATGACCACCACCACGTCGCCGCCACCACCACTCCTCCACCACCTCCATCACCACCACCACCACCACCACCACTCCATCACCATCACCGCCACCAACACCACTGAAATTATCTGATGCACTACAAAGTCCCAGAGGGGGGGTGAATGGGACGACCGATTTAAATTAACTCAACCTCCAACTTAAACAATTCAAGTTACTATCCAAACTCCATGCCAATGCTATCCAAATTAATAATATAAGTTAAGAGCAATTATTCTAAAGAACGCAAATACCGAGATATACGTGGAAACTACTTAGGGTCAATCACACCCTAAGCTTAAAACCACGGCCTAACTACCAAAGTTGCTATAGATCAAAAGGTTTACAAAGTGCTAAGAGAGGAATAACAACTTTACCCCAAAAGCTTATCCTAACTCCACCACTTTGATGTAGCTCCCCGAACTCCTTCTTGATCCCATAGCCACCACGAGTCCAACGCCTCGATCTCTGTTCACCACGGCTCCGGTATCATCCGGCCAAGTAGTATCATAGGCATGAAAGTATGGATTTTGTAAAGTGAAGATTTTTATGCAAAAGAATCAAACTAGAGAGAATACATGAATCAAGAAAGTATTTCTCTAGATTGAACAAAGATGATTGAATGCTAGATTCAAATCATCCAAATGCAAATGAAAGCACAAGAGCAAAAGAGATAATGTTTTCTCTCTCTAAAGTGGGCTATTGTTATCTCTTCTTGCCCTAGAAAAATGAAAATCAAGCTTATATATGGCCAAGCAAGAAAAATCCTGGAGAGCCCTCTAAAGGCGCTCTTAGCACGCGTACAAGGGCCTTACTCGGCTAAGGCACTACTAAGGCTCTCTTAACACGCGTGCAAGGGCCTTAGTCTGGTAAGGCGCTGCTAAGGCGCTGCTAAGGCGCAAGCACTTAAAAAGGCCTTAGACAAAATTTCCCTTCAAATAAAACATGGCCAATAATATAAGGTTAGTGCATAAATGATATTTCATAAAAGATTAAGACACCGAATAGCTTTAATGATGCATGGAAAAATATTAAGCTAAATGCACATGAGATGCATATACCTTTCCAAGCAAAATGCACGGCACGGCCTTCGTGATCAACTCTTGAACCAACGGGCGGAGTATCTAATCTAGACAAAATAAAATCACCTCCCAACCCAAATGGAAAAAGAATAAATACAGACTCCAACGGTTTGTCGCATCCGGAAATCGCCAATTACATTAACAATCTCCCCCTTTGGCATTTCCGGGACAAAACCGTTCCAACAAAAACTCATTACAAGGAAACAAATTCTAGAATGCTAGAGAACCATCTAAAAACTCTAACAACCTAGAAACCAAAAGCTTCCATATAAATCAAAATGATCCTGCAAAAGATAACTCAACCAAAGCAACAAGCATGCATAGATATATGACAGCAGTAAGGATTTAGCGCAACGGAAATCAAATTACCAAGAGAAGCTATCATATTTAAAGCAATGCTAATGGAAGAGAAAGAGCAATATAGGCATTTAAGGTAGAGATAAAACGACCTTAGCCACGGCCGCGCATATTAACATAAACCATATGCCCTACCATGGGCACCAACAAGCAACATAGCAAACGTCCCAGTAAGTCTAACTAACCTCTCCCCCTTTTTGTCACGGAAAGGCAAAAGGCCACACAAAAATGGAGAAGAGCCAATAAAGCAAGAGGATGTTTTCAAGTCTCCAATGAAGACTAAAAGAAGAAAACTATCCAACTACGATACTTTCCTCCTTTTTTTTTTTTTTTTTGAAACCAACACACAAGAAAGGACCACAAAGGCCCAACATTCCCCATGTCACCAAATATTAACTCCCCCTCACTAAATGCCTACACAAAATGAACACACACGCAATCACAAGGCATTATAAACCGGGCACGCACAAAATACAAATTTCCAAAATATCAAACCCAAGCATACCCAAGCTTAAGGTGAGAAATTGCTCGATAAATGGGCTTTTAAACTCAAGGGTACCAAGGATATATAACAAAGAGCAAATCATTCAATGCTACTATCCAAACCACAAGCAATGAACTAATTATTAAAACCCATTGAGTCCAGATCCGAGAGATTAACAACTTTCACACAGATTTTCAGCTTTTTGAGAATAGATATCCGTATACGAAGCACGAGCTTCATCATTAACAAAGAACTTGTAACCGACTCGGGACTCGGAGGGTTGGGTCCACGGTTTCGGAGCAGCACGAGATGAGGAACCACCAGCCATGGCAGAAAAAGGCTGTGATTTCTAAGAGAATGGGATGAGAACACTTACCGAAAGGTGAATACATCACCCAAAGCAGAGATGAGGCCCTAGATGAGAAGCCCTTAACAGATACGAACAACGGCCATAGAGCTCCTTAAGGACCTTAACCCATCTGAAAACCCTAGTGAGAGAAGTGGATAAGGTTCAAATGAATTAAAATAATCGGCTGGAAAATATATACCCAGGCAATGTACGCGCACTACTGAGGCGCTGTAAACACGCGAGAAAGGGCGCCGAAGGAGATGAGATTCTCTACGGTTGTGCGAAGGGAGAACACGGACAGGTGGGGCGAGATGAACGACTGTGATAAGCTGATTTTGGACGCGCCACGAACACCCTATAAATTCGCGACCTAGTGCGGTAAAAATGCTACAAGTTGGCAAACACTCAATAAACGCCCCTACTCTCTGAACCTTGTCCAATCTTTTTCCTGCTGAAGAGGGCAACTGCGCTACTAAAGCCCTGTTGAGGCCCGTACTCTCTGAATCTCCCAAAATTATAGTGAATCAGGCCCTTACTCTCTGAATCTCCCAAAATTATAGTGAATCAAAAACCTGCTAGGATGGGCAGCCACCCAACTAAGGCTTTCTAAAGGCTCCCGCTCTCTGAATTCTCAAACACAACAGGAGTAAAATGAATGCCTAGCCCAAAATTTAGTTAAGGCACAAAAAACAGAAATAACAGGAAATACTTGAACTAATTACTCCCCCTCACATCAATGCTCCCCCTTACTAAAATGCCCAAATAAAATATGATCATGCAAGCATCCAAAAGCATTCTAAAAATCAAGCACACACAGAAAATAGAAATTTCCAAAGTATCATGCTCAAGTATAACATGGAATTTCATTGAAATTGAGAGAGAAGCAATAATGACACCAAAATGATAACATAAAGCTTAAACATAACAGGAATATATTTTAAAGAGAATCATGTTTTTCAACAGAATTTCATGCTCTATGCTATCAAAGTGAACAAGTGAACTCTGTGAGGGTGGTGCGAGGCCCTTAAAAATGCCAAGGAATACTCAATATAATTCCCAAGGAGAATTCACACAAGGTTGATGAAAGAAGTCAAACCATAAGTCGTTTGGACCTAAAGACTTCACGCACAAATCCCATATCGCATTCTTATGGACCCAAGTGACTCACACACCTAGGATAGTGCAATGATTAGGTAGCCATTCGCCCGAGGTGCGAGATCTCATAAAGGAAAGGAGGTGCACTAGAGCAACAACCCCAAGTCTAGAATTGCATAAATAACGGAGGTGCACTAGAGCAACAACCCCAAAACTAGAACAGCATCATTTTTTTTAATTTTTTTTTTCAATTTTTTTTTGTATATATCATTTTTTTTTTTTACTACAAATGAAAGACAATAAGCAATAATCTCACTCTTTTATGCACCAAGGGAAGCTTTCACACTAATTCCTAGGCGGTCACTGGAGTAGAATCAATGGGGGAAAGCATCTAAAGGTAAACCTCAAACATTTGGTCAATCTAAGATCAAGACAAATAGAATTCAACCAAGAATCAAATCGAGAACCCTTAGACACCAAAAGGACTAAGCCCCAAGAGAGAGTGTACAAATAGTAGAGAGCATGAGATTCAAATGACATAATGAAACTCTTCACAATATAGGCAATTATGCATAGTTTTATGGGCTCATGAAGCGTCATCAAAGCTCAAAGCTCAATTCACATGAAAAGCCAAACTTATCCTTAAAACATGATACAAGGAGTATAGTCAACAAAAGCAAGCAATCATGCAGACAAGCAAGCACAGTCAAAAACAAAATGGAAAGTGATGCAGTCTAAAAACTAATGCAACAAACATAAGAAAAAATAAATAGACACGAAGATAAAAATGAAGAACGCGCATGTTTACTCTAAACACGTGTATGAAATGAACCACGCAAGAGTGACATGCAAACTACAACCAAACTTAAGCAAGAGGAGTAGAGCCCCTAAACTCCTTAGGAGTATCTAGAGGTTGAACAACACAAGAAACATGATCAACTTTCTTCCACACTTGATTAAGTTTGTTATGAACAAGAGATGCACCATTCATGTCCTTAGCAAGCAGAGTCAACTTATTGATCTCTTCTATAATATAAGAGGATTGAGTAGCAAGGCGATTCAATTGAGTAAGAAAGCTGCTATTCAGAGCCTTATGATGCACGAGAGTGGTATTTCGAGGTCTTCCCACATTGGTTTGACCAAGGACTACGCTTCGAGGAATAAAATGCTTTTGAGGTCTTTGAGTTTGACCTTAATTTCTTTTGAAGTTCTCTCCTCAAACGATGACAATTAGGACGAATGTGACCCTCAACACCACAATGGTGACACGTAAGCACTCTCTTCTTAAGAAACTCATTTATTATAGGTTTTGAGTTGATAGATGAATGTGAATTTGCTACGACCTTAGTACTCACGAGTGTTTCATTCACACAAGACTTAGCGTTGCTAGAAGAGGAATGATTCATTATAGTTTTAGCACTCACAAACGTGATTTTCTTCTTAGGCTCACTAGACTCCTATTTAAAGGAAGGTGGATCTATGAAACCTAGACCACTCTTGTCTCTAAATGTGCGTGTCATCTCAGCAATCCTAGAGGCTCCACAATCATTTCTCTTAATAGCTTCACTTGCCTCACTAAGGTCTCTTTCAAGCTCACAAATCCTAGACTTAGCTTTCTCAAGTTCTCTCAATCCTTCTAACCTCTCTTTCTCTACAATGGCAAATTTATCGACTAATTTGGCATTATACTTCTTAAGCTCATCTAATTCTTGAGATGTATTGGTTAGATCTTCCCTAAGGGACATTTTCTCTTTCTCCACTATCTTAAGGCTAGTTTCCAACTCTTTCTTTCTCTTTCCTTGTTTCATAAAGTCTTCATACATTAGGTCATAGGCCTCATGAATGGATTCTATCTCAAATTCCTCTCCTTCATTATCAACATTTCTAGCTATCTTCATTTCGGCACTAGACTTATCACTCTCAATGCTCTCAAGACTAGAAGAGGAGGAAATGGACAAGAGTTTAGGAGAAATAGGTGAGTCAACGGTAGCCACTAGCACGGAGGCACTAGAATTCCATTCACCTCCTATTTGAAAACCACTCTCACTATCATCATCTCCACTATCATCATCCCACGTGACTTTAAGACCCTTTTTCATCTTTTTCTTGAGGGTGTTAGCGCACTCGGATTGAATATGCCCAAAACCATGACATTCATGACCTTGGATTCCTTGTGGCTTTCTAGACTTGTCAAACGATGGCCTCTTATCATCATTTCCTAGAGTGTTTTTCATAAGATTAGACGAAGGTTTATGGGACTTACCTGGGTTGTTCCTTCTATTAAAAAACTTCTTAAATTTTTTAGCAAATTTAGTAATCTCTTCATCACTCAAATCATCATCATCTTCACAAGTCTCTGAGGTGTCCTCATGGGCGGACTTAAAAGCTATACCGGTACTAGACTTAGAGGGTTTGAAATCGGAGAGGTGGTTAATCTCAAAGATTTGAAGTTTTCCTACAAGCTCGGCAAAGGTCAAATTGTCAACATCTGGACGCTCTTCTATGGCAGTGACCTTAACCCTAAACCTCTCGGGAAGAGACCTAAGGATTTTGCGACATAGTTTGAGATCGGAGAGAGGTTCACCTAGACTATGAAAAGTGTTAACAATTTCGGTTAGCCTAGAGATGAAACTATCAAAGTTTTCCTCGTCATGCATTTTAAGTTGCTCAAATTTCGTGGTGCACATTTGAAGCTTAGACACTCTAACTGTCTCTATTCCCTCATGAGATGTACGAAGTATTTCCCAAGCCTCTTTGGCCGTGACACAAGAGGAAATACGTGTGACTTCGTTTCTAGACATAGCACCAAAGATGGCACCTAAAGCACGGGCATTAGCCTCACAACTTGTATTATCACTAGAATTCCACTCGGACTCCTTTTTCGCTCTAATCACCTTAGTGGTGGCATCCTCGATTGTAGGTTCTTCGTAACCATACAGAACAGACCTCCAAACCCTAATGCCTTGAGATATTAAAAGATTTTTCATTTTTGTTTTCCAAAGAGCATAGTCACTTCCATCAAAATAAGGTGGTCAAAAATTAGAAGCACCCTCCATCAGGGAATCTCTATCCATAGTGCAAAAGCCGGATCTACTCAGGCAATTATACCAACAAAGAGCAGCCCGCTCTCATTTCAATTGAAATTATCTGATGCACTACAAAGTCCCAGAGGGGGGGTGAATGGGACGACCGATTTAAATTAACTCAACCACCAACTTAAACAATTCAAGCTACTATCCAAACTCCATGCCAATGCTATCCAAATTAATAATATAAGTTAAGAGCAATTATTCTAAAGAACGCAAACACCGAGATATACGTGGAAACTACTTAGGGTCAATCACACCCTAAGCATAAAACCACGGCCTAACTACCAAAGTTGCTATAGATCAAAAGGTTTACAAAGTGCTAAGAGAGGAATAACAACTTTACCCCAAAAGCTTATCCTAACTCCACCACTTTGATGTAGCTCCCCGAACTCCTTCTTGATCCCATAGCCACCACGAGTCCAACGCCTCGATCTCCGTTCACCACGGCTCCGATATCATCCAGCCAAGTAGTATTATAGGCATGAAAGTATGGATTTTGTAAAGTGAAGATTTTTATGCAAAAGAATCAAACTAGAGAGAATACATGAATCAAGAAAGTATTTCTCTAGATTGAACAAAGATGATTGAATGCTAGATTCAAATCATCCAAATGCAAATGAAAGCACAAGAGCAAAAGAGATAATGTTTTCTCTCTCTAAAGTGGGCTATTGTTATCTCTTCTTGCCCTAGGAAAATGAAAATCAAGCTTATATATGGCCAAGCAAGAAAAATCTTGGAGAGCCCTCTAAAGGCGCTCTTAGCACGCGTACAAGGGCCTTACTCGACTAAGGCACTACTAAGGCTCTCTTAACATGCGTGCAAGGGCCTTAGTTTGGTAAGGCGCTGCTAAGGCGCTGCTAAGGCGCAAACACTTAAAAAGGCCTTAGACAAAATTTCCCTTCAAATAAAACAAGGCCAATAATATAAGGTTAGTGCATAAATGATATTTCATAAAAGATTAAGACACCGAATAGCTTTAATGATGCATGGAAAAATATTAAGCTAAATGCACATGAGATGCATATACCTTTCCAAGCAAAATGCACGACACGGCCTTCGTGATCAACTCTTGAACCAACGGGCGGAGTATCTAATCTAGACAAAATAAAATCATCTCCCAACCCAAATGGAAAAAGAATAAATACAGACTCCAACGGTTTGTCGCATCCGGAAATCGCCAATTACATTAACAACCACAACCACTACGCCCCCACCACCACCTCCACCACCAATCTGCCGCCGCTGCCGCTACCACCACCACCACGCCACCGCCGCGACCACCAGCACAACGCCGCCACCTCCACCACAATTACCACCACCACCAAACCGCCACCCCACCACCATTCCAACACCACCACCATCGCCACCGCTATCACTCCACCACCACACCACGACCACCACAATGTCGCCGCCACCACCACCACAACGCCACCACCTCCACCATAATTACCACCACAACCACCATCACCACTACCGCCGCCGCCACCATCATTACTCCACCACCACCACCGAAATGACAACCACCATGCTGCCACCACAACCACCACCACTCCACCACCACCACCACCCCCACCACGACGAAGACGCCACTACCAGCACAATGACCACCACCATGCCGCCACTACCACCACCACCACCACCACTACCACCGCCACCACAATGACGACCACCATGCCACCGCCACCATCACTACTGCCCCCACCACCACTACTCCACCATCACCAACACTACCACCACGCCGCTGCCATCACTCCACCACCACCACTTCTTCTTTGGTAAGTCACATTCCTTTTGGGTCACACTTGCTTTTCTGATGTCTCATTGGCGTTAGTGTTTTAAGAAAATAATTTGCAGTTTAAAAGTGCAAATTTGCAGTTTAAATTTTCATTGGTGTTAGTGTTTATTTAATAATTTGCAGTCAAAATTTGTGTGTAGACTACAAATTTGCACTATTAGACTGCAAAATTTAACGAAAGTGTATTTATTTGCAGTCTAAAAGTACTATAAATTTGCAGTCTAAATTTTCTAAGGCATTGGTGTTCAATTAACAAATTTACAGTTTAAAACTACAAATTTGCAGTCTAAATTTTTGTCTAGACTGCAAATTTGCACTTTTAGATTGCAAAGTTTATGAAAGTGCATTTATTTGCAGTCTAAATTTTTTTTGGCATTGGTGTTCATTTAACAAATTTGCAGTCTAAATTCTCATTGGCGTTAGTGTTCAGTTAATAATTTACAGTCTAAATTTTTGTATAGACTGCAAATTTACACTTTTAGACTGCAAAGTTTACGAAAGTGTAAATTTGCAGTCTAAATTCTCATTAGTGTTAGTGTTCATTTAATAATTTGTAGTCACAATTTGTACGTATTGCTAATTTACACTTTTAGACCATTAAATTTATGAAAGTGCCTTTATTTGCTGTCTAAAAATGCAAATTTGCAGTCTAAATTTTTTTTGGCATTGATGTTCATTTAACAATTTGCAGTCTAAAAGTGCAAATTTATAATCTAAATTCTCATTGGTGTTAGTATTTATTTAACAATTTGCAGCCTAAAATTGTATGTAGACTGCAAATTTTGCACTTTTAGACTGCAAAATTTTCAAAAGTGCGTTTATTTGCAGTCTAAATTTTCTCTGGTGTTGGTGTTCAATTAACAAATTGGCAGTCTAAAAGTGCAAATTTGCCGTCTAAATTCTCATTGCCGTTACGTTCATCTAATAATTTGCAGTCTAAATTTTTGTGTAGACTGCAAATTTAAACTTTTAGACTACAAAGTTTATGAAAGTGCCTTTATTTGTATTCTAAAAGTGCAAATTTGCAATCTAAATTTTCTCTTTGCAGTCTAAAATCTCATTGGCGTTAGTGTTCATTTAATAATTTGCAGTCTAAATTTGTGTGTAGACTGCAAATTTGTACTTTTATCCTGCAAAGTTTATGAAAGTGCCTTTATTTGCAGTCTAAAATTATAAATTTGCAGTCTAAATTTTCTCTGGCATTGGTGTTCAATCAACAAATTTGCAGTCTAAAAGTGCAAATTTGCAGTCTAAATTCTCATTAGTGTTAGTGGTCGTTTAATAATTTGCAGTCTAAATTTTTGTGTCATTAGCGTTAGTGTTCGTTTAATAATTTGTAGTCTAAATTTTTGTGTAGACTGCAAATTTACACTTTTAGACTGCAAAGTTTACGAAAGTGCCTTAATTTGCAATCTAAATTTTTTCTGGGGTTGGTGTTCGTTTAACAAATTTTCAATCTAAAAGTGCAAATTTACAGTCTAAATTCTCATTAGCTTTTGTGTTCATTTAATAATTTGCAATCTAAATTTTTGTGTAGACTGTAAATTTACACTTTTAGACTGCAAAGTTTACGAAAGTGCCTTTATTTGCAGTCTAAAAGTGTAAATTTGTAGTCTAAATTTTCTCTGGCGTTGGTGTTTAATTAATAAATTTGCAGTCTAAAAGTACAAATTTGCAATCTAAATTGTCATGGGCGTTAGTGTTCGTTTAATAATTTGCAATCTAAAAGTGTAAATTTGCAGTCTAAATATATAACGAAAAGTATGTATAGTGCATTTGGTCATTGTGGTGGTGGCGTGGTGGTGGTGGTCATCGTGGTGGTAGTGGTGGAGGTGGTGGTCGGGGCGGGGTGGTAGTGGAGGTGGTGGTTGTGGTGGAGGTAATTATGGTGGAGGTTGCGCCATTGTGGCGGCGGCGGCGGCGTGATGGTTGAGGTGGTGGTGGGGGCGTGATGGTGATAGAAGTGGTGGGAATGGTGGAGCAGTGGTGGTGGTGGAGATGGTGGTGGGGGCATGGCGGTGGTGCTGGCGGCACCGTTGTGGTGGTGTTAGAGGCGGCGGAGGTGGCGGCGCTGTTGTGGTGGTGGTAGCGGCATTGTGGTGGTAGGGGGGGCATGGTAGTGGTCGAGGTGGTGGGGGTAGTGGTGGAGATGATGGTGGGGGCGTGGTTGTGGTGGTGGTGGAGTGGTGGTGGTAATTATAGTGGAGGTTCCGGCAATGTGGTGGTGGTGGCAGCGGCATGGTGGTTGAGGTGGCGGTGAGGGCGTGGTGGTGGTGGCGGCGTCGTGTTGGTGTGGTGGTGGGGTTGGGGGCATGGTGGTGGTGGAGTGGCGGTGGTGGCTGCGGCATTGTGGTGGTGGTGGTGGTCGGGGCGTGGTGGTGGTGGAGCGGTGGTGGTGGTGTAGATGGTGGTTAGGGCAGCATTGTGGTGGTGGTGGCGGCGGCCTGTTGGTTGTGGTGGAGGTGGTGGTGGTGGAGCGGTGGTAATTGTGGTGGAGGTTGCGGCATTGTGGTGATGGTGGTGGTAGTGGTGGCGGCGGCGGCGACGTAGTGGTTGAGGTGGTAGCGGGGGCGGCGTTGTGGTGACGGTGGTGGTGGTGGTGGATGTGGTGGTGGGGGCGTGGTGGTGGTGGTGGTTGCGTCATGGTGGTAGTGGTGGTTTGGTGGCAGCGTGGTGGTGGTAATTGTGGTGGAGGTTACGGCATTGTGGTGGTGGCGGCGTGATGGTTGAGGTGGTCGTGGGGATGTGTTGGTGGCTGTGGTGGTGGTGGTGGTTGTGGTGGCGTGGTGGTGGTGATGGTGGAGGCGGCGGTAGTGGTGGTGGTTGTGTAAAGTTTAATGAAGGGACAATTTTGTCTTATTAAAAAATGAAGTGGACCTAAAACTTTAAAAAAAGTAATGGGTTGGACTAAAAATGTTTTGTTAATATGAGGTGGATTGAACATGTTACAAAATCCTATAATGGACCTTACAACAATTCTTTATTAATTCAATGCAATGGCTTTTTTTTCTTCTCGCTTAGAATTGGAGAGTAGCTATTTGCACCCCGAGAATTCACACCCGCCAAAGGTGCACCAGGGCTAAATTCACACACCCAAGAAAATTTACGGCCACAAAGACAGATATAATTGGTGGTGTAAACAGAGAGGATTTTTAATTGAATCAATCAATCATGTAAGTTTTTTTTCTTATCTTAATTCTAAATTCAATCGAATTGATTCGATCGTCATATGTGTTTAAACGTATGTATCAATGGAATTCTATAATTACACTATTTTGTTTTCTTTTGCGTTTGTCTTCTATTAGCCACTGAAAGTAAAGTAGAATTTGGGTGTGAATCCTAATTTGGGAGTGTGAAAAGTGTAGATGAGATGTGAATTATGTCATTTTTGAAGATGTGAATTCTTTATTTGTGTGTGAATTGGCTTTTTCGAATGTGTGAATTCTTCTGTTCGGTGCGAATTGTGTCTTTTTTCAAAGATGTAAAGTCTGGTGGTGTGAATAGTGCAAAAGGGTGTAAATTCTGAGAGTATAAATTCTACAAAGAGGTGTAAATTCTTGCAAAATAGTGTGAATTCTGTAAAGGGATGTAAATTCAAGGAGTGTGAATTCTTGTACAGGAGTGTGAATTTTGCAAAGAGGTGTGAATTCTCGGGAATGTGAATTCTGAGGGTGTGAATTCTCTGAGGTATGAAATCTTTAGGGGTATGAATTCTTCGGAAAGGTGTGAATTTTGCAAAGAGGTGTGAATTTTCGGGGATGTGAATTCTGAGTGGTGTGAATTCTGGGGGTTGTGAATTTTTGGAGGTGTGAATTCTTCAACTGTAAAAAGTAACAAAGATAAAATAGTAAAAGCATCTTTAAAAAGAGTCTTGACAGTACAGCATTGACAAAAAAGGGTTGACATGGAACCCCTCCTAAAAAATGGGACCAGCCTGTCATTTCCAAAAAAAAAAAAAAGGAATTTTTCAAAGTCCTTAAACGACATCATTTTTCTTACATAACTTTTCAAAGCCCGCCTAAATGAGTACCAGCCAGCCCACGTGAAAATTCAAACCACACGCCTAAATGGGTAGGTTTTTTATCTTGCCGCAAGAGTGAGATCATTTATCTCATTTTTTTTCGCGCTAAAGTTTTTTATCACGCTACAAGGGTGAAGTTGTTTTTCTTTTATCACGCCGTAAGAGCGATATCTTTTATTCTGCGCTAAAATCTACTTTTTATCTTAGCTTTGAACTTAAACTAAGATAAAAAAATTTAAGCATCACTTTTTATCACAGTTTCACTGAGAATCGTAATCTTTTTGAATCATCTTAATATGACCCGTATTTATTATTGTAATAGTGCCATCTCAAAAATAATCCAAATCGTACCTTACCATGTCCCAGCATTTAAAGACATTAGTTGATTAGTCCTCTGGTTACCAACCCATTTTTCCTTTCAAGTTCATTAATTTTCTATGGTATGATAGTTATTTGATTGTGAAAGAGGAAAACACTACCCACGTCAGTCACGTGTCCTCTTTGAAGCCACTCCAGTTTCCAACTTCTCAGGCTTATGCTCCCTTTGAACTATAAAACATTGGAAATTCCCTCCCACCTTTTCTCTTTTATCTCGCAATAGGAGCGAAATCCTTTATCTTATATTTTTCCGTCCTAAAATCTTTTATGACGCCACAAGGGTGAGGTCTTTTCTCTTTTATCTCACCACAAGAGCGAGATCTTTTATCTAATTTTTTTCTGCCCTATAATCTTTTATCACGCCGCAAGAGCGAGGTTGTTTTTCTTTTATCTTGCCACAAGAGCGAGGCCTTTTATTCCGCACTAAAATTCACTTTTTATCTCAGCTTTGAACTTAAACTGAGATAAAAAAAATTAAGCATCAATTTTTATCATACTTTCACTGAAAAACCGTAATCTTTGTAAATCTCCTTAATGTGCTCCTTATTTATTTTTGTAATAGTGCCATCCCAAAAATATTCCAAATCGTACCTTACCATGTACCAGCATTTAAAGACATTTGTTGATTAGTCATCTGGTTACCTGCCCATTTTTTCTTCCAAGTTCATTAATTTTCTCTGGTATGACAGTTATTTGATTGTGAAAGAGGAAAACACTACTCACGTCAATCACGTGTCCTCTTTGAAGCCACTCCAGTTTCCAACTTCTCAGGCTTATGCCCCCTTTGAACTATAAAACTTTGGAAATTCCCTTCCACCTTCTTTTCTTTTTTATCTCGCTACATGAGTGAGATCTTTTATCTCATTCTTTTTCCGTCCTAAATTTTTTTATCACGCCACAAGGGTGAGGTCTTTTCTTTTTTATCTCGGCACAAGAGCGAGATCTTTTATCTCATTTTTTTCTGCCCTAAAATCTTTATCACGCCACAAAGGCGAGGTTGTTTTTCTTTTATCTCGCTGCAAGAGTGAGGTGTTTTATTCCGTGCTAAAACCCACTTTTTATCTCAGCTTTGGACTTAAACTGAGATAAAAAAATTTAAGCACCACTTTTTATCACGTTTTCACTGAAAACCATGATCTCTGTGAATCTCCTTAGTATAACCTACATCTATTATTGTAGTAGTGAAAACTGGTGGGGACATGGTTCAGACAAATTCTCCCAGATTTTTATTTAATTGGCAAATTTGCTTTACCATAAATCAGTCAAATCTATAATTAATAGAATGATAACTACTTGCACTAATGTCAGCCAAGTTTGGTTTATGTACCTAGTCAAAATTTAGGGAAATAATTTTTCAAAAACACCCGGCCCCGCACTCTCATTCAAATTAATGTCTCGTAAGCACATAAACTCAAAAAAATTCCAATTAAACACTTTGGAGTTGTAAAAAAAGATAGAATTAGAGCCCATCATCAACCTCCGTCAATAATTCGACTGAATAATCTGATGTGTCTATTTTCCCCTCCGTCAAAAAGTTTGACATGTTATGTGTCAATTAGACTCCCATGTTGGCATATCCAAGTACCAAACCCAAACATAGTGGATGTTATGTTATGAAACTAGTAGAAGTAAACTTTTATTTACAGTCTCTGCATTACTTGGCTGTTAACCATGCTAGGGAAAAAAAAAAAAACGAGAACTCCACTTTGACCCCTTGTGGTTTAGATCATGTGAAGATACACCCTCTACGGTTTACAAGTGTACAATGACACCCCAGTGGTTTGTGAAGTGTGCACATAACACCCAATTTCGTCCATAATAACGTCAAGTTTGACAGGCACGCATCGATAGCCCGATATGCTCTCAGCTTCTCCCTTGATTCATCTTCTTCGTTGAATCTAACCAATCTATCCCATGTACTAAAAATTGGATCCGAACCATTGATATTGTTCAATTTGACGAGTATTATATCCATACCAAATTCAAGTAGATTGACAGTGAAAACCTCATGATCGAATCGAATTTATTATGAAGGAAATTTGCAAATTTAAATTTATCATTCATCTTAACAAGAATTGGATCACTGAGTTATTGATGTATGATCGAGTTGATTTTTTTTTTTTATAGAGATGCTCTATTATATGATTAATAAATTATGAACGGCTTGGATTCGATTTTTGTTAGATTCAAGAGACGTGTGAAATACGCCACCGTTAAAATAGAGGGAATTGGGTGTTATGTGCCACCTTCACAAACCACATAAGTGTTATTGCAAACTTTTGAACTAAGAGAGGTGTATCCGCACATGACCCAAACCACAAGGGGTCAAAGTGAACTTTACCCAATAGAAAAGTGCTAATTTTTACTTTTTCAAGAAACAAGCAACAATAGAAATTACCCACACAATAATCTATATTACAAAGGCGACTTCTAGCAAAGATTGCGGGCATCCCCACATCTTGCCGAGTGGCCTTACATGTTTTTTTTTTTGGAACGGAGGAACACCTCTACAGTCAGGCCATTAAATAGACCCAACTGCGTAATCCAAATCTCCGGGGGAGCTAGCGCGGCCACATCAGTCACGGTCCCCCACTTACTTCAAAATACTCATCTTGTACGCAGAGAATCGAACCCCAAACCTTAAAGAGTACTTCAAAAACCTAGGTATCCGCCTGAACCACTGGGGCAACAACTGCCTTACTTACAATTTAACATAGTCAAAGTTCAACGCCAATGACTAAAATCTAAACCGATAATGTGAACCAAAAATCGAAACCTCAAGACTATCTTTTAAAATTTCTGCACACTTTTAAACTTCATCCTACCATCTCATTTCATACATGGAATCATTTGTTGTTTGAGATTTGTTTCCGGTGTTACGTTAGTAGGAACTAGGAAGCTTCTTTGGCCAAGCAAAACTGGTGGCTAATAACATTTGCTTTACCTTGAACCAATCTAGGGTTTTATCTATTGCTCTGCCTGTTCCTCCATCCTAGTCAGCTCCTCGGTTTCGAAAGCCTCCAAGGTGTACATCTCATCCTAATCATCTACAAAGTCTGACACATTATACCATCGTCGCCCCTAATATAATATGTCAGGGTCATCAAAGGTAACACCGTGAGTTATGGAGCTCAGTAGGAAAATCCCTAACCCGCTAACCCATAATTATAAACAACGGGGCATAAAAGTGGTATACTAGCTCATATAAATTCAACAATTTCAAAATAGCACATACATATTCAATAGTTTCTGAATAAGCAGTTAACAATAACACATGCACATTCACTATTCAACTGGCATCAGTGTCCGTGTAATCTGAATTTCTCCTACGCAATATTTTCGTAGACCGTGTCTAATTTTTTAATATCGATTCCACTTTTCATTTTTTTCAAATCAACATTTCCAAAATCATTTTTATTTTTATTTTGAAATAAAATACACCTCCAATGAGACTACCAAGTCCGGCTCTATTGGCAATACACACACACAATGGGCTACCAAGTCCGACCATATTGCGGTCGTAAAAAAATCCATACACACAATGGGCTATCAAGTTCGGCCACACTGCGGTTTCAAAAATCCATACACACAATGGGCTACCAAGTCCGGCCATATTGCGGTCGTAAAAAAATCCATACACACAATGGGCTAACAAGTTCGGCCACACTGCGGTTTCAAAAATCCATACACACAATGGGCTACCAAGTCCGGCCACACTACGGTCGCAAAAATCCATACACATACAATGAGCTACCAAGTCCGGCCACATTGCGGTTTTAAAAAATACATACATACAGTGGGCTACCAAGTCCGGCCACACTGCGGTTTCAAAAATCCATACACACTTCGGCCACATTACGGTTTCAAAAATCCATACACACAATGGGCTACCAAGTCGGGCCACTACAGTTTCAAAAATCCATACACACACAATGGGCTATCAAGTCTGGCCACATTACGGTTTCAAAAATATTTTCTTTTTTTTAAAAACATGTCTTTTCATTAGCAACACCCTACGTGTCATGTTTCTAGACTTCCTCAATTTTTGTGTCTTGTTTTCATGCTAGGACTCCGCGGCCAAACTTTCCACATAAGAATACTATATACGGTGTCTCGTAAACATGCATTATTGATCATAATCTTGAAACTAAACTAGAATAATTAAAATAAAGAACAAAATCATCCAAGTCTATGATATTTTTCATGCTTAATCCATCGACTAGTCTATAAATTTAACAAGATATGCACATAACTCAACATCAAGACAAGTAAATTAAGACTAAAAACATGTATACATACTCATAACCTCTTTCAAATAGAATCTAAGTAACCATGCTACCAATCAAACTATTATTTCAAAAATCTGTTCTTTCTTCCTTTAAGGGAAGTTCAAAATAACATATTTTTCTTGGGTTAATAAGTCGTTAATTTCCACCAAAAATCATTTTCTAAATTTTGGTGGATTATGTTTGACATAGAAATAACCAGGAAAGTTCAAGGTCGGACAAGTTCAGTTAGAATCACTATTCCTTTCTTAGTCGACTCGAAGCCAAACTTGTTGACGAACTTTTGAAGGTGTTAGCCTCGGGTTACTCCACAGTCGTAAAAACGATCGTAAAGCATAGTGCCACAAAGATGGACACCTTTGGAGTGGAAACCACTCATTAGACTAGTAGTTTTAAGAGCTAATAATTAAGCGTACTTATTCATAATCATTCCAAAAAAATTAAGGTAACCATGCTACCAATCAAACTATTTTAAGTACTTTCACTTAGCATGCATTTTTATAAACACAATAAAATATAATTAAATTTTACTGGGGGAAAGTAAGTAGAAATATTCTGCCATATATAACTAATATTTTTACTAGCGAAAATTAGTAGAGATATTTTTCTTAGTCATATTTTATTTTAAAACATAAGTTTTCTAGCTATTCTTTCACACATTTCAAACATAAAAAGTAACATACAAATTTTTTATATTTAGAGATAGTGAGTACGGAAAATCTACCGTTCTTCTTGGCAGATGGTATGACTACGGAAAAGAAAGTACGTCGGCTTACGGAAGGTGAATGTGGCTATCGAACGAAGTGATTTCTTACGGTAAGCTTATGGTAGCTTCGAAAGAGGAAAAAAAAAGACTTTCTTTTTTTCTCGAAACTAAATCTAGACTAAACTACTAAATTTTTTGGATCGAGAGGGTGGTCGGGTGGTTGTTTGGTGGCGGCTTTGGTTGAGTTTCTTGAAGAACTCAAGAATAAGGGAAGAACTCTAAGAACTACTTCAAGAACACGAAAATTTTCTAGAGAGAAGTTGGAGGAATTGAAAGTGTGAGTTCAAGGCAAGAGTGGGGTGCTATTTATAGCAAACATTGAGCTCCCCCTCCCTCTCTCCTAGCCTCGCTCTCTCTCATTTATTTTGCTCTATTGTTTTGTCAAATCTTGGCTTTAAACATGCCATAGCCTTTCCTTACTTGTCATTTTTATTTTAGGTCAAAATCTAGGTTATTATGAAGGGTTTTGGTCTTGTCTTGTTTAGGAGGGTTTGCTTGCAAGAAAGAAGAAAATAAATGGTTAGGGTTATGTTTAAAGTAGCATAAAATGGTTTACTTGTCTTACACTCAAATGTGTAAGACAATGATCACCCCCCTCTCTCTTTTAGCCGAAAATTCCCTTTCTTTTTTTTTTCTTTTAGTCTAAGTCTAGGTTTGCATGCATGAACACCTACGAAAATCTAGGAAAGTTATTTTGAAGAGTAATTAGGTTCAAGTCTATTATTTCAAGGCTTGCATGCATGAACACCTACAAAAATCTAGGAAAGTTATTCTTGAAGAGTAATTAGGTTTAAGTCTTGCACACAAGGTAAGAATCATGGCATTCTAAGGTAGCCTTTAAGTTACTTTCTAGGTTCTTATTACCCTAATTGGTTAGTCTTACACACAAAGTAAAAATGATGGCTATAATACTTATTAACTTTAAACATGAAAGCTAGGAAATCATGGCTAAGGTTGCTTGAAGGCTTAGGTTAGCTTAGTTGGTCAAGTAAGATAAAAGTTGGAAGGCTTTTAGGCTTTTGAAAATGACTTGTCAATACAAAAAAAATGAATAAGGCTTCAAATTAGCCTTTCTAAGAAATTTTAGGGTTATATATGTACATTCATGCCAAGGTTACATGTAGAAAGGAAAAAGGAAGTGATGATGGCTTACATTGAAGAGACCATTCAATGAAAAATATGATTAAAGATTTTCAAAATGTGTGAAATAGCCTTTTAATGTATGAAGGTGCCGTCAC
Source organism: Rhododendron vialii (assembly GCF_030253575.1). NCBI lineage: Eukaryota > Viridiplantae > Streptophyta > Magnoliopsida > Ericales > Ericaceae > Rhododendron > Rhododendron vialii. The sequence continues at coordinate 24,128,049 of NC_080569.1, read as the reverse complement.
TACCATTCGATTACCAGTAGGGGAAACGAGTGAATTCCCAATCACTGTAGGATTGCATCAAGGGTCAGCCTTGAGCCTGTACCTTTTTGCATTAGTTATGGATAAACTGACTACACAATTTCAGGACGATATCCCATGGTGTATGATGTTTGCAGATGACATTGTCCTCGTCGATGAAACCGCTAGAGGTGTTAATATGAAACTAGAAATTTGGAGGGAAGTATTAGAGTCAAAGGGTTTTCGAATAAGTAGGAGTAAAACTGAGTATATGGTATATATGCAAGTTTAATGGTACAAGCAGTGCGCACGAAGAAATAGTGATGATCCTAGACTAGGTGATACCTAAGAGTGATCATTTTAGATACTTATGATCAATCATTAGTAGAGATGGAGAGATTGCCGATGATGTGACCCATAGGATTCAAGTGGGGTGGCTCAAGTGGAGGAGCGCTACTGGTGTACTGTGTGACAAGAGAGTACCCATAAAATTGAAGGAAAAATTCCATGGAACTGCCATTAGACCAGCGATGCTTTACGGGACAGAATGTTGGCCTATTGAAGCAATAGCTGAATAAGATGAGTGTAGCAGAAATAATAATGTCGAGGTGGATGTGTGGTAAGACTAGAAGAGACAGGATTAGAAATGAAACGGTTCGTGAGATGGTAGGTGTAGCACCCATAAAAGAGAAGTTGAGGGAAAATAGGCTAAGATGGTTTGGACATGTCTACCGTAGATCAGGAGACGCAGTAGTTAAGAGAGCAGATAGGATAGTTTTTGGTAGCAATGCTACGGGGAGGGATAGACCTAAATTGACATTAGATGCTGTGGTACGCAACGATATGAGTATAGTAGGTTTGTGTGAACAAATGGCTCTTGACAGAGTTCAATGGAGGAAAAGGATTCATGTAGCCGACCCCAAGTGATTGGGACTTAAGGCTTGGTTTGGTTTGGTTTGGTTAGAATCCAATTGGTTAGGCTAACTAATTGGTTGGAATCAAATTATCTTAGGAAAGGAAGGATTCCTAGCCGAGAAGATGAATTTATGAATTAATTCTAGACACCAATAAATATGCAAGGGTATAAATAAGTCCCTTTTCTTTGAAAGCATAAATAAGTCCCTTTGACCTTAGGAAATGACTAGTTAATTTTATATGAAGAAAACTTAATTTATAAGTCTAGAATTTAGTTATGAGGGATATTAGAAATTAAAAAGGAGGGATTATTAGAAATTAAAAATGAATTTTAAAAGCAATCCAAGTAATTAAAAAGGATTTAATGAAATTTTTATTTACCAAAAATCAGAGTTATTATAATAAAGACGGATGAAAAGAAAAGAAATTTACCAAGCAAAACCAAAAGTTAACTAAAAGAACTTATAAAATAAAAAAAAATCCCCCCAGAAATTTGGGATGTTACAAATCTTTAGTAGAATCCTACCTCTTTCTATCAATATTCTGTTCTTTCTTGATCAAATACTACTAGCAAACACTTTGCCTCTCCCCACCACACATTGTTGTGGGGTCTTTACAATTATCTCGAGCCCCACAGAAATGTATGATTGATGAGAGGCTTGGGCAGTAGCGGAGGTAACTAGTGGGGGGAATGGAACGTGCCACCCCCGTTTCAAAAAAAAAAATTTTTATAGTGTTGACCTTAAAATTAAAATTGTGAAATTGGTTGAGGCGTGTACCATGCCTTATGGACTCTCTCGCGCGAGTTTGATTTTCCCCGGCGGCAATTATTTTCCCTTTTTCAACACACTATGCTAGAAATGGTTATTTTTTCACAAATGTCTTTCGGACAAATATTTAGGTTGTCACAAAAATTGTCACTCATTATCTATGGCTCCAAACTGGCTTAGTTTTTACCGTCGTCGCTCCCCAAAGTATTAACGATAAGCAGTGGCGGAGTCAAAAATTTAACACAGATGGGGTACCTTTTTATCACAAACTAAAAAAAAACTTCACCATAAAGTATAATTAAAAAAGTACTAACCACAAAAATTCACCTCCTCCATGAGGCATAAAAGCTGTAGCATAATATTCCAAAAGTTTCTAAACATTAGTATAAAAGTCTAAATATTCGTCGCTAAAATGTTTTACAATTGACCCCGACGAGTTTTCATCTTTTGAAAGTTCTGCATGATTGCTCTGCTACTAATCCCATAAAAAACATCTCACCCAATGTATACCACCAAGCCATTGTTCAACCATTCATTCGGTTCCGCAATTGATTTTTCACAATATTCTTTGATGAAATAGTTAGGATGGATTTTGAGTTTACCAATTATATGAATGGTATTCTTGTAGTTAACCAAAAGGGGCCCAGTAGTAGCCTTAAAGAAAATCAATTTGAGTAGCATTAGCTGGCGTTCCAGTTTTGCCCCTTAAAAAATAAGTACTTATTTGCAATTTTCAAATTTAAAAATAATAGGTATGTTGAAATTAAAAAAAAATGCAATATAGATCTTGATTGATAGATTTCAATGAGATCTATCAAACCCTTCAAAAAAATTGAAAAATTATTTTCATTAGCTCATTGATTGCCAAACTGCAGCATAGGAAACCTAGTGAGGTTGTAGGGATATTGCATTCAAAAAAGTTTTCTTTATTTAGTAGTTAATTTATTACTCTCATTTCTCTATCTATCTATCTCCGTTTATTACTCAAAAAATCATCCCTCAAAACTCAAACCAAACCAGTCTATTATGTCCACCTTATACGCAGCATACTCATATACCACCTGAAATTTCTTCCTTTTTGAAACTCAGCATCTAAGTCCCGTTCGGCTAAGGGATATAAGTGTTTATTTGAATACTTATTTTTTGAATAAAAAATGATGTATTATGAAAAAATAATTTGTCTCGTAAAACAGAAAATAAATACTTAAAAAATAATGATATTACCAAAATGGAGCTAAAATAACTCAATCTCAAAACAGTAATCCAACACAAACGGGCCCAAGCAGATAAAAGCAGTACAATCCATTGGCCAATCATGCTCTCAGGTAGTTAATGTATTCAACAACTCTGCCCTATATATATCATTTCTACCTCACCAAAACCCAAAACAAAAGCAGAGGAAGGAGCTCACGAGTGTCTCCCTTCTTCCTCAAAAAGAACAACAGAAGAGAAAAACAAATCACCTAAACCAGACCCATGTCTCATGATACTAAGATCCTCTGTTCCATTTTCCTACTCCTCCTTCAATACCAATTCCAATTTTGCACCCCCACTGACACCATAAACAACACCCAGTCCCTGAAAGATGGTGACTTGCTCATCTCCAGCAATCAAACCTTTGCCCTGGGGTTCTTTACCCCCGGAAAATCGACAAACTGGTACCTCGGAATGTGGTACCACAAGGTTTCCGAGCAGACCGTTGTCTGGGTCGCCAACAGGGGCGACCCAATCAACGACACATCCGGTTCCCTCTCATTTGACGTCACGGGAAACCTGGTCGTAACCGGTCCAGACCGGAGCAATCCGATCTGGTCCACAAATGTTTCAGATCCGACGCTGGCAAAAAACTCCTCGGCTCAGCTACTGGATTCAGGAAATTTGGTGGTGCTTGATAGCAATGGGGTAGTTGTGTGGCAGAGCTTTGATTATCCTACGAATACTTTGCTTCCCAACTTTAGATTCGGTGTGAACCGGAAAACCGGTCTGAACCGGTTCGTGACATCTTGGAAGTCGGGCGATGACCCGGAACCCGGGGAGTACTCTTTGAAAATGGACCTTAACGGGGCTCCTCAACCGTTTCTGTACAAGGGTTCGGAGCTGGTTTGGCGGGTGGGTTCGTGGATAGGGCGCGAGTGGAGCGGTGTACCCGAGATGAAAATGGACTACTTCAACCACAGCTACGTCGAAAATCAGGACGAGGTAAGTATGACTTACTCTATTCTTGACCCCTCGATTTCCGTGAGAATGGTGCTCAACGAATTCGGGACGCTTCAGAGGTTGACGTGGAACGATAATGAGCATAGATGGGTTGAGATTTACACAGGTCCGAAAAAACCCTGCGACTCCTACAACTACTGCGGCACAAACGGTTACTGTGACCCGTCCAACTTAGTCAAGGGCCAGTTCGAATGCACATGCCTGCCCGGGTTCGAGCCCAAGTCGGCACACGACTGGTATCTGAGGGACGGGTCGGGCGGGTGCGTGAGGAAGCGGGGCTGGCACGTGTGTGGGGGCGGCGGGGGCTTCGAGAAGGTGCCATTTGCGAAGGTGCCGAACCCGTGGACGGCACATGTGGATAGGGGTGTGAAGGGGCTAAAAGAGTGTGAGTCGGAGTGCTTGAGGAATTGCTCGTGCAATGCGTATGCGAGTGCGGATGTTTCTCGCGGGGACAGTGGATGCGTGACGTGGCACGGGGATTTAATGGACTCCAGAGTGTTTACAAGTGGGGGCCAGGATTTATATATTCGGGTTGATGCTGTTGAACTAGGTATGCAATCAATTTTTGCTACTATATTTATTTTCGTGTCAAATTTGTCGGATATATACTGTTTTATTTTGATAGATTTTCAATAATAGGTCGTTTTTAACGAATAAGATATTACTATGTAATTCAAGATTTCAATCGGTTCCCGTCATCTCTATTATAAAACAGAAGGGTGTGGGGACAAGTTATTGGAACAACTTAGATTCATTTGATCCAAAGGCTGTAGTGCATCCTTCTACTTCTTGGTTAAGTGCCCATAGTTTTCATCTAAATCACACAATTGCCATCCCCTTCCAACCGGAAATGCATAGTGCCGTAGGCACGGGTTAGCACTAATCTTATATATAAGATAAAATAGTATGGAAAGATTTCCTATCCATTCCCATGTTGTAATAAAATAGAAATGGCCACCTTAATCGAATACGTTTGGGGTGGTAAAGATAACAAGTAGAATAGGATTAAATTTCCCAAGAAACACATAATTTTTTTAATGCGGATTTTAGTTCAGTAAATTGAAAATTCTATCCATTTTTAGAGTCTTATAACATGTTCACTATATGAAGTTAATGTGGCCAGAATTCACATCAGCATTATGCCGTGTATACAGGATAGAAAAATTACTCCAAACATGAGACAAAGATGGATACGCGGGATATTCTTCGGCTAGCGAAACAAGATTCATACGCTTTGGAAAAAGAAGAAACAAGAAGGAAAATGAAAACAATAGTGTAACGCCCCGATTTTTCGGACGCGTTATTTAAATTTTTTTAAATGATTTAATGATTTCCAAAGGATTCTTTTAATAAATACCAGAAATAAATATTGAAAGTTTTTAATTATAAAAGCTTAAGTTGATATCCCTAATTATTACAAACCGGTAATAAACAAAGTTTGATAATTTGTGCAAACACATCTTGGAATTGAATGTACAATACTTAAAATACTAAGAGCTTCTTCTAGTAATAGTTAGTCAATGGCTCGACAAACTTCCCTTTCTGGGCCGGGAGGTCTTCGGTGACGTACGGCTCCTCCAGCTGGATGTATTGCTCCTCCTTGGTACCTAGCATTTTTTAAACGCCATGAGTCGAAACTCAGAAGATAAAACCCTTACCCTATTAACCCCTTACTTTACAAATAGCAGATAATAATAATCGAAGAACAGAAACATAACACGTCATCCTTTTCTTACAATCCATTCTCTTACATGAATCTACGATCTTTTCCACAAGATCGATCCTCCCCCCAATCACTAACTATGGCTGTGTTATGGGACAATCTCCCCTTGCTTGTCCTACACTCAGGGTCCTAAATGAATATATTCATTTAAGGCCATAACAAGGGCACGATTTACCCTTTGGAATTTCTCACGGCATATCATCAGTTAGGATTACCACAATTATTGAAACTAGGCCCTTGTTCTCACCCATTTCAACAATTCAGTCCCCGTTAACACCTATTGACACAAGGTTGGGCCCCTATTCGCACCCACCTTAACACAAGACGGGGTCCCTGTTTGCACCCATCTTAACACGAGACTGGGCCCTGTTTGCACCCATCTCCAAACCTTAACTCAATAACTTAATTTCCAATTCATCCATTATCTAGCATCAACTAAATGAATACTAATATTCACCAACCCAGTTATCCTAATCCCGATTTATCAAACATGCATAACCGAAACTTTAAAGTTGATACAATGTATGAAAAACAGTAACTCAATCATACAATGGTGTCCAAGCATCAATTCAACTCATAACGTGGTAAAAAAGAATACTCTGACATTATTTATCAATAACTTTAATTTATCACATGATGTATTTCAAAAAGAGATAACAAGTACTCCATATCAATTAATAAAATACAAGTAAGTAAAATAGTTAATATTTTATGATTGAGCCGATGCCTTTAAACTTCTTTTAATGAACAAGTATTTTTTATTAATACTAAAGAGGTTGGTTTAGTCATTATCCAAATTAAAGATAATATCGTCATTTACTAATTTAATACATTTATGAATAACATGGTTACAATCGTAAGTAATATTTATTTTACTATAGAGTACTATTTGTTTATTAGAATAATTATTATTTCTATAAGCCGAGGGACTAGTTAACATGTATATTGGCAATTAAATTAACACTTAACCTGTGAATAATGCATAGTCAAGCATTAAAATTAACTCGCACAATGATAGTGTTATATGATAAATAGTTCGATATCAATAAAATAATGGTCGGGGGTCAAAACGGTTCATAAAACTATGCCCAGGGTTTTCCGGAACACTTCCAAAGTTGCAGAAAATAAAAATGTCAGGTTCAAGGTTGATGCCACAAGGTCTAAGGTTGATACCACAAGGTATAAGGTTGATGCAGCAAATTTAGTGTTGATGCCTCAAGGTTTAGTGTTGATACCGCAATGTCTAGTGTTGATGCCGCAAGGTCATAATGTAGTAAAATTTTGCTGCCGTGTGTTACGGTATTGCGGCCGTAAGGTTGCGACTGGTTCGTAACAGATTTTCTATCTCTTTGTTTTGATGCATGGGACCTCCTAGGGATCAATTATAAGGTTCAAAACACTTAAATATATTTAGGAGAAATTAGTTTAAGGGTTTATCTACCTTAGTTTCGGTTGTACGAGCTCGAAACGTAAACGAAGCGTTTTTGGTTCGTCGGAGAAGACGACTGGAACGGGGGCCGTTAGGGCTGTCTCCTTGGGACTTGTTGATGGTTTTGGGATGCCTGAGGATGTTATTGAAGTTTGGAACCTCAAATTGAAGTGTAGCACGTCGTTATGATTGAAACCCACTTTGTTTCTCTCTCTAGACCTCCTAGCCGAAAACCTTGACCTTTCTCTCTCCTTCCTTCTTCTCCACTGTTTTCCGAGATGGTGGTGATGCTAGGTGTGTGTTGAGAGGAAGAGGGGAGGGTTATTTATAGGGTGGAAGCTTGGGTGGTGCCCAAGCAAAGGAGGAGAGAGAGAGATACGGGAGAGATGAGAGAGAGACTGTGAGAGAGAGGGAGGGACAGCTGGATGGTGAGGTGGTGGTGGTGAGAAAGTCAACAAAGGTGGGGTGGTGAGGTGGTGGTGTGGCTTGGAGGCCAAGCATGGGGGAGAGAGAGAGAACCGGGAGAGAGAGAGGGTACGGCTGGGAGAGGCAGAGAGAGGGTGAGAAGTTTGAAAAAAATGGGTGGGTTGATGTGGATGGGTGTGAGGCGTGTGTATATATATTATAAATATAGATAATATCTTTTAACAAAAATATCAATAATAAAATTATTAGGTTTAAATGATTCAAAATTATCATAATTTTATTCTCGATATGACGTATTAATAGTTGAATTTAAATAAGCTAATAAAATTTGGTATGAAAGTCTATATTTTTATTCGAAAAAAAAATGGTCCGAAATTCAGGTCGTTACAAATAGCTAGCAATGAAGTAGACCTAATGCATGTGTTAGTTGGTGATTCGTAGTTATGGCTGTGTGTTTACTTGGTTTTTGTGCTTCTCGAGCTATTATATATCTGTGGGCACACACCCCTAAAATCTGTGTTTGTCGGGTGCGCACTTTTTTGAAAGCGCGGTGAAACGCTCAAATCAGAGTCGCCACTTAGGTTTTTGTGGTATGCCACCTAAGAAATCAAACTTGAAACGATTGCTACGTTGTTTTGATTAGAAAATGTTTGGACTGGTCCGTCGTCACTTTGATATTTGAGGTTCGGGAGCCAAGTTACAAGAGGAGAAAGGTTTTAAGGCACCACTCTCGCCCAATCCAGAGATCGATCTCTACTCGGGCATTTATAAAATATTTGGATTCTCTCTCATTAATCACTTTTTAGCCACTTAGGACGGGGAACAGTTTAAGCAAATTTAAAGCCGTATCATGTATGCAAGATGTGATAAAACGGCATGCTCGCTTATTGAAACAATTAGTATATGATGAAAACAGACTCTTGTGGGAGTTTTAAATAGACTAGAAGACATTGTTCTAGAGTGTCGTGCGTAGAAAGAAACCAGTATGCACTGATCAAACCACTGCATGCTTGTTTCAACCTGCGTATGCCACACTAGAACTCACGTACGCCAGTAAGCCTAAACCCACAGCTCTTATTTTCAACCCTCTGGGCTCTGAAGATGACTAATGCACACCCAGGACAAACCAAACAGTTTTATAGACAATTTATATACAGTTATAAACTGTACAAATAGGCTACGAAGCCACACAAAAAAAACAAAACAAAACAAAACGCCCGTAAATAGTGTGGGTACAAAAATAGAGGCCAAAGCCTAGTTACCATGCAATGGCCAACCACTAGGCAAGGTTGGACTGGCGTACGCGGGTAAACCACTGCGGTACACTAGTTTTAGCCATTTGACCAATGCTTGGCTTCGCATTTTCTTGGTTCTGAGACATGTTCAGAAAGACCCAAGAGGTATTCCATAGCAGCTGGTATGAATATTGAAAACAAAAACTATTAGTTCTAACTAAAGAAAGGAGTAAACTGGTTAACATGCTTCACAGTGACAAATATTGAAATAAGTACATAAAACAACTAGACAACGATCCCCACACCAGTTCTGCAAGTGCTGCCAAGACTAACGTGTGCATGCTTGTTACTGGCGTGCGCCGGTTCTAGCTACAGACAGTTTTGAAACCTTGCCAACTTTAGGGTCAGGATTGGTATTCATTACCAAGCTTAACCCTGCCAGCCCCCCTCAGGGATTAGAATAGAGAGTTTTACAAAGGTGGTATACCTTTGATTTTTGGAGCTTGGAAGGAGTTTGAGCTTTGAACTTGTGGGTTGGATGATGGATAATGTATATGGCTTCTGCATGCTGAATAAAGCAAGTTTGACCTAAGGGTCATCATCGGGCCGGGCCGGGCCGCCAATGTGCTACCCATGCCCGCCCACGGGCCGGGCCGATCGTGGCTTTTTCTTTTTTGCGGGCCGGGCGGGCTGGGCTACCTACCATAAATTGAAGCCCAAGCCCGGCCCGCGAGCTAGCCCAATTGACGAGCTAGCGGGCCAAAAACCGGGCAAGCTTAAATTTCCTTGGGAAAGGGAAAAAAGAAAGGATTTTGTTGGATTTGGGGCTAATGGGCGGGCCCGTGGGCGGGCTTTTGGACAGGTACCATGGGCGGGCTACTGGGTGGGCTCACGGGCCGAGCCTACGGGCGGGCCGAGTAAAAATTTATAGGCCCAAGCCCGCCCATTACAAACTATGGGCCGGGCCGGCCCGCCCGTTTCACGGGCTCGGGCCGGGTAAAAGCCCGATGGGCCAGGCAGGCTTAGGGCGGGCCGCGGGCCTTCGGGCCAAATGATGACCCTTAGTTTGACCTACGTACTCAGGTCCAAACTGCCTTGCCCTATCAATGATCAAAGCTGGCCGATGACTAACACATGACAAATGGACCGGCGCACGCTGGTTTTGAACCGACGTATGCAGGCAGGGTTCTGACTTTTTGATATTGGCTAGGTTAGGTTCAAAAGGATTCAATCATTCAATGCTCACACATGCTATCATTGTAACGCCCCAATTTTTCGGAGACGTTAATTAAATCCTTTTTAATTGATTTAATAATTCATAAAACTGATATATAAGAAATGAAATTTTATTAAACAGAGTTTAGCAGCAGAAACCTCAAATACCCAATTCAAACCTACTTAATTGTCTTACAAACTAACAAAATGAAATAGAGTTGGACAAATGTGATAACACGTATGGAAATTTAATTAAAAGTACATCAAATTAACAGAGCTTCTATGGATATGGCCTCCAAGGCTCAACAAACTCCCCTTCCTCAGCTGGGAGGTCCTCACTCTGGTACGGATCGTCTTGCAACGGATTCTGCCCTTCGATATCTTGATTACTTAGCATGAAACGCCAGCCCAACGACACTATAATGAGTTTTGAAACTCAATAGATAATCTCAACCCTACTAACCCCTTACCTTACAATTAGCAAATCAACAACATAATAATTCATAATACACATAAGGTACAGATTAACAGCACATCGTCTTTTTCTTTACTATCCATCATCTTACATGAATTCTAAGGATCCTTTCCGCAAGGTCCTTTCCTCCCACATCCATCAACTTTAACCGTCCTATAGAATAACTCTCCCTTTATTTGTCATGCACCAGGGTTCTAAGCGAATACTAAATTATGTACTCAGTTTGGAGTCGCCTACAACCATAATAAAGGAATAGCTCACCATGACAACTCAGTTTTAGGGGTCGCACTATCTCATTGCCAGGATCCTTTACCGTCTCCCAACTTTACACACTGGGTACTTTACTGTACCCCTAACCTACACATTGGGTACTGTACCGTATTCAGGGATCCTTTACCGTTTCCCAAAATACTGTACCTGAAGTCCTTTACCGTCCTTCACATACACACATACTGGGTTCTATACCGCATTTAGGATCCCTTACCGTATCCCAAATCCTGTACCTAGAGTCCTTTACCGTCCTTGCTTCGTTGCAACCTAACCTCTTAGAAAGGTTTACACCCCAAGCGTAAGGCTAAGTCGTTGAAAGCATAATAACCAGTAAGACCGGAATTGTTCCCACAGAGAAATCTTCTTAAGCGAATTCGGATTAGATGTTGCGTAGATGTAAACACCCCAATTTGGGCTTCCAGATTAGTTTACTTACGGTATTTCATTCCCCGATGATGAATTGGATCAAGAACATCCCGGGAATGATAAGTGTTTGAGCTTTGAGTGTTTGCAAAATCCTTGAACCTAACCTAATCCTAAGCCACTTCAAAAGCCAAAAACCCTATTGATGCGCACTGATTTGAAGCCTGCGCGCGTAGATCAACTTGACAGGTATTGGTCAATGGTCAAAGCTTGACCGTTGACCAACGCGTGAGTAAGTGGTACACGCGCACGCTGCTCCCACACCCACGCGCGCGGTCAAACTGCCAGGTGTAGTCAACTGTCAAAGCTTGACCATCGACCATCGCGCGCCAGAGCGCAACCCTCGCATGCCGGAACGACTCCCTCGCGCGCCGGAGCGCAATGCCTATTCCCACCAACTTTTCTTGAGGTGGAAACTTGGCCACTAATGCAATCTCAACCAGCCTCGTGGACTGGCTGAATTCCTCTCTTTGCAGCCTATATCTACCTCCCTCTTTCCCTATAAATACCCCCATGATTCATCCATTTGAAAGGTCAAGTTTTTCAAAAGGTTAACAATTTTCAAAAGGGTTCACTTTGTATTCTTTTAAAGCAAATTAAAGAGATAGAAAGGCACAAAAGAACATAGCTTTTTCTTCCACTTTCGTCACTCAAACATCCAACCACTCAATCAAGCCACAAACCTCAAAGCTCAATATCATCTATTCAAACTCAATCTAGGTATAGCAAACCTATTATTTTCCTGTTCTGATCCCTGAGGGGGCCTGACAGGGCCAAGGCTGGTAATCAATACCAATTCTGGTCCTAAAGCTGGCAGGGTTTCAAAAACTGTTGTGGTAGGAACCAGCGCACGACGATCCTAATCTCACACGCGACACTCCGTGGCCGCGCTCACAGGACCGCGTGGGGATTGGTTTCCTACTATTTTATGTCTTTTTGTTTATATAGATCACTCTGCAAGCATGATAAAAACTAGTTTACTGCTTTCCTTAGATCAAACTGCTAATTTGTAGTTAATTTGCATTTTCTGTTGTTATGGGTACCCCTAGGATCATTCTGGACCTGTCCCAGAAACCAGAAATATGTAAACCAAACACTGGTTAACGGTTCAGACAAGCGCGCACCAGGGCGCGACACTCATGCGCTAGAGCGCCACACTCGGGCGCCAGTCTGCCTCTGACCAGTGGCTAGCCTTGCACGGGTAGCTTGGCTTTAGGCCATTATTTTGTCCCCACACTGTTTATGGGGTATTTTTTTAATTTGTAGGGTTGTTTAGTCTTTAAACTGTACATTATAAGTGTCTATATTTACTTGGTTTGCCCTGGGTGAGCACTGGTCCTTCTAGAGCTCAGAAGGGGATAAAACTCAACCAGTTGGTAGGATATCAACCAGCGCGTAATTGTATGGGTTTGTCGCGCGATGGTGGGCTTGCATTCACGAAGATCCATGCATGCAAGTTGGCCACTGCTTGTGTCAAATTCATACAAAGACACTGTTTTGATATTTTATCACAATGTTGGATTTTATACCATTTATTTCTCACCATTTCATCCATTCATGCTATTACAAATCACATCCTGCAAAATGTTACAGTTTAAATCCCCGATTAACTATTTACCCGCCCTAATTGGCTAAAGAATTGATTAATCAAATAGAATCACAAACGTTTTCGCAAATGCCTAAGTAGAGACCGATTTCCGGATTGGGTGAGAGGGGTGCCTTAAACCTGGCTCCCGAACCCAGATATGGTTATGACGGACTGGTGTCTTCACTTTTTTCAAAAATCAAACAACGCAGCGAGCGTTTCAAGTTCAGTTCCTTGGGTGTCGGACCTTCAAACCCAAGTGGCGACTCTGAATTCAGCGCTCTTTTGCCAAAAGTGTGCTCATCGATCCATCCTTTTTCCGGGCATGCTGCCCACAGTAGAGAGTTGTAGCGTTCAAGCGGCCAACTTTGGTATTCGATTTGAATAACGAAATTTAAACTTGGAATTAAACTAGATTAGAAACGGTTAAGTCAAAGGGATTGATTTACCCACGACTTAGCCATCAAACGGTTTTTTCATCTAACTCAAGAGTGGACCGAAATCGTCCGGATTCCACTAGAAGAATTAAAAGCTGAAGACTACTTATAACTTAACTCATGGCTCTGATTCAAATTAAACTCATTTGACGCAGGTGAGAGACGAAAAAGGATCGTTCGCACGCGTAGGATTATCAAGCTCGTAGCACAAGGCGATAAACTTCATTGATCAAAGAAGCCACCAACCCCATGATCAAAACTAGACATCGTAGGTTTAATTCATTCAAAAGCTTGAAATTAAGCTAAAGTTTAAAAGAAACCATTTAAATAACTATATCATAGAGTGAACCCCATGACCAAACCTATATACTACTCACTCATAGCAAAAAGACTAGAAAAAGAGCTAAGCATAGAAATCATGATTCACCGATGAAAACGTAAATGAACTTGATTTTATAGAAGATCCAAACCACACGATGAACTTTAATACTCGAGAAATTAACGTAACACAATTGCTTGCTAGTGTTCTTAAAGAAAACAAGTGAGAAAAGCTTGAAAACTTACCAATGGAGTTCTAAGAATTCAAAAGACCTAAAGTGTGAAACATTACATATATGGCTATAAATGGCCTAAAGGCCTATTTACATGCCTTACAAATCAGCCAAACATTGGACCAAAAGGCCCCCAAAATATCCCAAAAACATGCCTAAAATAGAAACTTTCCATAAATGAAAGTTTGAACAATTCAGCAAAAAGGTGCTGGCCGAAAGGCATTGGTACCGGTACCTCAAAAATGAGGTATTGGTACCAATCAACCTATCTACCACTGGATCAACATGGTACCGGTACCATGTTTTTGAGGTATTGATACCTCTGTGCAAAAACTGCAGAACAAGTTCAGCTAGGCACTTCAGGCCCTATGGTGACCCGACAGCTCTTCGGTACTTCAATACTTAATCAACGGGACTTAACGAAAGTATACCATGAGGCCTTGGTTCCACGGATGACTTCTGGAGGGCCATCCTCGAAGCATTCGCCTCGCTTGATACACTTAGGAACGATTCTCGCCAACTTGACCACCAAACGTCCTACAAGGCTTCTTAAAGTGCTAAAAGGTTCCGGTGACGATGAAACATGTGCCGTCGGGCACTTGGACACTTAGTTGCACCCCGATACACTCTTTGGCATTCAAAATCGCCTTATTAGCACGTTTTACCTGAAACACTCACAAAAATACCTTACGTGCATTATCGAATAAAAACAGCGAATTTAATACATAAAAGCTACAAGTTAGAGGATTTAAGCCCTAAGATCGTACAATCTTGGGTGCTAATCACACCCCCCACCTTGAACCTTGCTAGTCCCTAGCAAACATAATATAAACTTAACAATTTAAGAAATTTAACAATCCTTCTGATAACACAACTGAGGAACATGCTCACACCGTATCCAAACTAGCAAGAGTTCAAAAATCACAGTTCATCTATACCACAACTCGCAGCTAGATACAAACGAATAACTAAGTACTAAGCATGCTCTAAACAAGTAACCAAAAGGCTTGTTTTTACATCCAAAGAGAGGATACGCCATTATCGCAAACAAAAGGACCCGCTAGCAGCCATATCCCATAAAAAGTGCTCGAAAAATAGGCGGTAGTGAACAAAAATGCTACGCCTCATATGTGAAGAGCACTTTAAAAATAAAGTAATGAATAAGCAACTAAAAACTATATTACCGAAGAGAAACATGCCCCAAACTAATTATGCTAAACATCAAATGTTGAATCAACAAGGAATCAAGGCGTACTAAGGATCAACGGAGGACTTCATTAGCATATAATGACCTTGGTTAACAAAGAACGGTTAGCAAAACAGGGTGGCGGCCATATCTAACTTGGTTAACTACCCTTGATCGCCACCGACAGAAAAATCACCAAGTTAAAGGCCACATGCCGGCCTTACAGAAACATGCATAATGTACTAGATAAAGTTAAGTAGAACGAAAATTAATAAAAAGACATGATAAGAGGTGGGATGTCAACCACCATACACCCCAACCAAGTAAAGGGATTTTCTAACTCTAAAACCACCGACTCTACCCCTCATCCTCATCACCATCGTCACCCTCCTCGTCATCTTCCTCACTATCCTCCTTGGACTCATCTTCCTCTTCCTCCTCTTCTACACTACTATCAAATATTTCCTCCTCCGGAGGTGCCTCATGACTCACCTCATCATCCTCATTATGTTGCGTATGCCAATGTAGTTCATGCCTTAGCTTCCCAACTTCCCTAGCCAATTGCCTTCTCTCCTTCTAATCTTTCTTTCTCTTCTCTTCACTTTTCCACAAACATTTCAAAATGGCCACATTCTGACAGAAGAGTTTATTCAACATGCTATCTTTCTTCTCCTTCGGGCCGGGCTTGGTAGTCAAAAAGGCCTTCGAGCTTTCTTTGAGGGTACCAGAATGAGGGTTGCTCTTCTTCAAAAAGGTATCAGTGATAGGCCCAGGGTCGAGACGCTCCATTTTCTTGTAATCATTTCCTTTCACACCCTGCTATTTGCACAAAGTAGTTATCATCCAAGGAAATGGCATCCGGCCAATGAAATTGTATCATTCTTAAAATCGATCAATTGATTGAAAATGAACTTCGCCCAATCTACCACTAGCTTTGAATTCATGAAAACGTACATTAGCTTCCCGCTCTTCCGACTCGGCTTATGCTTCAACCCCCTTGGATAAAGATTATGGTGAAACGCCTTATTTAGCACCCGAATATCATCCCTGAACTCCCCTACTACGTGTGGAATCATTGCATTCTTTGGGTTCGTGTACAACACATTGTTAATCAACCCATCATCAATTTTCTCATCCCGGGGGTAGTTCACAATCTCCGGAGGAGGCCGCTCAAACCCCAAGTACTTAGCAATCACCGTAGGATCAATCATGATATCCTTGCCCCCTACCT
Source organism: Rhododendron vialii (assembly GCF_030253575.1). NCBI lineage: Eukaryota > Viridiplantae > Streptophyta > Magnoliopsida > Ericales > Ericaceae > Rhododendron > Rhododendron vialii. The sequence continues at coordinate 24,111,964 of NC_080569.1, read as the reverse complement.
TAGAGGTAATCCTAGTAGTGTTACTAGTTTCAAAACCCGCCGAAGGGGTTTTCATGTTTTGGTAGAACTCAGTAACGCAAATGATATTATACCCCTCCAATCTACGAGTCCAGAAATTCATACTTTTACTCCGAATGCGCTAAATCACCAAGTGATCGGTCCCAATGGACTTCGCCTTGACCTGCCTCTCATTTTTTAACGTACATTTCAACATACCCTCCTTCCACTCAAACTGCTTATCCACTTGAACTTGTTTCCCTGTTCTACAAAGGCGCTTTCTTGACCTCCGGACTGAACTCCCAGCCCCCGGCTCCTCAGAGCCAGAATCAGCCTGCTCTTCCATAATTTTCGGAGCTGGGGCACTAGAAGCAGCCCCCTCCTTACCCTTTCCCTTGGCTCGAACCATGATCAAAGTATGGAGGAGAGAGAAAATTTTCGAATTTTGGGCTAGGGTTTAGAAAAACTTCGGATTTTGAGGGGTGGGGGTGATTTTGGTGATGTAGAAGTGGATGATGGGTAGATATATACTTTGGAGAGGTGGAGAATATGGAGATTGATGGAAAGAAGAGAGAGGGAGAAGAAGATTTCGATTTTTACCTAGGTAGAGAAAAGAGGGAGAGATTTCGGCCTTGTTCCTTGAATTTGGGCTTGAAAACTTGAAAACCCTTTGAGAACATTGAGATTGATGGAAGGTGTGGAGGTTTTGTTGGAGATTGAGAGGGGTTTTGGTTGATTTTAGTGGTTAGGGTTTGTGAGGGTGTGGAGTTATGGAGGAGTAAAGAGGGAGAGGGTCGTGGGTTTATAAAAATATAAGGCAAGATCGTGCCTTTTAAAACCCAGAAATCTGTCGAAGCACCTTTGGTACCAATACCACAAAATTAAGGTGCCGATACCAATCCAACTGTCTGCCATTGGATCAACATGGTACCGGTACCAAAAAATTAAGGTACCGATACCTTTAGCTGACTTTTTGCAGAAACTGATTCCTTGGCCAAATCATGCCCCGACCATTTGTAACTCACCCGAAACACCTCCAAACCACTTGCAACATTGTACCACACCTTCCAAACCACCCTCCGAACATCCGGATCCCTAGGTTAATGAGAAAAATGTAGGACACGGACTAGGATACAAAATAGGACGAGGGAACACTTTTGTGGTTTAAGCAATCAAAGAATGCCTTGAATCACTTCCTAAATACACTATAAATTTCATAGCCGATTCAACAAAAATATCTAACACAACTAGGCATGAACAAGAGATTATGTACCTAAACATAGAGTTTAAGATAAAAATGACGGGATATGGGTAAAACTTACTTAAAAACACACTCAATACCTAGTTCACTCATCCTTAATCATGCAAACGAGTTGAGATGTAGAGAAACACACTCAAAATTGCATCAAACTCTTGCCATTTAAAAACTGAGTGAGCATGCGCTAAGTTGTATTATGCCAAGAGCTATGTACCACAGAAGGATTGCACTAAATAAAAAAAATGAAATTTTTTACCAAAAGAATAAAAGCATATATATAGCTTACCAAAAGAATAAAAACATATATATAGCATATATATCTCTCTCTCCCCCCAACTTGAAATGTGTTATGTCCCTATAGTATGGAGAACAACAGTATTGAGAGGGAAAGAACAACAAAAAAAATCATACCTCTGGGGGAATGTCAACCCTCGTATACTTCGACCAAGTTGGAGGCTTTTACATCACCGTCTCCTTTCGTCATTCAAACAGCTTTCAAGGTCAACTCCTTCGGCTCTTCCAACGAAACCACAGCTAGTCACACAGGGCCATAGTCAAAGCTTTATCGGCCTAACAACCGCGACACGTAATCGCACCAAGGCTTACGGCTCCAGAATGCCTCATTCACTCTGACTTTAGACCCAATCCACCAAGGCTGGTGTGGTAGCACGTTCACCCTGCAAAAGACTTAAGCTCGAATTACCTACTAAGAGACAAATGACATTAGAACCACCCGGCTCGTGTTATCCGGGCGCCAACAAACATATATACAAATAAAACAGCAAAGACACCACCCGATTTTCACGCAATCCCACGAGTCATACTTTTCTTCCTGTATCTCACCAGCAAGGTAAGACACGGGTGGCTATACTAGCCTCTCAAAACGTGTTACACCAATGCCTAAAGTAAAATTTACCGCTGGACCTCGCCAAGCAATTAAGCCCAGTGTTCCCTATGATCGAAACAAAGTGAGACAAAATAGAGCCTAGCGCCAAAGCACGGGAATACCAAGTCTCACCCAATGACCTAAACGGCCCCCGATAGGGACATATCTGGAAAGCATGGAACATTAACGGCAAACTACTACAAAGAGAGCTAATTAAAGCCCGATACAAAGATGCATTGGTGGAATCTTATCAAGTGAAAATCCCAAAATCTAACAAGCATGCATATATGTACAAAAAGATTAACATTGCCCTTACTAACTGGAGTTGGGCACACGATCCTTTTTTTAATAGTGGCGTGCGGAGCTATTATACCCAAGCCAATGGTGGGTACCCCCTACCCGGGGGCATTCATCTTCTTTATAGCCCAATAGGCTTTGTGCTCCAATTCCACCGGAAGATGACAAGGCTTGCCATAAATGAGACAATAAAGAGACATTCCCAACAGCGTTTTGTAAGCAATACGGTAAGCCCACAAGGCGTCGGTCAACCGAAGTGACCAATCTTTGCGGGTAGGATTAACCATCTTCTCGAGAATGCCTTTTATCTCCTGATTAGCTAGCTCAGCTTGGCCATTAGTTTGGGGATGATAAGCCGTCGAGACCTTGTGTACAATTGCATACTTCTTCATTAAAGCCGCAAACGATCGATTACAAAAATGCATTCCTTAGTCACTGATTATAGCTCTTGGCATCCCAAACCGTGCCAATATGTACTCCCGGAGAAACTCGACTACAACTTGGGCATCATTGGTGCGCGTGGGGATTGCCTCCACCCACTTGCTGACATAGTCAATGGCAAGCAAAATGTAGAGGTGGCCGAAAGATGTAGGAAAGAGCCCCATAAAATCGATGCCCCAACAATCAAAAGCTTTAATGATTAAGATGGGATTAAGGGGCATCTCGTTACGTCGAGAGATCTTTTCCAAGGCTTGACACCGTTGATAAGTCCTAGCAAACTCGAACGTGTCTTTAAACAAAGAAGGCCAATAGAAACCGCATTGCAAAATTTTCGCTGCGGTTTTCTTGAAGGAGAAATGGCCGCCACAAGCCTCCGTGTGGCAAAAGTTCATAATACTTCGATGCTCAGAGTCTGGCATGCATCGCCGGATGATTTGATGTGGACAGTACTTAATAAATAAGGGTCATCAAAGGGGAACCTTTTCACCATTGAAAGAAATCGCTTCCGCTCTTGAGATGTCCAATGTGTTAGAAGTAACCCCGTGACCAAACAGTTGACTATATCCGCAAACCACGGGGTACTAGAGACAGCAAAAAGTTGTTCATCCGAGAAGGTATCGATGATTGGAAGTTTAGATGTACGATCCTCAAATTCCAACCACGACAAGTGGTCGGCCACCACATTTTCCACTCCTTTTTTATCCATGATTGTAATATCGAACTCTTAAAGCAAAAGAATCCATCGAATGAGCTGAGCCTTAGCGTCTTGCTTGGTGAGCAAGTACTTGAGGGTGGCATGATCGATGTAGATGACCATAGGAGAACTAATCAAGTAGGAGCGGAATTTATCCAAGGCAAAAACTACTGCGAGCAACTCCTTTTCGGTAGTAGAGTAGTTCATTTGAGCATCGTTTAATGTTTTGCACGCGTAGGAAATAACACAAGGCTGCTTATCCCTTCATTGGCCCAAAACAGCCCTGAAGGCATAGTCACTCGCGTCGTACATAAGTTCGAACGGGAGGTTCCAATCAGGACTTTGTACAATAGGCGGAGTAGTTAGACTCAACTTAAGCTTTAGGAAAGCTTCCTCACAATCATTCGTCCACTCAAAAGGGACGTCTTTTGAAAGAAGATGGCATAATGGCCGAGAGATGGCACTAAAATCCTTGATGAATCTCCAGTAAAAACCGGCATGCCCGAGGAAGGAACGGATGTCCTTGATGCACTTGAGAATAGGGAGATTGGCAATGAGATCAATTTTTGACTTGTCAACCTCAATGCCCCTCGACGACACGATATGGCCCAACACGATGACTTGTGTTACCATAAAATGGCATTTCTCCCAATTTAGAACATAGTTTTTCTCCTCGCACCGTTCCAACACCTTGTCAAGGTTGGCTAAACACGACTCAAAAGTGTCATCTTCTCCACCATGTCACTAAAGATACCCATCATGCACCTTGAAAAGGTGCTGGGAGCATTGCACAAGCCGAACAGCATGCGCCTATAAGCAAAGGTCCCGAATGGGCAAGTAAACATAGTCTTTCCTTGGTCGGCCATGGCGACCTCAATCTGGTTGTACCTAGAGTAGCCTTCTAGAAAGCAATAAAAGGCATGGCCAGTTACCCTTTCTAAAATCTGATCAATGAATGGGAGAGGGAAATGATCCTTCCGGGTTACTGCATTCAGCTTGCGATAATCAATACACTCACGCCACCCGCTGATGGTTCAAGTTGGCACAAGCTCATCTTGGTCATTCTTCACAACCGTTACTCCCGACTTTTTAGGTACCACCTGGACTCACCCATTTGGAAACGGCAATTGGGTAGATTATTCCCACATCCAACAATTTTAACACCTCCGCTCGAACCACATCCTTCATAATAGGATTCAACCGTCGTTGTGGTTGGCACGACAGCTTCACATTATCCTCAAGATAAATGTGATGCGTGCAAAGGGAGGGAGAGATTCCTTGAATATCGGCTATGGTCCACCCAATAGCCTTCTTGTGCTTCCTCAATAATGCGAGCAACTCCAACTCTTGAAGATTCTCAAGAGTGAAGGATATCACCACCAGGAAAGTTTCGATGTCACTAAGGTAGGCATACTTCAATGTTTCGGGTAGAACCTTCAAATCAAGCATAGGTGGCTCAACACTAGACGACAAAGTCTTTTTCTCAATTGGCGACAACTCCTCAAGGGTAGGAATCCACTGTTCCGCTCCACAAACTTCCTCCTCATCAAGTAAAGAGCAAAGATACTCAACCTCCGGCGATTCTAAAAAGTCAAATTCCTCGGCAGTAAGACATACCTCCAAAGCATCCTTGGACAAGAGTTCATCCAGATGATCTTGAACTAATGAGTCAATACAGTTGACAGCTTGAACATCGTCGTCATCTCCCATTTGATTTCCAACATGAAACACGTTAATCGCCATCTTCATATTCCCGAAAGTCATGTTCACAAGACCACTCCGGCAATTAATGATGGAATCCGAGGTGGCTAAGAATGGCCGTCCGAGAATAACGGGGTTTGAAGTTGGAGAAGAAGCCATGGGGCAAGTGTCCAACACCATAAAATCCATTGGATACACAAAGTTGTCCACTTGAACCAAAACATCCTCCACGACACCCCTTGGAATACGAATACTTCTATCCGCCAATTGCAATGTGACTCGAGTTGGCTTCAACTCCCCTAACCCAAGCTCTTTGTAGACGAAATATGGGAGCAAATTAACGCTCGCTCCTAAATCCAATAAGGCTTGCTCAATTCTTTTTCCTCCAATCATGACAGAGATAGTAGGACACCCTGGGTCTTTGTACTTTGGCGCAATGTTAGTTTGAATGATCGAGCTCACTTGTTCGGTGAAAAAGACCTTCTGTTGGACATTGAGCTTGCGCTTCTATGTACACAAGTCCTTCAAAAACTTTGCATACAAAGGTATTTGCTTGATAGCATCCATGATTGGGATGTTGATCTTCACTTGTTTGAAAAGCTCATATATTTCCACATTGGCCGCGGCATTCGTTGGTGCTTTCAATCTTTGAGGATAAGGTGCCGGTACGGGAGAAACTTGTGGAACGGGAGGGATATTTGTCCATTGCCTTTGGAGCTTGCTTGGGAGATTCCCCAAGTAGTATCGGTTGAGTCGACTCTGAGAGTTCTTTGGAAATGATGTCATTGGTGGATCAACAACTACATTATCGACCGCCTTTCCGCTCCGCAAAGTAATTATTGATTTGTCTTGCTCGGGGTTAGTCACCGAAGAGCTACCAACCAAGTTTTGACCTTGAGCCTCTCTCTCTTGTTGCAATAGGCCAACCGAAGTAGTGAGCTTCCCCATTTGCATTCTCAAATCCCTAAGAGATTGGGTATTTTGCTCATTCACGGCGGTTTGCATTTGGAAGAAGGATTGCATCGAATCTTCCAAAGATCGCCTTTGGGGATGAGGTTGAAATTGGCCTTGGCCTTGCGAGAATCCAAAAGGATTGAAACCAGGAGGCCCTTGACTTTGTTGAAAACGTGGTGGCCCTAAGCTTTGCGGGGATCGCCATGTTTGAGTTTGAACCGGGGGTGAGCCTTGAAATTGTCCCACTTCATTAGGTTGACTCCAACGGAGTGCCAGATGTTGCCTTAGAGCTGGATTGAAAGTGTTAGGATATGGTTCAAACCGTTGAATAGCACTCACTTCCTTCGGAGACATGCTATTAAGAATATTTTTAAGAGCGGGGATGTTAAAACATTCACTGGTTATATGCCCCGCCATCTCACATATAGCACACACCTCTTCCACCTTGATTACAAACTTGACCTCATGAGACCCTTTCAACTCCATTTGTTCCAACTTGGTGAGCTAATCCATCCTAGTCTCGAGGGCATTAGGCTCACCCAACGAGAATTTACTGGAACCACTAGGGCCTTGGTTTGCCATAGCTCGCTCGCCCGGGTCTATGAAATTCCACGACTGATTCTTGACAGCCAATTGCTCCAAATAGTCCCATGCATCCGCGGCCGTTTTGTCTACGAAATCTCCGTCGACCATAGTGTCAATAAGTTGGTAACTTGATTGGGAGCAACCTCTCAGGAAATGGCTAATCAATAAAGGCTTTTCGAGACCATGATGTGGAACCAAAGCAAGCAAATCCTTGTAGCGCTCCCAACATTTATAGAATGTTTCCCCCTCTCGCTGTTTGAATTTCTGAATTTGTTCCTTAAGGAGCTTCGTTCTGTGGGTGGGGAAAAACTTCTTGTGGAACTCGGCCTTGACACCAGCCCAATCTCGCAATGATTAAGGTTTAAGGGAGCTAAACCATTGTTTTGCGTTATCCTTTAGGGAGAAAGGAAATAACCTTAATCGTGCATTCTCCAAGCGCCCGGCATCCGGGGTGAAAGTGTTTATGATGTCTTCAAAATCACGTATATGGTCGTACGTGCTCTCTCGGTCCAGACCATGAAATTGTGGTATAAGATTGTGATAACCTACCTTAAATTCAAATGAGTTAGCATTAGTAGTAGCAGGGAGGACTATAGGGGATTGCTGAACCGGACTTCCCGGATTCAAGATATCCCTGAAAGTCCTCACTGGTGGTGGTGGTTCACCCATTCTCTTTTTAAGACGATGACCCTGCAGATGTGAAGGAGATTTTAATCTTGAACGTCTATGAACAAAAGGAAGAGATCTTCCTTTCGGGGTTCCTTGAGGAGATAATGAAAGACAAAGTCTATTAGAGTTTGGACTCCGATAGAAACCAGTCATGCACTACCAACTCAAACATAGAATTAGTGAAAATTCCAACCATAAAATAAACCAAAACAATGACTATTCTACCACTTGGAGATATGTACAATAAAAAAAAATAAACAAGCTATACTTACGCTAGTTTCGTTACACCTCAAGTCGATGGGAGTATCAGGTAGAGGTTTCCGCTAGAATAAGTACAAGTTGCTTAAAGTAATATAAACGGAATACTTACAATGGTCTGGCGAACCTCCAAATAAGCATATAGAAGAATTGTCCCCGGCAACGGCGCCAAAAAATGCTTCGTCGCAACCTAACCTCTTAGAAAGGTTTACACCCCAAGCGTAGGGCTAGGTCGTTGAAAGCATAATAACCAGTAAGACCGAAATCGTTCCCACAGAGAAATCTTCTTAAGCGAATTCGGATTAGATGTTGCATAGAGAGTTATGGCGTTTAAGCGGCCAACTTTGGTATTCGATTTGAATAACGAAATTTAAACTTGGAATTAAACTAGATTAGAAATGGTTAAGTCAAAGAGATTGATTTACCCACGACTTAGCCATCAAACGGTTTCTTCATCTAACTCAAGAGTGGACCGAAACCGTCCGGATTCCACTAGAAGAATTAAAAGCTGAAGACTACTTATAACTTAACTCAGGGCTCTGATTCAAATTGAACTCATTTAATGCATGTGAGAGACGAAAAAAGATCGTTCGCACACGTAGGATTATCAAGCTCGTAGCACAAGGTGAACTTGGATGATCAAAGAAGCCACCAACCCCATGATCAAAACTAGACATCATGGGTTTAATTCATTCAAAACCTTGAAATTAAGCTAAAGTTTAAAAGAAACCATTTAAACAACTAAATCATAGAGTGAACCTAACCCATGACCAAACCTATATACTACTCACTCATAGCAAAAAGACTATAAAAAGAGTTAAGCATAGAAATCATGATTCACAGATGAAAACGTAAATGAACTTGATTTTATAGAAGTTCCAAACCACACAAACAACTTTAATACTCGAGAAATTAACTTAACACAATTGCTTGCTAGTGTTCTTAAAGAAAACAAGTGAGAAAAGCTTGAAAACTTACCAATGGAGTTCTAGGAATTCAAAAGACCTAAAGTGTGAAACATTACATATATGGCTATAAATGGCCTAAAGGCCTATTTATATGCCTTACAAATCAGCTAAACATTGAACCAAAAGGCCCCCAAAATATCCCAAAAACATGCCTAAAGTAGAAACTTTCCATAAATGGAAGTTTGAACGATTCAGCAAAAAGGTGCTGGCCGAAAGGCATTGGTACCGGTACCTCAAAAACAAGGTATTGGTACCAATCAACCTGTCTGCCACTGGATCAACATGGTACCGGTACCATGTTTTTGAGGTACCGATACCTCTATGCAAAAACTGCAGAACAAGTTCAGCTAGGCACTTCAGGCCCTATGGCGACCCAACGGCTCTTCGGTACTTCAATACTTAATCAACGGGACTTGACAGAAGTATACCATGAGGCCTTGGTTCCACAGATGACTTCAGGAGGGCCATCCTCGAAGCATTCACTTCACTTGATACACTTAGGAACAATTCTCGCCAGCTTGACCACTGAACGTCCTACAAGGCTTTTTAGAGTGCTAATAGGTTCCGATGACGATGAAACATGTGTCGTCGGGCACTTGGACACTTGGCTGCACCCCGATACACTCCTTGGCGTTCAAAACCGCTTTATTAGCACGTTTTACCTGAAACACTTACAAAAATACTTTACGTGCATTATCGAATAAAAACAGCGAATTTAATACATCAAAGCTACAAGTTAGAGGATTTAAGCCCCAAGATCGTACAATCTTGGGTGCTAATCAGTCCTCCACACACTCTGAGTACTTTACCGTACTCGGAGTTCTTTACCGTTCCCCAACTCAACCAAAGGTACTTTATCTTACTAGGGTCCTTTACCGTGTCACGCCCTCGATTTTCAACTAAAATAATAATATATTTTCCACAAACAAAAGTCTTTTTCTCAACTATATTTACCATTAAATGTCAAGCCAATTCAAACAAAGAATCAAAGTCTCTTCTTCTTCTTCTCTCTAAATTTTTTATTTTTTTATATAAAGTCTCCCAAACGTATTCCATTAAAAGGGCTTCGCAATAATCAAAGAGAGGAGTTTATACCTAGCTTTACATATGTTCTAACCAAAAGATACAACCTTCAATTGTGAGTAAAGTACACAACATGAATTAGACTAGATGATAAAACACCTCCTTAATGATTCCAATGAAGCTCTCAAGGGACGTCTCAATGTGCACTCCATGCAATCCAAGCTAAGTGCCATGGCAAGTACCTGAAAGGATAGGGTGAGCTACACTAGCTCGTAGAGATATCCATACCTAAATTACATGCAGAAGTGAAGACAGATCACAAGGGAAAACATTTTCCAAAAGCATACTTGTTTTGTCAAAAGTGAAGCTCAAAATGTTATACTCACGCTGGAAAATATTTAACTCCATTTCTCAAACACCAACACTCTCACCCACACACACCAATATTCTTAAAAATCTCAGCTTACCGCTATGGCATTACCCAACCCAATCCCTGCTTTTTCATTTCCATTTCAATGATCTAAAGATTAGTCTGAGTTCTTTAACAAAATGTTTTCACTTCCTTTTCTCATACAACCAACCAACCTCTCACAAAAAATATACACACTAGGCATGTAGAGCTAGAACATAAGGTAAGTAATCACAAGTCGAACAATACCGCACCTCAACAACAAGGAAACTCACCCGTCAATCCCAAATCAAACTTCAAATCTCAACATCTAGCAAAACTCCTCCACATTAAGATTTCCTTTATAAGTCTGACAAGCAAATACCATACATGAAACTCTCACAATGCATCACACCACGAGGTACCAATTATACATTCACACAGAACTACCTATCACACATCAGGAGAACAAGGCACAATGATTTGGTGGTCTAAAGGGAAAAATAAAAGAAAACATGTATTGACACATTAGACGTTCCAAGTTACCAACTCAAACTGACATTTTCAATCTTAGTATGATAATAAATAATAACAAGATTCTCCGTTTTCACCATGTCATGCGTTTCGATTTTATTTTAGAGCATTAAGGACCCCGTGCGTCCCATATTCGTTCTGGCATCACACCTTTCGGAGGATCCGTGGCTTTCTTGTGCACTTCCGGGCATTAGGGACCCCCGTGCGTCCACTAAAATCCTTCCATTCAATTCCGGGCTTTTAGGACCCCCGTGCGTCCACTGAAATCCTTCCATTCAATTCCGGGCTTTTAGGACCCCCGTGCGTCCACTGAAATCCTTCCATTCAATTCCGGGCTTTTAGGACCCCCGTGCGTCCACTTAAATCCTTTCATCCAATTCCGGGCTTTTAGGACTTCTGGGCTTTTAGGACCCCCGTGCGTCCACTGAAATCCTTTCCTTCAATTCTGGGCTTTTAGGACCCCCGTGCGTCCACTGCCGTGCGTCCACTGAAATCCTTTCATTCAATTCCGGGTTTTTAGGACCCCCGTGCGTCCACTGAAATCCTTTCATTATTGTTCAATTAGTGTCACATATTCTCACTGAGCAAGCAATTTCTTTATCCACCATTTCTCAAATCCCCACTCATAGCAAAGCATATCTCTCACACCAATACTTAGATTTAGTTACACGTAAATAATCTCATCTTCATCATTTCAATAAAGAAAGCATAAAAACCCACATCCTTCACATAGTAAATCAACCCTTCATTTCATATCTCATTTTACCACCTAATGGACCACCTTTGGTGACATCTCCATTAATAGTCTAATTTGCAAATACTTATAAAGATCCTCATCTATGTAGTACCCATCAATGCTCAGTAACCAAGCACTCATGCCAAGTGATTCACCAAATCCTATTTAACTCACCGCAAGTATCCCGCAAGCCCAAATACTCAAACTCAAGGAAAGACAGTAAATAATTTACACATCGCGTCAAACATTCTATAACTTAATTTATCATCGGTCGTATCATCCATCTAATCCATTTTCTATTGCAATCGTTTATAAGTATTTAACCCTTATGCCCACTAATTCTCATATCCCAATAATTAATCTAGATCAACTCATCATATTCCCACATATCCAATAGGTGAAATTAATCATTCACATCTAAAGTTCTTACCATATCCGATCAAATAACATAAATTTAAGAACGACATTTAAAACACTGAAAAGTAGACTTCTTTTTCTTCGATCCTAAGGTCATACATCAAAAACAAAGTTCGGGTAACCTTACTAGGGCCTTGCGATTATAGCTCAACGTAATAGTGAAACTGGTGCAAAGGCAGAATTTGGGTCAACTTTGGATGCAAAACTGTTATCGCTCGGACCTACCCATGAAGCATGGAATGTATCGTTGGAAAGCTCTATGTGTCTAATTTCTAACAAAACAAACGGTGTGTCGTTTCGAGTCCCGAGCTAGGAGTTATGGCCATTTTATCAAAGTCCGCTGGTGCTGTCAGATTCTACGCGGGAACAAGTAAAATTGATTGAAAAATCATAACTCTTTCATCTTAAACCCAAAAATATTGAAACCAATGCCAATAGTTGCACCACTACAAGCCCTACAGTCAATAAAAATTCCAGGTTCAGAAATGCGAGGAGGTTAACCCAACAATCAAAAGAAAAAACCGATTCGCAACCATTTTCACACCTGTCAACCAACCCTGCTTTAGAAATTTACCAAAAATCGTATACTAAACCAAATTACTTGATTCCAACGCCATTCTCTTCTTAACTTAAATATGCAGCTCCTGTAAAAGACCCAAAGCCACCCAAAATGTTCATCATGCCCAGAAAGTTAAAAGAAGACAGCCACGCACAGATTCGCACATCCAGCAAACAGCCAGTATTCAAAAATCCATAACTAATTGTGTGATTATCGGTTTTGCATGATCTTGGTACCAAAATCTTCGTATTGAAACGCACTTTAACAGTTATGAAGACACCAAGAATTGATTCCTAGCAGAAGGGCCCCAAAAAGACAGATTACCAGAACCCACGAAATTTTCAGCATATAACACTAGATTTATTCAAGACTCAAAATAGATGATCAAACTTAATCCTTGCATATCAAACCAACACTTAACACATATAAAGAAGGCTGGAGATCCTTACCTCAAGTATCAAGACCAAGCTTTGAGCTCAAACCAAACCCTAGCCTCCAAATCCGAAATATGCCTCCACCGAGCTCTTCCCACGCGATCCGAGGGCCGAGGATGAAGAGATGTGCGTGGGTTTTCAAGAATTGATGGTGGAGTAGCAAGAATTTGGTTGAGGGAGTGAGAGAGAGGAGACCGAGAGAAAGGGAGAGGAGGGAGAGAGAGCTTGCGTTAAAAAAAGAGAAGGGGAAAGTGAAGTGTTCTCTTGGTGTGCGTACATATCAAATAATATTGTGCGAGTAAGTAAACACATAATACTGTAATTATGATTAAGCCGATGCCTTTGGTTCGTTTAAAATTTTATCGGTCCAGGAGATTCACTATTATTATCGTAGAGGATAAACCAAGAAATTTTGTTATTCTAGAATATCTGGTAATTTAGTTAGGCCTAAGGATCTAAGTATTATTTATTTGGTTCTAATACTTAACATAATAATTGTTACTGTAGGGGTAGATATTAGTTCTCGGATTTTCCTAAAGCATTCCAATACTTAACATAATAATTGTTACTGTAGGGGTAGATCTTAGTTCTCGGATTTTCCTAAAGCATTCCATTAGTATACATACAGTTTCTTAAAAATAAAAATTTATGAACTTGTTTAATATATTTTGATAACGACATATGTTTCTTTACTTACAATAATTACTAGAGTAACCATGGTTCAACTTTTTAACTGAAAAATCGCTAACAGATTATACTAGCCATTATTTTTCTATTTTAGATCCATGAATATTATTTACTATTCTTATAACTTTTTTCCTGGATCTCTAAGTTTTAGTTCCAACTATTTGCTAGCTATAACAGTTTTCGACGTATAGATGATCCTTTTTGATTTAAGTCAGTGTTCACAAAAAATTAACATCTAAATGATAATGATACATTTAAGCAATCTAAGATATCGTTCTCACATATAAACAATAATAAGGTAATCAGAACGAGATCCTCTAGCGCAACATGCATGGTAACAGTAGCTTCACATAAGCAAAAATATTTATCATAAATCATGTTTATATACTTCGAGGGGCTGATTTTTCATGATGAGGAGTATCTCTAGGCTTAACATCATAGTGCAAGGTATGATAAAAATCATAAACGTGCAATCTATTTTTTTTGTTACAGTCACGTTAAGTTTTCCGAGGACAGAGCATGGTTTAGTTTAATGGGTTTTGATACATGGGCTCCATTTTTAACATTATAACTCATCAATACACAATACAAGGACTTCATATAGTTAGGTGAGAATAGGGAAGTAATTTATCTACCTTTCCTCCGACCGATAAGTAAGTAAAAGAAAGAGAAGAAGGAAAAGAAAACTGAAGTTGGAGAAGACGAAGAACGGAGTGGGTTTTATTTCTTGGGTCTATAAGGTATGTATAACAAGTGAGAAGGAGGTAGTGGAAAGGTGGGGTGTGAAATGATAAGAGTGAAGGTGGTGGAATGTAGAAGGGAAGTGAGGGGGAGAGGAATTCGGGAGAGATAAGGGAGAGGGGTTGCCGAGAGTGGGTGAGAGGAAATCCCTTAAATTATGGGATGGAAAAATATTATGGTGTGGGTGAGTTAGTTAGGATAGAATACAAGATAAGTATGAAAATATGTACATATATATGTAAGGTTTAGTAATTACCTTGTATAAATACTTATGACTAATTTTAATTATACATTTAATCATGTAGTCATATTAATGAACCTAATTAATTAACAAATTATTAAAAATTAACATTTCAAAATTTTTATTTTTAAAAAATTCAAAATGTCACTATCATTTCTAAAGTGCTCTTGATCTGTATATCATTAGGGAATAAAAACCAAAAATACACTAATTTCCTATAATAGACCACGCAGATAAAAGCAGTACAATCCATTGGCCAATCGTGCCTTTCAAGTTGTTAATGTATTCAACAACTCTGTCCTATATTTCATTTCTACCTTCACCAAAACCCAAAAGAAAAGCAGAGGAGGAGCCCACGAGTGGCACACCCTTCTTCCTTAGAAAGAACAACAGAGAAAAACAAATCACATAAACCAGACCCATGTCTCATGATACTAAGATCCTCAGTTCCATTTTCCTAATCCTCCTTCAATACCAATTCCAATTTTGCACCCCCACTGACACCATAAAGACCACCCAATCCCTGAAAGATGGCAGCAATCAAACCTTTGCCCTGGAGTTCTTTACCCCCGGAAAATTAAGAAACCGGTACCTCGGAATATGGTACAACACGGGTTACGAACAGACCATTGTCTGGGTCGCCAACAGGGGCAACCCAATCAACAACACATCCGGTTCCCAGCAATCAATCCGGTCTGGTCCACAAATGTTTCGGATCCGATGCTGGCAAAAAACTCCTCCGCTCAGCTACTGGATTCAGGAAATTTGGTGGTGCTTGATAGCAATGGGGTAGTTGTGCGGCAGAGCTTCGTGTTTGGTTTCGTTTTTGAAAAAAAATTTGAAAAATAGTAGAGATAATAAGTGGAGAGAGATAAAGAGAAAAATATTGAAAGTATGGGGAATCCAGGGGGAATTTCTAAAAAAATTCTTTTTAAGAAGTAAAGCATCTACGAATACTTTGCTTCCCAACTTGAGATTCGGTGTGAACCGGAAAACCGGTTTGGACCGGTTCCTGACATCTTGGAAGTCGGGTGATGACCCGGGACCCAGGGAGTACTCTTTCAAAATAGACCTTAACGGGTCTCCTCAATTGTTTCTGTACAAGGGTTCGGGTCTGGTTTGGCGGGCAGGTTCATGGATAGGGCGCGGGTGGAGCGGTGTACCCGGGATGACAACTAACTTTATCTTCAACCTCAGCTACGTCGAAAATCAGGACGAGGTAACTTTGAGTAACTCTATTCTTGACCCCTCGATTTCCTCGAGATTGGTGCTCAACAAATCCGGGACGCTCCAGAGGTTGACATGGAACGATAGCGAGCATAGATGGGTTGAGTTTTATGTAGCTCCAAACAAACCCTGCGACTCCTACAACTACTGCGGCCGAAACGGTAACTGCGACCCGTCCAACGTAGGCATGAGTCAGTTGGAATGCACGTGCCTGCCCAGGTTCGAGCCCAAGTTGGCACGCGACTGGTACTTGAGGGACGGGTCGGGCGGGTGGGTGAGGAAGCGGGGCAAGCACGTGTGCGGGAGCAGCGAGGGCTTCGAGAAGGTGCCACTTGTGAAGGAGTCGAACACGTTGACGGCACATGTGGACAGGGTTGTGACGGGGCTAAAAGAGTGTGAGTCGGAGTGCTTGAGGAACTGCTCGTGCAATGCGAATGCGAGTGCGGATGTTTCTCGCAGGGATAGTGGATGCGTGATGTGGCATGGGGATTTAATGAACGTCAGAGTGTTTTCAAGTGGGGGCAAGGATTTATACATTCGGGTAGATGCGTTTTATTCAGGATAAGATATTACTATGTAATTCAAGATTACAATCCGTTCACGTCATCTAGGCCTGTCAATGGACCGGATTGGATCCGGATCCGATCAGAAAAATCCGATCCGGATCCGGATCCGAATCCGATAACATCGATCCGATAATCCGATAATCCGGATCCGGTAATTCAATACGGATCCGGATCGGATCCGGATCGGATCGGATTAAATCCGTTATCAATCCGAATCCGAACTTTATTTTTTTTAAAATTTTAATTTTTTTAAAAAAAATAGTAAAATTTTTATTTTGAAAAAAAAAATGTTTAAGAAGTTGTATTTTTATTTTTATTTTTTATTTTAATTATTTTAATTATTTTTTTTCTGAAAATAATTTTTTTTTGAAAAACAAATTGTATTTTTTTGAAAAAAATATTTTTTTTGGGCTAAAATTTTTGAAGTAAAAAAAGTTTCCGGATCGGATTCGGATTTTCGGATCGGATCCGGATTTTTCGGATTCGGATCCGGATTCTCACTATCGGATTTGAGTCTTATCGGATCCGGATCGGATTGTGTCTTATCGGATTCGGATCCGGATCCGGATCTGTCGGATCCGGATCGGATCCGGCCCATTGACAGGCCTAACGTCATCTTATAAGATAGTATGGAAAGATTTCCTATCCATTCCCATGTTGTGATAAAATAGAAATCGCCACCTTAATCGAATCCGTTTGGGGTGGTAAAGATAACAAGTAGATTAGGACTAAATTTCCCGAAAAAAACCCTATCACATTTTAGTTCAGTTAATTGAAAACTCTATCCATTTTTAGAGTCTTATAACATGTTTCGCCGGGTATAGGCTTATACAATGTTTAATTACTACATGAAGTTGATGTGGCCGGAATTCACATTATGTCGTCTATTTTTTAAGCCATGTTGGCTTGTGTACGGGATTGAAAAATTACTCCAACATGAGAGAAAGATGGATACGTGGGATATTTTTCGGCTTGCGAAACAAGATTCTTATGCTTTGGCAAAAGAGGAAACAAGGAGGAAAATGAAAACAATAGCAATGAAGTAGACCTAATGCAAGTGTTAGTTGGTGATTTGTAGTTATGGCTGTGTGTTTAGTTGGTTTTTGTGCTTCTCGAACTGTTATATATCCCGCCCGCCGTGGCTGCAAGGATTCGGCAGTGAGGCTGTAGCTTATCGGTGTTTTTGCTTCTAGTGGCCAAAACTCGCCGTGTCAGCAGGGGTTTGCCTTGGAGTAGCGTCTTGTGTTTTGTGGTTGCGAGCCTGTGTTTCAGGTCGACGCGTCTTGAACACGCCGGTGTGGCTCCTTGGGATGACGGATCCGTGCTCCAGATTTCATATGTGTTTTCTAGGGTTTGAGCTGTGTGTCCTTGTAGGATCCTCTATTGCCTTTCCCGCGACTGGTTTTTAACTACCGACGTTTTGCTGGGCCTGCACTTGCAGTTGGTGTCTGTGTCTAGGTTTTGGTAGTTTTGGTTAATTCTTTTTATCTTTTGATGATTTCTATAATGTCTTATAGCTATGACATATGGTATTTGACCATTTCAAAAATTAAATGAGATTCAACCTGTTTTGAGTTTGCAAGTTATCTTAGAACTAATGACTGATGAAGACTTGAGCAAGACATTTTATCAAAATTAAGAAGCCGGGTTTGAGTGATCAACCTGTGAAATTGTGTGCCGAGTGACCGTTTGTTTAATTGCAGATGGCACTATCATTCTTGTTTGTAAACAAGGATGGGACAAGGGGATCTAGTGGCGGCGGCCGTCATAACAAGAATTTTAGAAAATTTAATTATTATATGTGAAAAAAAAATTTATCCTAAACTTATATAGTCTCGCCACTGCTAAGTTTTTTTCCTTATTTTTACTATACACTAATCATAAATCTTCTATTATTTTTTTTTTAAGAAAGAAGATCCAAAAAATATTCTATATCTAAATTCAATGGGCTAAAGTGAAATAATATAAATGATTATGTATAATTAAGAAGAAAAAAAAACTCCACATTCTAACCCTAAAATAACTTAACCTAAAAAATTAAGGGAATTTAATTATAATGCCACTCTCCAAATTTATAATATCACTCCCAAAAAGGAGTATGATTATCAATTTGGAAAATCTATATAGGGATTTGAGGACTGACATTATCTTTATGCATACTGATACTCTAGACTATCAATGAAGGAAGCATAGTAATGTGCACATAAATTGAATTGGGTCTCTAGACCTGCCCTCTCTAATGCCATTTGGCTTTGATTTGGGGGCATGGTTCCGCAGAAAAATAGATATAGGAGGCTACTGTATAAGTAGTATTCTGAGAGCAGCCACTTTGTGCATATTGCCAATGGTTAGGTCTATCTCCAATCCTCCTCCGCCCATGCCCCCAATGATTGAGGACTACATGGGTTTTGTTATTGTTGTTGTTGGAGTGGCATTATCGATGTCCAAAATTAAAGTTAGTCTTTTTTCATATTTCATGTGCAAATGAAAAACATCATTTACTATAGTTTTTGTTATGTTAGTTTAATTATTTTCTGGAGCCGATGACTATTAATATTGTAATGAATCTTTTTTATTTTTCAGTATACATTTCGCTACTGCTAGAGTAAAATCCTGGTTCCATCCTTATTTGTCAAACAATATTAAACATTGACAGAAAGGTGGTTGCAACTTGCAACACATCTTATCCAGTAAATTTTTGTGTGCTGAGAATTACAGCACTGGACCTTACCTTTTAGTTCTGAAAGCATGTTCTGGGTCTTTTTCTTTTTTGTTATAACTTAGGGTCAGCATACGTGCACATCGACTAATTCTAGGGGACCAATTCCACCGTCCATTTGTTGGAGTCCCGCTTAAAGTAAGAGCGAAGCTCTATATGGACTGACACCAATGAAAGAAGTTGATAGCATGCATCTGAGAGGTTTCGATTCTCGAAGCCCTTAGAATAGAACAAACTCCCAAATTTCAGGCCTTGACCACTTGGGGAAGCCGGGTTAGCACTTAGCATGTTCTGGGTCTTTCTCATTTCGTAAGTGGTGGAAGAGAGGAACAAAGCAATTATGCTGTCATCTGTAAGAAAGAAATCAACTTCGTAATTTTTTGTCCTAATTTCAGCCCAATATTTGAAGTCTCAACGACGCTCTCATGGGAAGAAGGGCATGGTGGCAGCTATTGCGGCCTCTGTTACGGTGGTTTCGCTTCTCACATTCTGCTTAATTTGTTGGTTGGTGGTGAAGAAAAGAAGAGGTAAAAGAACAATCTTCTTCGATCTTTAGTCGTTTTGATTAACTGACTAGTGACTAAAAATGTTTTGGTTAATCCTTCTTTCCTCATTTTGTCTTTCACGAATTTAAAATAAACTTTCGTAGTTTAATAGTCAAGTAAGGCAACAAATTCTCACCCATGCTATGAATGAGTATAACTAGTGATGCATGATTTCACACGTGATTGACCTTTACGTGGGGGGAAAAAGAGAAAAGCGTTTTCATGGAGCAATTTTGTTTCAATGCATCTAGATCTGGATTATTGCAAGACTATGTCGCGCAGTTTCTTGTTCATTTGTGTTTCCCTTTGCCTATTTTATAAGCACAATTTAGATCAAGGTATAACCGGTTGATTAGCCTTAATGCGTTCCAGGATATGATCAACGTCATTTCCATGGAACAATTAGATTCAAAACATCAACGTCAACATAAATACACAAATACGCCTTGTATAAGAAGTGAACTAGTCAAATCATGTCACCAAGCCGGCTTTCTTGTTCATTTGTTTTTCCCATTTCACAATTTTAGTAAAACAATGAACTTCACTGGTTTAAGTTTTTCATTGCATTTTACTCTCTTTTCTCAAACAGTCAAATTAAGGAAGTAGGACTTTTTAGTTAATTGCATTTTATTTGCCTAACTTGTTTTTTTACTCAATGGCAGGAATAAGAGAACAACAAAATTTATTATTTAGTCCCGACAGTACAACATCTCTTGAAGCCTCCTCAATGGGAAAACACTTTGATGAAAGTGGCACGAATCCAGAATTACCATATTTTGACCTAAGCATCATTGTCTCAGCCACAGGCAATTTTTCGTTGGATAACAAGATTGGTGAAGGTGGATTTGGCGCCGTGTATAAGGTACCCTCCAAAATGGAAAGTATCACGCAATTGCATACCTTACTTAGGGTAATGCGTATTTGAATATGGAAGATGATAAAATAACCCATTAAACTGTAAAAACTTGTGTTCGAATATGTAGTGCATTGGAATATAGGAAGTGTGCATCAGAAATCCAGTGGTCTCGCATTTTGTTTACCGTATTGACACTCCTAATGGGCGATCTATTCCAGGTCCATTTGAACAACGTCTAAGCTCACCATGTAAATATTAAATGCAGGGTCGGCTACCTACTGGACAAGAAATTGCAGTCAAAAGGCTAGCAAAGAATTCAGGACAAGGGGCAGAGGAATTGAAGACCGAAGTTAAGTTGATTGCCAAACTGCAGCATAGGAACCTAGTGAGGTTGTTGGGGTATTGCATTCAAAAAGATGAGAAAATGTTGATCTATGAGTACTTGCCAAACAAGGGCTTGGACTCTTTCATCTTTGGTATGCAATAATTTCGTAGTTATATTCTTTTTTTTGCTACTTATGGAGTTATTGTTTCTGCAATGGTGAATGATTAAGAATTTTGATTATAATTAACTTCCAATATTTGTCCAGATAGGACAAAAGGCTCGTTTATGGATTGGAAAATGCGTTTCAACATTGTTTTGGGGATCGCTAGAGGGCTATTATACCTTCACCAAGACTCTAGACTAAGGATAATCCATAGGGACCTAAAAGCCAGCAATGTGTTATTAGATGAAGAAATGAATCCGAAAATATCGGATTTTGGTATGGCTAAAATTTTCGGAAAGGGCCAGATCGAAGCTAATACAAACAGGGTGGTCGGAACATAGTAAGTGTTCACTCTGTATTACTGTTGGGAAATGGAGAAAGGTGCAAGGAAACCATTAAACTCTAATGCTTGTTTAACATTTGTGGTTGCAGCGGCTATATGTCACCTGAGTATGCAATGGAAGGACTATTTTCAGTAAAATCTGATGTTTTCAGCTTCGGGGTTTTGCTCTTGGAGATCATTACTGGCAGGAAGAACAGCAGCTATATTCTGGACAATTCTGTGAACTTAATTGGGCATGTATGTAAATGGGTGTGTACACTCGTCTAAAAATTTACTTAGTATCCATGGAAAATCCTTTGGTTAACAGAACTCTTAATGTTTAAAATCTCAAGTATTATACAAAAATTAGATGGTTAATGTCAACAGCAGAAGGGTTTCCATGTATTTGGTGTTCTCCTTTTGTTTTATACTGGAAATCTATCATTTTGAATGGAAAACAAACAAGATAAATTTCAAAACATAGGGCTTTCCTTTAGTGATGACATTTGTTGTTCATGCACTGTTCGTTTCAGGTTTGGAGCTTCTGGCAAGAAGGCCGGGCATTGGAAATAGTTGGTATATGGATGACCGAATCAGATTCGGATAAAGAAGTTCTGAGGTGCATTCACATCGCCCTGTTGTGCGTGGAAGAATCAGCCAACGATAGGCCAAATATGTCGGATGTTGCTTTCATGTTGTGTAACGAAACAGCACTGCCTCCCCCTAAGCAGCCTGCTTTCATCTTCAAAGGAGCTGGCAACAGGCCGGACACGTCTTCATCAGCAAGCGCTGGAGCAGTTTCTATAAATGATATTACGCTTTCGGCTATTCAAGCTAGATAGGTGATGAAAAATTACATAGATGTGTTCTTGCTTCCTCTTTCACCAAAATTAGATGTCTTTGGCATTTGTTTGCTGGAGTGGCTGTAACTGTATATGTTAGTAGCTAGTCACAGTCTCACGGAGGATGCGTTTGGAGCCTCACGTAGCTGTAAATTAGAAATTAACATTCTTTTTTGAATTCCTGTGAATAAAAAAACTTACATAGAGTTGAGGAAGGCATAACTTCCAATTACTTCAAAATCTATCAAACTAGATACTGCGAAAACTTATTGGGATATTTTACATCAAAAACTAAAAAAATAAAATATTGTTTTCGTAAGCTCATTATTTTTAAGCCTGAAAATAAATTTTTATTTTTTAAGTACTTATTTGAGAAAGTGGAATGGGGCCAAAAGCAAAATAGTGGTAGCTAGCCTTACTATTTACAGTAGTCTCAAAACAGACAAAAAAATAGTAGTAGGTGATAAAATTCGGGAGACTTAAAAATCCATTATCATTCCTCATCCAACTTAAGTATTCATCATTCACTTTTTGAACTGTTATGTTTTCATCCTTTTTTTTTAATACCAACAATGCCCCGAATTAATATATCAGAAATCTTCAAGTAAGGACCTTAAAATAAGGACCTTATATGCGGACCTCCTATTTTTCGCCTTTCCCGATCTGATATCGATGATCCGAGCCACTCAATGTGATCAAAACTTGATTTTAAGGGTACTCGCGAGAAATTGGCAAAAAAAATGACCGAAAAGGGCTTGATTTGAGCAGTTTTTATTTGAACCGTTAGATAAAAAACAAACAAAAACTGCTCGGATGAAGCCCTCTCCAGTTTTTTTTTTTTTTTGCTGATTTCTCGCAGGTACCCTAAAAATCATGTTCTGAACTAATTGAGCGGCTCGGATCATCAAAATTTGATCGGGAAATGGAGGTCCGTATTTTATTAAAATAAGGTAGTCCTTATAAGAAGGGGACTCTATATATATATATATATATATATATATATATATATATATATATATATATATATATATATATATATGAGTTCCCTTCTCCTAAGGACCACCTTAACTTAATAAAATAAGACCTCCCTTTCCCGATCGAATTTCGATAATCCGAGCCGCTCAATGTATTCAGAGCGTGATTTTAAGGGTACACGCGAAAAATCAGCAAAAAAAAAAGATCGAGAAGGGCTTCATCCGAGCAGTTTTTATTTATTTTTTAGCAAACGGTTCAAATTAAAACTGCTCGGATGAAGACCTTTCCGGTCTTTTTTTTTTTCCGATTCCTCGCGGATACCCTTAAAATCACGTTCTGAACACATTGAGCGGCTTGGATCATCAAAATTCAAACGAAAAATGGGAGAAATGGAGAGGTTATTTTAACTAAAATAAGGACCACCTTATTTGAAAATGACTGTATATATATATGTGTTCAGAACGTGATTTTAAGTGTATCCGCGAGGAATCGGAAAAAAAAAAAGACCGGGAAGGTCTTCATCCGAGCAGTTTTAATTTGAACCGTTTGATAAAAAATAAACAAAAACTGCTCGGATGAAGCCCTTCCCGATCTTTTTTTTTTGTTGATTTCTCGTGTGTACCCTTAAAATCACGCTCTGAACACATTGAGCAGCTCGGATTATTGAAATTCGATCTGGAAAGCGAGGTCCTTATTTTATTAAGTTAAGGTGGTCCTTAGGAAAAGGGGACTATTTATATATATATATATATATATATATATATATATATATATATATATATATATATATATATATATATACACAAATTATCAAGTGAGGGATCCCTCACTTTGCTAAAATGCGGGACTTTTATTTTCCGATCAAATTTTGAAAATTCGAACCGTTCAATGTGTGCAGAACGTGATTTTAAGGGTCCCCGCGTGAAATCAGCAAAAAAAATGACCGGAAAGGGCTTCATCCGAGCAGTTTTTTTTGAACAGTCTGATCACTTTGAGCGGCTCGGATCATTGATATTCAATCGGGAAAGGGAGTCCCGCATTTTAAAAAAATGCAGGATCCCTCACCGGGATCCGATTGTATATATATACAGTCATTTTCAAATAAGGTTAAAATAAGGACCTCTCCATTTCTCCCATTTTCCGTTTGAATTTTGATGATCCAAGCCGCTCAATGTGTTCAGAACGTGATTTTAAGGGTATCCGCGAGGAATCGAAAAAAAAAAAAAGACCGGGAAGGTCTTCATCCGAGCAGTTTTAATTTGAACCGTTTGATAAAAAATAAACAAAAACTGCTCGGATGAAGCCCTTCCCGATCTTTTTTTTTGCTGATTTCTCGCGTGTACCCTTAAAATCACGCTCTGAACACATTGAGCGGCTCGGATCATTGAAATTCGATCGGGAAAGGAAGGTCCTTATTTTATTAAGTCAAGGTGGTCCTTACGAGAAGGAGACTCTATATATATTCCTTAGGAGAAGGGGACTCTATATATATATATATATATATACACGCGAGAAATCAGCAAAACAAAAGATCGGGAAGGGCTTCATCCGAGCAGTTTTTGTTTATTTTTTATCAAACTGTTCAAATTAAAACTGCTCGGATGAAGACCTTTCCGGTCTTTTTTTTTGCCGATTCCTCGCGGATACCCTTAAAATCACGTTCTGAACACATTGAGCGGCTTGGATCATCAAAATTCAAACGGAAAAAGGGAGAAATTGAGAGGTCCTCATTTTAACTAAAATAAGGACCACCTTATTTGAAAATGACTATATATATATATAGCTCCGGAAGAGCGGGACCAAAACATATCCCAACAAATCCCACGATTTCCGTTCTAATCCCGGAAATTTTGGATCTCTAAATGATCACCCAACAAATCCCATAAATTTCAGAAAACTCATTAAACAACATCTCCCACCCCCCAAATCCCATTTCCATATTTGCAAATTTTGGAGACAACGGCTTCTCCGACCACTGCGCTCCTTGACACCGTCGATCGCCGCCGTCGCATGCTTCCGCTTGAGCACGGAGTTCCAATGATTCTTGATCACGTCGTTCGACCGGCCGTTGTGGAACCTGGCGATGGTGGCCCACTTGTTGCCAAATCGGGAGTGGATCGGTGCTCCACCTCCTTTGCCATGAATGGGATCAACTCGCAATCCTCCATCCTCGCCGTCTTCCATTCTCTGTTGTCCCCATCTTCCATTTTTCTCGTCATCCGCCTCACCATCCCTGACCGGCTCCGTCAACCCATGATTGGTTAGATGGGTTGATGCAGAAGATGATGGGTTTGCCAAGATCGAACTCAACGGCAACGTTAAACGTCCGAATTCAATCTCAATGGCCATAGTCAAACGTCCGAATTCGATCTCGATGGCCATAGTCCGAACTCGGTGGGTTTCCGATTGGTATTAAAAATGTTGAGTTCCTTTTCTTGGAAATTAAATAGGCCTTATTTTTTTCCTTGTAACAAGATGGATTTTTTTGGAAGTTGGGTTCCTGTCAGTATATGAATCGTCATGAAATGTTGAAATCGACATGGTAATTTAACCATGAAGCGCTAATCACGATAACCTATTTTGATGGTAATTTAACCATATTTGAACTGTTTACCGTGAAATATTTGTTCGAATCATGGGATATTTATACGTTGTAATTGTCATGTTAATTTAACCATGTAACAATTTGAGTATGTCATGTTATTTCCTTTTTTATGGTAATTAGCCACGTTCCGTGTAATAAAATCAATGAAAAATATGACTTCTTGTTGTTTGGTTGGCCAACTCGAAGAATGAAGAAAACATGCGAAGATGTGGTTATCTTATCATGTCATATTCCTAATAAAATTGATTCCTCAAAAAAATTCAATGATTAAAAAAAAAATGTATCAATCATATTTAAATTTACCAAATCCCACTGAATTAGGAAAATAATTCAATCCAATCCCACTAAATTAGGAAAACAATTCAATCCAATCCCACTAAATTAGGAAAGCAATATAACATAATATATGTATATCATAAGGAAAATGGTAAGAAATGTAATTCACACATTAAAAGGATGAAAATATAAGCATGAAAAAATGGCGGGATGAATTCTTACATGGCATAGATAAAGAGGATAGATATTTAAATATTCCGATAAAATTCCCGGGGCACGTGGGCATTCACTCCCTCCGCCTCTGGGCAGAGGTAAATAGGGAGTGGCCGGGTTGGCCCCTAGTTTCCAAAAAAAAATTTTGATTTTTTCAGCATTGGAGGTCGATTTGGTATTTGGTACTACTTATTGGTACTCAAACAACTTAGTTTTTTTTGGCAAAAATAAAGAAAAAAATAGCAATTGAAAAAATAAATGGTATGATTTTACGATAGCAATTAAAGACTACAATATGTTTTGAACTAAGCCTTTATTCTTTGAAACCAACAAATCAAACTCAAGCCAAAGTATGATTTTACGATATTGTTTCCCTTCATTTTTTTTTACAAACATCATGCAACAAGTATTAATGAACTTCTACTGAAAAGTTTTTTTTTTGCTAACTCAGGTGTTTGGGCCATTTTTTGCGTACCATCGAAAAGTCCCACCCCATAGCCAAACCCTGACTCCGCCACTGGACAGTTTGGATATGGGAGACCACGTAGCGGTGCCCCAAGGGCATTGAATAATTTTTCCCACTGACATAGTTCCTTAGATAAATAGTCCAATGCCAACATTCATATCCCATCAAACAAGTCGCCTTTTTATTCTGTGGACTCAACCTATCTTTCTGTGCACGATCCCCAATAAATTGATCATGTAAAGATTAAATGCAAACTCGGCTACATAATGGACAAGTAATCGCAGTCAAAAGGCTAGCAAATAACTCAGGACAAGGGGCGGAGGAATTCAAGGCTGAAGTTACATATTGATTGCCAAACTGCAGCATAGGAACCTAGTGAGGTTGTAGGGACATTGCATTCAAATAAGTTTTCTGAACTCTCATTTCTCTGTCTATCTATATTTGCTCATTACTCAAAAAATATCCTTCAAAACTCAAACCAAACAAGTCTATTATGTTCACTTTATACACAGCGTACTCATGTACCACCTGAAATTTTTCCTTTATGGAACTCACCATCTAAGCCCCGTTGCTAAGGGAAATAAGTGTTTATTTGAATACTTATTTTTTAAATTAAAAATGATGTATTATGGAAAAATAATCTGTCTCGTAGAACAGAAAATAAGTACTTAAAAAATAATAATCTTAGCGAAATGGTGCTAAGATAACTCAAGGAATCCTCAAAACAGTAATTCAACACTACGGCCCTATAAGAGACCACGCAGATAAAAGCAGTACAATCCATTGGCCAATCATGCTTTTATAGTTGTTAATATTAGAAACTATAGCATCAATTAGCTCGCTTAGTCAATTATGGATACTTCCAAATTCCTATCAAGCCCAAATCAATTATTGATATCTGCAAATCATTCCAAGGCTGTCCTTCCTTTCTTGTATTCTAGATTTGATTTTATTAGCTGTGATTGTGGGATTGACTAGCTTTATAGAAGGGTCAATGTATTGTAACAATTTGTGTATGTATCAGTAACAATGTAAGGTTCCTGCAATGTATGAAGAGAGAAACCATTGTAATTTTCTTCTCATTCCATTTTATTAGTTAATGTATTCAACAACTCTGTCCTATATTTCATTTTTATCTCACCAAAACCCAAAACAAAAGCAGAGGAAGGAGCTCACGAGTGTCTCCCTTCTTCCTCAAAAAGAACAACAGAAGAGAAAAACAAATCACCTAAACCAGACCCATGTCTCATGATACTAAGATCCTCTGTTCCATTTTCCTAATCCTCCTTCAATACCAATTCCAATTTTGCACCCCCACTGACACCATAAACACCACACAGTCCCTGAAAGATGGTGACTTGCTCAGCTTCAGCAATCAAATCTTTGCCCTGGGGTTCTTTACCCCCGGAAAATCGACAAACCGGTACCTCGGAATATGGTACAGCAAGGTTTCCGAGCAGACCTTTGTCTGGGTCGCCAACAGGGGCGACCCAATCAACGACACATCCGGTTCCTTCTCATTTGACGTCACAGGAAACCTCGTCGTAACTGGTCCAGACCGGAGCAATCTAGTCTGGTCCACAAATGTTTCAGATCTGACGGTGGCGAAAAACTCCTCGGCTCAGCTACTGGATTCAGGAAATTTGGTGGTGCTTGATAGCAAAGGGGTAGTTGTGTGGCAGAGCTTTGATTATCCTACGGATACTTTGCTTTCCAACTTGAGATTCGGTGTGAACCGGAAAACCGGTCTCAACCGGTTCCTGACACCTTGGAAGTCGGGCGATGACCCGGGACTTGGGGAGTACTCTCTCAAAATGGACCTTAACGGGTCTCCTCAATTGTTTCTGTACAAGGTTTCGGGTCTGGTTTGGCGGGCGGGCGG
Source organism: Rhododendron vialii (assembly GCF_030253575.1). NCBI lineage: Eukaryota > Viridiplantae > Streptophyta > Magnoliopsida > Ericales > Ericaceae > Rhododendron > Rhododendron vialii. The sequence continues at coordinate 24,083,514 of NC_080569.1, read as the reverse complement.
GTTCATGGATAGGGCGCGGGTGGAGCGGTATACCCGAGATGACAACTAAATTCATCTTCAACCTCAGTTATGTCGAAAATCAGGACGAGGTAACTTTGAGTTACTCTATTCGTGACCTCTCAATTTCCTCGAGATGGGTGCTCAACGAATCCGGGACGGTCCAGAGGTTGATGTGGCACGATAACGAGCATAGATGGGTTGAGTTTTACGCAGCTCCGAAAGAACCCTGTGACTCCTACAATTACTGTGGCCCGAACGGTAACTGCGACCCGTCCAACGTAGGCACGGGCCAGTTCGAATGCACGTGCCTGCCCAGGCTTGAGCCCAAGTCGGCACACGACTGGTACCTGAGGGACGGGTCGGGCGGGTGCGTGAGGAAGCGCGGCAGGCACGTGTGTGGGAGCGGCGAGGGCTTCGAGAAGGTGCCACTTACGAAGGTGCTGAACACGTGGATGGCACGTGTGGATAGGGGTGTGACGGGGCTCAAAGAGTGTGAGTCAGAGTGCTTGAGGAACTGCTCGTGCAATGCGTATGCGAGTGCGGATGTTTCTCGCGGGGACAATGAATGCGTGATGTGGCATGGGGATTTAATGGACTCCAGAGTGTTTTCAAGTGGGGGCAGGATTTATACATTCGGGTTGATGCATTTTATTCAGGATAAGATATTACTATGTAATTCAAGATTACAATCCGTTCACGTCATCTTATAAGATAGTTTGGAAAGATTTCCTATCCATTCCCATGTTGTGATAAAATAGAAATGGCCACCTTAATCGAATACGTTTGGGGTGGTAAAGATAACAAGTAGATTAGGACTAAATTTCCCAAGAAACACATAATTTTTTTAATACGGATTTTACTTCAGTAAATTGAAAACTCTTTCCATTTTTAGAGTCTTATACTCCGTAACATGTTTTGCCGGGTATAGGGCTTATAAATGTTCACTATATGAAGTTAATGTGGCTGGAATTCACATCAGCATTATGCAGTGTGTCACGGGGCTGTTTTTTCCTAGAAATTTGCCCATGATGGCATCAAGTTTGTCTGTAATTTGGTCTCAACCAACTAGTGTTTACTCACACACCCGATAAGTTTGAACGTTTAGAAACACACACGAGTTACGGAAACTATCTCAACCTTTATTAAGCATCAACTTACAAAGGAATACACTCTAGAGCTTAGACAGAACATCCCACTTGCCTTAGGCTACGAAAATGTCTTGCCTAAATAGGCTTAGAATCATAAAACGTGGCGACTAAATACATGAGATCATGGGGCCAACCCAAGATCTTGCAGTTGACACCCCTAACTGCCCTAAGGCTGTGCTGGCTCACTCAGAATCTGCCAGCACACTGAAATTTGAAACTGGTTTGCCAATAATTGCTGATAACTGTCCGTTTCTACCTTGGACACATGTCCCATGCTGCAAGCAACATGTGCAGCCCGTTTCTGCGTTGGACACTTGTCCCATGCTCCCAGCAACATGTGCAGAATGCTATTTAACCGTCAATAACCGTTTTGCCTGAGCCAACTCAAGTCTGCCTCCGTTTTGCCCGAGCCATCTCAAGGCTGCCTGGCCAATTTAGTGATCCAACCCCAGCTCCCAATACATAGCCGTTTTTCCCGACTACCGTATCCCACAAGCCTGCTTCCCGTTTAGCATCCATGCCTTGATATCATTGGGCCTTCATGTGCATCACAGCTGCCACTTGCCTCATGGACCAGTGCCGACACCATCGAGTCACCTTGTAAAGACATGCTTGCCTCATGCCTTCGTTTCCATCAATTGGCTAGGGTGCAAGGTGCTAACACCGTGTATACGGGATAGAAAAATTACTCCAAACATGAGAGAATGATGGAAACGCGGGATATTTTTCGGCTTGCGAAACAAGATTCATATGCTTTGGAAAAAGAGGACACAAAAAGGAAAATGAAAACAATAGCAATGAAGTAGACCTAATGCAGGTATTAGTTGGTGATTCGTAGTTATGGCTGCGTGTTTAGTTGGTTTTCATGCTTCTCGAACTGTTATATATCCTGCTCGCCGTGGCTGCGAGGATTCGGCAATGGGGCTGTAGCTTACCGGTGTTTTGCTTCTCGTGGCCAGAACTCGTCGTGTCAGTGGGGATTTGCGTTGGAGTAGCGTCTTGTGTTTTGTGGTTGCGAGCCTATGTTTCAGGTCGAAAGGTTTTGAACACGCCGAGATGTGGCTCCTTGGGATGGCAGATCCATGCTCCAGATTTCATATGTGCTTTTTAGGATTTGAGCTGGGTGTCCTTACAGGATCCTCTATTGCCTTTTCCACAACTGATTTTTAAGTACCGATGTTTCGCTGGGCCTGCACTTGCTGTAGGTGTCTGTGTCTAGGTTTTGATAGTTTTTAACGATCCGAGATATGCAAAACCTTGTGAAGAGTCAAAAGATTTATATCCACGTATTCAATGCATTAAAAAAAATCTGGTCAATAACAGTTGTCTATGAATATCTCTCATTGAATGAACCCAATAACTGACATTTTCTAGGATAAAAAACTAGCACAACAAAACTGTTATTCTCGGAAATAATGACCAAGGGAAAATTACTCTAAACTGAAACAGTAGTGTACCAAAACTTAACACTGAACCGAGAGTTATAAGGCCATCCACAATGGTATAATTAAAAGTCAGTTGTTGCTAAAGTTAACAATATTTGTGCAAAAAATGACTCACAATGGTATAATCAAACTTAACAACATCCTTAGAAATAATCAAATTTTGAGCTTTGGATAATCAAAATTAGCAACCTTTTTCAATAATCAAAATTTGTGAACCCCACACTACATAAGTTAATTGGTTCCAAAATTTATATACGCGCGTATTTCAACTAGTATTTTTTTCTTTTCTTCTTCACTTGCTCTATATCTTTTTCACTTCAACCACAAATTGTTTCTATTTCTTTTCCTCAAAAAATGAAGCTCATATTTATCGATCATCTACAATTTAACTCATCGTTATCGGATTAAGGTATTTCACTCTTTTTCCCTGTTTTTATTTTAGGCTGCATTCTTATGAATTTAACTTAAACTTAACTTAAATCTGAAAATTGTCTTTATTTGAATTTTTTCCCATTTGTTAGTTTTGCACCAAATTTTTATGGGTTATTGATTCGTCTCGACTAGAGGAATCAGAAAAGTATTTTTTTTTTTACTTTTACCCAAGTATTTTGAGAACTAATCACTTTTTAGCAAAAAAAAAAAGAAACTTTTTTGACTAAAAAATGGTTATTCCTTTTTTGTTCCTCCCCCTATGGTTGAGCAAATGAAGAACCTTGCAAAAAAAGAAAAGAAAAGAAGAAGAACGTTGCATTCTTTTCCAAATTCAAGAATACGTCTGATTTTTTTTGAAAGATTAATAGACTGGTGGATTTGTGATATAGGCTATAGAAATAGGAAGAAAAAAAAAAGTTTCGGTATAATTTTGATAGATAACACTAGGAAAAACACCATGTGTTCGATATATTTTTGCCCAAAAAAAAACGTAATGGAGGGAAGTGAATAGTAGAAAACAGATGTGGAGAGAGAAATTGAGTGAAATTATAGTGGACTCCTTATTTTGGTTATGGACTAGAAGTGACCATTGTAAACCTCAATATTATTAAGCTTAGCAACCTCTTAAATGAATAATCAAAAGCTGACGTATCAACTTTTGGTTATCCATTTTTTATTATACCACTGTGGATGGCCTAAACCTTTGAAAAAGTCAAAATCAGTTGCAAAATATTTACACTTTTGAAAAGTCAACCAAGCATGATTCTTCAATCAAGTCTAGCAATGAAAGTATATAACAAATATATACTGCTTTTAAGTATCAAACGGGAAAAAAACGTAATAGTTTTTTTATTTTTTTTCAAAAACTGTAACTGGCCACAAATGTTCCCACAAAATTAGTAGAAAGATAGTAAAAGTCAAAACAAATAACTTTGAGAAACTACTGACATGCACAACTAATCAAAATAGGAGCACGTTAAACAAATTCCACTACTGCTTGAACAGATGCAAAAACAATTACTACAGACTAATAGCAACTTTGATAACTCAAACTAGTGGCAACTTATATACTTCAAGTACCGCCACAGATTGCGTCGGGGTGTCTTTATAGGAAAATTATTTTTCATACGGGTTGTATTCCGCCCGATTTAGATTCGGTGTTATGTAAAAATTTGCTCTGATCTTCTGTATCTCTTATGATCTATTCAGAAAAAACAAAAAAAAAAGTACCGCCACAGAGGAAAAGGAACAAAATCAGTCTTTTGCAAAAAGTTATTTCAAACTGTACGTGTAGGTATTGGAAGATCCAAATATCGTTTTCCAGAACCTGTTACGAGAACAAAACCTTGTTTCCCTTTTTCGAATCTGTTCGTGATGTAAAATCAGATTTTGATCTACAAAACTGTTTTACAAGAAAGAACCGAAAACTATTTTCCAAAAGAGAATTTGTCTTAAGATCGTAGAAAAATAGTGCGGAAAACAATAATGAAATTCACTAATTTCTAGAAATTACAAATTTATGGATTTACAACTTGAACATAAAATTATAGTAATAGAACATGAACGGTAAAGGATCAAGAATTTGCACCCGTTTTGTACAATGGTGCCCTTAAGACAAATTCGCCGCCTCACCGGTGCTGGAGGTTGTATCGGTGTTCGTCTCCCAGGGTTGACTCGGTCACCACTCAGCCTCCGGAGCATTGCCGTAGACTGCTCGTCGAACCATCTTGTGTCTGTACCCTCTCTCTCCCGAAAAGAACAATTGAATTACAGAAGAAGTTGTAGAGATGCTTTGGATTGTTTTCGGTGTGTTGAAACCAAAAGTAGAGATCCCCTTATATAGCTAAAGGAGGAGCCTCTGCCATCAATACTACAATGAATACAAATATTCATGGAGGAGCCAATAATCAATAGGGGAATTGATTCCGTAATTCAATTCTGGAATAAAACTAATACAGTTATTATTCCCGAAATTGAATACACTAGTGTGGATAATAACTCTGGCTAATCAACTCAACTATAACAATTTCTCATTCATCTCTCAATGGAATTTGTTCATTCTTTTACCGGTTTAAAGTCCAGAGCAAGGAGTATCTAAAACCCACTTGGGCCCACCTCGCGCGGTGTGGGTTCTACCAAATTCTCTTTGGTTAAAATTCCATTTTTCCAACACTGACCCTAAAGAAGTCGATAGCATTTGAGAGTTTTCAATTCTCGAAGCCCTTAGAAGAGAGTAAAACCCCAAATCTCAGGCCTTAACGAATAGGTCAAGCCCCTCGGGGTCAGAGCCGGTCCTGACCTAAAACAAAGTGTTGTGGCCACTTGGGCCCCTCCTACATTTTAATCCCTTATTATAGTTCAACAAAAGAGGCGCTAATTTTAATTTTCGCTTTAAGCCCCCGAAAAGTCAAGGCCGGCTCTGCTTGGGGATAACAGTTAGCATGTTCGGGGTCTTTCTCATTTCATAAGTGGTGGAAGAGAGGAACAAAGCAAGTATGCTGTCATCTGTAAGAAAGAAATCACCTTCTTAATTTTTTGTCCTAATTTCAGCCCAATATTTGAAGTCTCAACAACACTCTCATGGGAAGAAGCAGGGAATGGTGGCAGCTATAGCGGCCTCAGTTACTGCGGTTTCGCTTCTCGCATTCTGCTTAATTTGTTGGTTGGTGGTGAAGAAAAGAAGAGGTAAAAGAAACGATCTTCTTCGATCTATAGTCGTTTTGGTTAATTGACTACTAGCGACTAAAAATGATTTATGTCGATTTCGCAATGACTCTTCTCTGTTTTCAATCTTATAAATAAAACTAATGTAACATACATCCAGTCAAAATCCTTCTTTCCTCTTTTCGTCTTTCACGAATTTAAAATAAACTTTCGTAGTTTAATAGTCAAGTAAGGCAACAAATTCTCACCCACGCAATGAATGAGTATAACTAGTGATGCATGATTTCACACGTGATTGACCTTTACGTGGGGGGAAAAAGAGAACGGCGTTTTCATGGAGCAATTTTGTTTTAATGCATCTAGATCTGGATTAATTATTGCAAGACTATGTCCCACAGTTTCTTGTTCATTTGTGTTTCCCTTTGCCGGAGTATTTTATAAGCACAATGCGTTTCGGGATATGATCAATGTCATTTCCATGGAACAGTTAGATTCAAAACATCAACGTCAACATAAATACACAAATACGCCTTGTATAAGAAGTGAACTAGTCAAATCATGTCACCAAGCCGGCTTTCTTGTTCATTTGTGTTTCCCATTTCATAATATATTAGTAAAACAATGAACTTGACAGGTTTAACTTTTTCATTGCATTTCTTGTCAAAAAAAAACTTTTTCATTGCATTTTACTCTCTTTTCTCAAACAGTCAAATTAAGGAAGTAGGACTTTTTAGTTAATTGCATTTTTTTTGCCTAACTTGCTTTTTTACTCAATGGCAGGAATAAGAGAACAACAACATTTATTATTTAGTCCCGACACTACAACATCCCTTGAAGCCTCCTCAATGGGAAAACACTTCGATGAAAGTGGCACAAATCCAGAATTATCATATTTTGACCTAAGCATCATTGTCTCAGCCACAGGCAATTTTTCGTTGGATAACAAGCTTGGTGAAGGTGCATTTGGCACCGTGTATAAGGTAACCTCCAAGATGGAAAGTATCACGCAATCGCATACTGTATTTGAATATGGAAGATGATAAAATTACCCATTAAGCTGTCAATCTAGTATTTGCAAAACTTATGTTCGAATATGTAGTGCATTGGAATATAGGAAGTGTGCATCAGAAATTCAGTGGTCTCGCATTTTGTTTACCGTATTGACACTCCCAATGGGCGATCTATTCTAGGTTCATTTGAACGTCGTCTAAGCTCACCATGTAAAGATTAAATGCAGGGTCGGCTACCTAATGGACAAGAAATCGCAGTCAAAAGGCTAGCAAAGAATTCCGGACAAGGGGCGGAGGAATTCAAGACCGAAGTTACATTGATTGCCAAACTGCAGCATAGGAACCTAGTGAGGTTGCCGGGACATTGCATTCAAATAAGTTTTCTTAACTCTCATTTCTCTATCTATCTATCTATCTTAGCTCATTACTCAAAAATCATCCTTCAAAACTCAAACCACACATGTCTACTATGTCCACCTTATATGCGGCATACTCATATACCACTTGAAATTTCTTCCTTTATGGAACTCACCATCTAAGCCCCGTTGCTAAGGGAAATAAGAGTTTATTTGAATACTTATTTTTTAATTAAAGATGATGTATTATAGAAAAATAATCTATCTCGTAAAACAAAAAATAAGTACTTAAAAAATAATAATTTTAGCGAAACGGGGCTAAGATAACTCAAGGGATCCTCAAAACAGCAATCCAACACTACGGTCCTATAAGAGACCACGCAGATAAAAGCAGTACAATCCATTGGCCAATAATGCTTTTCAAGTTGTTAATATTAGAAACTATAGCATCAATTAGCTAGCCTAGTCAACTATGGATACTTCCAAATTCCTATCAAGCCCAAATCAATCATTGATATCTGCAAATCATTCCTGGGCTTTCCTTCCTTTCTTGTATTCTAGATTTGATTTTATTAGCTGTATAGAAGGGTCAATGTATTGTAACAGTTTGTATATATATCAGTAACAATGTAAGGTTTTCTCATTCCATTTTACTAGTTAATGTATTCAACAACTCTGTCCTATATTTCATTTCTACCTCACCAAAACCCAAAACAAAAGCAGAGGAAGGAGCTCACGAGTGTCTCCCTTCTTCCTCAAAAAGAACAACAGAAGAGAAAAACAAATCACGTAAACCAGACCCATGTCTCATGATACTAAGCTCCTCTGTTCCATTTTCCTACTCCTCCTTCAATACCAATTCAAATTTTGCACCCCCACTGACACCATAAACACCACCCAGTCTCTGAAAGATGGTGACTTGCTCATCTCCAGCAATCAAACCTTTGCCCTGGGGTTCTTTACCCCCGGAAAATCGACAAACCGGTACCTCGGAATATGGTACAACAAGGTTTCCGAGCAGACCTTTGTCTGGGTCGCCAACAGGGGCGTCCCAATCAACGACACATCCTGTTCCCTCTCATTTGACGTCACGGGAAACCTCGTCATAACCGGTCCAGACCAGAGCAATCCGGTCTGGTCTACAAATGTTTCGGATCCGACGGTGGCGAAAAACTCCTCGGCTCAGCTACTGGATTCAGGAAATTTGGTGGTGCTTGATAGCAATGGGGTAGTTGTGTGGCAGAGCTTTGATTATCCTACGGATACTTTGCTTCCCAACTTGAGATTCGGTGTGAACCGGAAAACCGGTCTGAACCGGTTCCTGACATCATGGAAGTCAGGCGATGACCCGGGACTCGGGGAGTACTCTTTGAAAATGGTCCTTAACGGGTCTCCTCAAATGTTTCTGTACAAGGGTACGGGACCGGTTTGGCGGGCGGGTTCGTGGATAGGGCGCAGGTTTAGCGGTATACCCGAGATGACATTTAACTACATCAAGGACAACTACGTCGAAAATCAGGAGGAGGTAACTTTGAGTTACTCTTTTCGTGACCCCTCGATTATCTCACGATTGGTGCTCAATGAATCTGGGACGCTCCAGTGGTTGACGTGGAGAGATAACGAGCATAGATGGGTTGAGATTTACGCAGGTCCAAAAAAACCCTGCGACTCCTACAACTACTGTGGCCCAAACGGTAACTGCAACCCGTCCAACATAGGCATGGGCCAGTTCGAATGCACGTGCTTGCCCGCGTTTGAGCCCAAGTCGGCACGCGACTGGTACTTGAGGGACGGGTCGGGCGGGTGCGTGAGGAAGAGGGGCGGGCACGTGTGCGGGAGCGGCGAGGGCTTCGAGAAGGTGCCACTTGTGAAGGTGCCAAACACGTGGACGGCACATGTGGATAGGGGTGTGACGTGGCAAAAAGAGTGTGAGTTGGAGTGCTTGAGGAACTGCTCGTGCAATGCGTATGCAAGTGCGGATGTTTCTCGCGGGGACAGTGGATGCGTGATGTGGCATGGAGATTTAATGGACTCCAGAGTGTTTTCAAGTGGGGGCCAGGATTTATACATTCGGGTTGATGCAGTTGAATTAGGTATGCAATCAATTTCTGCTACTATATTTTTTTTTGTCAGATTTGCTGGATATATATATTGTTTTATTTTGATAGATTTTCAATAATAGGTCGTTTTTAACGGATAAGATATTACTATGTAATTCAAGATTTCAATCGGTTCCCGTCATCTTATAAGATAAGATAGTATGGAAAGATTTCCTATCCATTCTCATGTTGGGATAAAATAGAAATGGCCACCTTAATCGAATCCGTTTGGGGTGGTAAAGATAACAAGTATATTAGGACTAAATTTCCCAAGAAACACATAATTTTTTTAATACGGATTTTAGTTCAGTAAATTGAAAACTCTATCCATTTTTAGAGTCTTATAACATGTTTCGCGGGGTATAGGCTTATACAATGTTTAATTACTACATGAAGTTGATGTGGCCGGAATTCACATCAGCATTATGCCGTGTGTCACGGGGCTGTTTTTTGCTTAGAAATTTGTCCGTGATGGCACCAAATTTGTCAGCAACTTGGTCTCAACCAACTAGTGTTTACTCACACATCCGATAAATTTGAACGTCTAGAAACACACACGAGTTACGGGAACTGTCCCAACCTTTATTAAGAATCAACCTACAAAGGAATACACTCAAGAGCTTAGACAGAACATCCCACTTGCCTTAGGCTACGAAAATGTCTTGCCTAAATAGGCTTACAATCATAAAAACGTGGCCACTAAGTACATGAGATCATGGGGCCAACCCATGATCTTGCAGTTGACACCCCCAACTGCCCTAGGGCTGTGCTGGCTCGCCCAAAATCTGCCACCACACTGAAATCTGAAACTGCTTGGCTAATAACTGTCTGTTTCTACCTTGGACACTTGTCCCATGCTGCCAATAACATCTGCAGCCCGTTTCTGCCTTGGACACTTGTCCCATGCTCCCCAACAACATGTGCAGAATGTTGTTTAACCGTCAATAACCGTTTTTGCCTGAGCCAACTCAAGTCTGCCTCCGTTTTGCCCGAGCCAACTCAAGGCTGCCTGGCCAATTTCGTGATCCAACCCCAGCTTCCAATACTTAGCCGTTTTTCTCGATTGCCTTGTCCCACAAGCCTGCTTCCCTTTTAGCATCCATGCCTCGATATCATCAGGTTTTCATGTGCATCACAGCTGCCACTTGCGTCATGGACAAGTGCCGACACCAACCGACACCATCGGGTCACCTTGTAAAGACATGCTTGCCTCATGCCTTCGTTTCCATCGGTTGGCTAGGGTGCAAGGTGCCACCGCTAACCAAACTTAACAAGCCTTGACCTTCAAAGTGCTAACACCGTGTATACGGGATAGAAAAATTACTCCAAACATGAGAGAAAGATGGATACGCGGGATATTTTTCGGCTTGCGAAACAAGATTCATATGCTTTGGAAAAAGAGGAAACCATAAGGAAAATGAAAACAATAGCAATGAAGTAGACCTAATGCAGGTGTTAGTTGGTGATTCGTAGTTATGGCTGTGTGTTTAGTTGGTTTTTGTGCTTCTCGAACTGTTATATATCCTGCCCGTCGTGGCTGTGAGAATTCGGTAGTGGGGCTATAGCTTACCGGTATTTTGCTTCTCATGGCCAGAACCCGCAGTGTTAGTGGGGATTTGCTCTGGAGTAGCGTCTTGTGTTTTGTGGTTGCGAGCTTGTGTTTCACGTCGACGGGTTTTGAACACGCCGGTGTGGCTCCTTGGGATGGCAGATCCATGCTCCAGATTTCATATGTGCTTTTTAGGGTTTGAGCAGGGTGTCCTTGCAGGATCCTCTATTGCTTTTTCCGCGACTGGTTTTTAAGTACCGACGTTTCGCTGGGCCTGCACTTGCAATAGGTGTTTGTGTCTAGATTTTGATAGTTTTGATTAATTCTTTTATCTTTTGATGATTTCTACAATGTCTTATAGCTTTGACATATGGTATTTGACCATTTCAAAAATTAAATGAGATTCAACCTGTTTTGAGTTTGCAAGTTATCTTAGAACTAATGACTGATGAAGACTTGAGCAAGACATTTTATCAAAAGAAGCCGGGTTGGAGTAATCAACCTGTGAAATTGTGTGCCGATTGACTTCTACGTTTGTTGAATTGCAGATGGCCCTATCATTCTTGTTTGTCCAACAATATTAAACATTGATAGAAAGGTGGTTGCAACTTGTCACGCTTTCGATTTTCAACATAAATAAATAGACCATTTCAATAAAAGATCCTCACGTAAGTTAAATAATACCCAAAAGAAGTTCTTATCTGTTTAATTTACAAATCAAGTCTCTAAGTTAAGAAATATACAACATTGGCACACCGGCTCCAAAATAAGCTTAAGTTCGAATACGAACAAGTTAATTAGTTACAAACGATTTAGTTAAAAGAATTTCTAGAATAATTAGTTACAAACTCATCTTATCAAAAGAAAAACCATTACAAGATGATTAGGTAACTAAAAGCAGTTAGCTTCCAAAAAATGTCTTCACATCCTAACACTCGTGACATGTAGGCTATTGTTCGACATTAAAACCTGAAAAGAATGATAGGTTGAGCTACACTAACCCAATAGGAAAATCTCTACAAAATCTATATGCTAATGAGATGATAAACATGGACACAGTGAATCAAGCTAAATGGCAAATTCTAGTTGGTAGAAGTGAGCAATTAATGATCTTAAATCATTAGAGTATAAGAAATAAGCACACAATGATAAATCCAGCAACTACACGTACTAACACCATTAATAGTATCAAAACACTCTCACAAATACACATACACATACACATTTCTTCTACCAAATTTCCACCCCTTGCGATTTCGTATTTTCACCCCTTGCATTACGGTAAACTCCACCTCTTGCGTTACGACAGACTCCACACATTCCAACATACACAAGCACGCGACAAATACCTCATGGGTCTCAACAATCAAGTCAATAATACAACTTTCATAAGATATGAAATTCTCAAGCCATAAAGTGTTTCACCCGAACTATGTATAGCATTCAAATACTAACATCACACGAAATCACCACATAACATGTAGAGAAAGAGATAAATCCCTACCAAAGTGGGTTTGAGCAAACCCCAAGTCTACCAAGTGCTATAAGCTTAAATCCACCAAGAACAAGCTTCACCCAAGCTTTGCTACAAGATCTAGAGTAGATATAACCCAAAAACAAGATAAACAAGCATAGATCAACAAGTGATTGAGAGGAGAGAGAGAAAAACGTAATTGAGAGCCAAAAAAAGTAGGACCAAGAATACAAAACTTACCCCTTATCCACCAAATGTGAGATTCAAGTGAGTTTGACGTAGAAAACAATTAGATCTTGAAGATTTGAGATAAAATTCAAGAGATTTGAGTGAGATTGGAGTGGGGTAGGTGAGAAGGGGTGTTTCTAGGGTTATTTCGTAGGTTTGGGTGTGAAAAATGACAAAAATGGGTATTTATAGAAGTCTGAAATATGTGTTGAATTTTCTGAAATTTCACAGCGCGTACTGGTACTGGGCGATTCCCAGTACCAGTACTGGAACACCAAAAATGCCAAACGACACAACTTCTGGACAACGGGTACCGGTAATGGGCAAAACGCAGTACCGGTACTAACTGGAGAAAAAAATGAAATTTTTTTTTTTTACTAACGGTTATCAAATCGAACCTCACTTGCTACCAACACCTCCAAACATCAATACACCATCAAAATACCATCTTCCACATATATTAAGATTAAAGAAAAATAAAATAAATTCACGGGTCTCTACACAACTTGCAACACGTCTTATCCAAAAAAAATTTGGTGCCAAAAATTACAGCTAGCACAGGACTTTACCTTTTAATTCTGAAAGCATGTTCTGGGTCTTTTTCTTTTCTTTTCTTTTTTTATAACTTAGGCGTCCATGTCAGCTTATGTGCATCTCGACTAATCCCGAGGAACCAGTCTAACCACCCATTTGTTGGAGTCCCAATTAAAGTAAAGGCGAAGCTCTGTATGGACTGACTGTTGGAAAATAGTGTAGAAAAATTTCTGGAAATTACAAATTTATAAATTTACAACTTGAACATAAAATTACAGTAACTAGAACATGAACTGTAAAAGATCAAGAATTTGCAAACCGACACCCGTTTTCTACAACGGTGCCCTTAAGACAAATTCGCCGCCTCACCAGTGCTGGAGGTTTTGCCGGTGTTCGTCTCTCAGGGTTGACTCAGTTACCACTCAGCCGCCGAAGCACCGCCGTAGACTGCTCGTCGAACCAACTTGTGTCTGTACTCTCTCTCCCGAAAAGAACAATTATATTGCAGAAGAAGTTGTAGAGATGCTTTGGATTGTTTTCGGTGTGTTGAAACCAAAGGTAGAGATCCCCTTATATAGCTGAAGGAAGAGCCTCTGCCATCAATACGACAATGAATATAAATATTCATGAGCCAATAATCAATAGGGGAATTGATTCCGCAATTCAATTATGGAATAAAACTGATACAGTTATTATTCCCAAAATTGAATACACTATCATGGATAATAACTCTGGCGAATCAACCCAGCTATGACAATTTTTCATTCATCTCTCAATAGAATTTGTTCATTCTTTCACCGGTTTAAACTCCTTAGCAAGGAGTATCTAAAACCCACTTGGACCAACCTCACACGGTGTGGGTCTTATCAAATTCTCTTTGGTTAAAATTTCATTTTTCCAACACTGACCCCAAAGAAGTTGATAGCATCTGAGAGGTTTCGATTCTCGAAGCCCTTAGAAGAGAGCAAACCCCCAAATCTCAGGCTTTAACCACTAGGTCAAGACCCTCAGGGTCAGAGATGGTCCTGACCAAAAGCAAAGTGTTGCGCCCGCCTGGGCCCCTCCTACTTTTTTATCCTTTATTATAGTCCAACAAAAGAGGCCCTAATTTTAATTTTTGCTTTAAGCCCCCGAAAAGTCGAGACCGGCTCTACTTGGGATTAGCACTTAGCATGTTCGGGGTCTTTCTCATTTCATAAGTGGTGGAAGAGAGGAACAATGCAATTATGTTGTCATCTGTAAGAAAGAAATCAACTTCTTAATTTTTTGTCCTAATTGCAGCCCAATATTTGAAGTCACAACAACACTCTCGTGGGAAGAAAGGAATGGTGGCAGCTATAGCGGCCTCAGTTTCTGCGGTTTCGCTTCTCGCATTCTGCTTAATTTGTTGGTTGGTGGTGAAGAAAAGAACAGGTAAAAGAACAAAAATCTTCTTCGATCTTTAGTCGTTTTGGTTAATTGACTACTAGCGACTAAAAATGATTTATGTCGATTTCGCAATGACTCTTCTCTGTTTTCAATCTTATAAATAAAACTAATGTAACATACATCCAGTCAAAATCCTTCTTTCCTCTTTTCGTCTTTCACGAATTTAAAATAAACTTTCGTAGTTTAATAGTCAAGTAAGGCAACAAATTCTCACCCACGCAATGAATGAGTATAACTAGTGATGCATGATTTCACACGTGATTGACCTTTACGTGGGGGGAAAAAGAGAACGGCGTTTTCATGGAGCAATTTTGTTTTAATGCATCTAGATCTGGATTAATTATTGCAAGACTATGTCCCACAGTTTCTTGTTCATTTGTGTTTCCCTTTGCCGGAGTATTTTATAAGCACAATGCGTTTCGGGATATGATCAATGTCATTTCCATGGAACAGTTAGATTCAAAACATCAACGTCAACATAAATACACAAATACGCCTTGTATAAGAAGTGAACTAGTCAAATCATGTCACCAAGCCGGCTTTCTTGTTCATTTGTGTTTCCCATTTCATAATATATTAGTAAAACAATGAACTTGACAGGTTTAACTTTTTCATGGCATTTCTTGTCAAAAAAAAACTTTTTCATTGCATTTTACTCTCTTTTCTCAAACAATCAAATTAAGGAAGTAGGACTTTTTAGTTAATTGCATTTTTTTTGCCTAACTTGCTTTTTTACTCAATGGCAGGAATAACAGAACAACAACATTTATTATTTAGTCCCGACACTACAACATCCCTTGAAGCCTCCTCAATGGGAAAACACTTTGATGAAAGTGGCACGAATCCAGAATTACCATATTTTGACCTAAGCATCATTGTCTCAGCCACTAACAATTTTTCGTTGGATAACAAGCTTGGTGAAGGTGGATTTGGCACCGTGTATAAGGTAACCTTCAAGATGGAAAGTATCACGCAATTGCATACCTTACTTAGGATAATGCGTATTTGAATATGGAAGATGATAAAAGAACCCATTAAGCTGTCAATCTAGTATTTGCAAAACTTGTGTTCGAATATGTAGTGCATTGGAATATACGAAGTGTGCATCAGAAATCCAGTGATCTCGCATTTTGTTTACCGTACTGACACTCCTAATGGGCGATCTATTCATTTGAACGTCGTCTAAGCTCACCATGTAAAGATTAAATGTAGGGTCGGCTACCTAATGGACAAGAAATCGCAGTCAAAAGGCTAGCAAAGAATTCAGGACAAGGGGCGGAGGAATTCAAGACCGAAGTTACATTGATTGCCAAACTGCAGCATAGGAACCTAGTGAGGTTGCTGGGATATTGCATTCAAAAAGATGAGAAAGTGTTGATCTATGAGTACTTGCCAAACAAGGGCTTGAACTCTTTCATCTTTGGTATGCAATATTTTCGTAGTTATGTTCATTTTTTTGCTACTTATGGAGTTATTGTTTTTGCAATGGTGAATGATTCAGGATTTTGATTATAATTAACTTCCAACGTTTGTCCAGATAGGACAAAAGGCTCGTCTATAGATTGGAAAATGCGCTTCAACATTGTTTTGGGGATCGCTAGAGGGCTATTATACCTTCACCAAGACTCTAGACTAAGGATAATCCATAGGGACCTAAAAGCTAGCAATGTGTTACTAGATGCAGAAATGAATCCGAAAATATCGGATTTTGGTATGGCTAAAATTTTCGGAAAGGACCAGATCGAAGCTAATACAAACAGGGTGGTCGGAACATAGTAAGTGTCCATTCTGTATTACTGTTGGGATATGGAGAACGGTGCAAGGAAGCCATTAAACTCTAATGCTTGTTTAACATTTGTGGTTGCAGCGGCTATATGTCACCTGAGTACGCAATGGAAGGGCTATTTTCAGTAAAATCTGATGTTTTCAGCTTCGGAGTTTTGCTCTTGGAGATCATTACTGGCAGGAAGAACAGCAGCTATATTCAGGACAATTCTGTGAACTTAATTGGGCATGTATGTAAATGGATGTGTACACTTGTCTAAAAATTTCCTTAGTATTCATGGAAAATCCTTTGGTTAACAGAACTCTTAATGTTTAAAATCTCAAGTATTATACAAAAATTAGATGGTTAATGTCAACAGCAGAAGGGTTTCCATGTATTTGGTGTTCTCCTTTTGTTTTATACTGGAAATCTATCATTTTGAAAGGAAAACGAACAAGATAAATTTCAAAACAGAGGGCTTTCCTTTAGTGATGACATTATTGTTCATGCACTGTTTGTTTCAGGTTTGGAGCTTGTGGCAAGAAGGCCGGGCTGTGGAAATAGTTCGTTCATGGATGACCGAATCAGATTCGGATAAAGAAGTTCTCAGGTGCATTCACATCGCCCTGTTGTGCGTGGAAGAATCAGCCAACGATAGGCCAAATATGTCGGAAGTTGCTTTCATGTTGTGCAACGAAACAGCACTGCCTCCCCCTAAGCAGCCTGCTTTCATCTTCAAAGGAGCTGACAACAGGCCGGACACGTCCTCATCGGCAAGGGCTGGAGCAGTTTCTATAAATGATGTTACGCTTTCGGCTATTCAAGCTAGATAGGTGCTGAAAAATTACATAGATGTGTTCTTGCTTCCTCTTTCACCAAAATTAGATGTCTTCGGCATTTGTTTGCGGGGGTGGCTGTAACTGTATATGTTAGTAGTCACAGTCTCACAGAGGACGTGTTTGGAGCCTCACGTAGCTGTAAATTAGAAATTAACATTCTTTTTTGAATTCCTTTGAATAAAAAAAAACTTACATAGAGTTGAGGAAGGCATAACTTCCAATTACATCAAAATCTATCAAACTAGATATAGAGAAAACTTATTGGGATATTTTTCAGGAATCATGGATCACAGTACTAAGAGGGGACTGTTTTACGTAGATAATTTGGGGGACCTAAATGCGAGTGCTAAAACCGATCTTCGCAAGGACCGTAGAGGGAGACTTGTGGATGCCCTTAAAAATGCTGCGATTCCTTTCTCTTGCCAAACGTAATATGCAGCCAATGTAATCTACCTAATCGTGCTTCGAAAAGACTTTCCATTGAACTTTCCAATGAGTCAAGAGACTTCATTATCCATAGAGTAATGAAAGCTCTAATTAAGTTCTTTTGAATCGCTGATTCATGGGATAAAAACTGTGTCAAGGGATGATTTTCGGGAGCCAATGTCAATGAACAATTGTTGAATGGGCCTAACAGCATCCCAAGTTGCTGCAACGTTGAAGGTAGAAGAGGGAGAGACCGTCCATATGACTTTGTCTAATGTGTTTAACATTGCACATGTTTTTTTTGAAAGGCAAAAAATTCATTAATTTCTGAAAAGATACAAAGATTAATAGGAACTAGGAATGATGGCATCAAATTTCTAACCCGAGACCCACACAATCTACGACGCTAAAAATAATCCTATGCCCATCCGAAATCCAATCCCCAAGTTTGACAAGAAACCAAACACAGGAAAACCCATTGGGACGAAGCCCACATCCGTTAGCCTAAAAGTTCAGATAAATAATTGAAGATCAAACACCTTAAGGGTCTAAAAAGTAAAAACCCAAATAATGGGATAAGCCCAATCAATACAGTGCAAACAAACCCTAGCTACTGCCGTTTCAGATCCACCGCCAACGTCCATCGTCTGCCACGGCAAGGGCAGCTCCACCGCCAGCCACCACGCCAGAGATAGCCACCCGGAGAGACACCCCAAAACCACCGCCATTA
The DNA here is from genome assembly GCF_030253575.1 of Rhododendron vialii. Lineage (NCBI taxonomy): Eukaryota > Viridiplantae > Streptophyta > Magnoliopsida > Ericales > Ericaceae > Rhododendron > Rhododendron vialii. The sequence continues at coordinate 24,065,387 of NC_080569.1, read as the reverse complement.
GGTAAAGTACCGAATGATCTCAGGAGAATCACCAGCGGAGACGAGTGAAACTTTACAATCACAGCCCGCCGTTTATATGTTGAGAACCCAGTTTGATTTTTCCACCATTGGGGAGAAATGGAAAAGGTAAACAGGAAGGGTCAGGTTAATTTCCATATTTTTTAATAGAAGGCTAGCATTACAATGATGTGAATAATTTGCTGAAGGAATTCCAATACCACGATTCCTAACCAAAAGAGAAATAGTGTTTTGCATCAGAACTATAAAAGTAAGCAGTACTTGGATGGAAACCTGGTTAGCCCCGAAATGAATACGACCCAGGAAAAATGTTGAACTTAATTTGAACATAACGAGCAAAAATACCGACAAGGAAATTGTTGAGACCCATTACCGACTCTCTAAAAGTCTCCGGATATTTCCAGAATGTTTTGAATTTTTCTAGAATCCTCTAGAATAATTCAGACTCTTCTAGAACCATCCGGACTTCTCCGAAGTGTTCCAGGTCATGCTAGAAACTTTCGGAATATTCCGAAAACTTGTGGATTAAGTCTTCCGGGTTATTCCGGAAACTTCTTGTAGTTCTTATAAATAGAATAGGTGAGGTCATTTGTAAGGTGAGTGGTAAGCACCAAGTGTAAGACTAATGAGAGCACAAGTGTGAGTATGAGAAGTGAGGTCGTAAGTGTGAGTAAGGTGCTAAAGTGTTGTGTTTTCTATGATGTATTGAAAAGTACTAGTAGAAGTGTATTGTTAGGTGTGACCAAACTCAACACAAAAATAAGATTTTATAGGGTATTTTTATTTATGCTTCTGCATTTCCTTTTTCGTCTTCGTCAATAGTATGTTTTCAAGTCTATCAAGATTTTCAGGTTCATGTCCAATGAACAACCACGCATGCGTACTTGAATAATCTACCCTCTTTCTAATTGTATTTACAACCAGGTGGCTTGGTCATCGTGGCTTGGAACTTAAGAGTTTGCTCACTCTTAAAGTCTCTAGTCAATTATCTTTGTCAATAATTCTTGCAACAACCTCACCCTCACACGCAAGCATGTGAAAAGACTATGTGAAAGACTGTATAGATTTAGTTTGAGGTGTGCGCAAGTTGACCCAGAACATTTAAAAAAAAAACTTGGTATATTTACATATGAAAGTGGCTGTCCTATTGGCTGAAGGAGAACCAAGTTGAGATTTTAGGTTGGTCTCTGATCACTACTCTTAGCAAATCAAGTCAATTACTATTTCAACCCCCCTCACCCCTTGTCACCAATTCTTTCACCTATTTTTGAAAGGTAGGGTGAACATTATAGTACTAGACAAAACATGGATTGGTTGACCTTTCTCAGCAATTAATTTGTACGATTTCATAGTGGAGCTAAAAGCTTTTTTTAGGCCTAGCACCTGTGACAAGACTCAACGAGAGGTGCTCGGTTGGTTAATAGGTTTGTTTTCCGCACAATTAAGCAGGATCCGATTACTGCGGTCATGTCGCAAGAAAGTGATCTCTTGTGAATTTTTTAGTCACGATGCAGATGTCTAATTGACCGGACCTGAAAGAGGGTTAATTGGGGTGTACGTAAGCTGGCCCGGGAAATCCTAACCTTCGACCAAAAGACAGATGTGAAACCATGTGAATTATGGTTAGAGAAACCTCAAAAATGATATACGTACCGACCGGCAGCGCCGGACGGTCTTCGGCCACCGGACAGCCGATCTATACATGAAAAAAATAGTATTTAGATCAAGTACCTTACACACATCGGATGCCGTTGATTCCCGCGTAGTCCCATCGGTTTTTTTTTTTAGAATTTTTGGATGGCTCGAATCAGCCGTCCGGTGGCCAAAGATGGCCCAGCGCGACTGGTCCGTACGAATTCCCTTCCCCTCGGTCGGTACTCATAGCATAACTCAGAGAAACCTTGTACATTCATGTCCTTAATTGTAACCAAAAAGTAAATGTAATTACACAAATCAACCCTAAAGTATTAATTTTTGCACCGCGTCCAAAGGGTCTAATTGTATGCCTGTCTGTCATTTGCTGAGCAGCAGTTGTGTTTTTTGGGCACTGGTGGCAGGAAATTAATCCTCATTGTGCATGCCTGCTTTCAACAGCTGAGTTTCGCTTCTGGTATTGATCGCAACCCTTCTAGAAGCCAAAGGGACATTAACGAACATCTATATGCTCTGGTATTTATTAAGTCAATTTCCATATGTATATGCATGGATCAACATTTTAGATCACCCGTCCGGCCGTCCCGATAGCTACGGTTCAACTTCGTCACTCCTAGGCTCCTAGCTAGTGCAATAGGTACCCGTTATTGTTCAATAGCACATTCAAGGTGAGCTTTTGCTAAATTTTATTTGTCTTTAGACTAATTACAATAGTCGAGTGATTTTCATTAAATGGTACTCCATTTTAGTTTATATATGTGAGTAAAATAACATTCGTAAAAATCCATGAAAACATGGGCTTTATTCAGTTTAGTCTTTAGTTAACAGGATGAACTCACCCTTGGCATAAAAAAGCATGCTAAATTTTTTGACAAAATTCATTAAAGACGATTTTTTTTTTTGGAAAAAAAGAAAAGAAAAGAGTTTTCTCTATCTGTTTGGTTTTGTTTCAACTTCAATTCATATTTTTATATACTTTTTAAACTCCCTTTGTCAGCATAAATGATTGATTCCAAATATTTTGATGAAAAGCAAAAAAAAAAAATTACTCTAGAGAGGACAAGTCATTTTCCTACATAAATGATATCCATCTTTTGTATGAAATGTTTACCGTCCGGGAGAGTAACGTACAAATTAGTATGGAATGGTTACATGCAAGCAAGGATCAAAAATTCATGTACAAATTTTTTCAATAGAAACGAGACGAAATTTGTTATTCATTGTATACGAGTGGTATACAACGAAGGAACACGGTATAGAGAACTGTAACCAAAATTATAGCAGTCGTCAGTTGATGGTGATTCATAGAAAAATGCCCAAAGAGAGAAATATAAACTACGCGTGATATGTAAAATGAAACCAATTGTCGGAGGATGAGATTCTGAACGCCAACTCTGTTTATTGGGCTAAGACTTTGTTTGGTTTAGCTTAATTTGTTTATGTCAGTTGGGGACTTGAAGCAGTGGTCCGATGGAGATAGAAAAGAATTTGTGGGATGAACTCTGCTCTAGGATTTTTAGGATGAGTTGATCAGGAGGATATATATGATGACTGCAGGAGATTTTCGAAAGCAGATGGCGCTGTTAATCTAATGATATTGGATTGGTCTCCGAGATTAGCTGAGGTGCACGTAATGGTATTTTCGAGCTATGATGGTCTCCAATTTTATAGTTGTTGAGAAGATCACTCATGCTAAAATTAAGTTTATCAAAAGTCACAATCCACACGCATTTGACTTGAAAACTATGAACCTTCATTTAGTTATTGAAAAAATAAATGCATGTGATTCATTTGGACCACTAAATTAGATTTTTCTAATATGCTAACATCTTTTTATTACAAAAATATAAGAATCAAAATTACATCAAATTGAAAACAAGTTCTCTATCAATATAAGCCAACCAACTAATAATTCTGGGAAATACGAGAGAAATAACATCACACGCAGGTGAAGATTCGAATCCAAATCTCCTACCGAATTGAGGGAGAAATAACCAAGCGAGCTAACTCCGGTTGGTTCTATGTGCCAACATTTTGAACGACGTGTTATTTTAAGGACTGGGCTCATCAAAATGAATCCAAATCCTTTATTATCTCGCAAAATGGTTGATGTAGTCCATATACAAATTTGCGAAAATGTAGCTCTTTTCACATACAATGTAACCACATCAACTCGTTATGATCAATCTTTCCTAATCAAACAAAGACAAACCCTGACCGAGAGGTTCAAATTCTCTCATGTGAGAGTCATGTGAGTCTATTAATTCACTATCCGTTATCCTCTCACATAACGCAAAATGAGATCCATTGTGGTTTCACTTAATGACCCAAACCGTTGATTTGCTAAGCATAAATTAGTTTATCACCAATGAGGAAAATGAGAGTAATCGGATATCGGTAAGGGCTTGAACGTTTTGTTTTAATCTTACGGAAAATAAATTTTCAAGCACTGATCGTCAATTTTTCTTGTAAGAATTTCGTTCGGGTGGATACGGTCATTCTAATTTCCCGAAGATGAACGTGTTGAGGTCTATACAAATCGAATGGCTCATATTGATAAGTAGGATTGAGATAAACCCACTTTATATAAAATGAAGGTCACATTAAAGGATCATGCCAACCCTTGTTCTCTAGACCGTCTGATTAATTAGTCCATCCGTCAATAACAAATGAATGCTTTTGATCACAAATAATGTCATTCTAAAAATATAAGGATAAAAATATTATTCGTTTGTATAAGGGAAAAATAATAAGGGTAGAAATAAAATTTTATGCATAACAGGTACGTTTTGGGGCACGGAGGCCGGATAACATCTTGCGACCCCGAAAAATTTACGAAAACTCGCCCCGATCGAATTGGGGACGGGGCCAACTGCCATCTAGAGCGGTAAATGAGCTGAGCAGCTCGCGGTTCGGTTTGGTTCGGCTCAGTAAGGACTCGTCCGGCTCAGTTCGAAGGATAAATGAGCCGAGCTCGAGCTCGATTTTTCGGCTCGTTTGATAAACGAGCCGAGCTCGAACCTAGCAAGGCTCGGCTTGAACAGGTTCACGAACAGGTTCGTCTCGGCTCGAACATGCCAATATATAGGTTCGCGAACAGGTTTGTCTCTGCTCGAAATTTATAGGTTCTGCTTGGCTCGGCTCAAATATGCCAATATTCGGTTCGACTCGGCTTGTTTAGCCAATTTTTAATATCAAGGCCAAAAAGTTGACGAATTCTAGCTCGAATTCGAACCGAGCCGGCTCGTTTATTCCAGACCGAATACTAACGAGCCGAGCTCGAGCTTTGTACATGTCTGATCGAGCCGAGCTCGAGCCAGACGAATTCTGATCGAGCCGAGCTCGAACATGCCGATATTCGGTTCGATTCGGCTCGTTTACACCCCTAGGGCCAACTGCCATCCATAGCGATTAACGACCCTCAGGTGGCCCCAAGTGAGAGTCCCCCACTAATTGGAAACACCACCACGTACCACCAGTTTCCACACCTTCCCACAAAATACGACAAGTGTTGAAACCTCCGCCTCAAATAATTAAACCAAATACATTTCGCTTTCATCTTCCTCTTTCGCATGGGAAAAGTCATTCTAAGTCACATTCACGTCTTTCTTGACTCAATCAATTATTTCATATGACTGGCGATATGTTTTAGGTCACGTCAGTGGCTGTAGTAAAAAATGATCCTACGCGCGTGATGACCATGACATCCGTGATCATCATACTATAGCTCAAGAAAGTTGTATGGGATATACCGTGACAAGATGCATGGCACGTATCCATTAATGGCCTCAAATGCTCCCTCCTCTTTATGGTATAGCGAGGAGGACAGGAGATTAATGCAAAACTTGAGTATTAACAAGAGGGACAAGATCATCGCCGGTTCCTTTTACGAATCTATTTCAATCATTAATTAAGATTGTATGTTCATTTTTCAAAGGTCGTCGAGAACATTAATTTGGGAAAAAAAAAAAATTATGCTGATTTGATTTCGATTGATATATATATATATATATATATATATATATATATATATATATATGATCGCAATTCGCACGCAACACATTTATCGTGAGATCAAGGGATTTCTCTGCAATGCGTCTAACCTGATCTGCAGTAAACGTGTTTAGAAAGCATATTGTTTGGTACTATGAAACTTGAATTTTGACAAAATTGATGTTAATAAATTCTAGACGTACGGTCTCGATCGTTGAACTGAGCCCGAAAAAGACCCACAAAATATTTCAAGTTTCAAAAGAATCATCCAATTGCCTTACGGGAGGATCTGACCTCTTACGATTACTCGCTTAACATATGTATATATCCTTTTCTTCACAATGCATATAACATAAATTTGGTCGTCCAAAAATTGTACCCAATGAAAGAAAAATTGAGCTGGGACATATGACTTACCAATAAATTGTTACTATATTGTACGAGGTTGAGTTTTAGGAGATTTCATAAATGTACACACATTTTCTTTATGTGTACCCTGGTTCTTTGCACAACCACTACTAACCGAAGTTTTTTTTTTCCCCCTTTCAGACCAAGCATTCAAACCCACCCCATCTTCAATCTCTTAATTTTCCATCTACATATGTAGCTTCCCAACCGCTATCTAATACCCCTTCTAATAATCCCTTAAAACCCCTTTCCACCCATATTGCAATGCCGTAGCTTCTCTCCTCAAGTTGTTATTATAACTAAAACAAACGTAATTGCAAATCATTCTGATACGAGAAACAAGACAGATGTGCTATATTTTACATCCTAATGCCAGGACCAAAATTTTTAATGCCACCAGAGTCAATTTAAGGCTTATTTGTTCAGATGGTACACAAAATATTTCTGAAGTATCAATTTGGTCTCCAATATACAAATCACGTTTATTGTATCCCCAACTTGGATTTTGAAATACATGTCCACGTCATGCTTGTACTGGTGTTCACTAAAATTATATGTGTGAGATTGAAGGTATTGTTCGGCGGTGGGTGTCGTTTAAGAGAATGACGTGGTGGTAATGGCAATGCCCGTTGGAGGTAGAGGTGTCGGGGCTGTGGTGAAGGATAAAATTTTGAAAAGCGAAAATTATGTGTGTGTTTTTATTTGAGAGAATGGGTGAGAAGATTGAATGTGAAGGTAGTGGGGTAGACAAAGACCGGAGAGATAAGGAAAACAACAGCAATGCTACTTATACAACAATCCAAACACAACAACTCACACAACTTTTCACATATATGTAGGGTCCACACATAGTTGTTTGTGTGGAGCCCAAATATATGTGAGAGATTGTGCTTGATGTTGTGTTTAGATTATTGTGTGAGTAGCATTTTTGGGAAAACAATACTACGTTCCAACAGAGCAAGGGGCGATGATGTTAATTCTCACACATCAGGGATTAGTTCGTAATTATCGAAAACATCATAATGAGATCTGTAATTGAAAAAGAAACGTCAGTGTGAGTGCATTTAAGATTTTATCCAGCAGCCGTAACGGTAGGCTTTTCCCGTGACGCATGCGATAACCAATCCAGTGGACCGTTGCACCGAAACTTTTAATCTCCCGAAAATACCCCTCCACAAGCATTTACTGGAAACAAGGCTTTTTTGGGCATTAATGAAAAAGTCCCCAACAGTTGCGGCAACTTTCCCAGGTCCTCGTTGAAAAAGAAAAACAACCACTCCCATTTCCCTCCTGTGCCGGCAAAAAAAGCCACCGACAAGACCCAGGAAGACCTTTCAGAATGAACCGAACCCGAACCCCAAAGACCAAAATTGAGAACGGCTCGGGGTACAATGGGGTCTTTTCCAGCCACTTGCTGGTCTATTTAATGATCGGCTATGCCTATGTTGTAGATCTCACCAAAACACGTTAGTGTTGTTTAAAATTATGTTACTTAGATACTAGTAATTGCGTGCAGGACTTCATTTTAATTTATTTCAATACTTCGTTCACAGAGTGTGAAACGACAATTATGAATTTCGGAGAAATCTACAATACAATCTGAACCGGTTATTGAACTAGGCCTGACAAAGGACCGAAAAAGACTCAATTGCACCCGGTGCAGTTCTCGAGAAATTGCCGAGAACTCGTTTCCATTCTTTTTCTCCAGTCCGAAATATTCGGCAAACTTTGAGGGCATCTTAGTCATTTCACACACTGGTCAAACAATCTCCACCTCTTGTTCGGCAGCAGTATTTCATAAGCGTCAATCTCCATTGGATGGACCCAAAAACCTCCTCATAAACCCTTCTTCCCTCTTCTGTTTCTAGAGAGAGAGAGAGAGAGAGAGAGAGAGGAAGCCAGGAGAGAGAGAGAAATGGATCCCGACGACTTCAAGTGCCCGATTTCCCTAGAGATAATGTCGGACCCTGTTATACTCTCGTCGGGCCATACCTTCGACCGGTCGTCAATCGAACGGTGGTTAGACTCCGGCCACCGTACCTGCCCAATTACCCAACTTCCCCTCTCCGAACCCCCTTCTCTCATCCCCAACCACGCCCTCCGCAGCCTGATTTCCAATTATACCCCCGCACCTCTCCCAAAACCACAGTCCCACCCTCACCCTCCCCCGCAAACCCTAGTCTCAACCCTAACCTCCCCTTCCTCCCCCATCACCTCCAAGCTCAACTCGCTCGACCAACTCACTAAACTCTCCAAGCGCGACTCGGCCCTCCGCCGCTGGCTCACCGAGTCCGGCGCAGTCTCGGCCGTGCTCGACTGTGTCGACTCGCCCGACTCCAATCTGCAGCACAAGGCCCTTAATTTGCTTTTGAATTTGAGTCTGGATGATGATAATAAAGTGGGTTTGGTGGCCGAGGGCGCGATTGGCCGCGTCGTCGCCGCCCTGCGCGGCGGGGGCACGGTGCCGCCCGAGTTGCGGGCCGTGGCGGCGACCACGCTGACGAGCCTGGCCGTCGTGGAGGTGAACAAGGCGACCATCGGGGCATACCCGTACGCGATTCGGGCCCTTGTTTCCCTCCTCAGAGAGGGTAACGGTAGGGAAAAGAAAGAGGCTGCCACGGCCTTGTATGCTATATGCTCGTTTCCGGGTAACCGGGTACGGGCCGTGGAGTGCGGGGCGGTGCCCGTTTTGATTGGTTTGGCCGGGGCTGGTATGGAGCGGGCTGTTGAGGTACTGGGTTTGTTGGCAAAGTGTAAGGAAGGTAGAGAAAAGATGGTGGAAGTGAGTGATTGCATTAGGGTTTTGGTTCGTGTGTTGAGAAATGGGAGCTCTAGAGGGGTGCAGTATGCACTGATGACACTTACTCTGTTGTGTAGTAATAGTAAGGATGTGTGTTTGGAGGTTTTGAAAGCGGGGGTTGTTGAGATATGTGTGAATTTGTTGGGGATTGATAATGAGAAGGTTAGGAGGAATGCTTCGAGTTTGATTCAGGTTCTCCGGGGGAAGCGGTCGATGGGTTGTTGATGGTTGGTTGAGTTTGGATTTTGGAAAAAGGAAGTGAGAGTGTTGATCGTGTTGTCTTCTGTCTTGGTGAGTCGGGTTTGATCCTCTTTGCTTTTGATTGGTTATTGTTTCTGTACATTAAGGGGAAAAGAAAAAAAGAATAGATGATGTTCTTTTGTAGTACCTTGTACCTTGTACATTGCAATAAAGATGAAAAAAAAAAGGAGCTTTCTGTTTTACTGTGTTTGTTGGGAGTCCATGATTAGTTCTTTCAATACTTAATTGAGCAAGCTTGAGTGCTTGGAAGTCTTTCGGATGTTTGCAGATGCACAAGTGTGGAAATTGTTGATTGCTTCCATTTTCTTGTTCCTTCTCTTGATCAGTACTAACATGACCGTATTCGTAATCCTAAATGAGGGAAGATTTAGAGTCTTGAAGTTCATAATGGTCTTAAGTACTTACACATGTGCTACTGCTAATTTTCTTTCTGGAGGTTGTCATAGCCATGCCTAATACCTTTTCATGGTTTCAGCAGGGTGACTAATTGTGCTAGTTGACCAACTTTAGATGGTGAATAATGTTAGCTAGAAATAAGGAAGTTGATAAGTTGGTTTTTTTTTTTTAATTGATCTGGATAGTTAGATTTATTTGATTGAAAACATTGTTCTGCGGAAAATGGAATGGGGAAAGCACAATACCATAATAGTTTCATACATAGAATCTGTTAGTTGTTTTCGTATGTGAGATGCATTGGCCATGGTTTTTCTTGTCCGTGGATCCAAGATGTTTTGTAGCCCTATAATTTTTCCGGTTATCATTTAGCGTAGCCGCACTTATAGGTATTGTTGTCTGTAAGAGAGATGTTGTTAGACGGAATGACAGGGTTTAGCAGTGGTGTTTACTGTTACCAGCATAAGAACTAACATGTTATGAAACCTTGTTTGTTTAGCGAATGACTTTGACATCACCTAATACTGGCATGTCGACAAACTTTGACATCACCTAATACTGGCATGCCATGTCGACGAGAAGTTTAAAACAGGCCATACTGCATAAGATACCAATCTGGCCTTTGGGATTGTATTTAACATTGTAGTCTCAGATTGTCAGTAATCATTTTGTAGGACTTCCAACAATTCCTTGTCAAATAAGGACTTGAAGAACAATAAGAGGAGAAAGGAGATTGAATTGTTACTTAATCAAGTTGTAAAGTGGACCCAGTCTTTTTGAGTTAGGATTGAAAGGTTAACTACTAGTTGCAGAGAATACGCTGCCAAGTTAAGGTAACGGTGTGCGTGTTTGTATCTTGAGATAGCAACTGCTGCCCCCCTGAGTTTAGACAGTAATAGCTTCATGTCATAGTAAGGCTGTAGAATCTGCTACTTTGGGCGATGCCATCATCTTCTGATCTCGTTTTAGCTTTTGTGTTTGGCTTCGGCTGTGGAGGTGTGACCGCGGAAACACCCGTTACAAATGTTGTCAAGCGTTAAGCTTACAACCTATCCTTCAAAATGTACCAGCACCCATCGGACACTCCACTCGGATGATATCTCAGAGTGTCCTTCAAATGAAAAATAGATGAACTCGATGCATAGACATGTACCCACACCCGATATTCGTACCCGACTCCAAGTCATGTAACTTTCGAACAATGCGACCATGTATCTGTTCTGTTGTATTATGTTCACTGGTCTTGATTGAGTCTTGATTCATTGTCTACCCTCTTTTGTGGTTGTCGAATTGATGAGACTTGGCTATCTCAACGCACCCGAAGTTTTGGTGGTCTAGCGTTCTGAATTAGTAGTACACAATTAACTACCTTTGTGTCTGTGGGTCCAACTGCTTGTCATGTGTAAATATATACAGGAGTAGATTAAAGTCGTTATCTTTGGAAAAAATTTCAGTGCCGGTGGGTACCACGTGGTGTCCGCTCGAAGCACCGAGCCGTCCATTGCGTTTTTGGACAGCTCAGATTTGGAGAGAGAAAGTGTTGGGTGAGAGGAGGGAGAAGATTTTAATCCGAGCCGTCCAAAAGTGTATTGGACGGCCCAAATGTGCCGTGCGGGTACCACGTGGGATATACCGACCCGGTACTGAAAAATTCCGCATTATATAGGTATATTTTCTTTCTCCCTCCCTCTCTCTCTTGATGTCTAAATTTTGGTTTCCAGGAAGAGAACCCATGAACGAAACACGCAGAAATCTCTTGATTTTTTGGTTGTCCCGATACCAACTGTTTTTGTTGTGTTGATTATATATATATATGGAACGGTTTCGGGATAACTAATTAGACACCTAAAAAACACCTCATAATTTCTAATCAAATTTTAATGATCCGAGCCGCTCATTATTTTATTGTGTTGATTATTTGCGTGAATCTAAAGTTCTAAACCTAATTCTGGGAATTTTCCGCGGACTGGTATTTGATGCCTTTTGACTTTGAGCTCGTTTCATTTCAAAAACAAATGGCAAACTTCACTTACACGTCCTGTGATTTGGACTCTGTGCGGATACACCCCCGACATTCAATTTGTTGAACATAATCATCCTGTGCTTTGTGAAAGATTCCATCCGCACCCAATTCTGTCTAATTTGACAGATCTATGAAATTTGACATAAATGTCATCACATTTTTCCTTGAATCTGACCAACATAACTCGAATTTTAATCCGAGCCATTCATGCACTAATCAAAGAGTAGAGCACTCCATCAACAAAAAAAATCATGTCAATCAAACATCGATAACTCAGTGGTCGAAGAACATTAATCTTGTTGAAATAAAAGGATATGTTCGGGCATGAGGTTCCTGTTGTTCGATCGAAATGAAACCCATATTAAGGGCACAACAGAGCCTGCTTTCCTTAAGTTAAAATTCTGTTAATTTGGATGAAAATCATGATTGTGCGCATAAGTCCACAAAGCGTAGGAACAAATTAAACGTCATAAGAAGTATGTATCCGTACACCAAACCACAGGTGATGTAATTGAATTTGCCCAAAAACAAAGTGATAAGCCGTCTTGTTGACTAGTTTTCTTAATCGCTTTACGTAATTACACTTAATATATAAAAGATTGAGAGTGGGGTTGATTCTATCAGTAGTTGCCGCCCTAAGAATGCGACGTTTAGACAAAATAATTAGGGCTAATTAAGTGCTTTCTTTTGATAATTAATTGTTAATTGTCAAAGTAGTTTTCGGAGTCTGACGGAGTTGGATAGGGTTTTCGGTGGATGGAAACTTCAAGGAAGAACGCTAGAGTAAAGAACAAATAAATAAATCGTTTTCATTTCTTTTTATTTTATAAATAAAAAAATACACTTTTGAGAGGTGAATGCAAACCTCAATAAATATTAAATTGATAATGGTAGTACCAAATGTGAATGCAATGATAGATGTGATCTCATGTCGTACAAGAAAATTTTAAGAAGCTTATGAGATAATATAAGTTATTCGAAGAAATATGAATAATTTAAATGTGTCGAGCTTGTGAAAGCATATTCTATGCTAAACTATAATTTTATAACATCAAGTGTAAATAAAACAGAAGTAGAATGGATGTCGGTTTCCTACACATTTGATCAAGGTTGTCGCTGCAAGGCGAAAAAAAATTATTTCAAAAACCTTAGGTATGTCATGAAAATTATAAACCGGAGGGCGCTTCGTGTAATTTTTCCTAACTCATGTCATGGATTATTGAATACTTGCAAAATAACTCACCGGCAAAAATAGTGTATCTTTCCCCACCTGATACCTTTTACTTTGAATTATTCACCAGCTCATGTGGAAAAATGGTACACACTAGTAGTAGGTACCTTCGAATTGATTCTCTTTAGAAAATATTGAACGCAAATCACCCACATACATGCTTGCTCTTAAAATGTCTAGGCCCCATTGAGAATGAATTATGCAGCACAATACACCATTGTATAGTTCTTCTTTGTATTTGGAGATTTATTGCATTATTCAAGCCAAATTTGCAAGCATGGTCGTTGGTGGTAAGGCGCTAGTAGTACGTTTAGCCGAGTGTTTAGCCCCAATAAGAAAGTATGGGGACTCGAACCTGGGCATTATCCAACTAAGTTCGAGTTTTCACCCCCTCATTCGTGCCAGGTCATCTTGTAACCATAGGGAGCCTACTTTGCTCCTAACGACCCAAAAAAAATTGGCGGTCGGTGGTGGTTGGAGACTTTGATTGAAGCTGTGCCGAAGAGTAGGGTTAGGTTCTAGGCCTTCTTGGGTTTTGTTCCTAATTTTCAGATCTGGGCAGTTAGGCCTTTTTGCTTGAGCTGTATTTGTATTATTTGGGCTTTTTAGGCCTTTAGGGTGATTTGTGCTTCATTTGTTTTATCTAGGCATTTCTGTGGCCCAAACACCTCCTTAGGTGTTTGGGGCTTGGCCCTGTAGGTGTTTGTTTAACCTTGGTTGGATTCCCCTCCCCTTCGCCTCTTACTTGTTGTAACCTTTGACAAGTACCCCTAATAAATATTTTTCCGAACTAAAAAAAAACGACCCAAAAAAAATTTTCAATTTCGAAAGACGAGAAAAGAAAAACAAGAGGAAGAAAAGAAAGTGCAGTACATGGGACATTTGTTTAATTGGATTCGATCGAGTATGATTTGAGTAAATATTCAAGCACCACCCCATATTCGGTGTTGGTTACTAGTGTTTCAATCTGGATCAAACATTGATCGTCATTATCAGAAAGCGAGAACGCCAATTAATATGAACAAAATTTTGAAACCGTGTCACATAAGTGATTTCTAACATTGTTCTAGCAAAATCCAAAACATTACAATTAAACTACTACTCCTACTTTTATTATAATAATAATAACATGAATCAACTGTCAGGGCAAAGTAGTAAATTCACTCGAGCTCAGCCACCCATTCAGCCATCCCACACATGATCAAGTATTCACATACGCACATATGATCATATAATCCAAGAAAAAGGCATATGCAATGATTTTGGTTTGTGGTGAGCCAACAGGCCAGCAGGAAGCCATCGTAATGCTACCACCCAAAAGCCCACTAAAATCCACCAAAAGCCTACGATTATGGAGGAGAATGTGAACCCGAAGCTTCTATGTCTATTGGTGGAGAAATTTTTGCATGCCGAGCGGGCCCATGTGGTGCCTGAGCAGCGCATCCGGACAGTCCATTTCGGTTTTGGACCGCTCGGATTTGGAGAGAGAAAGAGGAGAGAGAGTGTGGAGGGGGTGAGAGGAGAGAAAGGGTTTCAATCTGAACTGTCCAATACACTTTTAAACGGCCTAAATGTGCTGCTTGGGCACAGCCACGTGGTACCCACCCGACACCCAAAAATTTCTCCTATTGGTGCATATGCTAAGAAATGCTGTGGGTACTGGGTACCGACCCTTCTGTGGGGTCCGCTTCGGATAGAACACAAATAATCTAAGACGTTTATTGCATGTATGGAGGGATCGAGATTTGTGAGGACTCAATTGTTAATTAGGAGAGGAAAGGTAAAGGTATTGGTTTTCTCTAAGGCTCATTTTTTGGTTCTTCAAATTATATATTAAGGTTGAAAAACCATGCTTATTGAGATGGTTTGCTCATGTCTCCCATGGGGATCAAGGTTCAAGTCCCACAAGGGGCAGGGTTTGGGGTTTCAGGGCTATGGATAGCCTCTGAGCCCCCTCGTTGACTAGCTTTCCCACTAACTCCCGCTAATTATAAAATATGACAAAAAAAATTATATATTGAGGTCGAGTTTAACGACACTATTCTTTTTTAAGCTAATGAACTATTTTAAATATTAAAGATTTCTTTTAGTATTGGTTAAAAAAAATCGACTTTTTTTAATCCACCTCAATCAGAGCAATTAGACAAATAAAATATATTGAGAAATACACTAATAGGCTAAAAAAAATCTGTCTATCTTGATTCTTGAGTGTTTAAGACTATTTGTTTTGGGTTTTGATAGAGATTTTTTAGAGTAATGAGTGGAGAGATATAGAGAGAAAATTTATTACGGATCACAATGTGCATTTTGGATACCCAAAACGAACAAGTCATAAGTGAACTTTTTTCTTTAGCTTTTAGTCCTAATTTATTATCTTTAAGGGCGTGTTTGATTGCAGATTTCGTTTTGCGGGGATTCGTAATGAGATGAGATTAGAATTGGGATTGAAAATGAGATGGGATTATTAATGAGATGATGAATCATTTATTCATTTTTGTTTTGCACATGATTAAGATTGGGATTGAGAATGAGGTGAGATTGTAAATAACATGTTTATTTTGGCTAGGATTAGGATTGAGATTGGGATTGAGGTGGATTTTTATGAAAATAGGGAGGGAGTAGATGTCTGGCCATCTCCAATCCCATGGGATAGGATTAGCAATAACACCCCCCTTGGGTTGGCTAATCCCATCAGTTTGGGGGATTGAGAATCCCATGGAATTCCTAATCCACGCCTTAAAAAGCAAACCAAACAAGTTTTTTGGAGACTAGATCACCTTAGTAATCCTATCCCATGTCTCAATCCCGCTATCAAACACGCCCTAAAATTAGGACAGTGTTGCGTGCTCTTTCTATGGCCACTTTAATGATTAGTGTTTTTCAATTTAAGGTCCTTGTGTGTTGATAAACTACATAGACATGCAAACAATAGGCCATTCAGTCAAATTTTGACATATTTTTCTTCACAATAATAGAGACGATCGATATTCTTTTAATCCATGCTTCTTGTCGATATTCTTTCAATCCACCTTTTTTTTTTTTTTTTTTGGAAAGACAAAAAATTTATTAATCTTTGAAAACAAATTACAAAGATTAAAAGAATCCAAACTAGCTTCAAGCTGAAGAAGAGAAAACCCACAAAGAGAAACAACAGCTCTAGCAATCATAAGCCAACCCAGATCCAAAGGAGAGAATAACAATCCAAGATTGGCA
Organism: Rhododendron vialii; assembly: GCF_030253575.1. Taxonomy (NCBI): domain Eukaryota; kingdom Viridiplantae; phylum Streptophyta; class Magnoliopsida; order Ericales; family Ericaceae; genus Rhododendron; species Rhododendron vialii. Next base: position 24,049,394 of record NC_080569.1, on the reverse strand, counting down.
AGAAACAAACAATCATAATCGACCTTTTTTGGCTAAAATTTTAGAGCACGAAGGTCACTAATGACGAATTAGAAAAGCATGGCACCTGCGAAGCGATACTAATTCGTTCTGAATTTTGTTGGACTTTCAAGTGCTAGTTAATGGCGTACTGTGTCCTCTCTCTCATGTTGAGAGGTATTATGTTCATGAATTGTCGGAACGAGATTACGTTGAGTGTAGTGTTATGGTTGGTGTTGTGCATTCTAGTTCTTGCGTTCTACACCACACTCAAGAATCTTACCCGTTGAAGTCTCCACCAAAAATTCTCAATGCTGAATTAAAATTTGAATAGTCTAAAATTTGGGTATTCCCTCTATACAAGGACAAAGTGTAGAACTTTTTAGATATTAATTTATTGTTATCAAACAAAAAAATTCGGAACCCCTGTATCCGTCCGTGATTTTCTTCCTCAAAAAGTATCAAGAAAAAGTCTAGGAACGCAACAACATGTACAACATGCTAATGTGGCGTTCTCTCGTTGATAGTTGAAAATTAGCAACTCATACATATTGCCAACGAAATGCTTTCGTATAAACATTTTGTGGAGAATGTTGCGCATATTGTTATGTTTCTAGACTTTCTCGAAGTTTCAAACATCGGATTTTGCATACAAAAGCCTACAAGTAGAAATGGATCCCCAAGTTCCAAGAAGCCCAAGTTTTCAGTCTTTCGGCCCATGGTAAGATGGGTCTGCAGTATAGAGAATGACGATTAGCCTTGTTCCCTCACACCATTGGGCCTGAACCCACAAACACACACGGCCTGATGTCAAAGTAGCCTACTCTAAAATATTCACAAATGTAGGAGTACAAATTAGTGCTTGTGAAAGCACCAGTTTGCATATCTCCTGATCCTCCCTTTTGGTAGGTCAGGGTTCAAGCTCCGTCATGAGCGTTTGGAGTTTCAGGGCTATGGATAGCCGCTGAAACCCCTATGGACTAATCTACTAACTTTCCTACTAACACACACCACACCGATGTATACAATTTCGGGAAAATGTATACAATTTCGGGAAAAAAAAAAACAGTTTTCATGTATTTTCTTTATGACCAAAATAGAGGTGCGGGCATGGTACCTGATCACCTCTGTCAGAAAGTGTTGTCCAGTTATACCACACCATTATCTGCAAAGGACCCATCTTACCTGCGTCGAGACTGAAGCTAAAGCTCCACCACCAGTTTTTATGGACACTATTTTGAATGCAACATTTTTCTGTCCGCATATCACTTAAAAAGTCAATGCGATTTTACATTGGCAAGTTATTTCAGTTAGAGCAAAGTAGGAGTTTGATCAGCTTATTCGTGCATGTCACGTGAAAACTCATCAAACAGTCAGCATACTTAGTATTGGTTAGCCTGCTTTTGATTTTACAGTTACTATGCATACATCCTTCTACTGTGTATATGGAAAACAATTTCTTCCTCATCATCTTCTTCACGTAGGAATGGTGCAGCGTACACGCCCAGTACTTCCCAGTACTGGGCTTGTGAAGTAGTATATCTTTATGTTAACAAGCGAGCAGAGCGGATTCGAGCCTTGGAGGCAAATTACGGTTAATCGTGCTCGTGCAGTTAGGTTTGATTTGGATGTAAGGGTACTAGATGTGATAGGGGAAGAATATATTGCGCAACAAAAGTCTCTCTGGAAAGAGCGGTTCACAAAAGATAGAGTAGTACTATTTCTGAAAAAGAGTTTTCGAACATCACTACTAGCTAGTATACTAGCCATGAAAGGCTTATATAAAGATCAGATTCAAAGGTGAATAAAGAAAATATCCTCTTTTTCAAGATTTAGGAAATTACAACTTGTTGGAGAAGAGAAAATGAGCAGTGTTGTGTTGGGTCATGATCGATTAGGTCGTATACTTTACGTACATCATCACAATGATGCCAAGATGCTTCTTCTTTTTTCCTTTTTTTCCCCTTCCAAATGCTTGTTTTTAATTACAAGCAAGCAATATATTAACAAAAAGATGCTTGTTGTTTATATTTTTTTTTTTTCTTCATACCTCACTTATAACAAAGCTGTGAATAAAATTTAACAGATTGTCTGCCATAGTATTTAAAAGATTTGTTTTAGATTCTGACAGATTAAAATCTGTGTAAGTCTATTTGTCATAGTTTTTGTATTTACATTTAGGTCGAAAAGAACTTTTAAAGAAGAGAGAGTATGAACAAGAAAAACAAAACAAATGAAACTACTTCAAAATTAATTTTGAGAGACATCATTATTAATTTATATTTTAATTTCCAATTATCATAAATTTAGAAGAATATAAAGCTCTGGCAAACACCCCTAAATTCCATTGAGAACTCTAGATCAAGGAGGACGGATCCTGATACTCGAAGGTATATTGGTATAGGGAATAGTACCCATCGACCAATCAATTCGAAGTCACAAAAAGATCATAAAAGCAGATACCAAAGCAAAGAAAATTTTCAGCTCTTTAAAAAAAGTTATTTTTCATGATTAAAGCTTTAATCCTAAGCTTCTCCTTAGTCCTCATACCTTGGTGGAAATTACTGCAATATACACACTACTCACATTCGAATCATGAATTCAATGTTTACGGTTTGCACCCTTTGAATTCTATGAATGATTACGAGTTCTCATTCGGGCGCGGGGTTGGCTTCTCATTGTTTTTGGGTTGCTGCTTTCTTTGGTGGAGATCGAGATGCTGCTGCGGGTTTGTTGGGGCTTTGCTAGGTTTGTTGGTGGTTTTGTTAACCTCAGCCTTGATTGCTTTGATTGTCATTGCCATAGGCCGGTTTTCGCCGCCAGTCTCTATATCTGGGAGAGGCCGGCTCGGCTTAACGGTGAGGCTAGTTCTTCCGGTAGTTTGTGCGGTGGTGGTGATTGAAGGAGTTAGGGTTTTGAGGGCTGGATTGGGTGAGCCGGTCCTTGGGTGGACCGGTTTAGGGTGCTTTGGGCTTTATTTTGCTTTTATCTGGGTGATGGGTTGAGTTGTATTGTTTTATAGTTGAAGTCATAACTTTTTTTTTATATAGAAATTCACAAAAAAATTGCATATAAATAAATTCATAACATCGATCAACCTCGGTTTCAAAACATGCGGGTGTCACAATTTTTTTTCTTCTTAATTTTACAAATTTTTATTCGAGTGTCACAAACTTTTATTCAAAGTCATGAATTTAAAGTGATTTAAGGGGTGACACCGTAAATACCCAAAAACGAAATAACTCTTGGTTCTTATGGTAAGTAACTCATGGTTCTTAATTAGGAGCTAGGTAATCATATACTATCATAAATACCACATAACAGCATGAAATTTAATTAGAATGGTTTTGGGACCCATGATTTGTCAGGGTGCGTGTACATTTGTCCGAACACTTGAAAGTATTTTTTTAAAAAAAGAAGTTTAGAATGGTGTTGTGAAACCAACTTTAAATATTTCAACTTCATGATAGAATAAACTGAAAGTGAAGACTTGGAAGTCTTGAAGTCGTAATTTTATAGTTGAAGACTTGAAGTCTTCACTTTCATGAGTTTATATTGTAATTTAATTAGAAGTTTATATTGTTTTATAGTTGAAGACTTGAAGTCGTAATTTTTTTTTTATAGAAATTCACAAAAAATTGCATATAAATAAATTCATAACAGCGATCAACCTCGGTTTCATAACATGTGGGTGTCACAATTTTTTTCCTCCTTAATTTTAAAATTTTTTATTCGAGTGTCACAAACTTTTATGCAAAGTCATGAATTTAAAGTGATTTAAGGGGTGACGCCGTAAATACCCATAAACGAAATAACTCTTGGTTCTTAATTAGGAGCTAGGTAATCATATACTATGGAATAATATATATATATATATATATATATATATATATATATATACATATACAGTCCGGATCCAAAGAGGGATCCCGCACAGCTTTACTGTGCAGGACTTCCCTTTCCCGATCGAATTATGACGATCCGAGCCGCTTAAAGTGATTAGAACGTGATTTTAAAATTATTCGCGAGAAATCAGCAAAAAAAATGATCGGGAAGGGCTTGATCTGAACAGTTTTCTATTGAACGATTCAGTAAAAAACTACTCGTATCAAGCCCTTCCCGATCATTTTTTTTGCTAATTTTTTACGGGTATCCTTAAAATCATGTTCTGCACACTTTGAACGGCTCGGATCATCGCAATTTGATCGGAAAATGAGAGTCCCGCACTGTAAAGCTGTGCGGGATCCCTCATTGGATCCTAAGTGTGTGTATATGTATATATATCCTAAAGACACCACACAACAGCATGTAATTTAATTAGAATGGTTTTGGGACCCATGATTTGTCAGGGTGCGTGTACATTTGTCCGGACACTTGAAAGTATTTTTTTAAAAAAAGAAGTTTAGAATGGTGTTGTGAAACCAACTTTAAATATTTCAACTTCATGATAGAATAAACTGAAAGTTGATTCCCAGCAGTGCATTTGCGCCTATCTCTCTCATTTTGTTGACAAATACGTCGACGACGATACTCTGATTATTATATTTCACAAAATATCCTACAGTATATATATCACCTACGATGAATTGAGGACATTATGGGAAAAACCGCGCGAGCGGCTTCAGTAGTAATTTCTTAGTCGTTAAGTTCTTCTCACAGACGGCGAAAGAATTTGTTATATACTATGATTTTGTTAACAAGTATATGAGTACAAACATACAACAATAACCACACCTATGTTATCTTCAATCAGTGGAGCTGGTTGCGTGACAGGATTGGAGACAGACCCGACATGGCGACATTTGACAATATATTTATATTTATATTGGTGTCCAGACTCATTCGATTTATGCAGTATCATGTGTATATATAGGACGGTATGGAATATTATTGCGTCCGGAATTGTGTTGTAAAGATGTCCTGGGATTCATAAGATTGCGATTGTTAAAACGCAGACACCTTTAAATCACAATTCCGGATGTAACTGTATCCAGACTCATTCGATTTAGGCGGTATCAGATATTATTGTGTCCGGAATTGCATGTGTTTTAAAGATTGGTACTTAAACTTTTGCCACTCACAGACAACATGAGATTTCTGCAAGCTATTTATATGGTAGGAAATGAAAACACTCATCAAAATTTGTTTGAAAAATTAAAATTAAGAGAATATAAAAAGACCATTCACATACTCTCTCTAGAAACTCATAAGAAATTTCAAGTTGTTTAGTATAATTCTACTCAGTTAAAATATCAAGCATTTAAATAAAAATATATATGAAACCCTAAAAGCAGGAAAAGTGGGCCGCCCTATGATTTCCACTACAACATTCCAAACAAAAAAATTCAAAAAGACAAAAGCAAGAGACCAATCAAATGAACTCCACACACACAACAAACACTCTTTTGCTGTTAAAGAATTCAATACTAAAATCTCTTTTTTTTTTTCTTCTATCCTTTTCCCCAATTCTTTCTTTCACATGATGAAAAAAAAAAAGAGTTGGTGCTAATTACGTACCCTACAATAACACATATAATAGAAACAGGAACAAAAATCCCTTGTTTTATGGCCTTCCTTCTGCTAAATTTAGCTCAACCAACAAACGATAAACTACGAGCTAATCTGGAATTACTTCTGCTAAATTTAGCACTTGTTCCCGTTCCTATCCCACTTCAACGGAACTAATTGAAACTACCAAAGTTGACTTTCGCCCAAAAAAAAAAAAAAGACTGCCCTAATCCCTCCATTACCATTTTTTGTTTTCTGTTTTTGAAAAACATCCATCTTCTCTCAGAAAAAAAAAAGGTGTACTTCCGTGGCTAATTTTTCAAACTTTTTTTACACCGATTAAAATGGCTCAATTATATCTTCTAGTCGATACCAAAAAAGTTCAAGAAACGTTCACGGAAATATACTTTTTTAGTACACGAAAAAAATGCTTTTTTTTTTTTTCAAAAGGAGAAAACAAAATGGAACTGAGGGAATAAAATACTGACTAATTATTTGATATAGTCCTACATCCAGTTGGCTTGAGGGGTCACTTCCTTTTCTCCTTTTTCTTGCTTTTGCTCAAGCTTTCTTCAATACAGCATTGTGGCTCCCAAGCTTTCCTCTTCCGCTTATTCTTCTTTTTCTTTTTGCAATTTTTCTTTTTTATACAGTTGGATGTTTTTTTCTTCTTCTCTAATTCTCTGCTCTACCTGTATGTCCCTCCAAATGTTGGTGTCCAAAAATCAACTGGGGTCTCATTGGCAACCGGAAAAGTACTTGATATCGGCACCAGACAAAGCCCGCGGCTTCTCAAGTCTGGTTTTGTCCCTTCAGTGTTATTCAGTTTATCAAACATCTGAAAAAATAAAAAAAACACTGAATATTGTTATTATTTGTAATATTAAGTACATAACACAACCAATTTAGTACTCAAAATCATTGCCCTCGGCTTTGAAATCACAAGCTCAATGTTAGTAAACCGAGTTTTAATTAACCACTGAACCAATTTCCTTATCAAAAACACTAAACAAAGAAAATTTTGAAAAATGAAAACACCCAAAATGTAACATTTATAATCATGTCTGTGGTATGGAAATGACAATCACACATCCTTCTAGTGGGAGTAATAAGTAGGATAATGGTACCTGTTGGTGGTGGTGCACGGGAGCTCCATTTTGCATGTATGGGGTACTTAAAACCTGAACCAGGTAAAGCACATATCATATTAAACTCCTTGTTGATTTTAGTAATTTTCGCTCTATTACGGATAAATTATTAACAGAGTTTGGTTTAGCGTAAAATGTAATGTATGATGATTAATTCTTCGGGCCACAAAGAAGAAAAAATATTAAAACTTACATTCACTTGATCATGGAGGAATTTGACGTACTCAATAGCTTCTTGGAGAACTGATGCGGTATCCGTCTGAAATGATAATATGATCGAAATTAATTAACCCAAACAAGCTTCAAGGAAAATATCACAAAGGAAAAAAGTTTTTTTTTTTTTCTAGGGAAAAAAAGTGGAGAGGGAAAAATGTAAATTCCTACCTTTCCAAAAGGAGAAACCAGTTGTTGGAGAGCAGTTATTCGGTCCCCTAGCTTCTCTTTTCGGACCTGATAAAAGTTCACAAGCTCTCAAAACCAAAAGAATGTTTGCAACAAAAAAAAAACTACTTCCAAAAATAAAATTAAAAAAAAGCTCAAGTAATGAATATATATGGTACCTTGAAAGTGGGTAATGGCGATGGTGTTTCAATTCGCGGTCTTTTGAATACAGGTCCACCACTACTTTTTTTATTACAAGAGTCTTGAACCCCTTCATTATTAGCCTAAATTTCAAACATGCACATAAAAAAGAGAAATTGATAGATAAGTTCCAAAACCCTAGCCATATATATATGTGACCATTTGTGAACATGAAATTTTTATGCTTTAAATCACGATATTTACCTTCGCAATGAGGTTGGGGCGAATGGATTTCTCCTCAAACGTTGATGGAAGAAACTGTGTTTGAACTGAAGGAAGAAAGCCAGCGCGGGTATCTTTTACAGATGCATTGGAGGTATTCCAGAAAGGCGATGTGGTTGTTAAATTCAATGGATTGCTAACCGCGGGTTGTTTTGTGAACGAACCTTTTAGTACCAAGGGAGAGAATTTTTCCAAAGGAGGAAATTCGTCTGAATATTTCGTGGACCGGTTGTCGAATAGAGGAGATTGTTGTGGTTGAGGATTGGTACTATCAAATAGGGTTTGTAGCAATATTGAAGGGATTAAACCATGTGAAGATTGATGGTCTAGTACTGAAAAATCTTGATTTGTTTGGTTGAATCCATTTGTAGTAGTACCAGTACTCCACTCCTTTTGGATTTTAGATGGACAATCCGACCCGGTTTCTTGCCCGAAATCCAGCCTTGGATTCATGTGATCTTCTTGTATCATTCGAGAATTGTAATCACTTTCCCTTCTTCCGCTGCCGAAAACGAAAAATCAAAAATAAATAAAAATAAAGATAAGAACAAATATCTAATTTGATTGATCAAACTGACTACACTACTTTTCATATGATTACAAAATGGAAACAAGTCTTGAGCAGGAAAATTCCACTTTCATTATTGGTAGTGGAAGCTATCAAGGGTTTTTTTTTTTTTTTTTTTTAATTTCTAATAATTTCAAACACCTAATTGTGGTGGATAGAATATGAGGGGCACTTGAGTCATGATCGCACAAATGGACTTACAATAGAGTATGGTTCCAATCAGTTGTTGTAGGTGATGTTGGTGATGAAATACCATTAATACCCATCATTTCCAAGGCAGAAGAATCCATCCAAACGCCGCCGCCGGAATCCGGTTGCTGGTCGGAAACCACCGAGCCGCCGGAGTCATCGCTAGACCTAGCGTTACTCATCTCCACCAGATGGTCGTGACTACTCGGCCAGTACCCAAGTGGGCTTTTCGGTAAATTCCACCACGTTGAGTTGCAAACCCCAGCTTGAAAGTCTTCTGCCATGCTCTCTCTCTCTCTCTCTCTCTCTCTCTTTGTAGTGCTAGTTGGGATGTGTCTGTATGTGAAAGTAGAATTGCATAGCTTTGGGTTTGTGCTGTATGTATATATATATAGACGGTTAGGATGGTACGGACGGTGGTAATTACCGGAATCTGGTTGACATTTTTCTGGAGAATGGTGATTCGACAAACCATATGGCATGTTTGATTTAACGTCAAAGGTAACTATTAAATAAAGGAATAAGCTTTATTAAACAATAAACAAATTAACGTGGAAAAGATAAGGTATTTTGAATCGTATTCTACTTTTCTTTTTATAATAATATACTACTCTCGTCCAAAATAGATGACAATCTTACTTTTTTGGCATTCTGAAAAACTGTCTATTTATAATGTTTTTTTAAGTACAGTGTTAATTTTGTTTCCTCAATTTTGATCAATTTTATCAGAAAAAGTTTCAAATTCGTAAAAGTTATTGTAAATTGTTGTAAAATATAGATAAAGTTTTTAGAGACACGATTGTCGAAATTATGACTTATTTTGGGATAGAGAGAGTATTGTTTTTATTCCTCATTGCTCTCAATATAATAATAGAAGAATGAAAATAATTTTCACATTCTTTTTTGATAAATACACTCCACTTCTTGTCTTTTACAGAAAAAGAGCACATAAAAATTTCACCAAAAGCCGAAATATAGAGTGCATTTATCAAAAAATAAAAAGTGAAAATCACTACTTTAGAAGTAATTTGTTTATGAGTCCGACCATAGGTACCGATGGGGGAGGGTACTGACAATGTATCGACGGTGTGTGGGGCCTACGAATAATCCAATCCATTCATTAAATTTAAAATAATTTTTTTTAATAGTTTTGCAAAAAAATCAGCTCATTTGGATATGTATAAAAGGGTTGATCCATTATTTCAACTCAACATTCAGAGTTTAGGATTCTAAATTCTGAAATGAAACTTAGAAATTAAATCAACTATTTACACATATTTAATTGAACTGATTTTCTGCAAGATTACTCAAAAAATTATTTTAAAATTAATCAACAGTTCAAATTATTTACGTGGAATCCAAATGTAAGCCCCACACCACGCGCCACACACCGTCGGTACATTGTCAGTACCCTTAGTATTTTCGTTTGTTTGTTTATGCAATTTGAATAGTAGTAATTTTTTAGGGGGTGAAAATTGTTGTTACTTGAGTACAAAGGGATCGGATATGGTATCATGAAGGCGTTTGATAGAGCTGCACGTCACCGTATAGAATAATATGCTTTTTGGGCTCTTTATAAATTCCAACGGCTCAACCTTTTTCAGAATTTCCGGACCATAAGACACTTCACTTTCACAGTTCAGTATGTTTGTGGGGCGTATACTTTCTATGGCAATATAGGAGGGGGAGTGATCTTGGCACTCCTCAAACTGTTAATCGCACTCATAAAGTTTGCAATTTGGAAATTGTGAAAATTAACTCTATATTAATTAATTTTCGCGTTCTCAAGGAAAGTGCGAATAATAATTTGGAGAGTGTCAAAATCACTCCCCTAATATTTACTTCTTCCGCTATGTCGATTCAAATTTGGAACTCTTTCTCAATAACCTATTTTGAGTACCTGACTTTTTTTTGCTGCCATTTAATTACGTGGTTAAAAAAAAATATTACATGTGTGCTTCATATTCAACCTCTGTTCTCATGTTAATTTTGAGGCTGTTGAAATATAAACACCTATCCCGAGTGTGATATGTGATTTAATTAATTAGTATCACCAAAACTCATCATAGTTATATTTTGTTAAACAAAATTCAAGTTAGACAAATTCGAGAGGGTAGTAATTAAGAAAACTATCAGAAATAGCATTTAGTTCGTATATGGGGGTGTTTGTGTTAGCTGTGAAAATAGATTAAAAAAAAATTTTAGATTGTAATAGAAGCTGATAAAAATAATTACCATAGCTGTGAGATTAGGATTAATTAAGAACTGTAGCAAAAGTTAAAAGTTTTTACCAGCGAAAAGGTAAAAACATCGATTAGTACGTAGATGATCAAATTAAACCGAAAGGTCAACTGGACAAATGCACTTTGTATGACAAATTTGATTTGATAAAATGGTTATCGATACTCGTATATGTGAGTATTATGTAATAACACCCCATGTTTGTACACATTGTTAGGTTACAATAAGCATGCATTATTTGTAATGGACTATACCAATTACCCAATAAAATGAGGGGCAACGTCCACTTTAATCCCTTGTGGATTTGGCCATGTGCGGATACATCTTATATCTATGGTTCAAAAGTGTGCATATAACTCCCCGTGGTTTTGAAAATGTACGGATAGATCTTTTGACGCCATATTTTCTATTCATATTAATTAACATAACATTAAAAGACCGATATGCTCTCATCCTCTTCCTTGATTTTTCTTCTTCCTTAACTCTAACCAATCCATCCCCTATACCAAAAATTAGATTTGAACCGTTGATATTGTTGAGTTTGATGAGTACTACTTCCGTGCCAAAATTCAAGTCGACCAAAAAATAAAAACCTCATGGTCGAATCAAATTTATTATGAAATTAAAATTTCAAATCTGAATTTACCAAGAATTAGATCATTGGGTTATTGATGACTGATCGAGATGATTTTATGTGCAACTCTTTTCGAAACTCAATCATACTGAAGCCCGATAATTATGCAACGTACTCGACTAATTTGTGTCGTCGGTCTTGTCGTAACACGAAAATCTCTACTTATGCAACACTCCAGCCGCGTTAAACGGTCGTAAATTTGGATTTAATTAGAGTAGGTGAAGTCTAAATTCCGAATCCCCCTCAAGTGCAAACGCTGCATTAATTCAATGCGAAAGACCGTTTTCAACTCATGACCAGAAATACCATCAAGAACTTGCTAAAATACTAATAATTAAGCTTTTACAATATTCCATTGACTTGAGGAAGTGATTGAGACTTCAAAGGCAAGTTTAATTAGGATGTTGATTTCCATGGGTTAAAATTTCTTTGAAAATGCAAAGGAAAAGGACCCCTGCGTGCATATATATATGCACCTATATTTGTGTACTTTGATTTCTGCACACTCCAGCCTTCACCTTTGGCTACTCGATCTCAATCATTGCTGCCAAAATAACTACTCATCACAACGTTTTCTGTTGCACAAAATTAAAGAAAATTTTGAATTCTATCAAAGAGGTGGAATGTTTAGATAAAGCAGTCCATGCGTGCATTTTACGGTTAAAGATGAGCAAAGATTGGCCGAGTTTGAAAGAATTATGGTGGCAAATTTTAAGTTTTCAAGTATGAATCTTAGAATTTTAAAAAAGCTAAAGTATTAAATTTTATTGAAAATCTTAAATTACGCAATGAGATTATGAAAAGTAGTACAACGCAAGTTCCCATTATAAAGGAATCATCAGCAATTAAGAGCAACGCTACAAACACACCTTTGAAATACAATCTGAACACAGATGTGTTTAGAACTGTTAAATGTTTGTGAATTTATATCTGAGAGTTCTAAATAAGGTTGTGTTTGGACTTTGGATTGTATTTTAAAGGCGCGTTCGTAAATTTTTTTTTTTTTTTTTTTTGGCAACAAATAAGAATGCAAGAATCCGAGTGGAACACTCACATTCTTGGTCCAGTGACCATTGCCCTGTCCTCCATTCTTTCCTCTGCGATTTCATTGTTTAATTATATTTAAAGCAACTTATGATGGACTACTATTGGGCAGAGTTCGAGCCTTGTCAGAGGCTTTCGGAATTCAGGGCTATGAACAACTTCTGGATCCCTTGTGTACTAACTAATTAACTAATTTCGCCATTGGCCCCCCACTGATGTATACATTACCAATAAGTTTACAATCACAAACAAACACTTATATACACTCACAATCGGGGTGGGCCTCATACACACTGCACATCTTCAGTTTATTTGGGACCCACTCCTGTTGTAAATGTATCTGTGTAAGTGTTTGTGTGTAGTTGTAGTGTTGTTGATACATTACTGGCACACACAAAAAAAATACTCCAGTATTGCAATAAAATCAAAGGAAAACCGCCAATTAGCTGAGAGTCGTGAGGCGGCTTATTTGCTGCTGATAGTCGACTGAGGTCATGAGTATGACTCCCTTGTAGTGGGGCTGAAAAACTTGAAACCTAATGAGTCAAAGTGGGCTCTACACGGCACGCGTGTAGGACAAGACACATGGACTCTCTCTCTCCTTCCAGATCCCACTCTCCCTCCAGATCCATGACAATGACGTCTTAAGTCCCGACGGTTTAGTCCGACCGGTTGATGAGTTCGCATTCCACACAATTACTTAATTAATTAGCATTTGATTGTTGACTCTTTGAAGTCAGGACGTGAGAATGGCATGCTTTGACCGAATCAAAAAAGAAGTTAGTCAAGATATGTGCAAATTAGTCCGGACACGTTGGTCTCTAGGCAGGGCAACACATCTCTGGACTCTAGATAGATACTCCTCTGTTCCAAAGGTTTTTAGTTCTATCAGGAAACGTTGAGTAATTTTCGAGTTAAGAATCAAAATTTTATTCGAGGAGAGCTTCGGAAAATTACGTACGAAATTACGTACGTAATCTCGGAAAATTACGTACGAGATTGCTTCGGAAAATTAAGTAAAATTTTAGGACGAAAGCAATGGAAAATACTAGAAAAGAGAGATTAGGCTCTTCCACTAATTAGGAAAACCATACAGTCGCTATCTATTGATGCAAAAGGGAATTAGGTCACAGCCATCCACTCCTTGGATTTTCTTCTTGTCTCCTTGCGCTTGAGAATGTTCCTTTTTTCAAAAATAATTAACCCCACCTGGCATGGCCCCTTCATTTGATGTTTCATGATCTGGCTTTCTCTGCAATCAGCTCCAATCCGAAGAAAAATGTGCGGTTCAATTTGAATCGTTCATATTGACAATCAATGATTAAGATTTGTTGAATTTTTTATCGGTAAAAAATTGAAAACAAATATGGATCATTAAAAATAATATTCGTCGGTTGCGATCATTTAAACCACACTACTGCATTCCAAATCTGGACTGGACTGCAGGCAAACCAGATTCTACGTTCATCTCTCATGACCTCTTGACACAAACCAAGAGTTTTTCAAAAATGAGTAGTAATAGTGAGATTTTAGAGAAGATAATTATAGTATAACCCTCCCATTGAGACAATCACCTGCACGTCTACTTATAGAGCCCCTCCTTGTCTCTAGCCCCACTTCCATTTCCATAATCTGAGTTTGGACACAATAATTGGAAATCAAGACAACTTTATTATATTTTTTTATTGACAACTTATTTCTCATCTTAAAATGGATAACAAATTTACAGACACAGATTAACAGTGCGAAATTCACATATATTCGACGATATATTTCTGATATGCTCATATCCAAATTTGTGTGTGCACCTGCGTAAATTTCTGTGTCGTCTATGTGTTCTTGAAAATGAATATTGAACAACAAATATTAACAACCCTAAAGACCTACGGTCAGAACACGGTAACAATCACGTCTTATAAATTGAAAACCCGTTTTTCAATCTATTATCCCTCTTAAAAAAGTATCGACTAAGACACATACATGTATACTATATTTAAATTTCAATTAGTATAGATTAACCTTGTGCAATTCAACATTATAACTAAACGGAATGTATAGCTTTTTGGCTCTACTCAATTAAACAATGTAGATAATCACGTGAGGAATTTCTCCAGTAATCCTGGAATAATTAGAACCATGCTACTAGTATACTATCAATACTTTTGTGGATACAAAATTAATGAAGATATACATTTTGCAAGTATATTAATGACTAGATTAATAATGTTATACTCATGTATATACGTGCGTGCATAAATAATACTACTAGATGACGTAAATGTGATGAAACAGTGAGGTGTGTAGATTGACTAATAAGTAAAGACATGTGTACTTGAGACAGAGTATATAGTACCGGAGGATGAAAAGGAAATTTATTGACAATCGTGCGCAAAGAAAAATGATTCTGTCTAGAGACCCAAGGCGAACACAGATTTACATGGTATTCCAATACCCTTTGTTCAACATGCATAGATATGGGTTTTGCGGAAATGTGAGAATTGACATAAGTAGAAAAATTCAAGAGCAACACGTGACGATACTCTAAAGACATACTAATAATCGTTTCATACATATGACTACAAAAATACTTAAACTAAATGACCCACACAAATGGGATAAGATAGGTCAATAAAGTTATAGGTACATATGAGTTTGTAGGGCTCATTTTGGGTTTCTCAAAGATGATTCGAACCGTCACTACAAGAATTTTGGGATCTCCCAACGGTTTTTTAGTAACGGTTAAAAAAACCGTTGGTATAGATGGTGTTTAGCAACGGTTTTCCAAACGTTACTAGAAACAGGACTATAGCAACGGTTTTCATGCCACCGTTACTAGATTACAAGACTATAGCAACGGTTTTCCATAACCGTTACTAAAAACCGGACTATAGCAACGGTTTTCCATAACCGTTACTAAAAACCCGACTATAGCAACGGTTTTCAATAACCGTTACTAAAAACCCGACTATAGCAACGGTTTTCCATAACCGTTACTAAAAACCCGTTACTAAAAACCCGACTATAGCAACGGTTTTCCATAACCGTTACTATAAACCGGACTATAAAGACGAAAAAATTGGTTTATTGGCTTATTTTTGGCTTATTTTTTGTCTTTATTCAAAAAAATTAAGTTTTGATTGAAATTTTTTAGTTATGATTCCTCTCGTCATGACGAAACAATAAACCCAAAAAAATTGGCGAGAAACTAAAAAATGCAAAAAAAATTTGAATAAGGACAAAAAATAATCCGAACAAGCGTAGCTATCTTTACTATGTAAAAAATAGACGGTTCCAATCGAAAAAAAAAAGTAGGTGTTTGTATAGTATAAACCGAATTTAAAAACTTGGATTAAGAATAAATCGATAAAACTCTGCTGACATAAGTTAGCCCAACCGGTTTGCATAGTATAAATATTAAAAGGCCCTCAATATTACACAAGTGCTGGGCTAGCCCAGCTGGTTCGTACTCGCGCGCGCATACGCGAGGTCCTGGGTTCGATTCCCAGGAGAAGCAAAATTATTGTGTTGCCATGCAGGCGACAGGTGGCGCCACGTGGGCGACATGGGAGGCCACGTGGGCGACAGGTGGGGGCCACGTCAGCGCCACGTGGCTGCCATGTCATATTTTACCCCAGATTTAAAAAAAAAAAACTTCCCTTTAGCAACGGTTAAGAAACCATTGCTAAAAAATTACCCCAGATTTAAAAAAAAAAAATTGCCTTTAGCTAAAGAAACCGTTACTAAAAAAAAAATCTATACCAACGCTCGTCAAAACCGTTGCTATATGTCTACACCAACGGATATCTCGCAACGGTTTGGGCAACGGTTGGTGAACTGTTGGTATAACTTTTAGCAACCTTTTTTGTGTTTTTTAGTAACGCTTTTGACCGTTGTTAGATCCCAATTTTTTTGTAGTGCGTCTATTATTTTTAAAATATTTTTTATGGAACCCTGTAAAAAATCAGCTCAACTCTATATCGGTAAGGATTTTTTTTGAATTTGTGGGGCAAAATTACTTAACTGCTCGGTTTTGCTTTTACAAATTCAGAAAAAAATCTTTAGTGATATCGGGTTGAACTGATTTTTTACAGAGCTCCATAAAAATTATTTTAAAAATAATGGACGGTTCGAATCATACACATAACAGTACTCATGATATGTGGTTTTGATTACAAGTACAAGTTTCTATTCTAGGTTACCTTTCATCAATTATGGTTTTGTTTTTGGATAATGATTGTGGAGAGAAATAGAGGTAATAATTGGAAGATAGGGGTAATGATTGGAGAGATATAAAGAGAAAAAATTAATGTAATAATTGAAAATAGGAATAATGATTGGGGAGAGATAAAAATAATGATTGAAAAACAAAAATGAAAGTGAAAACTAAAATGGAAACCGAACAAAGGCAAAGGATTTTGGATCAGCCTTCTTGCAAACAAAAGCTCGTGGTAAATTTTTTTTTTTTTTGGTAAATTACTATGGAAGGAAAATTAGATTTGCGATGCCGCGAGACAATCTAAAACAATAGTTTAGATTATGAGAAGATCTAGTTTCGGACTATTAAAAACAATAGTTTAAGAGAGAAAGAGTGTGTTAATCGGTTAACAGTGGGACTGCAGAGGAAAATTCCAAGTAATAGCAGTCGTCCAAAGTATTTTTTTAGTTGTTTCAATTTGTTAGTAGTATTATTCTTACTGGTATGATAATTTAATAAATTTGAACTATTAATTGTTGAAATGGCCAACGGTCTTGTAACCGAATGACACGTCATCACCTGATTCACCTCTTTCACATGGCAAGTGAGGGATCGATTCTCGGCATGAGTGCAAGTACTTGGTGTGGTGGTTAATGCATTTTGGGTTTGCCCCACCTGTATACCACTTAGCAGTACCCATTCTGCATCCTTTTAGAAATAGATTAGAAATCTATCGAGCGACAAAAAAAAATTGCCGAAATGAACTACCTGCAAATTCTTTCTACGGTCCAACTGCGGGGAAGTCAAGTCCGATTTATAAAGTTACAAATAGGAAGCACGAGTGAGCCCGTTACTCTAAGGTGTTTATTTTTTAAGTACTTATTTTAGTTAATGGAACACACCATGAGAGTGGGACTCCTTTGCCCCCCAAAAAAAAGGAAAAACAAATTAAAAAGAAAAACCCGAGTGGACATGGGCTATAACCATGTGGGTCGGAGTGTGTGTTTTCGTCTTTTTATGGGTCATGTGTTTGGCGAGTGGAAATGTGCAATTGTCAAAAAGAAGTTATAAATTTGGTAAAGACATTGAGCAATAGGCGCCGCCCACCGAGCTAAAGGTGAGTGTGAGTACCACATGGTCGCTATTGCGCCTAAAACGTGTTCCTTATATTTTTAGCCGGAGAAATCTTAGGTTTACAAAAGACAAAATTCTACTACACGCCAATACGTGATATAATTATGTTGTAGGATTTTATTGTAAACCTACTATTTTTGTTTTAGCAGATAGATTTCACCGAGACCTTGCTGGGTCTAACGGACAACATAGGTGTTCTCCCATTAAAACTACGTAGTTTTAATGCAACGACTAGATCCCTGTTTG
Organism: Rhododendron vialii; assembly: GCF_030253575.1. NCBI lineage: Eukaryota > Viridiplantae > Streptophyta > Magnoliopsida > Ericales > Ericaceae > Rhododendron > Rhododendron vialii. The sequence goes on along the minus strand of NC_080569.1, from coordinate 24,031,686 downwards.
GTGCCCAATAATGAGTATGATGATTGATAATTTTGTGGGATCCATTTCGGGTCAGAAGAAAAATGATTCAAACCGCTAATTATTCAAATATATATATTTTGTGGATTGTAGTAAAAAAATTAGGTCAATCTGATATCAATAAGGGCTTCTTAATTTTTTACTCAATCCGATATCAATAATATCGGATTGAGTTAATTTTTTACGGGAATCAATAAAAAAATATTTTAAGAATAACTTGCGACATCATTTTTTTAGGATTCAAAATGGATCCCACAAAATCATCAATCATCATACCCATTAGTTGGGCACCAAACGGGACCTAGTCCTTGCTCCAAAAGTACATAGTTTTAATGGGACAACATCTATGCTGGCCATTTGGGCCAGCATGGTCCCCTCTTCTGCATAGTATGCAATAGATTTTCACCGTTCAATCAACTATGATGTTTTTTTTTTCTTTCCCCATGATTCTCACGTGATTTAACCACAAAAAATGCACCCGAATAAGTTTATAGAAAAAAAATTGGGTAGAGATGATCATTGGAGTGGCAAATTGGATGTATCTTCATAATATATATGGTTCATTTGAAAATAGTACGTACTTGTATGAGCAAATAATACGATTGCATATGTCTTTAATGATCACATTTTGTCTATGAAGGATACTCAATAAGCCTTACAAGATGACGAGGTTGGATCACCAAGGTGAGGTGAGCCTAGGATAGGTCCACCGCCCGCTAAGCCGAATTTGGAAATCGTTTACGGTAGCCTACACTACAGGAGTTGTAAGGTGGCCGATCTGACTGTCTATTTTGATGTCGACAGTTCAGATTTAATCCAAGATTCTATTGACCCGAGCCGTCTATTACTCGGATTAAAATCCGAATCGTTCAATGCCCAAATGGACAATCGAATCGACCGCCCTACAGTCTTGTAGGGCAGCTTGCCGTACAGGAAGTAGACTGTGTATTTAATCGTAGTGAATATTGTTCCTATCAAATAAACGAATCTGCTGTTGAAAAGTCAAAAAATATATCAAGGACGTGATCAAAATACTTACCGTGTTACCAATGCTTTCCTAATTACGTAATAAATCTGTAACATGTTAAACTTGTCTCACATCGCTCATCTAAACCATTCAAGCTTAGTTTATAAAATTTAGAGGCTACTCCACCTAGAGCCAATTAATTTTAAGTTGAAACTCTCAAAGAAATCTAACACAACATGTAACTCAAGGGAACCATATATAAGACCGGAATTGGGGCTCCTATTAGTAAACGGTGGGATTGACTTTGTCAAGGTGTACGTAACGGTGTAAGTTGGCCCGGACACTTCGAATATAAAAAATTCTATCTATACAGAAAATCCCTATACCGCGGCCATACATATCCCAACAGTAGTAGCTTTCTGTATCTAATTAATGAGACACTCCTGCCAAGGTTTACGAGTGTTTACGCTTCACTTAACCAATTTATTCTAACCTAATCTCATCATCTCTCATTTAAAAAAACGGAGAGAGACAATCATTCTTTGTTGGAGTATTTTATATATTAATGAGAAGATCAACAACTGTACGTTTGCTTCTTTTGTGGGGTGGACATGGCATGCTTAAAGAAAGGAAATTAAAGTTGTTTAATTATATTTTTTTTCCGGAACAAATTAAATAAATAAAGAAAGAATGATCATTATTAAAGAGAAAAATGAAGGGATAAACCTTCTTTTTTCTGCCGTCCTACCACCATTCCATAGTTTAGGATAGAGTAGTATAGAAGTTAATTATTTAGGGTGCAACTTGTCCAAATCGTAGTACCCTCACCTACTCTCTCTGTGACTTGGGGTAAATATATCAAAAATGCTACGCGCGCAAATGTTGTGTTGATTGTGCGCCTAATTCTGGCCGTCCAGATATGTTTGGAAGGTCTAGGTTTTAAAAAAAAAAACTCTTTTAGGGAAAATTTTAACTTTTTCAAGAAAAAGTTTGTGAGCAAATCCTAGCTGTTTATTACAACAATTTGATCCAAGCATGATATATGTCCGCATGGATACTGATGCTCGATCAACTCAAATTTTAACAGTGATTACATACTCGACAAGCCATGTAAAAAGAATAGTTAAGGTTATTTTTAAAACCCGGACCCAAATAAAAAGCATAGTTATGACCCAACTTACAACAGGATCCGATCCCTCCCTCCCTCCTCTCATACTAATTAATTGGCCAATAGGAATTAGGTCTCGTTCCTATAACTTAAATAAGGATTTTTTTTTCATATAGTAATAATTTTTTGAATTAAAGATGATATATTATGATAAAATAATCAGCCTCGTAAAGTTACAAATAAATACTTAAAAAAATAACAACCTCAGTGGCCAGAACGGGGCCTTAGCCTGTTAGTAGGGTGTGTGGCCAATGTAGCATGCTCTCTCCCTCTAGGTTGACTTTTGGGAGTTGAAAATTGGGTAAACTCATTTTCCACAAAACAGAATTAGGACAAGTCCCGATTATCATTGGACGTGTGGACTACTTGTGAAATTCACCTAATTTTAAAGTCTTCTCTTAGTGGGGTTGACACGGATAATTGACCCGTGCATCACAGGGTCCACCTTTGAATATTTTCAATATTTACCATCCTTTTAACATTTCTTTGAATATTTTCTCATCATACTAATAAAGCCCTTCAAACTTTTAAAATAATTTCTGAGGAGGTTGTTCGTTGTGACACGGATCCATCATTCCTTGTCTTATCTCATGTTGTACCACTTAATTAATTATTGAAAGTCTGTCAAGGAAAGATATGTAATTTTAAATTCTAAGCTTAAATAAAAGAAAGAAAACATGACCCCTGCTTTCCGTTTTCCTCCTTTTTCTAATCTCTTTCACTTGATGATGATCGCTGGTGATAGCCATGATCCAGAAAATACGAAGGAAAATTTTGTTTTATCTCTGACACCTTTGAAAGATACATATTCCTGTACTATCCCTACTTGGTCCCGAGGGACGGAAGAAACTAGGTTAGCTGAAAAATAGTTATCGGAGATAAAAGGTGACCTGCATGTAAGAAGGGATAGAGAAAGATGCGTCGAGTTCAACGCTGAAGTAACCCATGCCGTACCTCCAGGGTTGATTTCCTGCTTAATTACTTGCTATACATGGAACGAGAATCTACACAAGAAATATCCGAAGAAATGTTAAATTAAAGGATGGAAATCCATCTACATTCGTGTCAATTCCGAATGGACCACTTTGTATGTTAATTAGATTTAGGGCCTCCATTAACAACCGTGACATCTTCATTACATCACGAAGCAAACAGCATTTAGAGATGGGTCAATTTTTTTTCTTTATTTACTAGTAGGTAACTATAGGACTTTGAAAAGCCAGAGACTGAAGGGGTGTTATGGTAAGGTGTTAGTATTGCTTTAGGTTCTCTGATGCTATGATGGAGTTGAGAGATGGGTTGGACCTACTCTCTCTCTCTCTCTCTCTCTCTCTCTCTCTCTCTCTCTCTCTCTCTCTCTCTCTCTCTCTCTCATTACTGCTAAAGTCTTCATAATCAAATTTTATATATGCCCACAAAAGCCTTCTTTGCCTCTTTTATTTTTGGGTGCAATGCCTTCTTTGTCTTTTGTCCCTTACCTTAGTTCACTTTGTCCTAGAGCCTAAACTTGAAAGGAATGACAAATTGGAATTCCTAACCTATATAGGGTTGGTGAACTTGTTAGTGGTAGCTCTAACAGATAATTGGGTCAATAGCTATGAGATCACTTAAAAAGTCATTGTTGCTTATGCAACATGTGATTATGAAAGTTTTGGAATGGCATTCTCTCCGGTCCTAGTTCCCTATGGGAATGAATAGTCTTATATTATAAGGTCTTTTTGGGTCCTTCCCGAGCCTACATCAATGATCGAAATTGTTCACTTTTTAGCACATGTTGAGATCAATAGAGCCATGCCAAAATAATGTTCATCAGATATGCAATTCATATATTTCTTAACACATTTATGTTGTAAAATATGAGTTCAGATTCGGCGTTTTAGATTTTGTTTTTCTTATTCTTTGCAGCATAAATGTGTTTTGAAAATATTCTATACGATAGACATTATTTTTGGCATGGTTGATAGTCTCAACGAGTTCTAAAAAGGGTACAATTCTAATCATCAAAGTGGGCCTAAAAAAGATCCAAAAGGACATTGGGTACAGGACGGTGCGGACCAGAGAACATCCCGTTTCTTTCCATTTTGAGGAACAGTCTACTTATCCCTGAAGAACAATGAACGTCCTAAAAACAAGAACTTGCATTATCACCGCATTTAATTGCGTGGGGAAAAAAATCAAGTCTTCAAACATAATTCAACATCTTATGATGTTAATATATTATGTGGAGTTAGTTGACTTAATTCTAGTAGTCATTTTCAATTCTCCAATCTAATTAGCCAATAGGGAAATATTCTCCAATTTAATTATCTACTTGAAGAGAGAGACAAGGGTTGTGATCAGCATTAAGTTTGGATAGGATTTGAAACAGCTGGTTAAAGGTGGTTTAGGTAATTTACAACAGGCCATGGAGTTGCTAACCCATAGGGGGAGGGAAAGAGAGTTCAGTACAGAAGTTGGTAGGATTAAATACCTTACGATCGAATAGGGTTATATAAAACGCCATACAACCATATGTTTGTCAACGAGAATCACATACTGGTTTATGATGTTTGTCTGGTATTGAAGTTCGAGGGGTGGTCAATGGTAGACCGAGGGGAGGATGAGTCCGGGAAAACTGTCATACCCGCGTTTCAAGAATTTATTAGGGTTATAGAAAGTTTTTTTCTCAAAAATTTTAAGCTATATAAGTTCGACTGTAGAACGGCTTTTGAACAATCTAACCACTACCCTACAAGAGTTTGGGAAAAAAAATATTATATCTTTTCTAATACCATTTTGCTTTAATGCTCAAGATCATATGCAATTATAATTATAGATGATGATGTCCTGGTAATTAATTACATGGGTTGATTAAAAATATGTAGGATATTCTCTTTTTGGTAGTGTTTTGACAATTTGTAGTGGCAAAATTAATATTCTCGTTCATATGTTGCAGGAAAAAATAATCTTCGATCACGCAACATTAAAATCCTGTGTCCGTCCCCGAAGGCAGTGGCCTGTCCCTGCACTCACAAGTTACGAGCTAACAAGAATTGAACCCAAGACCACCACTGATATTGTCATCTAGATTACCCATATAGTCAAAGAAATGAGCACAAGCTCTATACTTATTATCCTATAGGAGTCAAATCTTGCCTAACTGCAAAAAAAAAAAAAAAATCCAAAAAAGCCCAACAGGGAGGTTAAACTGCTATTGCGAATCCAGTATTAAACTCATACAGACAAAAAGAATGACGCAATTGTAAGATTATGGGGCCAGGAATATCAAGAGATTTAAGCACTAGAAATCATCAACAAAATGAAGCTAATACATAAATAACTCTTAGGCGATACGTCAAGCTTGTCCTAATTATGCATGAACTGAACCGACCTTGGAAACGAATGCCTTGCGCCTAGGCTGAGAGCCCACTTCAAGCTTGTCCTAATTATGCATGAACTGAACCGACCTTGGAAACGAATGCCTTGCACCTAGGCTGAGAGCCCACTGATTCCTAATGATCAAACCGAATACGACCTTTGGCTTTCTGGTAGACAGCCTTGGTCCCTTCTGGGGATGTTCTGCATGTAAACCTTGACTGTATATGCTATCAGCTCTTTGTAAAGTCAGTCCATACGAGACTTTGTTCTAGCTCCTGCTAGTAGAGGTGACATTAGCCCATCGGGCATTAGTCGAGGTTTAGCATGCTCAGACATCCTGAGTTATCACTAAAAAAAAAGACTTTATATGCCAAAAACCAGGACACTAATCAAAGAACGTTCCGTCCGATCACGCATAAAATCTTGCCGTCTTTGATACTCCACTTGATATGCTGGACTGTTAAACAAATACTCCATAAACAACTGACCCTCAGTGCAAATACAATAAACAGATACAATCAAAGGGTCATAATGATTTCTTGTACAATATTCCGGATGTGACCAATAGTTTAGCAAAATATTGAAAACTGATACAGAATTTAATAGTATTGCAACTGACCTCTGTTTCCTAGTGCTTTTCTCTTCCGTATTTTCTGCATACCCTTTGTAATACGATGGTTAAATATAGGGGTGGGAATTTCCGACCCGACACGAGAACCCGACACAAAGTTAGCTGGTTAGGATCAGCTATTTCTGACACGGAACATGAATATTATGACACGACACAATAACACGAAAAGCTAAATAGGTCGGGTTTGGGTTAAGAGAATTCTGACACGAACCCGAGACAACACGACGCAATGTCCACCCCTAGTTAAATAATCTAAGATTTGGTCAGATAGTTTTGATTAACTAAACATGATACAATCGCAGTTGACATATCTCGTTCGGCCTTTTTCCAGGCCTTTTTCCTGATTTTGATATAAAGGGTTCATAATTCTGGTGATGTAACAAGTACCTAACCTTGTAAGTATTCAACATTAGAAAATTTAGACTCAAGCAATGCATGAATGTGTTATAATTAATAGTCTAAAAGCCTAAGACTAAGAATTCTGAGATTTGTTGAGATTTCAACTGATTTATTAGTAAACTACAGGGGAGAAAACAAGGGTTTCAGGTGAGGGTGACTGCATTTGACTACTGTTTCATCAGCAAAAGGCTAAGGTAATAGCTATAGAACTACAAATACTGCTAGCATTCAGAAAGTCAAGTTTTTATATTACTAAAACATACAGCTTGCTTCACATTGCAACAAGACATTCAGCCTAATTTGTTAAATGGGACCTAATTAAAAATTTAAAATACTGAAGCATGTCGACGTAGTTTTTACGCTTAGTTGCAGAAGTTCATTATCTTGTTCTTACTTGTCTGCATTTCCTGCAAATTTTGAACACATACAGGTTGAACTTCTCTAAAAAGAACATACCCAGTTTTAGTACCCGATAATAAGTATATGTGAAACTGTAGATTGGATACAAACCTAACTTTTCAATTTATATACAACTGGCTGTCTATAACCTTTGGCACTTTTTTTCAAAAACTGCTTCGAGTCACAGTCATCACTATGCTTCGAGTAAATCATTATAAGGTAAAACAATGTCACATCATCCACAACATGAACTAAAACCGCTGCATCGCAACAAGTTATGGGTTGAACCATTCTCGTATACCTCCCACAACTGATACTAGTAGCAATGTCAAACATTTATTCTTGTTGATTTTGAAGACATTCACCTCAATATCAACATTTCAGCTGCAAAATTCACGATGTGTTTTGATCTTTCGAGTACGTTACCTCTCTTCTTGTTGCAATTCTCTCTCCCTTATTGGACTAGGCCCAACTTGGTACGAGATATACTCAGTTGAATTCAAGTTTCCCTTTCTCTTTCAGAGACTAGACTAGGCCCAACTAGGTGTGTTTATTCTTGTCCCCTATCTTGTGGATTTATTCAAGCATGTGTGTTAAGTAGCACTTTATGTTGACTGCAAGCCTGTTAGGCCAAGTGAAACAAAGGCCCAAAATAACATCTTATAAGGGTGTGAACATCCTGAAGAACCAATGAATAGAGGAGCAGGCACTTACTCATTTGGAAAATCGCGAAATCAAGAAAGCAGAAAATGGAACAATCGCACAGAACAGAAAGATATACATCATTTGGCTATAAAGCCTATATCCAAGAGCGAGGATCGACAAATGAAAACTATGAAAAGAGGAGAATACAATAGGTTAGCATTTTCCATAACGCTAAGACAGAAAACAACATAAGGTGTACAAGATATATCTAAGAGGATAGCATTTGACATATAACAATTACTAATCACAACATCCACCAAAACGACAGATTAAATACCAATTCTGAAAAGACCAGCAGGCTGAAAATTCACGTTGCAGTTTCATAGGCCAAAGAGCCTAATAAGTAAAGTTGTCTATGTCAATGCTGACCTTTTTCTGACTATAATTTGCGGTACTATTCGAATAAACAGCTGAAGGAGTTTCAACATAACCTTGACATCTGTATCTGGTATTGAACTAGTAGCTCCACAGAAGGAGTTGCTGCATCACAAAATCAATTAACTTGGTGACTTGATGATTGCTTGTCATAGTGCACATGCACCATATAGCCATGCATCTGGAAAATCAATATCATTTACTGCACAAAGGTGAAGGCAATAAATTATGATTCTTTAAGCAAAAAAACATGTACATGAAAAGCATTAAAAAAAAAAAAAAATTACATCACAGAACTAGAAAATATATTTTTAAGGAATGACTACCAGATTAAATCAGAAGTTTTAGTTGTGTAAGCATTCAAAAGGAGAATAAGAATAAATCTACTGACTGCTGCCAAAGTGGCACACTACGAAAAAAATCCGCCCATTTCCATGCTTTGAAGTTTGAACTACTTAAGGCACAAATATAGAGGTGTGCAAAGCGTAGATTCTGAGTTAAGGGTCTCTTATAGTTTCTAAAATGCCAACTCATCAACCATTATTTGGAAAAGCGATTGCAGAACAAAGGTTACGAGAGCTCTAGTGGCCATCTGAGTGGATGATAGATAAGTGACAACTAGAGTGCAGTTCTGGAGTCACCAGTTCATTAACATTCATCACGGTTTTTAAGAGTAGAACTTCCTGAGATTTGTACAACAATCCGAGAATTTGGGAACTTACTTACACTTTGGGATATTATCTCAGTGGCATTTGCAAGTAGAGAAGCAACATTAAAGCCTTGTTGTTCTTCAATTGGTCCTCTGACGGTCAAGTTCTGCAAATGTTACTCCTTCCTCGTTAATAAAAGTAGGTAGTGTGGAAAGCAAAGTATTACCTCATGCTATTACTGAAACAGAGAAAAGTAAACCTCGAGTTAGTGCTAATACTTCAAATCCCAGTACATCTCTATTGCATTTCATTCATCAGAATCCTATGTAACAAGATGAAGGCATAGTTATCAGAAAGGTGATTAATTCAATTTGGAATTGTAATCAACTCCTTTGCATTAAGTTTCAACTTCTTTCCCCAAGTGATCAAATCATCAAAACTCTAAAAGAAACCATAAACCAGTTCCCATTATAGTTGGAACTTCACATATATGGCAGAACTCAAAAACAGGTAACGACTTATTGTTAAAATTTATAGTAACCAAGAGAAAAGGAAAACACAAATGAAGGACAAACGAATGCCAAAACTGTTGTGTTTGTAAAATGAATACCAACACTGCTGTCTATGTTTCTTGGTTCTCATTTAGTCCTTCATTTTTGTTTTCCTTCCGTTTCCTTACTATTTTTCAACTCTTAATGAATCCAACGAATCAACACATCAGCAAAGTATTCCTTAACAAGATATCAGTGTTAGTATTGGCAACCACCAACCCCTAATACAAGGGAAGAATAAAACTGCAAAGGTTCAATAATTTTTGTTGTAGTTCCATATGAAGCAATCTCAAGTCTCAACCTAAGTCCTCTAAGGGACCCAGAGATGGCCTATGGCAAGTAACTTCCATGCTTTTCTTTCTCATCATTTTCATGAACAGAAAAACTTATTTACGGAGCTTTCCGTAAAGAAGGATTTATGGAGCCCAATTGCGCGCATCCAAAGTGTCTTTAGACGGTCTGGATTGACAACCAACTGTGATTGGTAACAATTAATGGTGACCGGTCAAAACTGAAAACGAATCTCAACCATTGATTGCGAAAAATGACGGCTGTGATTGCGCCGCTCCGTGAACAACCTGTTCATGGAGCCTCCGTGAATAAGTTTCTCTCTTTCATCAAAACCAGTGTTCAAGATGAACAATACCTTCTGGAGAGCTGTTAAGTCTCCAATTGTCAAGAAAATTAAAACAGATAGGGATTACGCCCAACAAAGTATATCAAACTACTCAATAATATCTCTCACATTCAACATCTTGCACGTAAAGAGATACAAATATCTGTACTTAGGATAAACTAGGACAAATGCCCAAGGAGAGGTCATGGTAAGTCACCAATTGCCCACAAACCAAAAAATTATGAAGAAATGAGCCCATAATGTACATCAAGCCATTCAACAAGAACATCCTTGGTTGTTACAAGTAGAATTCATGTAGGAAATCAGCTACGTACTTTTATTTCTTGTTTCACCTGGATCTCGACGCAACACATTTCACCTAACATTAAAGCTCTTAATGCAACCAAAGACACCTATCTATCCCCATCAAAGAAAGCCAATCTCGAGTCTTGACTAAAACCCAACAACATTTGGATTGAGATCAAGATTCTTGCACCAAATGATAACATTATTTTTCCACTTGAAAAATACCCAGTTCTGTTTCAAGATAAGAGATCACATTTCAATAGATACAGAGTATATAAGTAATCAACAAAAAACTGCAATGGAGATTATACCTTGAGAAGGGCATCTCCAAAGCTCTGCCCAGTGTACTCCGGCCAATCCAAGGGAAAGATACCGACTAAGTTTTGCACGACCCACTTCATTGCCGTCGTCTTCGATTCGACGGCTGTTACTTGGTTGTGGTGGGTTATTTGGGCCAACCAACTGAACCGACCCTGAACGATATTTCTGGGTTTCTTTCGTTCCGTTTGGTTTTGAGTACCAGGTGGCAAATTAAACCCAAACTCATTAATCAATCCAAATTCATCCACTAGAATATAGATCCAATTCAATCCATTTAATAATTGGTTCAGAATGGATCCAACTCATCTAACCCATTTATTAATTGGGTCTTAATTGAATCAACCAAAATAACCCAATAAGTCATGAACATAACTCAACAGAAAAATAGTAGAACAACAGGTTTGTAATGCTAACAAATACGTACAAGATCAATTTGTAACGCTGCTTTAGTGCTTTACTACTGTTTCCAGTATTAATAGAAAGTTTCGTAAGGGGGTGTTCGGACAAATAAACCAAAATGGCTTATTTTTTGTCTTTATTCAAATTTTTTTCGTATCACTTGGATTATTGTCATTTTTTTGGGGATTATTGCATCCTCACGACAAGAGGAATCTAAAAAGTAAAAAAATTTGACCGAAATCCAATTTTTTTTGAATAAAGACGAAAGTAAATCAATAAGCCAATTTTTTCGTCTTTATTCAAAAAAAATTGGATTTCAGTCAAAATTTTTTACTTTTTAGATTCCTCTTGTCGTGAGGATACAATAATTTCCAAAAAAATGACAATAAGCCAAGTGATACGAAAAAAATTTGAATAAGGACAAAAAATAAGCCACTGTGGCTTATTTGTCCGAACGGGCCCTAAGTCGGGAAAAAAAAAGAGGTGAAGGGAATCTTGTGGAACACAGAAATAATTTCATCAAAATTTTTGACTGTTTCGTTTTTAGTGATTTTTTGTCAAATTTTTTACTTTTTAGATATACATAACATACCTCTATTCAGTTAATAGAGGTGTAATATTGGATGACAGAAATTTAATCACGAAGGAGCCGTGAATAAGTTCTTTACGCGGCTCTGCACAATCTTGTCTGTCCATTCACGCAATCAGTGGTGGGGATTGACCGGTAAAAATTGGTTTTCAATCATGATCGTCCAAACAGTTACGAAAAATAAAAATTACCAAAAAAAATTATGGACAAAAAAGTTCACAAGAATGCAACCTGAGTTGGCACTAAGAGTGGGTTCTTGTAAACTTTTTTTTTTCTTCATTTTGTCTGCTTTGTTCGTCTGTTTTGAATTTTAGTTAGATTTCGTTATATTTTTTGGATCAACCATTCCTCTCGACGAAAGGAGTTTAAAAGTAAAAAATTTATGACCAAAAAAAAAAACTAAAGATGAAAAATTATCAAACAACTGTCTTTTTTTTTTTGTGTCTAACTACACCAAAAATAGTTTCGACTATCTTTATCGAAACTCATACACATTTTACTTACTTTGATTTTTGAACCCCTAACCTTAATTATTTCCAAATAATAATAATAATCTGTTTCATTAATTAATACATATTCTTGTCTAATTATTTAACTAAATTACCCTCTTGAAAAACAGAACTAATTGAGCTTCGGCTTCGATTTTGGTTCAGCGACAAACTATCGGATTTCTGAACCTGACATGCACGAGTAGCACATAAATAAAATACTACAGTAAGTGAAAACGCAGATACAAATAAGGGTTAAAACCTGAGACATATATAGCCAAGGATTTAATTATTGGCAGCTACGTAGCGATTTCTCCGTCATCCGGTATAGTTGCACCCCATTACTACAGCGCTAGCAAGAATTCACCCCTATCAGTCAATTTCCGTGATAAATCATTTTTTATCCAATTTTTAGCTCGCTTCCTATATAGTCGCTTCATGTGTTCTAAAAAATTCACGGTATCTAGCGACATGCTACTCTCGCTACGTATCGGAAAAATTAAGTGTACAAGGGTAATTTGGTCATTTTAGTAGTAGAGGGATAGTATGGTAATTTTAGTCATTTAAATTTACAAGGGTAATATAGTCATTTAATGTTCATTGATATTTTAGTCATTTTAAATTTTAATAGAGTATGTAATTGGGCTAATGGGCAGGTCGGGTTTGCTTTTAAATAAATGGGTTGAGTATGGGTAATTAGACTCATAATTAATGAGTCTAAATGGGTCAATGACTCATTAAAGACTTAACCCACTTACAACTTGCCCATATTGACCCGAACCCGTCCATTTGCCATCCCTAGGCTTTTTATAGAGGAGATAAGAATGAGCTACCATAAATTACACAAATACTCCTATACACTTGTATAATCATGTTTTCACCTCTCTTATTTTCAGCAGTGCAGCCAACAGTCTTCATTCAACAAGTCGCTCCCGACTTTGTATTGGGAAAAATTCTAAAACCAATCCAATACCAATCCAATGAGCTGACAATAATAAGTTTGTGAAATTGTGAATGTATATTAAAAAGTGTACAAAGTACATAAAATTATATGTTTGCTTTGTCTTCTTGTGTGCTTAATTGGACTGACAATATAAAAGAATCATTATATTGGTCTCACATGTTATAAAGATCATCTGATCTAGCCTAGCTTCTCCAAAGAAAACTTTTGTAATGAAATTGTTCAACTCACATGCCCAGGCTCTTACCTACATAATACAAGAAAATCTAGAGTAATTTACAAAAAGAAAATACATCAGACATATATTCTCAAAAAGAAAATTTAGAGTAATATCTTTGGAATATTATCACAAAATTATTGAATTTATTTGAAGTATGTAAAATATTATCATAATTCTACAAAATTGAGTGTGTGCCCCCACGGAACCCCATGTGGGTCTGTCCTTGCATCGATGGAAAGTTGCATCGCTGAAGTTGTATTGCATAAAAAGATACTTCATCTTCTTCTGTCCCATTTTGTCCTGCACGAGAAATATACATTTCCAAGGCACATACAATTTGATGAGATTTGCATTATGATCGTTTATTCTTTTCTTGAGAAACCCTAACACTCTCTAAGTTTAGAATTACATTCAGTTTTTTTTACGAGGGTCAGCTTATGACATTTTAAACAATTCCTTTATTTTGTAAGATTTGTATTTGGAACATCAAAGAGTGGGAAATTGTGTGTGAACAACGAGCATGTGTCTGATATTGAGAGAGAGTGAGTTTCCATTCCGGGGCAAATTTGTGAGAGAGAGAGAGAGAGAGAGAGAGAGAGAGAGAGAGAGAGAGAGAATTTCCACTCCAGGGCAAATTTGTAGTTTAAATAAAAATTGTACATTGTGGGTGTACCGAGTCCCATTTGTAATTTTTGTGCTAGAGGCTCCACAACCCTTTTTTTCGATCGTCAACTCCAAGACCCTTGTTAAATCTCCGATTTCTCTCGCCACTGTGTATCTCTCCGCCCTATCCCTATCTATCCCGCTCCAAATGGCGACTCTTAACCTCTCTCTCCTCCCCAAAACCCTAAGGACCCCACTCTCCACTTCAACCCTACCTCTGGCCGCCGCCCCATCTCGCTCCGCTAGCACCGTACACTTGAACCCCACTACTCCGCGTGGCAGTCTAGTACTACTCCGGGCCGCCGTCGATGGAAACCGCACCGCGAAGCAGAGGAGCAGCGGAAGCAACGAGCCCGGAGACACGATAATGCTGCCGGGGTGTGACTTCAACCACTGGCTCATAATCATGGAGTTCCCCCAGGACCCTGCTCCCACCAGGGACCAGATGATTCAGACCTACCTCGATACTCTCGCCACCGTCCTCGGAAGGTTACTCCTCTCTCTATATATGTACTCCCTATGTCTGGTCTCAGTTAGCACTTTTTGCTGTTCCAAAAATATTATCCTAATTCAAAACTAAATGAGTACTATTAAATGAATTTACTCTTTTTCCTTCTTTTTTAATTAGTTGAACTAACGAATTGCGGAAACGTAATGATTGGTGGGTAAAATTGCAAAATTAAGTGATAATAAATGCAATGATTGTGTGCCCTTATGAAGTCGGAATTCCAAAAAGGACCAACAAATGGGGAAGGAGTGAGTATATGTATACATATATATAGAGTTACTGGACACTGGGAATACGCAATGCGTACTGTGACTTGTATTGTGCAAAGTGGGAAAGAGGAAAATCTTCAATTGATATTAATCTCTCAGAACGTGTATACTTGACACCGGGGCACATGCAATGCGTGTAGAATCGTGTTCAAAAGAGAAATCTTGAGATTAATCTGTAATGAAACCTAGGATAAACGAGGGGAGAAGAAATTTGGGATGATGGATGTTTTTTTCATCTTGGGAGTTTCTTTAGGTAGTTTGAAGGGAAGTTTGGGAAAGGAAATGGCTTGTTAACATTTGGGACAACCCAACTGCAGTTGACCCGTTTTTGGGCTCGTGCAGCGTGCTGAAATTTGGGAAATGACGTTCGGGTTGGAATATTATGTTTTTAGTTGTTCAGTTGGAAGAAGAAACTCAAGAAAGCATGACTCTGATCACTCACTTTGATTTTTGGTTCTATGCTTTTGCGCATTATAGACTTCATGGGAGGAACCTTACGAAAATCAGAAATTACACACGTGTGTGTGTGTAAATGAGAGTTTCATTGAAAGCCATAACAAGCAAGAGTCAAGGAAGGCAAACCTTCCCTTATGAGAGACTAGAAAGACCAATAAGTCTAGAACCACAAAGACTTGCGCACACAAATACACAAACTCACTCACATTGAGTGTGGGGTCCCCACACAGTGTGTGCATCGTGTGTGCAGGCCCCACACCCAATGTGAGTGAGTTTGTGTATTTGTGTGGGTAAGTGTTTGTGGTACTAGCATAATTGCTAAAAAGACTAGTATAACCAAACTAAGAAAGAATATTAGGGAGGATATTCCATAGAATACAGGTACTATGGTTAAAGAGGTTACATTTAACAAAAGCAAGTTGGGAACACGTAATTCTTACATCGAAAAATATCCTACGACTACTTCTGGAGATCTTTGGATGCCTTTGAAAGCTCTACTATTCCTTTCTTGCCATAGGTACGAGACCGTTGCAGCCCACACTAACTTCCTTACTGAACTAGCAAAAAACTTGCCACAAAACTTCCCTATTAGCCAGCTTGTTTCCCTGTTTCAAGTTTGCTGGTACTTAGAAACATAGCATAGGGCATTTAGGATACCAGATTAGCTTATGCCAAGCACTATAGGGGAATGGAGTCTTATAGCATCAAAAGTGGCAGCAGCATTGAAGGTTTTAGAAGTAGAATATTAGATATAGACCAATAAGTTGGATCATGTCTGGTGGCATTAGAATAAAAGGAAGGCCTGAGGGAGTTTGGGAAAGGCCGTGTCCATTGGCTATTCTAGTCTGTAGATGATTAGAGAAACCTTTGCATTGAGGGGAATATTGGATGAAGCAATAGAATTTGGTCTGAGTATGTCAATTAGAGGACCTTGGGGAGCCCAGTTGTCATACCAGAAGTAAGTGCCATCCCCATCGCCAATGACTTGCTTAATGAAACGACTTTATTAGAGTGCAGGTAGGTTTCTGTACCTGTCCAAAGGAAGTTTCTGAAGATCTGCTCAATGTGATTACATATAGACTTTGGGAAGATGAAGTGCCTGGTCCAATAGGTTTGGATACTGAAGAGAACTGATTTGATCATTTTTGAAAATCAGAACATATTAGATATTCCTTTTCCTTTTCTCACTTTTCTTGTCATGTGTTAATATATTTTGGAAAGATGAGAGGCTAGGCAGAAGGATATTGTGAGGCAACAAGAGCTGGAAGCAGAGGACCAACAGTTAAACTAAGAGGCGGCGCGCTAAGTATACCACCAGTTTGAACATCACTTCCTGGTTGGGCTTGTCTTTGAATCAAACGGCCATATGCCCTTGTACGATTACTTTTTTTGGGTATCATGATAGATGTGCTTCTCTCGTCTTCTCTTGTAGATAACAGTCAAAAGATATAAAAGCCCAAGAAATTGATGGACGTGTGGTTACATTGTTCAAATCCATGTATTGGAGAGTTGTTGCATGAAAAGTTCATTTCTTCAGTTTTTTTAAGTGGTTTCCAGACCGAAAAGAAGTTGTTTTCTTGCAAACGTGGTGATGAGGTACTTAATGCCATTTTTACATTCTTGAGGCATTTATATGCCTTACTGTCTGTTTTTGGATTGCCAATATTAGGTCAGCTTAGGACAGAACAAAAGGAAAGGAAAGAACAAAGGTAACGTTTCTTTTTTGGGAGTTTGTTGTGTTGCTGCCCTTGGTGGTTATGCTCAGTAATGGTGTAGGGGCTGGGGAGGTTTCTACATTTTGTGACGTTCTTGTTTCTTTTCACTTACCTTGAATTAACTTCATAATTGTGTGCTCTCTTGTACGTGTCAGTATGGAAGAAGCAAAGAAGAACATGTATGCTTTTAGTACCACAACCTACACTGGATTCCAGTGCACTGTATCCGAAGAAACATCTGAGAAATTCAAAGGTACGGGGAAGGATCAGGCAGTTTTCCTGATTGAGTCGGAGTGTACTAGTTGCTTTCTAAAATTCTTGATTCTTTATCTTTTGTAGAATTGCCTGGAGTTCTTTGGGTACTGCCCGACTCATATATAGATGTTAAAAACGAGGATTATGGAGGTGATAAATCTGTGAAGGCATTTTTTCTTTGTTTAATGTCTTAATCTTTCACTAGTGTTGTGATGAACCTATTCTTCTAAATCTTTCAGGAGATAAGTACATCAATGGGGAAATAATACCTAGCACATATCCTACTTATCAACCAAACCAACCTAAAAGCCGATCGAAGTACGAGAGTAAAAGGTTTGTGAGAAAACGAGATGGCTCTGCTGCAGACCAAGGAAAACCAAGACGAGAGGCAAATTCTTCAGAGTCTACCCCTTGATTAGGTGATTTTTTTATTTGTTTGCTGATTTTATTATACTATCAGTCATTATATGTGCATTGTAGTTCTCAATGATTCTTTAATTTGACATTTTTTTTGCTAATTTCTTTTCAAATAGGATTTTATAATGTTGAAACTTTTCCTTCTCCATACGATTTAATACTTCCAATGGTTTATTATTTCCGACAAAAGTACTATGTACTGTATGCAATTTTGTTCTCTCTCCTTCAAGAGGGTGAATTTTACCCATCCTTCTTATTAGTTGAAATGGTGTAGGTCTCACACCTGTCATGCACTCTTTGATAAGTATGACATTACTTTGTGGTGGTATTCATACCATTTCAACCAAGAAAGAGAGTAATGTTCACCCTCTTTTAAGGAGGGTGAACAAAATTAAATTCGGTATAATATCCAGCAAAACAAAAGTATACCAATTATTTTATTTTTTTCCTTCTTCAATAGTCACGTACTTATATTTCTTTATGAAATAAATTGAGAAATGAGAATGTAAAATAACCAGTTTTTTATCAAATAAAACCAAAATTATTAAGATTATAAGTAGCTATATATGAATAATTATCAATAATATTCACAATCAGGTACATACAAAATAAAAAACTTAAAACTGGGGGGGGGGGGGGGGTGCGATGGCCCCGACATACCTCCGCCCCTGTTGGTTTCAATCCTTTGTATGGAACTCCGAGATGGGCCCCCGGACGTCAACATAGCTCCACCCTTTTTGGTTTCAATCTTTTGTATGGAACTCCGAGATTGGTTCACACAATCGAGTTCAAATTTGGTGTAACCAGTGTTTCCCAGAAAAATAAAAATTTGGATGTACTACAGAGGCCAGAGCCCCACTGTATTGCTGAGACTTGGGAGACAAGTCCTAGCTAGGAAGGCTATAGTCCAGTTATTTGTGTTCAGTTTGGGGCCTTTGTGGGATACTCCTAAGATCACAACAATGATCGGAATTGTTCATGTTTTTTAGGTCGTAGAGTTTGTCATTCAGACAAAAAATTGTCTTAATCAAAATAGATTTGTACAAGGAAAAAATGAAAATTTAAGTTTTGAATTATTTTTTCCCATCTATTTATTTTTTACAAATCCATTTCAATCATGTATTTACCTATGTTCAATCAGCATAATTTTTTGTGTGGACGACAAAAGCTAGATAAGTTCTACTAAATGAACAATTTTGATAATTGTTATGAGCTCAGAATGGGCCCACAAAGGCCCCAAACTGGACACAAATAAGTGGACGGGAGCCTTCCCCAATACCACGTGTCGCATGCACTATGCCACTACATTCCTTGCCTGTGTACCCTCTCAACGGCACTCTGGGCTGTCCACATACCCGACCCGATCCGACCTGAAAATAAACCTAACGGACGGATCTGATTACCCTTTTCGGTTGGGTTCGGGTCCTTTTGGTCGGGTTTTGGAAATTGTCGGTTGGGTGTCGGGTGTAGCATATAATTTCTCTGATGGACCCGACCCGACCCGACCGACATATATATACTAATATACACGATTAAAAATCCCTACCCGGCCGTCCAATTCTACATTTCCAGTTTCAGAATTCCTCCTCAGTCCTCATGCCTCCTCCCTCGAATCAATCACGCCTCCTCCTCCCCCAAATCGATCACCCCTCGCTTTCTCTCTCTCTCTCTCTCTCTCTCTCTCTCTCTCGACACAAACTTCTCCTTTCGCCTGAAAGGATAAAACTTGTGAGAGTAGATCTTGACCCAAACCCAAACGTAGGGCTTGTTTCTCATAAGTCATACCTTTGTTTTTCATCTGAAATGGGTGTTTATCCATTGCCGAGACAAGTGTGTGGACGAAAAACTTTGAGAGTTGCATGACGAAAACAAAGCTTGGTTCAGATCTAAATTTGGGTCAAGAAAATCAACATCCATACGTACGATTGGAGTGAAGATGTTGAGGAAGATGGAGGTGGTGGTCACGGGTAAGCTTGGTTTAGATCTAAATTTGGGTCAAGAAAATCAGATTGTTGATGCAAGAATTCTGGGGGCTGCTCTTGTTGTTCATAATAGTCAACATTATTTTGGAGATTAGCTTGGATCTGTATTATGCATTTGTTATTTTAGAGATTTTGCTTAATCTGTTCTTGTTCTTGTTCCGCAAACCTGACCCGACCCGACGGAAAACCCGACCAAGCGGTTTCTATAACTTCTTCGGTCAGTTTCGGGTGGCTAAAATACCAACTCGACAAATATTCGGTCGGGTTGAACCCGACCCGTACCCCTCTCATTTCTCTCTCACTCTTTCTCCCTTAATTTCCACCGCCATTGTTGTACGAAAAAATTCCCACCGCCATTGTTTTGCGTGAAACCAGATAAACCTGTATTTTCGATTGACCAAAACAAAAAAACCGAGATAAACTTGCTCTCTTTTTCTACAGCTAGACATGGAGTGATATTTGGACAGAGTATATCTCTCTTGCCCTCTCAACGTTTTCATGGCTTTTCTATGTTCACATTTTGAATTTTTGTTTTTCCTATGCTGTTTTCTACTTTACGTCATTATACTTTGGTTTGTCGAATTGTTCTAGGCGATGGTCGAAGATTCTTACTGGGATTGGTTTGTAGAGCGACTAGACATTTTTCTCACCCTTATGTACCAAGGTTGAGCATGTATGTAATCGCCCTCGCCTTAACAGTATCGTTTATTCAAACCACTATCACTTGTATGCAAGCTTTTAAATCTCACTTACCGAAAAAAAGGTTGTAAATCTCGTTCCAAACGGGCCGATACGGATTTTATGATACCAGATTTGTTATCATACGGCCTGTACCGGTTTGTTCGGAACGAGATTTACAATCTTTTTTTTCGGTATGTGAGAGGTTTACAAGCTTGCATACAAGTGATAGTGGTTTGAATAAACGATACTGTTAAGGCAAGGGCGATTACATACAATGCTTGACCTTGGTACATAACGGTGAGAAAGATGTCTTATCGCTTTCCAAACCAATCCCTGTAAGAATCTTCGGCCATTGCCTAGAACAATTCGACAAACCAAAGTATAATGACAGGTAGAAAACAGTACAGGGAAAACAAAAATTCAAAATGTGAACGTAGAAAAGTCATGAGAACATTGAGAGGGCGAGAGAGATATAATCTGTCCAAATATCAATCCATGTCTAGCTGTAGAAAAAGAGAGCAGGTTTATTTGTTTTTTGGTCAACAGGTTTATCTGGTTTCACGTAGAACAATAGTGGCGGGAATTTTTTTGTACAACAATGATGGTGGAAGTTTAGAGAGAAATGAGAGGGTACAGAGGCAAGGAGCGTAGTGGCGTGATGCGTTGTATTGGGGAAGGCTCCCGTCCAGTTATATTTGTGTTCAGTATGGGGTCTAGTTTTAGGCCTTTGTGGGCCCATTCCAAGCTCTCAACAATGATCAAAATTGTTCATTTTGTCGAGCTTGTCATCCACACAAAAATTATGTTGATCGGACATAGGTAAATACATGATCGAAATGGATTTGTAAAAAGAAATACAACAACAGAACCCATGTATGTAGTTCCCAATCATTGGGACAAAATAATTCAAAACTTAAAATTTATATATTTTTCTTGTACAAATCTATTTTGATCATATATTTAATAATATTTTATTAAGATACTTTTTTGTTAGAATGACAAGCTCGACGATCTCTACAGCATGAACGATTCCGATCATTGTTGTGATCTTAAGAGTATCCCACAAAGACCCCAAACTGAACACAAATAACTGGACCGGAGCCTTCATAGCTAGGACTTGTCTCCCAAGTCTCGACGGTACAGTGCAATTTGGGGGATCCCAAAAGTGGGGCTTTGGCTTCTGGGGTACACCGAATTTTTTTATTTTTTATTTGGAAATTGGTTACACCAAATTTGAACTCGGTTGTTTGAACCAATCTCGGAGTTCCATACAGGAGATTGAAACCAATAGGGGTGGAGCTATGTTGAGGTCCGGGGGCCCATTTAGCTATGTTGGGGGTCTCCCGAGTTTTAAATTTTTTATTTTGTATATACCTAATTGTGAATATTATTGATAATATGGTAATGTGCACAGAAATTGAATTGGGCCTCTAGGCCTGTCCTCTTTGATGCGATTTGCCTTTGATTTGGGGGCATGGTTTCACAGCAAAACAGGTATAGGGGGCCACTGTTTCAGTGATATTCTAAGAGCAGCCACTTTGTGCATATTATCAAAGGTTAGGTCTGTCTCTAATCTTCCCCCCCTATACCCTCAATGATTGGGGACTACATGGATTCTGTTGTTGTTGTATTCGTATATAGCTACTTATAATTTTGGTTTGATAAAAAATTGGCTATTTTACATTCTCGTTTCTCAATTTATTTCATAAATAAATATAAGCACGTGACTATTGAAGAAGGAAAAAAATAAAATGATGGTATACTTTTGTTCTGCTGGATATTATACTGAATTTAATTTTGTTACGGTGAACATTATTCTCTTTCCTATTGGTTGAAATTGTGTGAATCCCGTCACAAAATAATGTCATACGTATCAAAAAGTAATAAGAAGGATGGGTAAAATTCACCCTTTTTCAAGGATGGAGAACAAAATTGCGTACAGTACATTGTACTTTTATTCTCCTGGATATTACTACCACCTTTGAGTTTAAAGTTTAAACACCCTAAAAGGAAATTACCTGTAAATAAAAAACAACATGAACATCCTCAATGGTTTATTATTTCCGACATTTGCTTGACAATGCACTTGCTTCTGGTTTTTATTGTCTTTCTATATCCGATATTTTAAATAATTCTGTAATGTGACGTAATTGTGCTATTCTGTTATTTTATTTTTGCAGGTTATCACTGTTTCGTACCAGAGAAGAATTGCCGTGTAAAATGGTGATATTTCTTTTTATCCATGTTTGGTGGACAGGCATACATAGATATGGAAAACCAGCTCTATATTTGAGATTGGGCCAAGTGCTATGTATGGTATTTACTTATCTGTTCCACAAGCTACGTTGTGAGGAGTAGTTGGCTGTCCTTTATGAGTATGTAGCATAGACCAAGTTTTGATTCGAAGATTTATAATTCCCCTCGGTAATGTCCTCTCCTCTGGCATTTTAGCTATACTCCTTCCGTCCCTTTTTAAGATTTCCACTTCGTAAGTATTAACTTTTTATGTAGATATTATCATTACATTATAAAAGTTAATAACTTTTCGTATTTATCCACTAACTTCACAAAATGGACATTTATTATGAACAACTCAAAATGAAATACTGGACTTTTGAAAAGAGACGGAAGGAGTATTTATTTTAGACTAGTTTGATGTCAAATTGGCTGGTTCTACTGATTTGGCAAACCGTTAAATGTGTTGTGCCCAAGAATTTGGATTGTCAATTGGGACAAGTATTTTCGTATGTACGGTGTGACAAACAGATCGTATTACGAAAGAATTCAACATTAGTGAGTAGGATAATGAGGCATTACATTGCTTGTGGAAATTGACCTTATGCAAACTGTCTAGGGCAGGGCTTGGAGGAGATACATTGATTCCATTTTGTGGTTGCATTTGATATAGCTGACTTTTGGCCCTTTGCATTCACCCGTATCACAGATCTTCTATTTAATCTGTCCAAGCTGGATCTGGATTTAAGAAATATGACCAAGTAGGATTTAGGTTTATGTTGGTGGAGAAATGCAGGCCTTGAACTGCAGTACTATGACATGCAAAACAAAGTAAAGGGTTTTTTTTTGTTTCCTCGGGTCACATGGAAATTCAAACAAAGTAAAGTTTTTGACAAACAATTATACTTTGCAAATTGGCTTCATCAAATCGAACGTTATTCACTGCTTATGGATTCAACTGGACTTAGCATGCAGTTTGAGCAGATTCCAGCAGCACCTCTTCATGGTTCTGAAATTTGAATCCAGTAAATAGTCTGTTCTTTTTAGTTTACATGGGTTGATCATGGTAATACCTAAAACTTCATTGTCTCATAATATGATTTAATTGTAACAATGACACTTTAGATTTGGTCAATGCTCAACTTGCAATGAGCCTTCTAGCTGATGTGATTGCTTCTCTTTAAGTGTTCCTTTCAGTTTGATTAATTCCACAAGAAACCACCTCTTTCCCACTTGTAAGTATTGCTTCTCAAGCAACTATAAATCTGTAATGGCTACAACACCCACATATTGTGGAAACAAATAAAAAATAAAAAAAAAAACCAAATACCCTATGTTTCAACAATTACAAAGCTTTAAGTGCTTCAAGGAAAAGGTGGGCTGTCTTTGTCGTGAGTTTGGTGCGGGCTGTCTTTTCGTGAGTTTGGTGCTTTTGTTCTTTATTGCAAAGTAGGCCAGACGCCTTCTTCCCAATTAGATAAGAAGCAAGTGGTAGGCATATACCCATGGTAGATAAAGCCCTGTGATACATTGACTTCACATAGCCTGTTCCTTTTTCTCTGATTTGTAAATGTTGCTTGTCTTGTTTCTTCAAAAATCCAGAAAATCCCGCGAGCCTTTCTGTTGAACTCTTCTTCCAGGAGATGCTACAATGGCCTTCTACAGCTCCAACTTTTACGAGTCCGATTCCGATTCCGGTGAGTTCTATCAGACCCCTTATGCAGATCATAGCTATGATATTGTTCCATTTCAAGAACCCATAACGTACTCCGGCTATGAGTTTCGTGAACCTGGATTCGTCGAGTATAATTCAACTGCTTACAGTAATGCTCATGATCCTTATCTGTCCATATCAAAAAGTAATTATTCTACCCACAGTGTCACTGAACCAAAACTCATTGAGTACAATCGAAATCCTTATGGTGGGGCATATGATCCTTTTTTTACTCGATCGGAAATCAATTACTCGACCTATAGTTTTAGTGAGCCAAAACTCATCGAGTACAATCCGAATCCTTATGGTACCGGTTATTATTCTTCTGAAACGCAATTTAGTGTGCCAAAACTCATCGAGTACAATCCGAATCCTTATGGTACCGGTTATTATTCTCCTGAAACGCAATATGTAATCTCTTATTCTACCAAGTCTGATGTTGTTGATGACACTGAATACGAAGAGTACGATCCCACACCTTATGGCGGTGGTTATGATCCTACTCTAACCTACGGGAGACCCCTTTTGCCCTCTGATGAAATCTGTTATCCTCGTTCTGATCAGGAGTCCAATGTCCCATCCTTTGATAACTTTTTTGATTCCATTCCTTCACCTTATGGGAAAGATGATGGAACCGAACCAACAGAGGCTATTAAAGAACACGAGCCGCCTGAGAAACCCATAGAATCAAGCCGCGGTGAACCAGCTGAGAGTTATACTAGTGATAACTACTATCCTTGGTCTGGTTATGGTTATGGGGGTGGAAATGAAGATTATGGGTCTACAAATGGGTATGATAGGAAAGTGGTTCAGACTACATGTGATCATGGGATAGATGCCTTGGACCTCTGTGAAAGTTTATTTGGCTACTGGCCCTGTTTGTATAAGAACAATGGGAAGTATGGTCATGGTGATCAAGAAAGTGGGAGTGAAGAAAGAAGGGAAGAGAACCAGTGGATGAGTGCTGGAGATTGTCTCTTTGGAAGTCCATTTGGAAATGGTGGGGATGAAACTGGTAATTATGGTGGGCATCCTTATAGTTATCTGGAATATTAATACAGAAATGTGGATCTTGGCTGGAGAATTTCTAAGATACTTTTTCTTGTTTGTCATTACTTGTAAGTTAGTAGATTTTTCGATTATGATTATTTCGATTATTTACTTAAAAAGTTTAAAACAAGTTGTAAATATGTTTGCCGTAGATTTTTTCGCGTTTGAGTAGAAGTTCAACCTCTGTGGTTTAGTTATAGCTTATTACATGTATGCCCAAATTGCCCCTCACAATTAGTATATAGTTACTCGATAGTATTAAATTTTTTTCCTCCAATGTTTTTGTTACGTACAATTTTATAATGAGAAAACAAAATAATTTCTATCAAATATAACTATTTATTAACTTTTCCAAAGTAAGTTAAATAAGCTAAATATAAGTTCTAGCAAACGGAACCTTTGAATAGAATCGCTAATCTTTGTTATTGCACTACTTGTTTCTTTTATGTGTAGAAGAAGTCTAGTGATCAATAGGTTAATTGGGCCATGGAAAAGTCAATAGGTGTCACTCCCAAGCTTTGTGCAACTGGATGTTGCAGGATGCGTGAGTTATACAATTGCAGCAAATAAACCGATTTTTTAAATGACATTCCTCCCTAAACCTAGATGATGAGAAATAATGTACTCCCTCCATTTCTATTTAAATGTCCACTACAGTTTTGAGTGCATTTTCAACGGTTTATACCTCTCGACGTATATTGCTAAAAATATGCAATATGGATCTTATTTGATATATGTCAATTTTTTCTATAAAACAATGATTTCAAAACATGAAACATAATATATATACGTCAAGAGACATAAGTCGTTGAAAATGTACGCAAATCGTAGTGGACATTTAAATAGGGACGGATGGAGTACGTAACTTTAAGGAGGTAACTGAAGCTCCGAATCCTCTGATTAACTTGATTTCTTTTCAAAAATCTCACACACTTGAAAGTTTTTAAAATGAACGATTTAGATCGCATTTTCAAGTTCGGGACAAAACCCAGATGGAGAGGCCCAATTCTCCCTCTCAAACAATGAACAATTTGATTTCTTTCAATTAGTTAGAGCATCTCCAAACCAACGTCTTGTATACTATTTGGGAGCATCAAAATAAAACTTTATTTCAAACGGTGATTTTAGATGGGTTCACAATTCATGTTCAGTCCAATCATAAATTCAGATTTATATCTTTATTTTTCATCTTCATTTTGAATTTTATCTCACTTTGAATCCAATAATTGTGTATTTCAGTGTCAACTTCAATTATTTCTCTAGTTTTATATTCAAAAAGTGGTTTGGAAGTATCTTTCATTTTCTTTCATCATACTCCAAATATGGAGGATGGAAATCAACTCTCCTAAATGAAGGCAAATATGGAGGATGGGTAAAATTGCATAATTCCTCCAAAAGAGAGGAATTGAGGGAGATTTGGAGTTATGGAATATACATTGGAGATGCTCTTAGAAATACAAAGAAGAAAAAAGGTTCCAAAAAGAAAGAAATAGTTCAATTTGAAATAGTGCCGTTTTGTGCTTCAACTTCCAATCAATTAAAACTTAATGATCACTCTGGTTAAAGGGAAAGAAAGGAAGAACCCTAAAATTAAAAATAACAAAAAAGTTTTAAAAGTCATTGACAGGTCGAATTTAGGACAAAGCACACTTGGACAGTACAATCAATACATGTACGATACTATCATTAGCGAGGCCTAAAAAGTGATAAAGGTAATAAAAGTGGATTGGGATTTTATTTGTGCTTTTTCGAATAGTTTTTTATTTATTTTTATCAGACATTAGTTGATGTTAAATAACATACCAATCCAATTCTTTAGACAATATGTACATTTTGTATAGGGTCAATATGTAACTCTCTATAAATCTAGAATTATCCATAATAGACTAGAGAATCCTAACCCTATAAAAGTAGGGAAGGGGCGTTTAAGATAATTATAGAGTACTCTATAACTCGGGCTGCTCAAAAAATTCGGTGAACCTTGAAACTGGTCCGGACCGAACTGATCCGTACCTTTTGGATTTTGTCCATGGATTGGACATGGATTGAAAATTTAAAAAATCGTGACTCGCGGTTTGACTCACGGATTTTCATTACGAAACAGTGGATTAATCAAACCGGACCGTAAGATATTTATTTTATATAACTAATAAATAAAAATATATGTATAAATATATGTGTGTATTTATATAATTAATTGTTAGTAATGTTAAAACTTTTTTCTACCAATTTTAGTATTCTATCTTAATAATGGGATATAGTGTAGATGTACACAAAATAATAGGGTTGCTTGCGGTCCAGTTCGGTTCGGATTCCTACCTCGGAGGAATCTGAGGACCGAACCCCTAGTCACGGTTTTTTGAAATTAAAATTCATGTCCGGACCAAAAGTCCTACGGTTCGGTTCCAATCCAATCCGTAACTCGCAAATCGATTAAGATTTTGTCCACGGATATTGTTACGTAAGCAAGAAAAAATTAAGCACTAGCATATATCTCGTAGACTAATAGTACATATCCATTCAAAACTAAAGACCAAAGCAGTAGCTGTATTACAATTCAAGAACAGAGCAAATGCCAAATGAAAGCAATGTATGCAGTTTCAATCTTCCAGACATTCATTAAAATCACACAACAACAAAAAAAAAAATCAAAGTGGAACAAAAAAATACACCGAATAAGATCTTCCATCAAAATGCAAAGCATGACAACTGGTAAGAAGTGAATAACTACGGATTACCCCCCAAATTTTATGTAGACCTACACTATATTCCATTATTATTAAGTAAAATAATAAAATTGGTATAAATTTTTTATTTATATATAATAAATTCTCACGGTTCGGTTCGGTTAATCCGCGGTTTCGTAATAAAAATTCATGGACCGAACTGCGAGTCACGGTTTCCTAAATTTTCAATCCGTGTTCGGACCATTAATCCACGGACAAAATCCAAAAGGTATGGATCGGTTCGGTCCGGACTGATTTCACGGTTAACGGATTTTCTGAGCAACCCTATAAAATATAGGGGTAAATAGTAGTTTTTTTTGTATAAGTTACGGGTAACCCTAGTTGAGTTTCAGTAGTTCATTTTTTTTCTAGTTTTTTTTATTTTATGTTATGTACTGTAATGAAACAATCTACTAGTGTTTAGACTCTTTTGAATCTAATTTCTGAAATAGGCCTTTGATAGTTTATGTAACAAATACTTTTTGGTGGTGTTAAACATAATTCTGAGTGTAACCTTCTTCCCTTTTAGTATGGGATATGTGCTTGAGCTTTATTTTTACTAAAATCCGTGAACAAAACCGTAATCGATCCGCAAGTCATGGATTGGATTAAAACCGGACCGTAGGACTTTTCGTCCGGACACGGATTTCATTTTATAAATACCCTGACTAGCGGTTCGGTCCTCAGATTCCTAAAAATCCAAACCGGACCGGACCATGAGCAGCCCTATCTATAACGATGCAGAACTCTCTAGAAGAATGGAGAACAATCTAAATTATTATGGAACGGTCTACAATGTAAGAGAATGTTATATATTTTTCTGGAAGGTTCTAGAAAGAAGTTAGAGAGTTTCAAAAAATTCTAGAGAATTTTGGAATGTTCTACAAGATTAAATGTTGCGTTCAAAACTTGTGGAGATGTGAAGAAGGAAAGATCTTTTTTAGGAGGATTTTAGAAGGAGAATGTGGGCCGTTGGGAGAAAATAATCCTAGCAGTTCATTGAGGAGATGGAGGACTATAAAAAGAACAAATGTGCTCATTTATGAGTGTGCATTTTTTTTAAAAAAAGATCACTATATTATGAGTGTGCATTTGTGTAAACTATTTTACAAAGTGGTTGTTGAACCAATAAAAGAATAGTATTTTGAATTTGTCCAAACTTCCATTAAAAGAATAGGTTGGTCAAGCCAGATGCCAATTAGTGCAAGGATTTTCTTGAATTTTTTTAAATTTCTATATGAATTTTGAAATATGGCAGAGTGGGAATGAACTACTACAATAATAGATATGCGTCACACTAAGGAGATTCACAAAGATCACAGTTTTCAGTGAAAGCGTGATAAAAAGTGGTGCTTAAATTTTTTTATCTCAGTTTAAGTCCAAAACTGAGATAAAAAGTGGGTTTTAGCATGAAATAAAAGACCTCACTCTTGCGGCTAGATAAAAGAAAAACAACCTCACCCATGCGGCGTGATAAAAGATTTTCAGGGCGAAAAAAATGAAATAAAAGATCTCGCTCTTGTAGCGAGATAAAAGAGAAAAGACCTCACCCTTGTGGCATGATAATAAATAGAAAAGACCTCACCCTTGTGGTGTGATAAAAATTTTTAGGGCAGAAAAGAATGAGATAAAAGATCTCCCTCTTATGACGAGATAAAAGAGAAATGACCTCACCATTGTAGTGTGATAAAAAAAACTTTAGCGCGGAAAAAAGTAAGATAAATGATCTCACTTTTGCGGCGAGATAAAAGCTTACCTGTTTAGGCTTTTCACGTGGGCAGGCTGGTACTCATTTAGGCAGATTTTGAAAAATTATGTGAGAATAATAATGTTGTTTAAGAACTTTGAAAAGTTCTTTTTTTCTTTTTTACAACAGGTAATAAGATAAACCCTAATTACACTCGTCTCAAAAAATCTTCACGCCCAAAAAGATCGAGATCAAGAGAGAGAGAAAGAGAGAGAGAGAGAAGGCAAATCCCACAACTGGGTTTCACAGGTGTCCAGTTGTTTTTTCGACAACGGGCGGACTGTTCCACTAGTGCCCGATTTTCACGTGGGCGAACCGTGATCTTTATGATTTACTGTAGTAGTGAAATTTAGTTATTTCAGATGTCTTCCAAGTATACGTTTGACACATTAGGTAAAAAAATAATTATATTATTACGGCTTAGTCTTATCTGAAAAGGATTAAAATCCAATCGAGAAGCTATCATTGAAATTGAAATTCAATATAAACACAAAATCCATGTGAAATGGTTAGTTTATAAAAAAATATATATAAAGTTTGTCTATAATGTTACAATTTGGAGGTTCTGATAATTTTCATAAAAATACAAAGCGTACACTACAACAAAAAATACTATTGTCTACTAAATTTACTAGCTAAAACTAAATTTTTCGCCCAAGAAAATCTTTTGGTGACCAACAACTAATTTTGATTGGCAAAAGATCTGTTGTCGTATTTTTAAAATTTTTTAAACAATGTCTATATATGTATTTTTATATCATGTTAATTGCATTTCAAAAAAAAATCAGCAAATTTTATGCAAAAAAAATAGTTTTCTCACTTTAGGAAGTATATATAAATATTTTTGTTTTCCTAATATAATATAAGTTCTTGGCTAGCTTAGTGGTAAGGGTTTGGAAAATCAACTAATAGTGCGTGGGTTCGAAACTTGGCAATGACAAGAAAAGATAGTCTAGTATATATAAAGAAAAGATCACGCGCAATGATTTTCCATCTCAGTTTATGATGGTGTCACGGCTTATAACCGTGATAAAAGAGAAACGATCACACCTTTTGGCTGTGATTATTTTTCTTTTTCAATCACGGTTGTGATAAAAAAGAATGACTTACAATCACACCTAAATCCACCACGGTAGCAGGAGCGTGATGAAAAGCTTACAATCACGACCAATAGCTGTGATCTTTTTGGTTTATTGTAGTAATGGAATCAAAGAAAAATTTCAAGAGGGAATGAGGAGTTTAATGTTTGATAGGTCATGCGTGTTGGTGAGTTTCTTAAATGCTAGACACAAAATGTTAAAGCTGTGATATTTTGTCTAGCACGTAAAAGTTAATCTCTTCAAATGTCATAATGAATGACTCTACTTCTAGTCTTACATTTCCTCGAAAAATCAAGCCAAAAGAAGGAGTTATTATGTACTTAACATATACTTTGGAACATACATTAACAAAAACCCATAAATAAATAAAGGAAAATTCTAAAATCAGCCTAATGGGCTAACAATAATAAGTGTGTAAATGTGTATTAAAAGGTGCAAAAAATACACAAAATTACGTATTTTTCTTGTCTTCTAGTGTATTTATCGTCAGTCAAGTGGGCGGATAATAGCAAGACGGATGAATAAAAACAAAAAAAGAATTCAATGTAAAACTAAACCTCGTACTCTCCGTCAAATGATCCTCTGTGCGAGACAACATGATTCTTGTTTTCCTACACAATCAAACACTTTTCTTAAGTAAATGAGTTATGCCCTGTGCTCGGTAAATTTACCCAATTACCCTTTGTGATTGTCACCTTGCACTAATTCTTTGGTAAGGCAAACTGACCAAATTGACCTTCGTTGTGTTCACCAGGAAATGTAGTACGAGACATTCGGTTCCATATTACTAGCTTTGGACCATTGTGTAGAGAAATGGGACGTGGTCAAGTTTTGAATTCTCAAATATGGTCCAGTTTTGACGGCCCGCCCTAGGTCCAAAAACTGATCGAATCGACTCATGTCTCAAATCTTTCTAATAGTATGATAATATATGTAGTTAACAAAATAATTTGATCTAACATCGATTGCTATGTCATCAATTCACATTTGTAGACGAAAAAATGGACGGTGAAAGTTTGAACGGTTCAATTTGTCTTGACATAACTATCGGTGTTTGATCAATTTGATTTTTTTAGTGGGACTTACTTTTTCGGTGAGAAATCCAAGTTCAATTCATCAAATATATTAGCAACAACATGGTTCACGGCGGCGGCAGGTGGTTTCAGGCATTTAGGTGTTTGGTAGGGTTGCCAGGTGTTTGCGGCTAAATTTAGCGGTGGTGATGATTCGGATGCGTGACATTTGCAGCTGGATTAGGGCGTTTTTGGGATCAGCGACATACGACGGATTCAGGGCGGTCTGCGCGACGGTAGCAGCGTTTCGAATCCCAATCATTTGTTTGTGGTTTCCGACAGTGTGGTGGTTCGAGTGGTGGGGTTTCAGTTTTCGGGTGTTTAGGATTTTGGTTGGTCTTGGACCAGCGTTCGGGTCTCAAGCAGTGTGGAGATTTAGTAATTTTAATTTCATTTCTGTCCTTGTCCTTTTAATTTTTGTAATACTGTAGAGATTAATAAAAAAAATTGCCAATTAAAAAAAGAAGAGATCTTCTCCACCGAAAAATATGATTTTCATGCCTATATGGTGGAATGATCCTTGACCTAATTAAAGAAAACAAATTCCTTGCCATTGGACAACAAAATTCATCTGCACTGAGGTAATATTTCTTTCATTTCATAACTTCTAACCAAGGCCAATCAAGTCTTTTCCCCACCACACCTCCATTTCCCCACAAAACAACACAAAAGGGCAATTCCGGTAAACAAACTCGACCAATCCACTCTCCTCTGTCCTCAGTGGCCCCCACACTACACACCAACAAACCCACCCTCAAAAACCTCCATTTATTCCTCCTCCTCCCTCTCAACAAAACACTCATCACAAGTCACAAAATCTATCAAACCATCCGATCTCTCCCATGGCCTCACTTCCAGTTCTCCTTTCACCGCAATTCACCCACACAATTTTCTCTCTCCTCCTCCTCCTCTCTCTCCTCTCCCTCACTCATCCCCTCTCCATCCACGACCTCCTCAAGAGCCAGGGCCTCCCAGCCGGACTCTTCCCCAACAACGTCAAGTCATACGATTTAGACCCATATGGCAGGCTCAAAGTGTACATGGACCGGCCCTGCACGGCCAAGTTTGAGACCAGGGTGTTTTTCGACAGCGTGGTACGGGCTAATCTCAGCTACGGCAGTCTTACTGGGCTGGAGGGACTGTCTCAGGAAGAGCTGTTTCTTTGGTTACCGGTTAAGGACATAATCGTCTATGACCGGGACTCGGGTTTGATCTTGTTCGATATTGGGTATGCTCACAAGGAGCTGTCTCTCTCCCTCTTTGAAGACCCTCCTGTTTGTCAGCCCCAAGGTGCTCCCAACCTCTCTCTCTCTCTCTCTCTCTCTCTCTCTCTCTCTCTCACACACACACACACACATGCGTACGTACAAACGTAACAACATACAATGACGTGGTTGAATTTCAGGCCCACCAAAAGTAACAGTTGTGGTAGGATTCGAGGTTTTAAATAGCGGTAGCGGCCAAAAAAGCATATGGGTGTGTAGCGGCCCATGTCACAATAAGGGTAGAATGTAAATGTGTTATATGATACGTAGCGGAAAATTGGGTGAAGTAGTCGTGACATTTTTAAGATAGTTTTTCATGCGGTGTAGTTAAGCAATTGTACCGTTCAAGTATTGGTTGTACCGGGCGTGGAGTACAAAGCGATACTTGAACCATTGCATACCTATGCGAATTTTGAGTAGTAACTGTATCGAAAGGCCAGCCCGGTGCTTTCGGGCAACCTTAGTAGCAAACTGAATTAAACTACATTCGTGTGGGTTTCATGCACTTCGAATTCGATAATCCTTACAAACTTATGAATGAATGATTGCTACATTTTCTTACCACTGTTCAGGATCCATGTTTTGAATAGTTTAAGGGAGTTTCCCCTGAATTCAATTACTTGTTCGAATTTCTTTTCTTTCTAGCTACTGCTAATTTTTCTTAACAGACTAATAACGTGGGGAATTGGATTTAACATTTGTCTTATGTTAATGCCAGGCGTCTTATTGAAAGATGGTGGCCGGAAGGAGTTGGCACTTCAAGTTCAGAGCTAAAAGAAGACAAAGCCTTCTTTCTGACATGATTTTGTTTTTTGTGCTTTCCCCCCCCCCCCCCCTCCGTGTTTCCTTGTGGAAAAGAACAAAAAGTGGAACATTTAAGGGTTCTTAGAAGCTGATAGGATCGTAGTTTTGCTAATGGAAATGAAACAAACTTTGGAGTCCATGAACTGATTATGTGAAGCCGAGTGTGTCTGAATTAATGAAGGTTTGTTGTATAAATTAGCCGAGTGTGTCTGAATTAATGAAGGTTTGTTGTATAAATTAATTTGTCTAGAAATGGGCTTTCACGTTTTGAAATTTGGGTAAAGTCATTTAGACGATGAAATCAAGTTTAGAGTTGAAATCATATCTGAGTTCGAGTTCTTTCACTGCTGTTATTACTTGCAACTTTCACTATTCAATTCCAAACCTCATAATCGTCAATAGGAAACCGATTGCATTTGGGAATCAGTAACATCGATAACCTGGTTAAACGGCCCATCTTATATAGCCATGATCTCCTCATGTAGACTTCGATGTGGGAGGAAGTCTTTGCAAACTCTCTACCTTTATGCCCTACCGAGGGATTTGAACGCCAAAGTCACCCCAGCTCACACAGAAAGGCAAAAAATGATTTGAACACTAGAGTCACCCAGCTAATGTTGAAAAACTTTGGGGACAAAGAAGTAAGCTCACATAAAGCGAAGGTCTGTTTGTCTATAATCCGAAAACGATCCCACCAACTCTAACTTTAGGCAACGTGGTGCACACCGAAAACCAAATGCCAAATTTCATACATACATATATATATATATATACATATATATATATATATATATATATATATATAAATATTTGTTATAATCCAAAAACGATCTCACCAACTCTAACTTTAGGCAGCGTGGTGCACATCGAAAACCAAATCCCACCTCCACAGTTATCTGGCACAAATTTTCACTTGCAGAGATGGTAGCCCAAAGTATTTGACTATTATTATGGGAGTTGCTTCAAAAACTTGTACTTATAGTGCACTAACCTCCAACCTCTGACAATAACAAAGAGTGTAGACAATTTTCAATTTTGTTATACTCTGAAAAACATTAGCAGCTGGGTATTGTAGACCATGTTTGGTTTAGATTTTGAGGGAGGTTTTTAAGAGTAACGAGTGAAGAGAGATCGATAGATAGAGAAAATTTATTGGGAATCGTGCACAGGAGTTTTGAGTCTCCCAAACGAACAAGCCCGTAGAGATTCACTAACATGCTCTAGTATGCATGGGCCATGTTTAAGAGAGTCCTTGACAGAGAACAAGACAAATGGACCTGGTAACTTTGGATCCTACCATATGCTGTTCCAATGATTTGGAAGTATGCATTGCAGGCCAGCTATGCCATTTCAGTGCCTTTATGAACAAAAAGCACTGGGGGGGCCGGCGGTGTAGTTACTTTCAAGTTTTCAACAGACCAAGGTTAAGGTGTGCAGTGCGGATTCATGTGTTTGGATCTTTCCCCTGTGACATTACATATAGCCTTTCTGACCACCAACACTGGGCCCGCCCTGAGGTTAAGAGTACGTAGTTTGATTGATGGAAAAAGTTCGCAAAGTTTAAGGTGGGAAAATTCACTAGGAAGATTATAATGATCTTAGGTTTATGTTTGACTAGAAAGAAGAAAAAAAAAACTTGAATAAAGGTTTCATGATACCAACATTCTCTTTGGGAACCTTAATTGGAATAATGTTAACGATGGTGGGGGATTCGTTTTGTTTCTCTATATTTTCCTTGTCTTTTTTTATAACAGTTTGATCATTTAGGATTCCATCGCTCAACTTGTTCTGGTTGCAATTAGGGGTGAGCAAAATAACCGTCAAACCGTGAATTCATTCCAACCCAATCCAAACCGACTAGTTTGGTTTGGTTTTTTAGTGATGTGGTTTGATTTTGGTTTTAAAAATGTAGAAATTAAACCGTGTTAAATGGTTTGGTCTGTAGATTTACATTAATGGTTTTGATTCCGAACCGTATAACACACACATATACTATAATATGTTTAGATACATTAAATAAAATTATTTTTCTAATCTAATTCTCTGTTCCACCACCCTATTATTTTACTTCCAAATTGATACCTTAAACTTCTATATATGCAATAACCTATTCCTACAATTTCAATACACTAAACATAGGTTCGACTAAGTCAATTGATATCTCACTCTTTTTGCTCGGTTACGAATTTTCTAATCTAATACTCTATTCTATGGCTCTATTCCTTCGATTATATCTTGTATTCTACTCTTATTTAGTTAGTTGATGTTAGTAAGTTTTGGTGATTTTTATATAACTAGCTAGTTTAATATAAGTTTTGGTATTCAATTTTAAGTACTTCAAATAGTTTGTGGATGATATATCAATTTCGAGCGAACCGTAGTTAAAAACCGAAATCGAACCGTCTTTTAATGGTTTGGATTGGTTTGGTTATATAAATTTTATGGGTTGATTTGGTTCTCCAAATTCTTAATCCGTAGGTAATGGTTTGATTCTTGATTTATTATAAAACCGGACCAATCCGGTCCATACTCTCCCCTAGTTGCAATCGTAGTTGGTGCAAGAATAAAACTGCAATATCGTATCCTATTTATTGTACTAGTACGAAATGTACGGAAAATAAATCATTTACTTGTCTAATTATCTATAAGTACGAAAACGAAAAGGATTCAACGACGAATTTTTCGTTTGACTAGGAAAAAAAGAGAAGGATTCAAGCGTAGACAGAATGCAGTCCCACAACAAGGACTGCACCCTCAGGTTGGGCATATTTTTTTTTTACGTGTCTACCAAGATAATCGCAATCGTTCAATCAGATATCATCAGATATGATTTCAGAATTCATTTATCTTGAGTCAAATGAACTAAATGGGTTTAGATTCGGTGTGTTGAAGTGAATTTTCTTTTCCAAGATAAATGGATCCCAAAATCATATCTATCGATATCTGATCGACATGAAGGATTGATCAATTCATCTTTGCGTTCTCGAGAAGAACCATAAATGCTCCCAACCTGAGGGCAGCAGGAAAGCCAAGTCTGATAGCATAAAGAGATGAAAACATTAAGGACATGGTACATTTCATAAAAAAAAAACCATAAGACAAACTGAAGGGATCTAATCCAAATTTCTTTATTTTTTTTTAAATCCTCATCTAAATTTCTTTCTCATTTCTTATGCTAAAAACTGTTCAGTATGTGTAAACATGTGAGTTGGCAGTCTCACCTTGAAACAAAAACAAAAAAACAGAGAGAAGTAGAAGAATTTATTGGTTCCTCTGAAATCTTAATTTAGCCACTGTGAATCGATTGTTTCGAGTTGGAAGCAGACCTACTAGAAGAGACTATTTCTCAGTTGTGGCGTGTTGGTTTCTTCTCGTGATTCGGATGTACGACACAATCGAACCAACCAAAGCCGTCGCGAATCCGCCAAGGATCACATCCCCTCCGGCCGCAGAGTTGTCTGACGAATGATGCCTTGTTACCCGTCTATTCCCCGCTACATTTCCTAATCCCGAGTCATTCCCATGGTACGATGGAGCCAAACTTGGAACTGGTACATCCCGAGGTCCAAACACTGCTGGTGCAACGAGCTCCAAAGATTCAGACCCACTAGTCTTTCCCATAAAGATGGAGATCAATTCAGCTAATACAATGCACAGAATAAGAAACCTAGACATGAGATTTTACTAGGAAGGGGATACAAATGAGAGGTTGTTGTTATAAGAAGAGAAAGATTTGGATTTGGTCTTAGTTGGCAATGGGAATTGGGGTAGGTCAGAATTAAGTCCATCAAGCATTTTAAACTTCCAAGTGGAATGTGTTGGCTTTTTGGATTCTATTGGTACTAATTCAACTAGGGCAGGTGGTCTTGGGGAAGATATACTTTTCGACCGAGTTCTAGTCCATGTTTCTTTTTAAGTCTTTCTTGGGCTAAAAATAATAATCAGAGTCGTTCACTTCACAGTACTTATTGAGAAAAAATATTTGCGTTAAGAATCAATTGGATTGGGCATCGTTTGCGAACCGGAGGGTAATAGATCATAGCAAAATGGAGTGAAACCTAGTCCGGTTTAAGGGGTGTTTGCGATAGTTGTGGATACAGATTTTAGATTTCAACTTCCGATTCTGGAGCAAATTTTAGATGCCGGATTTTAGTAGAGGTTGAGAACTTGCGAGATAATGAAAATTTCATTCCTTTTGTGAAAATTCGTGTTGCAGAATTTCAAAAGCTATTTAAACCCAGTTTTAAAATTTTGAGAATTTTTTCCTTTTTCAGGATATCAAAATCTATAGATGATTCTAAAAATCCATTATGTAGAATTTTTGACAACCGTTATAAATTAATTTTCAAAAGCTAGAATCTATCAAAATAATTTTTCACAAACACCCACCTAGCTCGGGGAAAGAGGGATATAAGACGTAATAATGACTTCCACCGATATTTCCCGGAAAATACGGAGGCAAGAGGAGAAACACAACTGTCTTCCTCCTCTCTACTTAACTGAGTGAATTTTTTATGTGGAATATATGAATTGTATTTGACTGCTTTTCTTTCTTTTTTTTGGTCAAGCAGAAAATGTATTTGACTGCTTTTCACCGAAAGGATTGTTTGAACATATTTGTGGCGGGCACGGCTCGGCAAATTGGACCAGGAGAGGCGTGGCTAGCTAGATCTGTGGACTTAAGGATTGGTTGGTCCGGCGGCGCATAGTCGTTACGCCTCCTCTGGATTAGTCCTGTCGAGCCAAGTTCGTCTACCAGCAGTGGAACCATGTACCCGGATGCAGGTCATTCAGTTACAACGTTTTGTTTGGCAGATACCCGCCGGGCCAATTGTTAACTCTGCAGAAGTCTGAATACCGAGCTCCGCCAGGCTGCATCAACCGGCAGCCACCGAGCCACCCCTGATCCCTGACTTGGAGAGGAAGTCAGGAAGAGTCGAGTAGGTGTGACAGGTGGAATGGAACCGTTTTTCTAATTATACGAGCAGATCGTGTTAGGACATAGACTGCGGACCTGATTTGGCGCCACGATTGGTGAGCCAATCACCTATTGCGTGGAGCATACACGTGGGCTAATCTCCAAGTTTCCTTTACCTATAAAAGGAGCAGTCCCCCTTGAGAGGAAGGTAATCAACTCTTCTCCTCCAAAATCCTAAACTTAAACCTAATAAGCTTATCTTCCCTCTTACTAACTTAACCGTCAGAGTGCCTATCCCGGACTCCCCACGATCCGGGTTTGGGCACTAATGCGGGTGCTACTTGTGCAGATCACCATCACACTCAAGATATTCCAACCTAGCCACTATCCCATCCAAGGTTCGACTGGACAAAGCACGGCACCACAATATTTTTTAGCCAAATCAATGACAAAAAAACATTTCACACTAGTTATAATAGGTTCATAGGCGGCGCTAGAATTTTAGTTTAGCGGTGACTACTAAAGAAATTTCATTTTGTATACAAAGCAGCTCCATATGAAATCAACATATTTATTTTGGTTGAAAATTTATTGAGCCTAGTTTGTTTTGTTTCTGTTGAGCTTGACTATCTACTTACTCAATAATTTAAGTGAATTCTCATTTACTTTGGCTAAGTAAGAATATTTTTAGTGTCGACTATATTAAAAAAAATAAATTATATGCAAAGAAATACAAAAATTTAGTGCAATTTTTTAGCCCGGTTCCCGAAACATACAGTGCAGCCGCTCCTGAATTCGTTTGAAAAGTCTTTTTGCTTTAGGTAGTTTCAGAAGTAGCCCGTATGTGACACACATACTGTCCGTTCGGATGGAGGATTTGTTTTGGGTGGATATGTAATAAGGATGGATTTAAAGGTGGATATGTAATGAGGAGTGATATGTTAAGAATGGTGACCCCATCTATTAAGAATGGTGGATTTATAATACGGTGTTTGGATGATTTTTTGAGACGGAGGATATAAAAGGTGGATATGATGGGATTAGATGTCGAATGACTGAATTGCCCCCACTTAGTTTTTTAAATGATCAAAATTCGTTGACTAAATTATAATTAAAGTAAATACATATTTATCATTAATTGTAGGATAAAATAATTTCATTTTATTTTAGAAATGTTTAAACCGTACTATTATTTATTAGCAAAAAAATAGTATTTTCCGGAATATTTAAAAAAATAATAATTGGAAGGTGAAATTTTTATACCCCATCATATGTATATGTGAGATATACACAGCCCCCATGCCTCTATCCTCGTTTCTATAATTTCCTCCAAACAAAAAAAAAAACAAAAAACCCCATCTTAGAGGTACCACTCCTCCTATGACGCCGACATGAACGACGACAGGGGTACACCTTCTTCTCCGACCCCGACGAACTCTGTGAGGTACCACTTCTCCTCTCTCTCTCTCTCTCTCTCTCTCTCGATACCGTGAACATATCTCAAGATTGTCATAGCTAAAGATCAAGGTTGCTGGGTTCGACCTCATCTATCTATCTTCTTCTTCTTCGTAGAACACTATGTGGGGGTGAGGGTGGATTTGGAAAGGTAAAAGAGTCCCAAATCTCCCATATTTGCTAACGATAGGGGCAAAGCTCTGCTTGGCAAATCCACCCAAAACACTGTTGGAGGTGGATTTGTTGTCCCAACAGTGTTTTAATCCACCCTCCCAAAATTACAACCAAAGATCAGATATGAGTGGGACCAGGAGATGAAATCCAGTCGGCTCCATATCCGGCCTCCAATTCCGGCATCCAAATAGGGCGATAGAGTGCCCGAGCAATATACAATTTTAATATACACTTGCGAATATAATCGTATTCAGAGCCGTTTGATACATGTGACTTCGTGTACATCGAACGACCCCAATCACGGTTGTATCTGAAGTTGTGTTATAAAATTGTGTTCCTAGTGTTTTTTAGCCTTTTCCAAAGGTCTATAATGTTCCATTTCAACAATCTTGGAAGTTGGAACTGCACACAGAAATTTCAAAGTCAAAATACAAGTGATGCAGCATTTATTTGGTTTCTATCTTTGGATATTTTAGTTTTGATAGTAGGTGGAGAAAAAAATATGGTAATGATTGGGGAGATGGATAATGAGTAGAGAGAGATAGAGAGAAAAATGAAAGTAATAATTAAAGAAATATGATAATGATTGAAGAAAGAAATAGGATAATGATTAAAATAAAATAAAATAAAACTTAAAAACGAACAAAGCAGCGATTTTTATTCAAAGAATTGTATTGAGTTGTGTTTTAATTATGGGCGAATTACACTAATCTCCCCTGTGGTTTTTGACAAATATACTGACCTCCCATCTGGTTCTAGAAATTACTCTCACATTTCTAGAACAGGAGGGATGTTAGTGTATTTGTTAGAAACCTCAGAAGAGATCAGTGTAATTTACCCTTTAATTATCTGTAATAGCACAAAACATCCTTTCAGTTCTTTTGAACTCTTTAAAATTTGTATGAATGGACTTCAGTAGGTAATTTGCAATAGATCCCGCCCTGTCATATTCCTTTAACCATTTTCAGATCTTCCATGTAATGAACGTAGGACCAATTGACCATTGTTCCAGTTATGGAGAAAAACAACGTGACACAAAGGAACCAGCAGAGTAGTCTTAAAAGCATCATTAAATATCTTGTTGCTTGTTGCTAGTTTTGAATTCTTCGATATTTTCCTTCATTGTCGTCGTTGATAACCTTGGCTATTTAATTTGCAGTCTCTTAACAAATGTAGTTCCTTCTTTCTTCATGTACGTAGTGGCCTATGGGCTTCTTACAAAATTAGTGGACATGACCTATTGGGGCATTATCCACCCACATAGGATCGGTCTGGAAAAAGCCTACTGACATGTGTCTAACCACCATAGACAGGCGGAGGAGCAGGTTAGTAGACGTGCAACAAAGTGTGATCAATTTAGAATTGAACAACTAAATTAGTTCTGTGAACATGTGTTTGCCATTGTGAATGGGAGGTGGGGATGCCTTGGTCACTTTTCTTTTTTGGGACTATTTTCAACTGGCGTTCAATGATGACGAATTTCTACCTCAACAAGCAGCATTAGTTGTATTAGTTGTGGCTCTGATACCACTTTGTTGGAAAAGGTTTACGTCGAAAGAGACTTCTGGAAGGGGGAAGGAATACTAGAGAGAATAGTGGGGAAGTAAGCACTTGTATTCCAGTTGAACTCAAACTTTTTGGCTTAGTACAAAAATGACAAGAGCTCATCTATATTCATACAACTCCATGGAAGGTTCTAGATATCTTCTTACAAGATAATATTTTGGTAGTTTCTAGAGTTACAATGTTCTAGATGCTAGATCTTCTAGAAACCAGATATTTATATCTCCTTCATAATATCTTTTTTCAATTTTTTCATGCTGTGTCTTTCTTTCTTTTTCAATGCATCAGAATCTGTGAAGTACATTATGGTTGAAGTAATAGCTATTTGTGCTAAGAAATCAAGTGTGCTTGTTTCAATACTTTGCTTTATTAGACTTACAATTGTGTGAATGCTTGTTTTGATTTTTCTAATTTTTGTTTGTCCTTTACAATGCAGTTTTGGTAGAAAAACATAAACACTGATTTTAGGAAAGCTCAAAAAATGAGAGTCGAACCCCAACACCAGTGGCCAGAAACTGAGGTAA
This sequence comes from Rhododendron vialii, assembly GCF_030253575.1. Lineage (NCBI taxonomy): Eukaryota > Viridiplantae > Streptophyta > Magnoliopsida > Ericales > Ericaceae > Rhododendron > Rhododendron vialii. Next base: position 23,989,272 of record NC_080569.1, on the reverse strand, counting down.
ATGAGAAAAGAGTTGCACGATTAAGATTAGAGTGCCTCAAAAGTCAAGAGCAAAAGGGCATACACAAAGTCAGTACGATCTTAGAGAGAGATCAGCAACAAACATGCAAGAATTTCGATCACAACTTGTGGATAGAAAAAAGAAAAGAAAAACGGATAGAAAAGAGGCTAAAGAACAAGCAGAAGTAGATGAAGAACACACACAATCAAAACAAATACAACCAGCAGGCTCTAATCAGTGCAATTTGCAGTCTATAATTAGACTACTCAAGGATACCAAATTGAATGACTGACATATAGCATCCCTCAAGAAAACGTCATTCTGGTTATTGATTGAAGCTATTATGAATAAGAAGTTGTTAAGTGATAATTGTAGAAAGTACAATGAAGTGATTCTAAAAATTATATAGTCATATGAAGAAGATACCAGAAGTTTAACATTGGGTGACAAGAAGTTGAAGCCAACAAAGGAGCATGTGAAGGTTATTTTTGGTATTTCTTATGGTTCTGTCAAGATGGTGAAAACAAAAATGAAGAAAGAAAGCATTTCACTAGCCAAGAGAATTGAAATCAAAGAGACAAGGTTATCAACACCAACCATGAAGCAAAGATCGATCAATTAAAAAGTAGTAAGAAGGAACAAGATGTGGATAATGTTGTGAGATTAATCTGTCTATACCTTTGTGTAACACTATTTTTCTCCAACGAAGGAAATATACTCAACTAGTTGTATGTACATTACATGGACGATCTTGAAAAAATGAAGCAATATGATTGGGCATGATCTATTACAAAGTACCTGCTTATGTCCATTCACAATAATCACACAGAGCTCAAAGGATTGAAAAGGATCTATCATGCTACTACTGGTAATAAAAAAAACTCCACACAATTCTTTGAGTAAAAATCATGTTACTTGTGTTTTGACTTTGAATTTTCTTTCTCGCAATATTGGCTTTGCGAGCACACTAAACTCGTAGGAGTAAAAAATCCAAATGTAGTTCCAAGAGTGGTCAAATGCAAAATTTCAGACCTTTGGAAAAGCCTCAAGGATTTCGAACAACTGAGTCAACTTCTCAGTGATAACTAATAAACTCAAACCTACTACAAAATTTAGGATCGGCCTGGAAGAAGCCTACTAACATGCGTCTAACCACCATAGACAGGCGGAGGAGCAGGTTAGACGTACAACAAAGTGTGATCAATTTAGAATTGAACAACTAAATCAGTCCCGTGAACATGTGTTTGCATTATGAATGGGAGGTGGAGATGCCTTGGTCACTTTTCTTTTTTGGGACTATTTTCGGTTGGCGTTCGATGATGATAAATTAATTTCTATATCAACAAGCACTAGTTGTGGCTCTGATACTACTTTGTTGGAAGAGGAGGATTATTTGGTGTTTACGTTAGAATATTCTTTTGGAAGGGGAAAAGAATACTAAAGAGAATAGTGGGGAAGCAAGAACTTGTATTCCAGTTGAACTCAAATTTTTTGGCTTAGTACAAAATGACTAGAGCGCATCTATATTTATACAACCCTATGGAAGGTTCTAGATATCTTCTCACATGATAATATTTAGATAGTTTCTAGAGCTATATATGAGCTAGATGCTAGATATTCTAAATCTTCTAAAAACCAAATATTTATATCTCCTTTCATAATATCTTTTATTTTGGGCTTCTTTATTGGACTTGACTTGTACTTTAATCTTATAGAAACTAGATATTTATACCTCATTCCAAATGTTATGGTGTCTCTGTTATGCCTCGTGTGATTTTCGGTTAGCCTTTTGTAATTTTATGTTATGCCATGTGTGGTTCCATGTTATGCCATGTGTGGGACGCCCGTGTGTTTTATAACATGGAACCACAAGTGCCATAACCGAAAAATCACAAAAGGAATAACCGAAAACTATTAGAGACATAACAGAGACACCATAAGGATAAACACCGTAGCATCTCCCTTCAAATTATATGCAATTAATCGAACCAGAATTTGGAAGTTTGGATCCCAAAAAATCTTGCATCAAATAGGGAACCAAAATGAACTAGGAAATTGTTTTTTGTGCTAAACATAAGGAATTTATCTACTCGCACTTTCAAGTAATGGTGCAAACGAACCAAGCTTTATAGTGTTCTAACTAGGCTTGTTAACTAAACGAGCTTAAAACACTAACCGTGCCTTGCTAATTTTTTTAACGAGTCTCTTTAAGCGAGTTGAACCTCTACAAAAGAGCCGAGTATTTGCGCACTGAGCCAAGCTAATGAATGTTCAGCTCGGCTCGTTTAACAAACAAGCCTAAATTCGAGCTCGAGCTCAAGCTCGGCTCAATTGCTTAACGAGCTGAGCCAAGCTGAACCTTAACTAACCAAGTTTAGGAGTAGCTCAGTTCATTTGTAGTCGTATTCCCAAGTTACAGCTATACCCATTCGTGTTTACACCACCGGTGTATAATATATAATTTATTCTCTAATTAGAAACGAGAACCAAAAAAAAGGGGGGGCAAACAGGGAAAAGTAGGGATAACAATTACCTCCAACTTGTCCCTGCCTTCAACCAATCCGCCTCAATCTTAGCAGGGATTCTCCGACTCGACAAGCAAATGGGACGGAGATGATATGTGCTTGCGCCGCCCAATTTTAATCCAATTCAACTCCGATTATAATTATTTATGAATATATCTAAATAGATTCCATCGTTTTCATATAATAAGAGTAATATATCCTTGAATCAAAACGACGTCGTTTTGTAGGAACAACACAACACAAATGCTGTCCCATCTGGCCAGCAGATCCCATCCCCGAGTCCCTCCGAGGGAAAAAAATTTCAGTGCCGAACAGGTACCACATGATGTCTGCTCGCACATTCGAGCCGTTTATTGTATGTTTGAACGACTCAGATTTAGAGAGAGAAAGTGTTGGATGAGAGGAGAGAGAGAGTTTCAATCCGAACTGCCCAAAAATAAATTGGACGGCTCATATGCACTGAGCGGGTGCCACGTGTGGGCAATACCCGCTCGGCACTGAAAAACTCCTCCTCCCAAGGCCCTAAACCCCTGCAAAACCTCCACACTGTACAGAAACCCTTCGCAGTTTGCAGCCACCATCCTCATTGACCCATTTCCTCGCGCCACCTGATCGCCTCCACCCACCACAACCCCACCAGGCCACCACCACCACCACAACCCCAACCAACCATGTCTTTTCTGTCCCGCCTCCTCCACCGCACATTCTCCACCTCTCCCTCCAAAAGCCCACCCCAACCCAACACCATGGAGTCCCTCTCCACCGCCCTCTACAAGGAGCGCAACCTCCGCACCCTCGTCGACAAATTCAAGTCCTCCTCCGACAACCCCCGCTTCCGCACCAAGACCGGCATCTACGACTCCACCGTCCGCCGCCTCGCCTCCGCCAAAAAATTCCGCTGGGTCAAAGAAATCCTCGAACACCAAAAGCAGTACCACCACGACATCTCCAAAGAAGGCTTCACGGCTCGCCTCATCTCCCTCTACGGGAAATCGGGCATGTTCGAGCAGGCGCACAAGGTGTTCGACGAAATGCCCGACTTGAAATGCGACCGGACGGTTAAGTCGTTCAACGCCCTGTTGGGGGCTTGTGTTAACTCGAAGAAGTTTCACAAGGTTGATATGTTGTTCCGTGAGTTGCAAGAGAAGTTGGGCGTTAAGCCTGATGTAATTTCGTATAATACGGTGATCAAGGCATTTTGCGCGATGGGTTTGTTCGATTCGGCCTTGTCGATCGTTGATGAGATGGAGAAGAAGGGTGTGGAGCCTGATTTGATTACGTTTAATACATTGCTTGATGGGTTTTACTGGAAAGGTCAGTTCGTGGATGGGGAGAAGATTTGGAGAAAGATGGAGAAGAGTAATGTGTTGCCTGATATTAGGAGTTACAATGCAAAGTTGGTTGGGTTGGTTTCTGAGAAGAAAATGATTGAAGCGGTTGAGTTAGTTGGGGAATTGGGTTCCAAGGGAGTCGAACCTGATGCTCAAAGCTATAATGCTTTGATTAGGGGCTACTGCAAGGATGGAAATTTGGAGGAGGTTAAGAGGTGGTATGGAGAATGGGAAAAGTATGATTGTGGCCCAGATAGAGCAACGTTTGCGACGCTCATTCCGTTTCTATGTGAGAAGGATGAACTTGATTGGGCTTTTGAACTATGCAAGGGCGTTATTACTCGGCGACGCCTCGTTGATGGAGCAGTGTTGCAGGTTGTGATAGATGCGTTAGTTAAGGAGTCCAAGATCGAAGAAGCTAAAAAGCTTGCGGAGATGGGGAAATCGAATAGTTACACTCGATACAAAGTAAAAGTACCTTCACAGGATTAGTTCCATTGTCTGCTGTATTTCTTTGTTGATCTTGTATTTTGCTATGCACTTCCTTCTAATTAAGACAGATGTGTTTCTTGTCAAGAGACCGGAGTTTTTACTGAGCTGTGGGTTTATATTCAATGGAATTTGGATCAATGCTTTTCTTGATGAGCATATTGAGGCTTGTTTTGTTTCATTGCATCGACTAAACTTCTTCAATGTGATATTTTTCTGCCTTCCTGTTTGACCCTAACTCAACTTAACAATGCAACCCTAGTGAATTTTTAATGTCTTCCTTATTATGGTGAAGCAAATGCGTTATGAACTAACTTAGTAGATGAGGCAATTAATCTTCTTCTATGAAGCCTGTAATTTGGTTCGCCAGGGATACTATTATGGTAAGTAAAAGATGCAGCTTGGCTTGTTGCTCTTTTACTGATAATGCCTGTTGCCTACAGACTTCTGGTTGAAGCACTAGCTCTGCTCGTTAGAACACGCACTTAACCACTCGGCATAATTGCACTTCTTTGGTGGCATAATGACGCTGTTTTTATGATTTGCATAACAGATTACAGGTAACTAGTTCGAAAACCAAGTGTTTTTCTGATGCAAGAACTAAAAGAAAAATGAAGACAAGGAACTTCTAATTGTTTCGTTTGTCTCTGCTCTCTGTTTATTTCTGTAGGTGTAGAGACAAAGCAAACCTCTGTGATTAGCACTTGAGAGGATGCACGGCTGACAAGAATCGTACTATCAACTTGTGATTTTTAACCTTCATAAGGTCATAATCTATTTTTTTACAGTATTTTGAATGGCTTGATAAGGTTATAATCAAGAGGCAAAAACTCATCTTTATCAACAATGTTGACCAAAACAAAATGTGTTTTATCTATGTTCAATAAAACCAAAGCTAGTGATCTTCCAAAAAAAAAAACCAAAGCTAGCTCGGTAGGTTATCCAATCACACTCTTTACCTGAGAGATCCAGCGACCATCTTTTGCAAAGGCAATTTTGATTTATTTTCTAGATAATGGTTCTCGTTCTTGAGTTGTACTCGGGCTCAGAATTTTTTAAATTTTGGAGTCGAACAAGATGATAATTTTTGGCTTGTTAATTGCTTAAATCTCTAGTTGATGTATCACCAACACTATTTGTCTATTGCTTTGTCCCGGTTGACAAACACATTTGTATAAGAAAATGCGATGCCAAAAAATAAATTGAAACTATAACTGCCAATTTTTTTTATTGTACAAATCTATTTTGTTTATGTATATTTCTATGTTCAATCAAGCTAATTTTTTAAATGGATGACATACTCGACAAGTTCTATAAAATAAACAATTTCGATCATTGTTATAAGCCCCAGAATTGGACCCAAAAATAACTGGACTGGACCTTCCTCCGTCCTAAATTTGATGCGTGCATCGACTTTCCTTTTTGTAACAGGTCTTCTTTCAACGGCTTGAGTTGTCCATTTGAGATGCAAATAAAACCCTAAACCCCTCCCCTCTTCATTTACCTTGTAGCTAAACTCAAAAATACCATCATATGTCTTCCTCCGTCTGCCGCCGTCTCCACGGCCTATTTGCCACCGCCGCCAAACCCACCTCACTCCCCAAAACCCCCCAACCCACGACCACAACCACCTCTCTCCACGGCCTATTTGCCTCCGCCCAAACCACCACCAAAACCACCTCAATCCCAAAAACCCCCAAACGCACCACCACCACCTCTCGCCAAAAGCATGGCAAACCCACCATCGCCACCTCTCTCCAAAAAAATAGCAAACCCACCACCACCACCACCGCTAAAACTACCAATAACAAAACCCTCTTAGCCCTCGTCGCCAAATTCAAGAAGTCCTCCGAATCTAATCGCTTCCGCCACGGCAGCCACAAGGCCTACCTCAAAACCGTCACCCGCCTCGCCTTGGCAAACGAACACTCCCTAATCGACGAAATCCTCCAGCACCAGAAACAGTACCCAAACATCACCAGCGAAGGCTTCGTCGTCCGCCTCATCTCCCTATACGGGAAATCCGCCATGTTCGACCACGCCCGCAAGCTGTTCGACGAAATGCCGCACCTGAAATGCGAGCGCACTGTGATGTCGTTCAACGCCCTCCTCTCCGCCTGCGTGTATTCAAAGAGATTTGATATGATCAGCGAGCTTTTGAGCGAGTTGCCGGAGAAGTTGTCAATCAGACCTGACACAGTCTCGTACAACACCGTCACGAAAGCATTTTGCGAAATGGGTTCGTTCGATTCAGCACTTGCGCTCGTAAATGAGATGGAAAAGAGTGGGGTGGAGCCTGATTTGATTACTTTCAATACCCTTCTTGATGCTTTGTATAAGAATAATATGTTTGAAGAGGCAGAGAAGGCGTGGGGGTTGATGCGAGAGAAGAATGTTGTTCCAAATGGGAGAACATACAACCCGAAAATTCGAGCATTGGTGGCTGGTAATCGAATTTCGGAGGCAGTTCAGGTGTTTCAAGAAATGGGGAGTAAGGGAGTTAAACCAGATGTGTTCACTTTTAATGCATTGATCAAAGGGTTTTGTGACCATGGGTATTTGGAGGAAGCCAGGCATTGGTATAAGGAAATGGGAAAGAATGATTGTTACCCGGATCCAGTGACATTACGAATCCTTGGCAACTTTGCTTGCAAAGAGGGTGAGTTTGAGTTCGCTCTGGAGTTGTGCAAGGAGGCTATAACTCGGCAGTGTAATACTGGGGTGTCGATGATGCAACTTGTGGTAGATGGATTGGTTAAGGAGTCAAAGGTAGAAGAAGCAAAGGAGCTTGTGGAGCTTGGCAAGTCAAAAAGTTACTTCCAATATAAGCTAGAAATGCCTTCAGATGAGTAGCTAAATTTTTTCTCGTATGTTACTTAAATGGATTTCTGTTGTTTGTTAGAAATAATCTTTAGCTTATTATGTAACTTGATTTTCATCTTGATTAATGGTATGAAAATTTTCTGCCATAGCTGAGATTGACGCAAAAGCCACTTAAATTCCTTCCGCTTCTGCTTCTTCCACATTGAGGCCTACCTTGAGTGAAATGGTCACTGAGCAAGTAAAACCCTGAACATGTTAACCCTCTTCGCCAAATACAAGAAAGCCTTCAACTCCTACAGCTTCGGCCATTGCAGCCCAAGGCCCACTATGATGCAATCCAACGCCTTGCCTCCCCCAATAAGCACTCCGACATCTAGGAAATACTCAAACTCCAAAAACAGTACCCCCAAAGGAAGCCCCATTTTTCAATGTAGTAGTGTTTTCTTTGAATCTTGAGTCGAAAACTGGAAATATGTTGTACTGTTTTCTTTGAATTTTGAATCCAAAATTGTACTCCAATTTGAGCCGCAATTCAATTAGATTGGTAAGGAAGAGCATTTGCACTTCTCTTAGCATCATGTTAATTATTTTATATATCACTGCTCTCTATGTGTGGCCCGTTGATCATTGGTCTAAGCTCTTCTTCAGTTGGTTTGAGAGTTACCTAGCCTACTTGCCCTAACCTACACAGTGAACGCACGACTAAGACCTGGCCGGGGTTGCCCGGCAAAGCCCTCCGGCGAAAGGATGAGAATGTGCAGAGAGCAAAGCAAGAGACTAGGGCTTTTGTGTGAGATTTTGTGCGTACCTCTTTAGGGCTGCTTCACTTGGTATTTATAGAGTCTGCGTGGCTTGCTCTCCAAGTACGGTCATGTGCCTTGCATGGGTCGGCTGACGTCATTGTGATGTCACCGATGAGATCTGGTAACCGTTTCTGGTGTTAGCTGGCACCCCCATGTGCACCAATCATTATCTCTTGGCATAACCGCTTCAGCGCATGGGGTGGAGCGTGGTATTGGAAATGGGCCGAGCCCTATCTCCAGCCGAGCTCATAGGCGGAAGGCTCGGAGAGACGGAGAAGTGGTGGGGCCATCTACAAGCCCCACTCTTTGGCTGAGCTGGATAATTCCTCTTGCGGCCGAGGCATCGGGTCGATGGGATGAGACCTTTCTCTGAGCTTGGTCTACTGCCAAGCGTGCCCTTCCGGCGACGTTGGATCTAAGCGCCATCTTGGGCTCGGACCGTGCCCGAGGGAGTCCAATCTGAGTCGTTATGTTTGGCCTACCACACTCTATTTCAGCCAGTATTAGGAGTTTAGTATTGTCTACTCAAGTTGACTTAATATATTTTTCTTGAATTTTACAAGTACACACTTCCGTCAAGAATTGACTTCATATGCTCCTCAAGGATTGGAAGGCTGTGATTGTCATCATAGCTGTACATCAGAGGAACCACCCTTGCAGTATTAAGACAAGCCTTGGTGAAAGTTGTGGAAAATGGACTTGGATGTAGGCATTCCTGGTTAAACAGCTTCCATGCGTCTGAAATCATGTGAATCACTTTCGTTCTTGCGCTTTCAACTGAACAACCCTTGTGGTCCTTCATGTAGCACTCGACGTAGGATCCGTCATGCCCGTCTTGATTCTCGTCCTGTCATTTATTTCCAAGCATATAAGATTAGTGCTGAACTGATAGTTACTGCAGGTCCGTGAAAAATTTGACAATACAGTCCCTCTTGATCTTTTTGGGTGGCTTGCCCTGGAATAATAGAGTCCTTTGTCTTTTCATTTTCGGAAAGAAACCATACCTTGGCACTTCCCAAGTCATCCAAAAGACGAAGAATTGTTGCTACAGAAGTTATAATTCCTGGATTATGATTCACTATATCGACACTTTCCTTGTTAATACCATGACCCATGAGAAAGAATGTGTGAACCAACACCACGTGAACCCCTGAGCTGATAATCCCGTTCTTCAAGTACTCTTCTACATTTGGCATCTGCCCAGAAGCAACTCATTTCACTTCAACTAAGAACACATTGCACAAACTTGCCTACTGCAAAATCAGCTCTCTGTTAGCGATAATGCATTTGGAGTTTCACGCAAAATTACCACTTTTTTGATCAGCTAATTTGCTGATAGTTGGTAATATTGTGATGATACCGTTTTTCGCAGGGTAGTTGCTTGGCAGCCGCAATATCCCACCTGATAGCGCTCGTAATTGTTTTACATTGCTGAGCTGGGAAAAAACTGGAGACCACAGACAATATTGAGAAAAATACATACCTGTTGATTGCTTCTGTGAAGAGAGTAAGTTCTTCCATTGTCCTGTAAACATAAAAGATGTCATCTATTAGGTAGACAAAAGAGATGCGTTTTGTGAGCTCAACTCTTTGCCCTGACAAGCTTGGATCTGTGAGGGCTGCCATAGGCCACATGTACCATTTAAGTGGTTGGTCTCTCGCAAACCTCAGCCTTTGTAATTAGAGAAAACAAGCGCCACAAAACAAGACACATTTAATTTAAAACCTGTGGAATTTCCACAGTAGAGACAAAATTTAGCTCATTGTCAAACTTACTTGGAAACTTGAAGTACTTCCTTCTGGGTGCGGACTGAACGATTTGAAAATCCAGTTTTGCTAGTTGTTGTAATCTTTTTACCCATCCATTGGGGCCTCTGTAATCACCAAGGTAGCTTTTGGCCATAAACCTTGCAAGGCTCTTGTGATAAGTATGCCCTAACGTATTACCTACGACTCTGGCTTGATGGTGATCAAGATTTGTCATCCACACATTGAGGAGTTGGGCGCTAAATTCTGCTGCTTGATCAAGAATATCTTCTCCTTCTATGCTCAGCTGTGAGGCTTCATATAAACCCATCAACCCTCTTGTATCCGCATGTAGTTCTGTTTTGAACTTTCCCTCCTTATCCCTGATGTTTTTGAACACATCTGTTCCAACACCAATAAACTCTTTACTACTCATCATTAGGCGAATACACTACTCATTTTTTAACCTATGAATTTTAAAATATATATATATGAATGGTAGAGTGAGTTCCATCCAGAATAAACGCAAAGATGCCAAGTCCTAACACAATATTCTGGATGCTTTCTAGAGAGATTTTTGGGTTTCGTTGTTTTCCAGCTTACAATGACGTTGATTCGAAGAAAATACACCTACTGGTAGGCACATTGTAACCATTTTGCCTGAACAGTCGAAAGCAAGTAGAAACCTCATAAAGATCACGTTGAGGATAACGACCTGCACTGCGATTCACATATTGGCTATGTAAAACAGCTCCAATCTCCTCTTGGAATGGTAGTTGATGCCTAGGCGTTGGAGAGCATCGATCATGACCAGACCTTCAAATGGGTCTCTTCCTACTTCTCTTAACACATTCTTAGTTTCCTTCAATTTTTGTCCATGCTTCAAGGAAAATTCTTACTGCATGTTACCAAAAGTTGTCAGCTCTAAGATATCAAGAATTCAAGGGAATACACAATCATTGATAGAGATACAATGGAAGAAAAGAAAAAACTTAACAGTGGATCTGGGGTATCCAGTACGATAGTTGTCGTGCTTTGAGGGGTTAGAGATCAATGTATGGTCCTCAGCTATGCTCCATTTGTTGGTGGTAGACATGGATGATGCGGTATGGGTTGGGCTAGTCCTTCCGATTCGTTGGTAGAGGTTTAGAGCAGTTGGAGGGGGGGAAGAAGTCGATAAGCGATGGAAGTTTGCCATGACAAAGACTGTAAACCGAGTCAACAAATAGAAGTCTTTCATGTTTTCTTTTCAAGAGAAGGCAACTGACCCCATTTAGACTGCTGTCCTCATAAAAGATCTTTAGCTTCTGAGGACGAGGACGGATCCATCACTGTCTATGAATGAAGTTCTTTGCCAGGATGCTTGGTGACGAAGATTTTTTCAAAAAGCTTACGACAGCATGATACACACGTGTTGTAAAAACTTCCTTAAAAAAGGGGGAAAAAAAAAGTGCCAAAAACATGAGAAACATCAATATATGGGAACAAAGGTTTTTTTTTTTTTTTTTGAGGGAGGGCAAAAAGGTAATTTCACCTACCAAACTTACCTAGGCAAAGGTGACTTTGGCGGAATTTTTGCCTGTAATATATTGTCTGGTGGAACTTATATTTTAGTGCCAAACATGAAAAACATATGCAGGGAACTGAGATTGCGACGTATCCACTCTCCTCAGCCACAGGTTTGGGTATGTTTTTTAGTACTATGCACGAGAAACACGTTCATGAAGGATGCCAGGACTATATAAGTATATGCAAGGTTGGTTTGATATTTGTCACATCCGGAAATGATGATCAGATTGAGCGAATTTCTTACATTCAATAATTTCGCCACTGTTAATATTTTCGATAGTAATGAGTGTTCATGATTACTAGAAGAAATGTTTCGACTAGCCTGTGGTTTTGGTGATACCAAAGGGATTGTTTGCAGATAGATCAGTAACGTTCATGCTTATTAATATATGCTTCCACCGCTGGCAAATACTCTCTTTACTCGATCCTGTCTTAATTTCAAAACTTCATCTGCAAAAACTACGAAAGGAGAAGAAAATGTTGGAATTTATTTATGTGGCTTGTAGCTGACATGCCACATCAATCATATTTATATTTTATAGTATTTATGTTCATAACTAAAATATGGGTATTAGATTTAAATAAAATATTGCCTAAATAATTGGTGACTATACATGAAAATGTTTGGTGACTATTTATGAATAGATAAGGTGTCTATCCATAAATGGGTATAGTGACCATTCATGTACTCTTATAAAGTTGCAACTATTAATGAATATGTGCCTTATTACTTATTTGATAGAAGGAAGTATGACGGGTTGTGTTGATTGAGAAATGGTCCTGGTCTATCTATATAAAGGCATGTGATTACCATCAAATTACATGTGTGAATACACTTATATAGATTAGATTGGAAATCCTACACATTGCTCTTCAAAATCAATTAGTGGGAGTTTGTGTTGGTGAACCGTATTGGTTCAAGATTGGAACGGTTTTTGGACTTCTCAAGACTTAAACACAATGGCAGAAGGTAAGTAATTTTTGGAGACTGATATTGGCACTCTAAAAATTAATGTAGGCACTCCAAAATCAGTGTAATTCCAAAGCCACTTTCCTTTGTTTTTTGGAGTGCCTCCATCAACTTTTGGAGTGCCAATATCATTTTCCTAATTTTTCCGCTGCGTATTTATTTTGATTCTCCCACATAGGTATCAAAAAAGAAAACTCCGGTTCTTGTGGTGGGCATTTAGTGCCTTTAGAGCATCCACACCTCACTCTCTACTTCTCCTTCAATGCTATAATAAAGAGTGAAACCCAATTTTATCCCCTGCTTCAGCCTCAATTGCTTCCTCGTTAGTTTACAAAAGTTTAGTTTTACTACAATGCCTCTTTTAATGGAGCGAGGCACTGTTCATGAAACTATGTAATATTTTACTATTTAAAATGATTACGAGAGCCTTGGTCAAAATAATTATGGGACCATAGAGAGCAAAAACTTGATTATGAGAGTCCTAATATAAATTATGACATTTTAGGATAAAATGATAAAAAAATAACATCTTCGCTCCGGTTCAAACAGATTGAAAATTGGAATACTTAATTTTTTTAGGTATTTATATATTTGTCTTTAGGGCTCTCATAATCAAGTTTCCGCTCTATAGGGTCCCAAATAAAGAGCAGATACTTAATTATGAGAGCCCTAGAGATAAAAATTAATTATGACTTTTTAGAGTAATATGATCAGAAAAATAAAATTTTCACACCATTTCAAACGGATTGAAAATTAAAGTATTTAATTTTTTTACGATTGCTTGTGAACAGTTGTTTGTCATTAAATAATGATTAAAAATTAAAAAATAACATTTAAATAAAAAATTATAAGTATAAAGAAAGAGTAGTTTAATAAAATAAAGTTAGAATAGAGAGTCTAATGCAGTGTACTCTTAAAAAAATGAGTAGTTAAAATAAAAAAGTGACTTTTTAGATGTAATTTGGTCCAAAATTTGCTGAGTATAATGCGGATTGCTCTTAGAGGGATTCCTATGTGCGTATGAGCAACATTTTAACAATTGACTGACTTCTTAGCTACAATTATGTTTTTCTTCTAAGATTACGGTAACTGTAACGCCCCGAATTTTGGATGCGTTAAATAGGCAATTTCATTGAAAAACCAAATGGAGTCTGGCTCAATATTACAGAATATTCTCCAAAGAGTAATCTTATTCAACAAAAGGAGGGTAGACTAGGGTTCCTATCTACTGCTCCGCTTCTTCCTCCATCCTGGCCAGCTCCTCGGCTCCAAAAGTCTCCAAGGTGTAGAGTTCACCCTGTTCGTCTATAAGATTTGACACATTATACCAGCGTCGCCACCGATATAATATGTCAGGGTCACCAAAGGTAACACCGTGAGCTACAAAGCTCAATAGAATAATCATATACCCATCAGCCCTTAACTTACAAATAGCAGGTCATAGATATAACACACAACTCATGATTGTCACATAACTCATGCATAAATGAATAACAATGACATATTCACATTCGCTATCTTCCTAGTGTTGGTGTCCGTGATTTTCTGAGTTTCTCCTACGCGACATCTCGTAAACCATGTCTCCATTTTCCACATTTCATAACCAAATCAACATTTTCAAAATCCGTTTTAACACACCCAACCTCGGTTCCGCCGTTCCGGGTTCCTGAGTATCCTCACAATGGTTCCACCGCACCGGGTTCCCATTGGGCACACTTTGCATTGGCTCCTCTCCGCGGATAACCAGCCACACACCCAACCTCGGTTCCGCCGTTCCGGGTTCCCGAGTATCCTTACAATAATTCCGCCGTCTCGGGTTCCCATTGGCACACACTCATATACACATCTCCCATAATGCCATCAAAATCGGTCATTATGTAGTTTCAAAAATATTTCCTCATTCGAAACACATTTTTTTCTTGTTAACCACACCCTAGGTGTCATGTTTCTATTTCCTCGATTTTCGTGTCTCGTTCTCATGCATAGACTCCACGGTAGGACTTTTTACAAACATAAATCATTCATTGTAATCTTGAAACTAAACTAGTAAGATCATCCAATTCTATATTAATAATCATGCTCATAACCATTCAAAGATCAAAATATGAATACTTCAAGTCAAGTGTAAAAATCATATCTTTCGAGATTCGTTCTATCTTACTTTTTTGAGAATTTCTAAACAACATATGTTTATTCGGAGTTAACAGTCGAGTATTCCCATATGCTTACACTTCCATTAGCGAAAATAAGTTCGTTAACCATCATGCATTCCAATGTTATAAACAATAGATAACCTTATCTACTTTAGAGAAAGCAATTAAGAAAGTTATACTTTGAACTTACGGACATTTTACTTTCCAACATACAATTCTATACTATACGTAGAGTTAGTAGACTAGGGATTCTACTTATACTTAGGACAGTGAGTAGAGAAAATCTACCTTGATCTGAAACTTAGTCGGGGCCGAACAAGCTAGTTGGAAGTTTTCTACGAGCGGTGAAACTCGCAAATCTGGACCAAATTTTGGATGGCAGTAACTCGGTCAATATTTGACCGAATATGATTGTTCTTGGGTCGAAATTGAAGCTCTCGAAGTGCTCTACAACTTTTGTGAAGGAAGTTGATCCTAGAAACTACTTTAGGTAGGAGAAAAATTGTGATAAAGGAAGAGACAGTATGCTGTCTGAAAATGGGAATCCGAGATTTTTACTGAACTTCGGATGCCAATATCTTTGTCATTTCTTCACCGATTGGGGTGGTTCTTGGGTCTAACTTCAAGGTCTCGAAGTGCTCTACAACTTTCTCGAAGGGAGTTGGTTCTAAAAACTACTTTAAGCAGGAGAAAAATAAAGATTTGTGAAGGGCAGTAAGCTGTCTGGAAAATGGAAATGGCAAATGAGTGAAGGTGTGAGTTGAATGGAAGGCATGGGGTGCTAGCCAACACTTGAGCTCCCCCCCCCCATGGATTTGCTCCATTGAGTGGTCATTTCAAGCCTTCAACCAAAATCCTAGCCTTCCTTTACTAGTCATTTCCATTCTAGGCCAAATCTAGGTTATCATGAAAGGTTTTAAGGCTTGTCAAATCCTAGAATGAGGTTGCTTGTAAGAAAGAACATAATCATGGGCTAGCTTTGTACTTTGGAAGACTAGAATGGGTTGGCATGTAGTAAATAGGCTTAGGGCTATTAAGGTTGCTTGTGTAAGTGTCCAAAACACAATCACACACTCCACCTCCCTCTCCCATTCGGCCTTTCTCTCTTTCTCCATCCGGCCCTCTCTCTCTCTCTCTCTCTCTCTCTCTCTCTCTCTCTCTCTCTCTCTCTCTCTCTCTCTCTCTCTCTCTCTCTCTCTCTCTCTCTCTCTCTCTCTCTCTCTCTCTCTCTCTCTCTCTCTCTGTATGTCTATGTATATATATATAAGTACACCTAGGTATAACATAGTCTACTTTAGGTCCATGGAAGAGAATAAGGGTTATGGGTTTTCAAGTTGAAAAGAATATGAGTAAAACTTTCCTAGAAAGTGCATCTATGCATGACAAGGCTAAGGTTGCTTCCTTTGGAAGCCAAATGATGACTAACCTTGGCATGACTAGTCTTGTCATATATAATCATTCATTGGCCAAGCCTAACCCCTATTGTCCAATGGACAATATTCTCCCTAACTTTTATTGACCAATGGTCAAAGGGATACTGGGTATGATTAGGGTTCGAAATGACCAAACATGGTTAGGTCCAAATAGGCTTTTAAGGCTAGGGAGAGGTAATGATGAAGGTAAGCTTCCAAAGGTAATTCTATGGACCAACGGGCAATAACTACCTCCCAAATTATTAACCAAAGGGGTAAACGATGATGGTGACGTCAAGATTATTCTAGATAGGACAACACATAGATTTGGAAAAGCATACAGTCCTATAAGTTGGGGAAAGTACACTGGCACATGGGCTGTGATAAGTACAGTGAGACATATACTTCTAATTACCTCATGAACTAATGGGTAATAGTTTCCCTACTTTCTATTACCCAATGGATAAATAATCATATCATACTATTCATGACATGACAAGTCAAGGGTACTATGATGTCATGGCTTTAACTAATGGTCACTAACTCTCCTAGGTTTTATTATCCACTGGATACGTAATCATGTCACACTATTCATGACATGACAAGTCTAAAGTACAATGATGGGTAGTCAAGTCATGCTATTATCCAATGGACCATAATTTTCCTAGTTCCTATTACTCAATGGATAAAGAATAAAAGAGGTAGGTACGGGCTTGAATAGTCTTGTCAACCTTGGCAAGTCTAGATTTTACTAACCAATGGGTAAAGTTTTCCCTAGCAATTATTATCCAATGGGTAGGGTAAGTAATGATGCTAGGTAAAGTTGAAATGACTAAACATGAAGTAATAATGATTACCTCTCTAGGTCTAGAAGGTTCAACTAGGGTTGAGAGGTGTCCATAAGTCTCAAAGACGGTCAAAAAGGTCCATCTAGGGTTAGGAAATTATAACTAGGTGGATTGGTAGTTCGGTTTCTCCAACTAATCAGTTAGAAACTAACCTTACTTGCCAAGTAGGATTTCCAGCCAAGAAATATGATTTAAAGATTTTATATAACTCACTAGGAAAAAGTACAAATGCTTCTACAAGCATACTTGTTTTTAGAAAATGACTAGATTGTCCGGTGTAAAAAGATATAATTTTATAAATCTCAAATCTAATTATGACGGATTATTAAAATTAAAAAGAAATTTTTAGTAGCAAATCCAAGTAATTAAAATAAAATTTTAAATATTTAACGAAATTTTTATTTATCAAAAATCAGGGTCGTTACAGTAACAGTAATGCGACAGACATAGACGGACAGATGCCCATGTTCATCGGACAATTTCGGACACACCTATTTACTTATGTGTTACTAGCATTTTTGTTACGAAAATAGTACTACTAATGTTCTAGTGGCCAGATTTGATACTGTACCATTTAAACAACGTGATAAATTCCGATTCAAGGGGATGGATTCATCACAATCACAATCTACGAATGGAGATACTTTAAACGCAATACTTGGTGATGTCGATTTAAAATAATAAATAATCAATAAAAACGAAAGAAAGTTTTGGGAGTCACGATCACAATCACGTGAAGAACACTTTGATCTAGGAACTTTCGTGTGATTTTCCTGGGAGATAAGAACACTTCAGGATGGGATTCTTCCTCGTGCGATATCAGCCATGGGCTTTGATATCTTTTGGTTCCAATTTCCAGATTCGTGCTGAAACTATGCATGGCTTGTTCGAGAGAGAAAAAAACCGAATCGGGCCATAAGAGTTGCCATTACAAAAAGAGTAAAAATGAAAGTTTTATAGCTTCACAGTCTCTCGTTGTATTGTACTTTGAGAGGAAAAAAATACAAAAGCAACAGTTATTCGTAACGCCTTCTCACATAATACGGGCTTCATGTATATGTCGTTCCCATCCCATGTGAGAGAAGCGTTACAATGAAAATTTTCTCAAGAGGGAGAGACGCAAGTGGAAGACCATGTTTACTCTTCATAATAGTTTCGGCAAAATTTAAAAAATAACATGTACTATTACTTACCAGTCTTATTTTTGTCATTCACTTTGGGTGAGACTTGAGAGCATCTCTACTGGTTTATATGTTTTAAACGGTTTGGTATTATAAAAGTGACTCCACTTTTGTGTACTGGTAAAAGTAAATGAAAGAGTAATTAAGAAGAAAAGTTTGAGGAAAGTATGAACAAAAATTTATCGTGCTTCGGCTGTAGTTTTGTTATTTTCTTCTCTTTTTCTCTCAAACCAAACAAGCGAAGAGAAAAAAAAAATTCTTTTCTTTTCCTTTGGGTCCAAAGAAATTCTCAAGTCTCCGACTAAAGAGGGGCTAAACTGTTTCTAATTCGTTTAGACCATGCATTTTTGGAGGAAAATGATAAACGAACCATTTATAGTGTACAACTGGATTCACTTCATTTTTTTCATTGCACCTATTCACTTGAAGATAAACCCAGTGCTCTAAAACAAGAAATTAATCAGCAATTAATCACTCGCGGAACCTATCTGATTAGGTCTGACTAACGATTAATCGCCAATTACTAATTAATTTGCACCAATTAATCGCTCGAAGGTGGCCGACCGCCCGACTAGTGTCTAACGACTTTTACAACATTGGATAAAAACCAAATGTTCGCAGACCCTTTCAAGGCAAACATGTTGAAGTCCTATTTCAGCTGCAAATATGGGACCATATGGCTCCGGAGCTTTTAGCTGAAAGGAGAGGAAATAATCTTGCAGCTCTATTGTGACATAAGAGTACTCAGTTAGCTAAGACCTACTAAAAAACAGTAGTAATGTTCAATAAGGTTTAGATAGTGATGAGTGTCAGAGACATCTAGTTTCGGACAAGTGCTTCCTTCGTACTTATGGAGCCGGATATTGGCGAAGGAATACTACACCTAAGGTCTCAAGTTCAATTGC
Organism: Rhododendron vialii; assembly: GCF_030253575.1. NCBI lineage: Eukaryota > Viridiplantae > Streptophyta > Magnoliopsida > Ericales > Ericaceae > Rhododendron > Rhododendron vialii. The sequence goes on along the minus strand of NC_080569.1, from coordinate 23,970,517 downwards.
CAACAACGGTTGAGTCCAACTTACTCCTCCGTCGTAAGCTTGCGAAAGGGCTGTATGAATTAATCCGACATCCGCCCAATATAGCCTAGGACACCCTATATTTCCCAAAAAAGGGAAAAGTCAATACACCCATTGAACAATGGGCCCTACAAACATGAAGCTGAACATGCATAATCAGTGGATATCAAAATACAGTTCATTTCTCCTTCTCCTTGACTTACGAATATTTCTCCTGAACCGAAGCTTCAAAACTGTTGCACATTTGTATGGTTGCAAACTAAATGGAATCCAATCCTGTCTTCGTACTATATCAATCTAAGCTTGGGTGACTTGTAGAGTCGATAAGGAACCATGTATATCATAAACAAGTCTAACGATATTAAAGGAAAGACAACTCCCATAAAAGTGCAGATTTGTCCTTTTGATGCTTAAACCAGATGACCAAAACACAATATAAACCAACTGAATTTCAAAAAAGCCTAGACCAAGCAGAGAAAGTCTCAACGCAATATGGAAGACAGGAACAGAGAGATCCAAAAATTAAAGAAAACGCGATAAAATGACCCTAGTAGCTCAAAAACTTGCACTGCGATTTCTTCGCATACACCCAGTTTTATTGTGCAGTAAAAGAGAACATGAACCCAAGCCAGATTCAAGCACACCACAGATCAAGATAATGACGTACCAATTAGAAGGCAGCATAGTATTATGTGAAAACAAATGAAAATTGAAATTTCTACTTGGTTTCACTTAATTTGTGAGCTGAACTTGGAATTTCTATGGGTAACTGACTGCTTAGCGAATCCACTAATCTGGGACTTCCGTCTACACTATTGATATCTTTGTTTTGGATAAGCCTTAGGGGAACATCACAACATTGCTAAAACTAGAGGCTTAGTTTTCCAGCTGCTTTTTGTTTGGTTCCACCACAACTAAACTACTCCCTCCGTTCCTAAAAGAGAATCTACTACAAAAAGTCATGCGTTTTTTGGATAAAAAATAAAGTACTTCTATGCATAATTTTCTTTTTTTTTTTACACCAAATTAAAGAACAAATTGACATCTTTAATTTGGAGTCAAGAAATTTTAAAAGTTGTGAAGGAAATTTCTTTACTTATTAATCCAAAATTGCATATCTTTTCATAGTGGAATATCATTTAGGAACGGAGAGAGTATTTTCCTAAATTTCAACCTAATGGAATTGTCCCACTTTAAGCACCTATCAATGTCTGTGTCCCTAAGCTTGTCCAATGTACTAGTGGGTACCAAACTGGTCATACCTCCATCGTTAGGACATTGACTTTCTTCTGTCTCTACGAAACGATTACATGATAGTTGCAGTTTACTAACTGATACTAAGAGTTTATTTGATTCTTCATTATTTTTGTACTTCTCATGGTAACGAGTAAATTGGATAGTAATCAAGAGTAAAATTCTGCAAGGAGAAACACACATGAGAACTCTATGAGAATCTAAAGGGATATGATAAGTTGATGTCAAACTAAAAGGTCAAGCCATTGGATCAGCTGGAGCTTGTTGATATCTTGTGAAGAGTGAATTAGGTTATCCTTTTGAGGAAGAGGAAGAGGAAGATAGTATTTTGAACATCTACTAAAACAATGATGAAGATTTATACGGAACAGCTCTTGATTTTAGACTACTAAGAAAACATGGGTTTCTGTTACAGGCCCTGTAATAGCAGCTCAGGCTTCATGCTTTAACAAAGCCAATGAAAAGAGATGCCTAAGAAATTTAAGAAAGCAATTAGAGACATTGCGCTGGTCATCAGTGACTTTTTTCTGGCTTTCTGATGACTATGGAAGTTCAAGGATACGGGAAGCTTCATTTAAGGGCAAAAGTCATGGTGAAATCACTTACCTAATGATTCAGGCCTTTTCAATGTATTTGAACAAAGGTTGAGTATTGTCATGTGACTCAATGTTTGCTGCGCCAATATGCTTGTGAAAATACATGCTTTGTCTTGAAATTAATAAAATTATCCAAATATACGAAACAAGATGATCAAGCCTCAAACAATTTGTCCTTTTAATCATGATCTGCTCCTTACTAACATACACATCAATCTGATGTCTCAGATATCAAAAATTCAAGAAAAACACTTTTGTGTTGTTATTGGCCAAGAAAAGTACGTACAAGTACTGATATTTTCAATCAATATGCAAGCTCCTGAAGATAAATTCTTCCACGCCTTTTGAACTTCCAATCAAAATATTTCTGCCAACAAGGAATTCATAACCAATGAACTCACCTGGACTTTTGCTAAAGTAGCGCTTGAATGTATCACTATGACGCTAAAGAATTCATCTTCTTTTCAAGCGCTTTGGCCCGCCGAAGAGCATCTAGGGCCTCAGTTTGCTTTCCTGCACGTTTGAAGTTTAGTGCTTTCACCTTTTCCACTTTTATCTGTTCCTCCAATTTCGTTCTTTCCTGTCCAGAGTTTTCACCCTTAATGGCAACAAATTTTACTGGCTTTGGCTCCTCATGGCCTTGGTTCACAGTACTAGCATCATTAAACCCTATCAATTTCAAAGCAGACAAAAGTTGAGGATCAAGAAAATCCTCTACACCACCATCATCAACAACGGGGTTTGCTCCACTGACTGAGGATTTAACTGAATCATTGGAACCCAAATCCTCCAACTGGGTTTCAAGCGCCTTAGCCAATTCCAACTCAGCTTCTGCTTCTTCCATTCGACCTTCTCTCCTCAACTTCATTGCAAGCCGTTTGTGGCTGAGGGATTCCTGTTGCAATTTGAAACGATCCCGACTAGAGATTGGTTTTGAACCCACATTTGACGAACTGGGCTCTTTACTTGTATTTGAGGTTGTGCTTGCAACATGACTAGAACTAGTAACAGTTAAAACATTTTCATCCACCAAACTTTTCTCCAAAACCTTTGCCTTCCGAAGCTCCTCCCTAGCATCCGCCAATTTTCCCTCTCTCTTGAACCCGACTGCCTTCCTCTTGAGGATCAAGATTTCTTGCCGGATAGAACTTGGGTCATTCTTTTCATTCCTTAGAACAGGCTCTTCTCTGTTCACATACGTAATTTTTTCATTGCTTCCCATTTCTTCAGTGGCTGGATTATCAGAAATACTAGCGATTCGTTCTGGAGATTTTTCCAGCACGGTTTCTGATATTTCATCTCCTCCAACTGTACTGTTATGGGAAGAACTTATGGTTTCACTTTCTATGGGGTTAGTAATTTCATACTGCACTACTTTCTTTGGCAATTCCATTTCTTCCAATTGGGCTTCTAATGCTTTGGCCATTTCCAGCACTTCCTCTGCCCCATCGCTATCCCCTTGGCGTCTAAAAGCAAGTGCCTTTCTTTTCAACCCTAAGAGTTCCCTCTGGATTTCACCTTTACTTCTTCTAGATGCTCCAATCTGAATAGAACTAGAAGCAGCTTGCTTAGCACGTTTGGGCGGAATTCCAACATTATTGTCATCTCCTTCATTCCAACCCAAGTTACTTAAAAGTGAAAGATATGTTGGATCAGTCATGTCCTGATCTGTCACATCTCCTTCTCCAACATCTCCATCATCCAGATCCGCAATATTATCAGCATTTTTTTTACTAACATCCACCTGTGGGGCCTTCATGTTTGACACATTATCCATCTCTTCAAGCTGCTGCTCGAGAACCTTGCCTTTGTTCAATTCTTCATCTGCCTCATCCAATTTACCTTCTCTTCTCAAAGCAAGAGCCCTCTTTTTCAAGGCGAGAAGCTCTTTCTGGATCGTTAGCCTACTTTTTGGTGCCAATTTTGGCTTTGACACTTTTTCAGCTGATTGAACAGCTGAACCCTTCTCAACTATTGCAGCATTATGGGGCACTAAATCATTTCCCTTGGTAACATAGTTGTCATGGTCCTTTTCAAGTACTTTTGCCTTCCTTAGCAGCTCCAGTGCCTCCCCATTATTACCTGCCCTTTTCTGATTAAGAGCTTCCCTTTTCAAAGACTGAATTTCATTTGACAACGATTCCTTATCTATAGGGACAAATTGGGGCTCCTTATCCTCAAAATAATTGGCATCATCAGTCCAACCTAATGACTTTAAAGCAGCATCCATTTCCGGGTCATACAAATCTTCATCAGACACCTCGAAATTGCTATCAACACCCAGATCATCGGGGTTACGCAACAACTGACCCAAATCAAAACCAGCATCTTCTTTATAGGCAACAGAAAAGGTATCTTGTTTATCACTGTCCATACTACGAATCAAAGCAGAAAGCTCGTCATCAGAATCTTCAGCCTCAGCCAAGAATTCCTCTTCCTCAAGTTTCTTTTCAAGAACTTTAGCTTTCTTTAACTCTTCTTTTGCTTCACCAAGTTTCCCTTCACGCTTCAACAAGAGAGCCTTTTTTTTCATAGCGAGGACCTGGGACTTGTCTATTCCACGACTTCCAGTTTCCGTATTACTTTTTTGAGAGACTTCTCTAATAAGAGTAGAAAGTTCACCTTCCAAACTCATGGTTGCTGGTTTCTTATCTGAATCATGAAGATCCATATCAGACCACCCCAATTCGATGAGTTCAGAAGCAAGGTCGTCTTTTCCTTTACTTTTTTCGGGAGATATTTTGCTTTTTCTGCCAGAATTCGAGCTCTCCTCGTTGATTTCCAGGATTTCAGTTGTGCTGCTTAAAGACAAAGCTCTTTTGCGATTTTTCCTTAACAATAATTCCAAAGCTGCAGCCTGCCGCTCAAGTTCTTTCCCCTTTTTAAAGGCTCTTAAGGCTTCTTCAGACTTTCCTTCCCCTTTCAGAAGTTTATACTTCTTTTTTTCATCCAGCGCTTGTTGATGCAATTCTTCAGGACTGAACTCCTCAACAGAAAGATTTCCAGGTGTTTCTTCTTCCTCATCGATAGTGGTGACTTGTTGAATGTTTGAACATGATGCACTAGTGCTATCCCTTTGGAGTCTGGAATCCACGTTAGTGGTGGACAACTCTCTTGAAGAGGCCGAAACCTTTTTGTCACTACCCAGAATCTGGTTTATTATGTCATCCTCATTTGTAGATGTCAGTTTTGAGCCACCTGCAAAATAGCTATCAACATTTAGCCAGAAGTCTACATTTCCACAGAAGGACAAAATTTCCCATCGATCAAATCCCCTATTAGGAGCAGATTTTCAAAATAAATGTTAAAACCTCAAAAAAAGAAATATTCCTGATTGACAGAAGGGTGATGATAGGATATAGGTATGTTGACGAGATATAGCTGTAATGTTGGTCTTAAATGGAGTCATTTATACGCAGTTATCTATTAGTCTGCAAGCTCAAGTATCCATGAGTCAAACGCATACCAACACATTAGTTGCTTATCCAACAAAAACTCAGAAACTTCTTCACCGGTTACATATTATTTGACACAACAATAACCACCTGCAGACTTGTGAGCATTGCCAGGATTCTTTTGAAAGAGAATAGGAAGGAACAGGGGCTGTTGCATGTGCTGTGGCCGAGATATGAGGTGTTGATTGTGATATGGGAGAGTATAGCTGTGTAGGGTATGACTATACATTTAATTTACCACATACCGATTGCTTCAAAAATTTCTGTGGGAGAGGTATTGCATCTCATATAAATTTGTTTTTGTGGAGGAGTTGGTGTAGCTATCACCGAGGTGAGGTTTTACAATCAAGCCCAAGAACTTCAAAAAGACAGCTAATATAAGAAACTTTGATAGAGAAGCTCTAATAGCCATCCAAAAAGGGGGTAGCAACTTGTATCAAGATAACATAAAGACAAAAGCAGCAACTAATAGTGCAAATTAAAAGTAAGTCTGACTATTGACAACAAGTTAAATGAACGAATAAGTGAAGCAACAATGTGCTTTTTGGAGTTTAGTAGACCATGCACTGCACAGTGAAACAGAGTATAGAAATGGAAGAAGAAAATAATTAAAATGTCAAAAACCAAATAGGCTACAACCTTCACACACACACACACACACACACAAACTAAAAGTGTACCTCTTCCAGCTCTGCTCTTGTGTCCATGTCGCATTTCAAAACGTGCTGCCTCTTCAAGTTTTTTACAGGGTTCACAAATACGTACTGGTGAATCACCTTGTCCGCGTAAGAGCATTCTTTGCTGGGTACAGCTGTTGCAAAACAAGCCCCCACACCTACGGCAGTGATGCTGAAAATCCACGAAACATGAGTAAGAAAACTAAAAGCAAACAATCAGAAAAGCATAAACTTCAGTGTTGAAGCAAAAAAAAAAAAAATCAGATACTTTTGAGTGAAAAAACAATTAAAATGCCTCCTCTTGTACCCATAGTTGTTAAGGGTGAGAGGGGCACAGTTCTGTTGGGATCTAGGCATGAGGCGCAAGGCAAGGTGCGGGCCTTTTTGAAGCGAGGCGCACCTATGCAAGAAAAGTAGCAAAAAAAATAGCATACAATCTCCAGAAAGTCCCCCATCACCATAGAGAGATTCACAACCCAAAACCCTCTCTTTATCCAAGAAGAAAGCTCATTCACTCTACCCCCCAATCTCATCTCCATAGTTGTCAAGGGCGAGAGGCACAAAGTCACGTTGGGGCTTAGACAAAAGGCGGGAAAAAAATATTTACATATATATATGCCTACAAGTTCACATCAGATTCTCTTTTCTCATATTAGACAAACGTGCGCACACAGTCACACACACACTGAGGTCAGATCACACTACCATGTCCAGCCTAGGTCTCTACACACGTGTATATATATATTGAATAATGAAGATATATATATATATATATATATATACACACACACACACACACACACACACTAATTTTCAGGTCCACTCACCCGGATTTTCTTATGGTCCGGATTTTCCCTTTCCCGATCGATCTGCGATGATCCGAGCCGCTCAAAGTGATCAGAACGTGATTTTAAGGGTACCCGCGAGAAATCAGCAAAAAAAATGATCGGGAAGGGCTTGATCCGAGCAGTTTTTTACTGAACCGTTCAATAAAAAACTGTTCAGATCAAACCCTTCCCGATTATTTTTTTTGCTGATTTCTCGCGGGTACCCTTAAAATCACGTTCTGATCACTTTGAGCGGCTCGGATCATCGAAATTCGATCGGAAAATGCGAGGTCCGGACGGTCCGGACCGTAAGGCGTTCGGACCTGAAAAGAATACACACACACAGTCAGTCTCAAATGAGGGAGTCCTTATTTTAGTTAAAATGCGGACCTCCTCATTTCTCCCATTTTTCGATCTAATTTCGATGATCCGAGCCGCTCAATGTGTTCAGAACGTGATTTTAAGGGGTACTCGCGAGAAATTGGCAAAAAAATTGACTGGGAAGGGCTTCATCCGAGCAGGTTTTGTTTGAACCGTTCGATAAAAAAACAAACAAAAACTGCTCAGATGAAGCCCTTCCCGGTCATTTTTTTTGCTGATTTCTCACGCGTAGCCTTAAAATCACGTTCTAAACACATTGAGCGGCTCGGATCATCGAAATTCAATCGGGAAAGGGAGACCCGTATTTTATTAAAATGAGGTGGTCCTTACGGGAGACGAACTGTATATATATATATATATATGAGAGAGAGAGAGAGAGAGAGAGAGAGAAGGGGGGGGGGGGAGGGGAAATACCTTGAATAATGAAGACTATTGAAGATCAATTGGAGAGAAAAGAGAGAGAAGTTCGACAGAGAGATCAGATGAGAGAGGTCGACTGAGATGATCGAGAGATCGAGAGAAAAGTCCCTGAAGTGAGAGGTCGACTCAACTGGAGACTGGAGATGCCGCTGAAGTGAAATCGAGAGGTCGCCTGATGAGAGATGAAACTTAACCTAGCTTTGATCTACAGCTGTGATTAAAAGTGAAAAAGGCGCACCTTTTCTCGCCTGAGCGCACCTTGGTTGCGCTTCTTTGAAGTCTCGTCGCCTCGGCTCATGCAAAGCGCTTGTCCTGTGCCTCGTTGCGCCTCGCGCCTAGGCATGCTCCTAGGTGTGCCTTTGACAACTATGCTCATCTCACTGAACTTCACAAACGCAATTGATCATTTGTAAGTTCAATGGAGATGAGCAAGAAGAAAGCTCACTCACTCTACCCTCCAATGTCATCTCCATTGAACTTCACAAATCCAATTGAGGTATCGAGAGGATGAGGAGGAGGACTACACCAATCAACAGAGCGAGAGAGAGAAGAGAGATGATCGTCTGAAGTTCTATCGAGAGACATGAATTGATCGAGTGAAGTCAGAGAGAGAGAGGGATGATCGATCACTTGTTTCGTCTGCTGGAGTTTCAGAAATTGTTTCGTACGTTGGAGATTGATGTTTGAAGGTCACGCTTAACCTAGACTATTATAGATAAAACTACTCCTACGGCTGTGATTGAAAATTGAAAGAGGCGCGCACCTAATCGCCTGCTTGCCTTCTCCAGGCGCACACCTTTCTTGTCCAGGCTGGGTTTGTTTCAAGTGGCCTCACCTGGGCTTAGTCAAGGCGCCAGCCTTGTGCCTCTCACCTAGGCGTGAGCCTAGCCTCTCCTCTGACAACTATGCTTGTACATTGGCCCCATTGCGTTCATGCTCATATAACTATGCTAAAAGCAAAGCCCCTATTCAGCTAGGAAAGATAACGGGGAGAAGTATGGACAACAGAGCCCCTAGCCTGACCCCACCCACCTCAACTGGACCCAGTCCTCTGTTCTAAATGGCGGCCGCCTAGGCGCTTGGAGGTACCCTGCCGCCACGCCAATACCCCTTGGCGTTTGATTTGGCGCCCAGGGAGGTTTGGCGGTGTTTGGCGGCCGCCTAGGCGGCCTTGGCGGTCTTGGCGATTTGGCGCCCAGGGAGGTTTGGTGGCCGCCTAGGCGGCCTTGGCGGTCTTGGCGGGGCTTGGTGGCATCATCGACGTCTTTGGAAGCTTTTGGCGGCCTAAAATGTATAGTATTAAACTAATATAGATCAAGTTTTGGAAGGGTACGGAGGAGAAGAATTAAAGAAAGGAGATGAACTTTTAACTTGGCATTAGGGATCTCCGATCTCGTTTATTTCTACTTATTGTCTTATTCAACTTATTTGCTAGTTGCTACTACTTAATTTCATTTGGGTTTGTACATTAAACTTTGCATTATGGTTATGTAGAACTTTGAACTTGTATTAAGGATACATAGAATATAGTTTGATTGGATAATGGTTTGTTAAAAAAAAAAAAAAAAACGCCGAATTGCTTGGCGGCGCCTAGGCGGCTTGGCGCTTGGAGGTGGGTCTCCGCCCTACTAGCGCCAAGCGCCATTTAGAACATTGACCCAGTCCCACCCAGCCCAAAATATTGAGTAAAACTATTCCAAATCATGTAAGGCAAGTACAAATGTGTATAACTAATAGAACTACATACTTTGTGCACAAGGCTTCACCTACGATAGGGTAAGCGAGAGGTGTTCCGGGAAGCAGACCCTCTACCAAAAAAAGCAAGGTTAAGGTGGTAATCCTATCTCTTGAAGAAATATGTATGTCTATGCGAGCACACACAAGATTCGCCAGCGCTTATGCATATATGTATAGAGAGCAGCAGCGGCCGAACAGGGTAGCAAATCGTTGAAGACTCGTATTTTTGGGTTATTTAATAGAGCCATGGTATTTAAAGGCCTAGAAAAAAATTTCCTTCCCAAAACCCCAACGAAAACACAATGGTCGTCCAAAAGTCTAGAGAACAAAAAATAACCTTAGCCGAAGGACCCCACAAAAACATACGCTTTCACCTAAAGGCCATCATAAAAAAGCTTTAAAATCCAGCAAGAATGGTTCGCTGCTTCACCTCCGGTCCCATCAGGGTTCGGCCACCCCTGATAGAAAGAGAGATAGAGAACAAAACATATTCTTAAGGGACGGCAGTGCAGATATGTATAGATGCTAGATACCAATGTCAAACCGTCCCCACAAATTTATCTAGTAAGCTTTCAACTTGATACACCCAAAGTCCATACAAACATAACAGATGAAATATGATCCTTTTCAGAGGCCTAGTGATCCCATGAACAAAAACACGTAAAACACAGAAACAAACGATTTCTGAAACATGGGTCTGATAGAAACCTAACAAATAGAAGTTCATACTTTGCCCAAGACAAATAATTACAACAGTATAACCTAATCATGGTCACCAGTCGAAGAAATTAAGCACCAAAGAACCCAACTCTATAGATGTAGGCATATGGGTAAGCACATCAAAATTAGAATACTTAAAAAAAAAAAATTAAGTCTGATAGTGATTCTACACAATAAAACAACATCAAGAGTATGATCCAATCATGACCACACAACAACCCAAATCTTGGGAGAGAGAGAGAGAGAGAGAGAGACCTTGCGATTGATGAAAGTAAACTGAGAGGAACAGCCCTGGCAATGCGAGGCATCGACCACCCAGTTGCTCCCTCTCATGGCAGGCTTGGGTGGTAACCCGATCTTCTCCAACATCTCGAGAGGAGATTATTTAAGAGGGGAATTTGATTGAAGATCGAAAGGAGTTGCCTTTACGAGGATTTTCGGGCGTCGGTCGTCTTCGGGTTTTTTCTCGTTTACATGATGAGAGAGAATTTATCAATGGTGGCAGCGATGGGGATACGGATTGACTTGTAAATTGGGGAAGAACGGCGTCTCTGCTTGGTAGATGGAAAATAAGGGGAAAAAAAAAAAAAGCCCTCCTCTCCACAAAGGAAGATTTGCAAGGAATTATGCAAGAAAAAAATATGTTTCGATCCATTTTGTATCTTACAAAAATTTAGAAAAATATTTATAAAATTTTTGAATATTATTTTATAGGACCTTGAAAAAAATCAGCTCTAACGAATATCTGTAAGTATTATTTTTAGATTTATAGGGACGAATAACAGATATTATTTTATTGGGCCATGTAAATTTTTGCCCCTACAAATTTAAAAGGTAATACTTACCGATATTCGTTAAGCTGATTTTTTACAGAGCCCTATAAAATAATATTAAAAAATTTATAGATATTTTTCTAAATTTTTGTAGTACCCAAAATGGATCCAAACGCATTTTTTCTTGTGTGGTTCCCTGCAAATCTTCCTTGGGAATAGCAAGGGCTCGTATGTATTTACCAAATACAAATAATGAATTTGGAGGGATAACTTTATTTATTAGTTTTAGAAAGAGATACAAAGATTAGAACATTTGATGAAACCGCTCAAATACTATCAACTCATTTAGATTTGCAATAATAAATTTGTCTGTTTATGTATTTACTGAATACAAATAATGAATTTGGAGAGATAACTTTATTTATTTTATAGTTGTAGAAAGAGATCAACTCATTTGAGATCAGTCCATACGGTGATATGCTCTAGCTTTAATTGGGCCTCCACTTGTAAACGGTGGTTGGATTGGTTCCTGTCAAAGTGCACGTAAACTACTCAAACACCTGTATTATAAAAGAAATAAAAAAAATAACATTTCAAGTTCCAAAAGAGAGAAAAAGAATCGATTACATTAAGGCTCCGTTTGTTTCGATGTAAAATGTTTTACAATATAAAATATTTTCATGTAAAATATTTTTTCAAAACATAAACTTCAAACTTTTATTTTTTAGTGTTTAGTTGGCACTTAAAAATATTTTCAGAAATTAACAAAAAAAATGTAGAGAGAGAGAGAGAGAGAGAGGAGGAGGAGGGTGGGAGGGGCAAGACTGACGATCGACACTGAACAGTGAGAATTGCAGTAGAAGGCAGTGGATTCATTTCAGAAAATAACTTACGGAATATTTAAGGGTAAGTCATTTTCATCCAACTAATGAAATTTTCTTCATTTTTTACATAACCAAACACCGAAAAATAAATACAGTAAAATATTTTACCGAAAAATATTTTACATCCAAACAAACGGAGCCTAAAGGTATGTTCCATTAACGAGTTATAACGGCATTGTGCATGAGAAGCCTGATCGGCATTAACCAGCCCACTATTGTAGAGTGGGTTAAAGCCCTCCAACCAAGATCAAGTGGCTAATGACTCCAAGTGTCCAACAAAATCACTAGCAGCTGCTTCCCAACGGAATATAAGAGGCGGACATATTATCACCCCGGATAATATATTTGAATATATACGGTGTTTGTCACTCAGATATACACCACAGATATAATACCTCTTTATATAATAAGGATAGGGGAGAGCCGAGAGATGGTGTTATTATATACGCCCTCTTAATTACAAAAATGTCACCGTCCTCTTTCAATTTTATATCCACCTACTTATATTCATCTAAAAAAATCAAGAATATACATATCCACTCTTCAATAAATTACTCAAACAAACCTTCAATATCATATTCCCCCTATATATACATATAGGGGTCATACATAAATGGATGATGCTATGGTGTCCGGGACACCGTAATTTTTAGCATAACTTTACCATTAGGAGTATAACTAAAATCAATTACAAGCATAACAGAACCCAAACAAGGCATAACCAAGGAATATCAAAAAAACCAACCAAGGCGTAACTAAACCCAACCAAGGCATAACAAATAAGTTATGTCTTGCTATGGTTTTAGTTATGTCTTGTTATGGTTTTGTTATGCTTGTAATAGATTTTGGTTGTACTCATAATGATTTTGTTATGCCAAAAGTTACGGTGTCCCCAAAATGACCGGAGACACCGAAGTCATTCCCTACATAAATACCCTTTTATCATATCTCCTATCATATTTTATCCATCCACAGTAATCCGGTCAACAAAAGGGCTTCCTTTTCATTATAGCTGATTAAAAAGATTACCACATCACGGATAAAAATAAATAAAATTTACCACATCGCCTACATTAGTTAGACGGGCGAGGATAATCAAGGGGTTTCACTCCAAAACATATATTTACTTTTTAATGTTTCTTTTAAAAAAAAAAAAATTTGTCATGTGAGCACAATATGAGTTTTTCCAACTCAATATAGAAGGTTGACATCGTAATTTATTGGGGTGTTTGATATAGTTGTTGATACAGATTTTAGCTTCAGATTTTAGTAGAAGATGAAAAACTTGTTTGTTGCATCTGCGAGATTTTGAGAATTTCTTTCCTTTTTTGAGAATTTGTTTAGCAAAATCCCAAAAGTTACCCAAACCCAACTTTAGAATTTTGAAAATTTCTTTCATTTTTCAAGTTATCAGAATTTATAGATTTTTTAAAAGATAGGAAAGAAAACTAGTGTAGCGACCCCTTGAGCATGACCAATGAGATTTCTTACCTGCTTTGAAATGTTCTGCGGCTTCTGCCTGAAAGTGTTCTTGCGAAGTAGCACTGAGCTGGTGGGAACAACTCGGCTGACATTGTAATTGAATGTAAATTCAATTAACTAATATGTAGCCGGCTTAGAATGGAAAAATAAACAAAGATCGTGAGATGGTGGGGTAGAACATTAGGTGTGTTTGTGACAAATGTGAATACAAATTTTAGACTCTAATTTTAGATTCTAGATTTTAGAACAAACAAATAAACATGTTTACCATAGCTGTGAAATTATGATTGAGTTACAGTAAAAACTTGTACTTCACTTCAAAAAGTTGAAAATCAGCTTTTATGAAACTTGAAACCTAAAATCTTATCTGAAATGCATCGGAAGCTATCCAAATCGAGCTTTAGGATCTTAAGAATTTCATTCGTTTTTTTAGGCTTCCAAAATCCGTAGAATCCGAGAATGTGTTATTTAGAATTTTTTATAAACACTCTAAATTAATTTTGAAAAACTAGAATTTCAAAACCAGCAAAAATAAATTTAATTTCGTAAACACCCACACTGTGTGGGTGCAAAGTGTATATATATCTTATCTTAGATTCCAATGTTGGGTAATTAATTAACTTCGTTGTGGCGTGAAACCTACTCAGGAAACTTGGGGAGTGAGGTTTAATGCTCTCGGGTTAAGGGAAAGTTTATTGAATTTGTAGAGTCATTAACGCTCTCTGGTTCCTATAAATTGGAACCCAAAAAGAATCACTCTTACCAAAAATGTTTTTTCGGTTGGTTCTTACAGTAGAAAATTTAATTTGGTGATTCCAAGAATTCTGGTCTATTATATAATATTAGTAACTTGGAAACCTTGCATTTTCTTTTTATAGGTGGATGTCCAGGCCAACGTCGATTAATTCCAGAATTTTGAAGTTAATGACTAGGCAAACTTCCAATGACCCAAGATTTGAAATATTTAGCCTTCGTGAGATTTGAACTTGCGACTTCTTATAGAGCAAACCCATTAGACCCGGGCATTTGCATATCGATCTTCCAATCCACTGAGGTGGTAGCCCAATTGGCAGGGTTCACTACCCTCCTCGACAGAGACGTGGGTTCAAGTCCTCGCAGGTGGCTTTGCCTCACGTTTGCATATGAGTCTTTGGACCATTGAGGGGGGAGCTTATGCCAACTGTGCCCCACGTGGTGCCATGGTGACGGCCTGTCCTTCCGGACGGTAGCTATGGCTTGAACCGGACATTCTATCGGCGGGCAGGGAGCCCCTATGATCACGCCCAAGGGGAGTTGCTACGCTGGTTGCCCCCTCCCACCCTATGGTAATCAAAAAAAAATCTTCCAATCCAGAAGATATACTTGGCTCATTGTTCAAACTTCAAATCCATGTTTGGTTGATAACAAATCTAGTTTTGAATCACTGTAGGGTGGGCAGTTGTGTTTGGGAACTTATGGCCATAGGGCTACTGGCCAGCATGTAAATTATTTTATAGACCAATCAAGAAAATAATTAGAAAGTGCCATCTACTGTGAAAATCATTTTTGCAATGTTATAGCAAATGATTTATCCTACCACTCATCCTATCGCACTAGCTATATATTTTTTCTTAATAATACTAGTTTAAAGTAAACCAACAAAACCTGTATAGCTATATATACACACAAATTCATATATATGTAAGTCTAAGGGGTTGATCCGATAATCAAGAATTTGAGGTTTGAGGTTTGCTTCCTCCTAAGATGTCAGATTCGAAATATCTGCTATCAACTTTTTTGGGGTCAGTCCATACAGAGTTTTGTTGTAGTTTTAATTGGGACCCCCACAAGATAACGGTGAGATAGATCCTCCAGAATTAGTTAAGGTGCGCATAAGCTGGTCCAGACATCTGAGTTATAAAAAAAAGAATTTTAGGACCAGCTTGGTTCCCATTACTCGATTTTAAATGGGAAAATGCACTGGTTTTCTTGCACTATATATATGGTTGATCATGTCATAGCGTAGCGAGCCCTAGTAATTCGCCGCGTTGGTCGCCGGCATAGTCTCTGGTTTGGGTTGGTAGCTAGTTCCAATGCAAATGTTCTTAACAAGTAGCCACTCATTATCTTAATCCACATTCAAGACTCTCGGGTTAGAAGAAGACAAAGATTTACCTGTAGCTTAAAGGTTTAGTAATTATTAACTAATCAATTCAGTCAAGAATCTTTGTGTAACTTAAGAAGTTTCTGTGGCATGGGGAAGGATATGCCCTTTTGCACATTGATAATATCAAATTTTCTTTACTACTACTACATTTTGGATAAGTCACTTGGACTTGGTAGTTAGAAATGAATTTCACAATGAAATGAATTTCATTCCTGAAAAGCCTAACGGCACTTACATAGGGATTTCATCGGAAGTAAAATTTAGACTGAACGATACCAACTTCTCGTATATATAGTTGTGTACAGCTTGGTCAAGTAGTTGATCAATTACTTGTTTTCTCATCAAAGTAACAATTGTTACGGAGCGACTCTTTACCACGGTGGAATGTTTTCCAGCATGGCGTTTGCGACTCCACCAAATCCAAACCTAACTAATTCAACGTTGTGACCGTATGAAATGTGCATAATGACTCAGTACGAGTTAAAGACTTGTTGGCTACGTCGGGTGCCTATGCTAGCACACGGTCAGGCAACTTGTTCGGGTTGTGGCACTCGTGGACAATACAGGTGTTGTGACAAATATGACATGCTTGGACGGGCAACACTTCCGGATGGCATTATTGTGAGGCTTGGAAGCCTTGACGCAAAAGGACTTCAATTTTGCGAATGCCTTGTTTATGAGCGAGCTTGGTGCAAGGAAGCCCAACATGGAGCGACTTGGGCGGCGTCAAGTCTTCGGCTCTCAGATATCACTACGGAAACAAAGTTCGATCACTCAATACATTAACGTATTTCTCAAACTGTACAAACTCATCAAGGAAATACATCAGGAAGAAGTTTACAAGAGTGCAAAATTTCTTTCTCAAACACGTATCCACTCCACAAGTCTTTAGCATTGCTTCACCTATTCAATCTAGATTTCCTAGTTTTTTGCCAGATTCTGCTCTATGATTTGAGATTTTCCTCCATATCCACCCCCTCGCGTTCAATGCTGTACGTGTGGTTCAATTTGCGCTTGTCAATTGGAGTAGAGAAGAAAGTGTTCAGCAAAAAAACGCGAGTCATTGCACACGAATCTGATATGCTTGGTGTCCTGAAACAAGCTTTTGTGCTTGAATCGCTGAGAGGTACAAGCACCTCGTGGTTCAAGTTTATAGTTCTTGGCCAGGTCTATTAGAGATTCCGCTGAGTGCTTTTCACACTTCAGAATAGACCACACTTTCATCTTTTCCTCCTGACATAGACCGCTATGTACCTGCCAAATTGAAACAGAAATCAGTTCAATTCTTAGTTATAAGCTTGACATGTGCAAATTGAAAAGTTACGATTCTAGAACCATTCGAGAATCGACTACATGGCCAGATAAACAAAAATCATTTTAAAGTTCAGAATCTTGTAGTAAGTTCAAGAAATTTAAGCAAGTATGTCAGCAGGTGATGATGTCTGATGCAATCTTAGGCCAATGAACTTAATCGCTGCGAAAAATGCTGCAAATAGGTAGGTTACCTTTAGATACATGTCAATAGCAAGGTAGATTCTGTTCTGTGAGCCTCTGGAAAAATCCGGGAGCGATGTGGCTAATGCCATAAACTTGGAAGGTTTCAAGTAGGGATCCGCGGATACTTCTGCAAGGTAAAGTTCCATCAAGCAGGCAACTTTATCCAATCGACCCGTTGAAAATTGGTTTTCTAAGAGAAACGATTTCAGTAGCCTCAGAATCAGATTCACGTCGTACATATATTTCTTCCCACGTGGAGATGGAATGAGCAAATTATCTATCTTAGCTTCGTCCAGCTTAGAACCAACCATGGCCTCTAACTTCATTTTGCAAGATTTACTTACTTTCGAGAACACAGCCAGTGAAAACAAGCAGAATAAGCCTCTGGAGGAAATGGAGCTTTTGTCTAGTGAGAATAGCAGATTGATCACGGTCTCAATGATTTTCCCTTTCTCAGTAGCCGGTGAGGCACCGAGAAAATTCGATCTTTGGTAGTAAAAGATAAATGAGCATATCGTTGGATGGTCGAATTCCTTTGACATCATCTCGTGTACGACTTTCTCAAACCAATTAATGTTCAAGAATTTAAGATCTTCGAACCACCACGTAGCTTGCGACGAGTAGCTTTTGATACTGTCGCCGCTTATATCACTAGAAAACTGGCTACTAGATTTATCTGAGGTGGAAGCACAAGGGCTTGCGACATTCAGGAAAACAAGTTTCGCTACAAACATATTCAAGAACTTTTGGAGTAAAGTTGAAGAACTTGGCACTGCCGATAAATCTTGGCATTGCTTCAGACACAGTACCAATTCAGACCAGGTCCACCGGTGGATCCCTTTAAAGTATTTCTCCATTTGGTCTATCAAGTCAGGTAATCTTGAGCTGCCTCCCTTCATTTCCATGAAATTCGCGGCACAGTGCAATAGGATTATGTTATAAGGAGTCATGTCAATTCTGCCATTGTTGTAGCAAAACCTCACGACGAGCTCAAAACCCTTCGCGCCACCTGGGAAATCGTGGAATATCACTCTCAGGGGGCTCGTTGTGCACGCTGCCTTACCGAACAATTTGCTTAATCTACCGGAGAAGGATACAAGAATTCTCTGCAAAAAAGGGAAAAAGAAGAGAAAAGTAGTGTTACATGAAGGTGCATGTGAGATTATAAACTGGAAAGAGAAATAGGTAAGGTAACACACAAAAAAGATACATATAAAAAACAATAATTACCTTATCTACATAGAAAATCTCTTCTCCATTGACATCTACTTGAAGATCACAACAGATTCCCATATTGAAAATAGCAAATCCCAAAACTTAGCTCCAGTTATATGTTCTCAAAAAAAAAAACCCAGAAGAAAGCCAAAAAAATAGATGTTCTTTAAGACCTGGTTTATACTAGTATTAAAGTGATGTTCATAACAACTGGACTTAATGCAGACAGACAGAGAAGGACAAGAAGAGGAAATTAATGAGAATGAGAAGGGAAGGGAAGAGCTACATAAGTTGCAAGTGTATGACTTGGAATAAGAAGAATCTGAGTTGTTGGAAATGTAGTCCTCTCTAAAAGGTACTCTTACTTTGGTATCATTAACCGGCCAATCGTACAAAATAATTGGATAAACTCTCTCTCTCTCTCTCTCTCTCTCTCTGGTTATAGTCCATAGAGCATGGCCCATGGTACTCTCTCTCTCTCTCTCTCTCTCTCTCTGGTTATAGTCCATAGAGCATGGCCCATGGTACATAAGCAGCCATAAATTACTCTCCTTTCTGCCACCAATTTTGGTAGTGGGTAAAGTTGACTATGAGATCAACCTTTTTACTACTAGAAGGTACACCATACCAGTTCCCAATAGCTCTGTTGACCACCAATATAACTTTAATAAGTATCATTCCCATTCTTGCCCCGTTACATTTTATCAAATAAGAAATAAACATTGCAAGAAAGTTTCATCAAGGCCATTGCAGTTGGGAAAACACATAAAAGGGTACTATATATAACATTAATTTGATGTTAGGTGTGAATACCCTAAAAGTCTCAAAAAAAAAAATATATATATATATATATATATATATATATATATATAAATTGCAGCTGGCAACTTTGCAAGTGAGATAGTATGTGTTCCTATCCTGACACTTGATTTGGATAGAAAATTAAATCAACATCCAGTTGGAGCCTTAATTCACATTCCTGGAATTGAAGTTGAAGTTGGTCCGGCCTCTATGCCTCGAAATGGGGGATACTGCCAAGAAGATCCAATGCAGAGCGGCTGATTAGGCTATTCATCTCTGCAATCGACAGCTTAGATCCTAACCAAGTAATAGACAATTCAAATTTGTATGCACTCAGATTCAATCCAACCGTCCGTGGCGAGACGAACGGTCGGATCAGGCGCTCTGGACCGCTTTACAGGATGCTCGCTTGCACTCTTTGTAATAGGGTAGGTCAATTAACAACTTAGTGGGCTATTGATAAATTAAAGAGAATGACAAAAATGCATACTCAAATACACCTTTTACGGTACTCTCCTTTTTTTATGGCATCTTTTTATACTATTCAATACACTTTGTCAAATTTACTATCAGTTCAATGAGCTATTTTGACATTTTTTCATTGTAATAAAAAGGACACATGCGGCATAATCACTTCGTCTTCCGGTTATCAATCCAAAGAATCACTTGACCCCATGTTTTTTTGGGATGGCAAAACGGCTACACGATGATTTGGACCTCTCAGATAGCTTCTCTATTAAGGGTTTCTCCGAAAAGGAGGTTGTAGCTAGTGACAAAACTACCAGCAACGTTAAAGATGATGGTATCAACTTTGAACCAAATTAGTACCTGATTTTCATGTCAAAAAATCTTGCGCAATACTGAAATCTATATATACTATTCGGATCCTTTATACTATACAGAGCGGTTGTGCTTTTGACGAGAGTGGAAAATAGAAAGCCTGTCAACTCAAGAATAGGTTGTGCCTTCTAAAATACAGTATCTGCTACTACATTATTGATCCGTTTATGATTACAAAGCCTGTCAAGAATAATAGGTTTGTCCCTTCAGACGAGGAGTGTCTAGCATTTGCTCTTCAGCGAGGAAATCACTCAAGAAAGCAGAACCATCAGTTTCTAATACTAGTATAATTTGTTTGGGTTCCAGGATTTGGGGAAAGGGAAAAAAATTGTTGTAGCAGCAAATTTTCTTGTTTGTGAGAGTGAAAAAGCATAAATGCTTATGTAGATATATTCGAAAAAAGCAACGACTTGTGGCCTCTTTGGATGCATCATTGTGAAAAGGGGAATGTGATATTCTTTTTTAGTCCATGGGTTCAAGCCTTAAACCTCGTTCGGGAAGTAAAATAGAGAGATGTTAGCTAAGTCTCGGATTCTATTGTACCCCTAATACCCTCGGAGGGGGGAATTATT
This sequence comes from Rhododendron vialii, assembly GCF_030253575.1. NCBI lineage: Eukaryota > Viridiplantae > Streptophyta > Magnoliopsida > Ericales > Ericaceae > Rhododendron > Rhododendron vialii. The sequence goes on along the minus strand of NC_080569.1, from coordinate 23,950,222 downwards.
TGGGATCGTTTGGATGGGGGACTGTGAAGGGGTATTAATACCCCTCATATATACCCAGGCCCATCACTTAAGCTATGGTTTGGGAACCAAAAAACAAAAACAAGGGGTATTAGCTTAAGCCCCTCTTCTCTTATACCCCTTAATACCCCCCAGCGGGGGATTATTATGGAGAGGTTTTGGGGTGGTATTAAAATGCCCCCTCCTCTTCCATTTCAACTGCAAAACAACATTATCCCTCATCCAAATCAAGTATTATTTAATCTCCCTTCTTTAATACCTCATTCAAACTAATTACTTTTTAAACCCCTGTTATATCAATAAGGGTCCACTCTTCTTACATAATATTTCCTGCTATCTTATCCCCTCTTCATAACTAATACTCTCAATCCTTATCCCTCATCCAAACGGGCCCTGAGGGTGTTATTTTTCCTTCGTCTGAAAAACGGTACGTTTTAGGATAGAACCGGTCAACTTTTACTACTAACCCTGGACTCAGAAAATTTGGGTTTGGTTGGGCCATTTCTGGGCCAGACTTAAAAGATTCTAGCCCACAAACGAATACTTTAACTGGTACAGGGAAAAGCGGTTGCGAAACCCTAATACTTTCTGTTTACACCTGTTTTTGGCACCAAATCTTGGTCTAGCGCTGGAGAGCCATTTAAATAGATGGTAATTAAATCGGACCGATTTTTATGAGTTTCTCGAGTTAAAAATTAATGGGCCACATGAATTTCGATATTGGAGCAAGGCCCAATTAATCGAAACCCAAGTGAAATCCGATACACTGAACAATTTTGGGAAATTTTTAGGCCGGCCCCGTTTTCTAGGTTCGGACTTCAAATAGTCCTAACTAATGTATTTCTTCTTTATTTTAGTCCTTTCTTTTGACTTTTCATACATTTTTATTATTTTGCCCATTCTTCTTAATTTTTTGTCTACTTGTCCATTTTTAGTAAAATTTATATTTTTAGAATCAATTTCTGACACATATTATTTCGGACAAAAATACCCTTGGCTCTGTGAATTGGACTGCCAATTCTCATAGTCAGTTCTATGAGAACTATGTGAATTGAAAAATACTCGATTCAAATAGCCTCACCACATACTAAAATACATAATTCTCGTAGAAAATATATAGTTCTCATAGAAAAATACACAGTTCTTATAGACAATCATCATGGATAATAACAGTTCTCATAGAAAAAAATACAATTTTCATAGAAAAAACAGAGTTCTTATAGACATTTTTCATGTGAAATGGCTATGTGAACTACAAAATATATAGTTCAAATAGCCTCACCACACACTAAAATACATAGTTCTCATAAAAAATACATAATTCTCATAGAAAAATACACAGTTCTCATAGACAATTATCATGGACAATAATAGTTCTTATAGAAAAAAGCACAGTTTTCATAAATAAAAAAAAACACAATCCTCATAGAAAAATACACAGTTCTCATAGACAATCATCATAGACAATGACAGTTCTCATAGACAGTTCTCATAGGGAGTTCTCACAGAAAATATACAATTCTCATAGAAAATACACAGTTCTCATAGACAGTTCCCATAGAAAAATACACAGTTCTCATAGATAATTATCATGGAGAATAACAGTTCTCATAGAAAATAACAATTCCTAAATCATATTATTTCAGACAAAAATACTATTGGCTATGTGAACTGTCAAGTTTCATAGTCAGTTCTGAGAACTGCTCAGTTCTCATAGAAGAACTGATTATGTGAACTGAGCTATGAGAATTGACAAGAATAGACTATGAGAACTGCCAATTCTCATAATCAGTTTTATGAGAACTGTCAACTTTTATAATCAGTTCTATGAGAATTGGCTATGAGAAGTGACTGTCCTTATAGAAAATTAGCTTTGTGAACTGGTTATGAGAGCTGAACTATGTGAATTGAAAAGTACACAGGTTATATAATTTTACCATATACTAAAATACACAATTCTCATAAAAAAAAATATAGCTCTCATAAAAAATACATGGTTCTAATAGATAGTTTTCATGAACAATACATAGTTCGCATAAAAAAATGCATAGTTCTCCTAAAAAAATACGCAGTTCTCATAGACAGTTCTCATTAACAATACACAGTTCTCATAGAAAATACACACACGAACAAAGAATTGGCTATGTGAACTAAAAAATACACACTTCACATAGCCTCACCACACACTAAAATAGATAGTTTTCATAGAAAATACATAATTCTCATAGGAAAATACATAGTTCTCACAGAAAATACACAATTCTCATAAAAAATACACAATTCTCATGGACAAATACACAATTCGCATAGAAAATACACAATTATAAATTCGGCCGGATCACCACTGAGTGAACTCGGTTCATCGCTTCTCCCAAAAAATCAAGCTAAGAGATAATAATATAGTAGAAAATTAGAAAATCAAATGGAACTGAAAAAAGTGTTGAACCATTGTTCATCCCCTCTCTTTTTTCTTTTTTCTCAACTACTCCGTACGTGTTAGTAACTCCTTACACGAGTAGATAAGTCATGCACACCTGGCCAAATGGATCGATTCATTTAAACACTAGAAAATCACGACAAATCAAGTCCCAATCTCCTTGGCACCGTCTGGCCTTCGCTTGATCTTCAGGACCTGCCTGCTTGTGCAGATGTCGAAGCTGCTAGGGAGGAAGTCAGTTTCACCGTCGTTGAGTTCGATTTCGTCGTCATCAAGTTTGATTTCGTTGTCATCAGATTTTAATTGGAGACGACCACAACAAGAAGAAAGGTCGCGGAGATACCGACGACTGCAAGAACGTGAATTCTCATTGGACAGGAGGCAGCGACGGTGGCGGTGGTTGGCGCTGCTCCATCGGTGGTAGCCGCATCGGCGTCGACGGCGGCGTCCTCGTCCATCAAATCGTCATCCTCCAGCTTGAAGTCCACTGCTTCCACGTCTGTGTTTGCCACTCTCTCTCTCTCTCTCTCTCTCTCTCTCTCTCTCTCTCTCTCTCTCTCTACAAGGTGGGTTGAAAGGAGCAAAATAGAGAGAGGGTGAGGGTGAGGGGCACAAAAGTCAATACGGAATTGATCCGAGCCTTTCAGCTTTGGTAAAATATTTCAGGGTTGGGTTCAAACCAAACCTAAAAAATAGGGGCGGCCTCTAATTTTCTAAACAATTTTTCCACTTGGATTATTCCCGAAGGAAGTCAAGCCCACATCTATTTTGGAACAGGTGGAATTGGGTTGATCATTGGCTAATTGATCCTATTTTTTAGGAGTTAATTAGTTGCATGATAAAAAACGTGGGTGTTTTCGGTGCAAGAGAATTTCTAACTGTCCATTGCCTATTTACCTGCCACGGAAGAAGAAAACCGGGGAGTCCATGATCTTGGCTCAACTGCAAAATATCCACGACTAGAGAAAAGCACATGGGCAATTCAATTAACTGCTAGGAACCGCCAACAACTTGGTTCGTGGGACACTTGGCACCGCAAGAGCAAGGCTGGAAGATAAACCTGCATGCAAAACCGTCAACCCTCTCGCCTATAAATATTAGAATTCACGAAGAAAAAAAGATTCACACACCAATCAAGCCCAACGTTTAAAAAACCAAAGTCTTTCTAGCGAAGCAGTTATCTCACTTTTCTCACCTTCACTCAGTTACTTCTTCAAGTAATTTGGGTTTCTATCTCTCTTGTACCCCAAACTTTATTATTACGATATAATAAAGTTATTTCATCTCTCTTGTACTCCCAACTTTATTATTACGATATAATAAAGTTATTCTACGTTGTTATTTCTTTTTCTCACACAGTTAGAAAATTTTAAGTCTACTATCGTTGTGGCAAATCACGAACCTCTTTGTAGCCACACCCTTTGGATCACACGCAGTCGCACTACATACGAAGTCAGATCGAGGCGCTCACGCCTTTCATACGTTGGACGACAACAAGTCCTGACACGCCCACGGTCATACCGCACATGCCATTTGATTTTCTGCTCACGCCTACCCGGCGGAAAAGTGGGAAACACTTTCTTTTCCCACATTTGGATAATAATAATCTATTAAAACTAATTAACTTTCAACGTTTAATTATTTTCTATAGTAGTATTAACATTTTTCCTCTGCATTATTCCTCAATTCACTGATGCTTACTTAGCCTTTCTTGGGGATATTATATCCGGCTCCTCCCGTATACAAAAACTGACAAACACAGTTCATCGGTTAACTAATCCGCTCTAATACTTATAACCTACCAAACATCGCATATAAGTGGGTCCATGATATTATGTCCGGCGGATTGCATGTCCGCCCTCTATATCTGGTCGGCATACAAGCCAAGGGCTGTAGACGAACCAAAGGGACTCACAAGATGCACGATACTCGGCTCGGTAAGAGCATCTTCAACCCATCTCTATTTCTTAAATAGAGAATGGATGTAACATATTGATAGGAGATTTGGTAATTTATCCCATCTTTTATCACTTTTTGTACTTTTTAGACAATCTTGGAGGGATCCATCATTCTTTTTAAAGATTTGCACTTTCATTTTGGAGATCAAATATCTAACAATGACAATGGATCTCTCTAAGATTCTCGCAAAAAATACAAAAAAAAATTGAATAAAAGAGAGCATAAATTATAAAATCTTCTCTCAATATGTCATATCTATTTTCTATTTTGTAGAATTAGAGATGGGTTGGAAATAGGCTTGTCAATGGACCGGATTCAAATTCTGAGTACATGGGGTAAAATGCTGGTTGAAGCACATGAGTGGGAACTATAGATTGGGATTAGACTGATCCGATTAGTTGTAGTTTTCCCGTTGATCCGTTGTAAACAAGTGGAGAATTGATGAAGCGAATACCTAGAGTTTACCTCTCTCTTCTATTTTTGAAGGGGTCCCCATTGTTATGGTGTGCTGTAGCTGTAAATTCTGGATTATCTCCCATTTTGATCGGATATTTGAATTTTCGGATTACTGAAATCTGGTTTATTGATTTGCGGATTCGGATCAGATTTGAGTTAATTCGAATCCAATCTAGTCCATTGACATCTCTAGTTGAAAATGCTCGAAGGAGTATGTTCAAGTAGGCTCATGGACAGAAATAAAACTATATCCAAAATATTTGTTGAGTGATAGAGAGTATGTTTTCACTTATACTATTTTATTCAACTTTTATTCTTGAGCTTGATCTCTGTTTCTTTCTATTGGATCGACTAGAGCTCCACTGTGTTGAAGACTAATGAATTCAAGACTAGTTGAACTCAATTTGAGCTTGAGTTCAACTAAATTGAACAAATCGTGCTCGAACGTTTTAAAAACTTGGCTCCACTCATCTTGCAGTCCTATGTATTAATGGTATTTATCAAAATCAAATTGGGGTGTTTTTTCAAAACCTTCAATATTAGTATTTGAGAAAGCTTCTATCTAGAGTTTTAGGACAACCCACATTGCTTAGATGGGAGTAGTTTGAGTGGCTTATATATGAGAGCACTGCTACTAAATTTACTTTACGAGCTTAGTTATAGAGGGGCTTGGCTCTTGTGGTGTTTGGCGCAATCATCATGTAAATTTTTAATTGACAACATAATATAACATAATGAACTTGAAACTAATAAACCAAAAGTTCCACTCTCATAACATAATAAGTAAACAAAATCTGTTTTTTATGGCTATTTACACTTTAAAAAAAAAGAAAGCTGTCCATATGGTTTTGTTTAGCTGTGAAAATTGTAGCACAAAAAATTGGGTTGGGCCTTTTTGTTTCATTGGGTTAGGATTCAATCCAAGCCCATTTAAATTCTAAATCTTTCAACCCTACCTTTCCCCTTCCTTTCCTCCTTGACGGATCTAAGTGGAGTGAATGTTTACGGCAGAATCTGTAGCTATTCCCCTCATTAACGCCAAAGACAAACGGGCCAACAACAATCTCCTTGGCAGTAGAATGCCACTCCCTGAAGCTTTAAAAATTTGCTATATTCTTGCGAAAACAGTAATCCATATATGCATTTGCCTTGTCTTTTTTTTCCCTTTCTACTTGTTACAATTAGAGAAGTTTACCTTCTTGTGTGTGGTACCAGATGATTTTTTATTTTTTCCCCAGTCTTGATCTCCGATTTCCCGCGGGGATCTCTGTTCCCCGTCCCGAACGGGGATGGAGGGTAAAAATAATTTTCCGGTGGAGATCGGGGAGGAAATGGGGATTGATTTAGGTTTGGGGACGGAGACGGAAACGGAGATAATAGTATCCATCCCCACCCCGCCCCCATTGCCAACCCTGCTCCACTAATGAGCAGACATAAACCACACAGTCACAGAAGACTGCAGATTCGGCTGGGGCAAATTGCCCTTTCGTTTTCCCTGGTCACCCACATTCTTTGTTAACTATCTTGTGCCCACGTGCCCATCCGGACTCTATAGTCCAGGTTTCACAACTAGACAAAGTGCTTCACATGGACTTCACGTGACCTTCTGTGGTTAATTGGACCCATCTCAATACTGTGCATCACAAAGAACTTTCCAACGAGGACAAAGACCCTTCATATATACTCCGTAGTATGTATCTCAGTTGCTGTTTACACTGATTGGGACCTTAAATTCTACTGTGCAGGCTTGTTCGTTTTGAGTTTCACAGTTTCTGCACACGGTTCTGAGGAAATTTTTTCTATCTATTGACATTCACTCATTACTTTTAAAAACCTCTCTCAAAATCCAAACCGAATAGGGTAATTTCATAATTCGTCTCAAAATATGATAGATCATATTCACTCTAGATATGAGTCATGTTAAATCAATATTGCATTTTGTGTAGTCCACTTTATGGGAGATTTCATGGGAGGGATTTATGGGTTCATGAATTTTTTTTTTGTTGAATTCATCACCCTCTACTACATGTAGGAAAAATTCTATAACCACACGCAAAATACTTTAAACACTCGCACATTGCTATGTGGGTGCCATACACATTGGTGGCGTAGCGTACTAGGGTGTGAGGGTCTCCATATGCCAAAAAGTCGGATTAAACCAATCTAAATCGAACCAAACCAGACCGACGTGGTTTACGTTTACTGGATATTTGGTTTGGTTTAGTTTGGTTTGTGAAATGTCAAAACCAAAGCGTTCAGTTGGATTCGTATAAAATGTCCGAATCGAACCAACCCGAACCGGTTACACCCCTTCTTATTCCAGAAGAAGGAACTTTGAGTATGTGACTATAGGGAAAGCTGGGATAGTGAGAATGTGAGATGGCCGTGATTTTGTTCTGACCTTAGAGCGTTGACAGCCCAAGTATTAGCTTGAGGGATAAATACAAATTTCAATAATTTCACGACTAGGCCGGTGATCTCTACCACACCCATGGTTGCCATTCTGAAACCAAAAGACAAACAAGATGCAATCAATGATAATTGGCTGCTTGGTATATAACCAGCAGGATATTTGTTGCCATTTTTAATTGCAGCATCGATGCAACCATCTGAGAAATATCCAAGAGGAGTTAGGGGGTGTTTGGATCCTTCATTTTCCCTTTTTGCCATTCCAGGTGTTTGGCTGCTTGTCCCCAAAACCCATTCTTTCAAAACCCATTTCAGATTTTGAAGATGGAGAGCAAAAGGCAAAAAGTGCTCCAGAGGAGCTTTTCCCACTCCCATTTTCTTCTCTCAGCCTGCCAAAGACATCCATACCCTCTTCTTTTTTGGATAATTCTTCAATACCCTTGGCAATGTCCACGCCATTTTCTCTCCTACCCCGGCCCTCTAGTTAGCTAATATTGATCTGATTAATTTTCTCTTTTGCTTATTCTTTTCCTCTACTGAAATGAAAGTATGTATGCAATTTATGGTGGGAAAAACATTATTGATGGAAAAGTAAGAGCAAAGAATTATTGAAACAATAAAAATATAATTAAAAAAATAGTGTGACACTTTTAGTTAATGAAGAATAAGCAATTTCAAAAGAAAATTTTAAAAAATTGATTAAAACATTATTTATATACATTATAAACCATTATTAATAACTAGGGGCAACATAGTAAAAAATCAACCCATAATTCATTTTAATTCTATATCTCCCAAACACTACTCATGCTGCAAAATATATTCTGTGCATATCATCCAAATACTCTATCAAAATCAAAATACATTTTGACCACAATCTAAAATGCCAAAAAACTAAAAAGCTGAAAATGAAAAGCCAAAAAATAAGCTCCCAAACACCCCACTTTAAAGTCTAATCAGCTGAATTAAGGATCTTCTCGTGTCACAATCCTTCTCGGGGTTCTTCATGTGATGTAAAAATGAGACCTGTCACGATCTTCTTTGATGATCTACATCGTTCATTTTGCAAGCCTCAATGTACTTATCGTCTATGCCAAAAATGAGGATGATCTAACAATGGTAGAAGCTTGGTCGTATTATAATTGAATTCAAGGGAAATGAATGGTCAGAATTTGACCCCACTTTACTCTTGTAACAAATATACCAGGTTCAGATGGATGCCGATATCTAATCAACTTGAGTTTTTACATAGACAATAAATATATGGAGACCTACAAGCTGAGCGGTTCAAGTTTCAAATGAGATTTTGAGGCCTTCTTTTGTGTGATTAGGAACAGATGAGAGGCATCACAAGAAAGAATCTTTATTCCCCTGCTCCTAATACTGTGTCTAGTTTGAATCAAGATCCTTTCCTTTGACGATCTTCCCCATGGTTCTCATGTGATGCAAAACAGAATCTTCCATTGTCTCATTTGACAATCCAAACCATTCATCGTATAATTGTGATTCGTATGAATACCCTCAAGATGATGATCAGAATTAGACTGTCAAAAGACCCAAACATCTGTATGTTCGGTTTTTATTTTTTGGGTGATAGAAAGTTGAACTGAATTGTGAGAACACAATGCTAAGTTCGGATTTCACTTCCAAAAAATTGCGGCGTCATTTGCCTCTAAGCAAAGCTAGCTAGAATATCATTCTAGTTGTATTTATCAAGTTACCGTGTCGAACTCTGTTGTTTTATCACCTCGTGACCTCTTAACGTTGAATCTACGCGTTTAAACCCAATCCTAACTTGTGATCGAACCCTTTGGTATATTTGTGCATCAAAGAGGAGCTTAAGCTCTCAGAAATAAGGGCAATGAAGCGACACGGTCTCTCTCTCCACTAATTACATTTGCATTTTATCATCTAACAGATATTGCAAATTTGCAAACATAACATCAAAAACAACCCAGGATCTTTTAATAAAAGTGCTTCGACATATCATGCGGCCAATCACCGAAAGAGGAAGTGGATATTATTTGTAGTATGCATACAGCCAAGCAAAACCATTACTAGGTGAACACAAACTACAGGGACACGCAGTGGCACATTAGAGAGGATAGAGTAACATCAGTTGATTTCAGTTCTGCAAAATCCCCTTGGACTTAAAGTACTCCACGCATTGGTCGTAAACGTCTTCGATCCCATACTTATAGCTGAATCCCTCTTTGGTGAGCTTTTCAGACGAGATGATCACCTTGGATTTGGAAGGGAAATCTCCAAAACTGCAAGTGGTTGAAAAAGAAATGGGGTAAATATTCAACCGCATTAATTTCCCCAGAGTACAGAATCTCAGAACTCCAGTATGAAGAAGTTGTTTCAAAATCAGTTTGGAAGAAGACTTTTCAGAAAATCCGTTTGGTTTACAAATTTTAAAAACTTGTTTTTGATGTATTCCTTAAAAAGAGGCCATTTTCAAGAAAATACCAGATTAAAAGCAAAATTTAAGGGAAACTATTTCGGCTGGAAACTAAATACAGTACGAGAATGGTGTCTCATGCTTTCAAAAACAGAATCAATGAAGAATATATGGTGTGTACAGAAGGGTGCTCACTCGGTAGGGATATTGTACTGTGGGTATCTGTTCTTCAGGAACTTGGCAAGCTCTGGAACACTGGTATTGACAACACAGCAATTATAACGACCAGAAGCCGATTCTTTCTCGGCCACGAATATATGGGCACGACAAACATCTTCGACATGGGTTATGGAGATAGACCCTGAAACCATTTGCATACCTTTCAACGCATTTATAAGGAACTCAGTCCCTGCAGAACATTGAAATCCAATAGCGGCGGTTAAGAGTCTGATATTATGAATTTAACCCTTTAATTAAGACACGTTGAAGTTATTGCCAAATTACCTGTGATCAAGGACATGGCAAGACCAATACTACTAGGAACGTCTACTGTGGGAGAAGGACCAGCCATAAGAGAAGGGATGACAGTAACAAGATCAATGTTGTTCTCTTCAGCAAATTTCCAAGCTGTTTTCTCCGCTAGGGTCTTTGATACAGGATAACCCTGCAACGCCAATAAATTTCATTGTAGATCCTTCGGGAAATGAGATAAATATCTTTCTAGAAAATCTGAAGATTAGAAAAACAAAGGGAAATTTGAGAGTTCGTAGTTACCCAAGTGGGTGGCTTTGCAGAAGACAAAAATTCGACATCGGTCCAGTGACTCTCGTCGACGACTATACCAGTCCCATTGAGCTGATTGATCGATACAGCAGCTGCTGACGATGTCAAAATGACACGCTTGACTGTCCCTGCTTTGGCACAGGCTTTTAAAACATTGAGCACTCCTTGGATTGCTGGCTTTATCATGTCATTCTGGATTCAAAATTCATTACAGATAACTCGTTGAAAAGCAGTGGGTATTTCTGAAATTATAAGATCTTAATAAAGTTCTTTTTTTGCTAGACTAAAAATGAGGTCAAGGAGGTGACCAAGCAAGCCTCCCTAGGCATGACCATATTAACTCTAGACCTGCGGCAGGCCCCTAAAGGGACCAAAGAGCCATAGCTTCTACCACCCCACCAAGGGCTAGTGGAGCATGGTCGTATTTGTAGAAAGGCAAAGTTCGAGTGGGCATCAATCATGCGACTCGAACCTCGGACCTCTTGACCACCTAAACCACTTGGGAGTAAGCCATGAACCACACTAGGCTACCACCCCTGGTGGTTTAATAACATTTTAATCATAAAATACCTCTGGATCTTCTGAAGCAAAGTTGACTGGGGTTGCAACATGGAAGACCAGGTCACAACCTGCTATTGGGGCATCAAAGCTCTCTGCATCAGTAAGGTCTGCTTTGAATATTTTTAAGCTGCCCAGACTCTCAAATGCTACAAGGTGGGAGACCTTTTTGTGATTGTCTGCACCCAGAAGAAAACACATGCATATCAGAGTGGAACACTTCACTGCAGTTTAAGGTTTTCATGAGGGTTACATCGTTGGTTGTTTCCCATGTGCAAGCGGTTTCGTCGTTGGGTTAGAGGCTTCTAGCAACACTTAGATCTAGCCATTGGATCATGTGAGCACCTTGCCTATACTAGTGTTCCGATGCATTTTTGGCCATCAGATAACATGAAATTCCAAGAAATGAGAATATTTTCACGTGATCCAATGGCCTAAAATGCTCCTGAAACACGGTACAGACACTAGAAGCTAATTATATTGTGGCTGCTTTCCCTTCTTTTGTAATCACCATTACAACTAATTAATTGTCCACGCTTTCCAAATGTCATGTTGACGTTGTGTATACTCCTGCCTAAAGGCATACTAGTTTCAGTAGAGATTCTGTTTTTTATCCATCAAACTGTACAATCCTGAGAAATTTTCCCCAAAGAGTGCTTATAAATAAAAGTCCATGGGCAGATTTCAGCTTCTTGTTTTGGGGCCACACCTCAATGAATTTTGTCGATTTTTCCTGGTAATTCGAAAAAGAACAAAATCAACTCCAGTTACCAGAGAATCCTGTTCAACAATTTGTGGCTCTTCCGGAGCGCACTTTAACGATCGAACCGTTCATTTTTTTAGAGCTCGTCGAAAACAACATACTACCATATAACAGTATATCCATTGATATGTTTTCAGAAAACATTTATATAAATTCCGATTGACATGGGTTCCGCAAAGAGAGAATTGACTAGAGAGGAGCTTGATCTTGTTCAAATTATCTACACATTTTTGGGTAAAGGTTTGGACTTTGGAGTTCATAGCATTTACGGGGTAAAAATTGGGTGAGTTTTTTCACGAATGCTATTTTCTAGTGTCAGCTGAGGAGAGAAATGCAAAATGCCAGATATGCAGACGATGTATGCAAATAAAAAGAAACATAAGGGCAGTGCGAAAATCAATTCCCCAAATACAAATGGTACACACAACTTCACAACTTTAAAACATAGCCTCGGACACAACTGTACTCGGGTTGTGTTTTTTTTTATCACGTGTTCGGATCATAAGATGCACATGGATCCACAAGCATAAAAAAACACAAGGGCAGTGCAAAAATCAATTCTCCAATAGAAACGGTACACAGAACTTTAAAACATGAATTCGGACACAAATATACTCGGGTTTTTTTTTTTTTTTTTAAATCAAGCGTTCGGGTCGTAAGATGCACATGGATTCACAAGCATCAAATGGTTTCGAACACGTTTGTATCCGGGGTTGTGTTCCAGAAGTCATCCTCCACTTGAAACGGTCCAACGGAGGAAAGAGAGGAGGAGGAGAGGGAGAGATGACTAACCGGGGTCCCTGACAGTGGTGTTGACGGCGTAGCCTTTCTCAAGCAACATCTTGATGAGCGTCGCCGCCACGTATCCGCTGCCACCGATAACGCAAGCCGTCTTGGAAGCTGCCATTGTTTTTTCGCTCTTCACACTACAGGCAAGAATTGGGATGAAAGAAGAGGGATTTTTCTTGACCCTAACCCACGACCTAAAACATCTGTTTATGAGTACGTGTTTTTATAGAGGAGAACATGCTACTCCTATTGTTAAGTTTCATCTAATCGGTGAATTTGGAGGAAGAAGAAGAAGAAGGTAAGCACGTGATTTCCACTTCTCACCAACGACGACTCGGAGCGTTTTGATTACCTGATTTTTGGGTTCCACTGCTGGCAAAGATATTGCTTTACAAAAATGATACTCCGTACTAAGCTTCACACACACTACTATGCGTAGGCTCTACATATATATATGAGAGATTGTATAAGTTGTTGTATTTGGATTGTTGCATGAGTAGCATTGTTGATTACTACTTTAACATAGAGATGATTTTCACGAGAAATTTTTGGGTGCCCGAGTAGCACATTCGGACCGTCCATTTTGATCTTGTATGGCTCAGACTTGGAGAGAGAGAGAGAGTGTGTGTGTGTGTGTGTGTGTGTGTGTCGTGGGTGAGAGGAGAGAGGGTTTCCATTTGAGCCGTCTGACACACTTTTGAACAGCTCGGATGGGCAGCTTTGGCACCACGTCGGCACGGCCAGGTGGTACCCACGCAGCACCCAAAAATTTCTCGATTTTCACTCTCCTTTTTACTATCCATGCCCTTTTGTTTTTTTATCTTAATCCACGTGAATTTACAATATTAGAAAAATTGCAAGATAGTAAATTTATGTAGATTGTAAAATTGGGAGTGTGAAATTCACTCTCCTTACTTCAATACAAAGTTGCAAAGACAGTTGTGTTACAGGTACATGTACATACATTCATAGTGTACATAAGCATTTTAAGCCCGTCTCGGGTCCTACAAGGTCCTAGAAAAATTATCTAAACCTCTTATTTCATTCAAAACAATTTGTAAACGCCTTTACCTATGTCCGATGCCTTTTGAAGCAAACTAAGCCCCGTTCCAGAACAGGAAATAAGTCTTTATTTTTTAAGAAGATAATTTCAAGTTAAAAAATAATAGGCTTACTAAAATTTAAAAATATGCAATATATATATTGTTTGAAAGATTTCGATGATATTTTTTATACAGTGCAAAAAAAATCAAAAATTTATTTTGTATTTACATTATTTTTGAGTTTGAAAATGTGAAATAAGTATTTTTTTTTTTTAAGAAGATGTTCTAGAACCCACCCTAAGATGTTTTGTAAATGCTTTTACCATGTTTATATTCTGAAGCAAAGTTGGATGTTTGGTAATTGCCTTTTCAAACATTTGAAAAAGTTCATTTTTTACAAGGAACCAAAACGAACAATTTTGAACAAAATGAACGACTCAAGTCATTTTTGTAGGATTCGAGACGCATCCAAAATGCGTTTGTACGCAATATGTGTACATGAATGTACATATATGTTTTGTAAACGTCTTTACTGATATCGGATTGAGTTGATTTTTTACAGAAACCGTAACAAACTATTTTGAACAAAATGAGCGGCTCGAATCATTTTTCTAGAATTCGAGACTATAACGCCCTGATTTTCAAACACATTAATTAAATTATTTTTAATTGATTTAATAATTCATAAAACTGATTTAAGAAGTAAAATTTTATTAAAACAGAGTTTAGTAGCAAAAATCTCAAATACTAAATTCAAAACTATTTAATTGTCTTACAACTCAACAAAAATAAAACAGGGTTTGACAAATATGATAACACTTTTGGAAATTTAAATAACATTACTCTCCAAATTAACAGAGCTTCTAAGGGTAAGACATCCAAGGCTCGACAAACTCCCCTTCCTCAGCTGGGAGGTCCTCACCCTGGTACTGATCATCTTGTAGAGGATTCTGTTCTTCGATCTCTTAATTACCTGGCATGAAACGCCAGTCCAACGGCACTATAATGAGTTTTGAAACTCAGTAGATAAATTCTGATCAAAAAAAAAAAAAAAAAAACTCAGTAGATAAATCTTACACATTAACCCTTACTCTACAAATAATCACATTTATAATAAAATAAGGTAAGAATCGAAGAGCACAAAACTTATTTCATCATATAACCATCAACTTAAGTAAATTTTCAGAATCTCAACTTCTATAATCATTCCAACACCGCAATATTCACCACATTCCAAACTCAAAATTTCACTGGACATACTTTATAGGTCCTGCTAAGCTACCCTCAACATCTCGAGGTCCTAGTAGGCTACTCACACAATTTTAGGTCCATTAGGCTGCCCTCAAGGTCCTGCTAGGTTACCCTCAATACCTGAGGTCCCGCTAGGCTACCCCTGAGGTCCTGCTTGGTCACCCCCACAATTCTAGGTCTATCAGGCTGCCCTCAAAGTCCTACTAGGCTACTCTCAATACCTAAGGTCCCGCCAGGCTACCCCTGAGGTCCTGCTTGATCACTCCCACAATTCTAGGTCTATCAGGCTGCCTTTAAGGTCCTGCTAGGCTACCCTCAATACATGAGGTCCTGCCAAGCTACCCCTGAGATCCTGCTTGGCCACCATAGCTACACCGGGTCTTTCAAGCTGCCCTCAAGGTCCTATTAGGCTATCCCCAATCACACGTGATCCTGTCAGGCTACCCTCGAGGTCCTGCTAAGCCCACAACCTTTCATCTGTTCCCTTTTTCCGTTAACAAGAACAATGTCCACATAATTTCTCTTAGCCCATAAGTCATCCAATATCCCTAATGTCCTTTCTACGTTCTCGGTTAAATCAACAAAGCAATATTTTAAACGACGAGTAAACAGATCATACTATCACCACATATATAGGATAATTGAACCACCGTAGGTCACCTCCAGTGAGCTTAAGTCCAAACTAATCTCACAACAATTTCAATATGTTTCAATACCAGAGTAATTGCAAGTGGATCAATAATAATAAGAGTTGATGAAGAGTCAATGAAACATAACATTACTGATAGTTCAAAAGACAAAAGAATTTCACATATAGCATTCGGATTTGTCCGTGTGACTTTCGGGTTTCATTAAAATTTCGCACATAAGTTGATTTTAGTCAATTTTCATAATTTGTCGTTTTAGAATTATTTCGTAACCCAAAGGGCCAGTTTAGTAACTTAACAAATCTTAGCGATTGTCTTGTAATATTTAACCTTAAGGTAAAATGTGTAGTTTTACTAAGTTAAAATCTTACTAGCCGATATCTCCTAATTGTTTTATTAATCTAAAGTGTCACCTTAAACTATTCACCCAAACACCATCTAGTTTTATTAATCTAAATTACTGAAGTAGTCAATTAAGTATCACTAAAATGACATACATTTTTATTAACTAAAATAATGAATCATTTAAACTTCACACTTTTTTTTACTAATCTGACAATATATTGATATAGTTTTGTTAGTGAAATATAAACTTTACTAGCGAAACAAGTAAAATTAATTATCTAGAACATCCGAATAATAGCTTAATCAAGTAGCTCCAAAAATCTTATATTTGTTTAAACTTCTTTACACTTCTAAATATACTAACCAATTAATTCGTGTCTTACCATACTACTTTTATCATATACTCATGTAGATCAGTATGTAGGAAACTTAAACATTCAAGCACATTACCAAAATATCATGCAATAACAATTGTAAGGCCTAGATTAAATGTACATCATTAAATTTAATCACATCAATATTACCCGAATGTGTGGTAACTAGTAACTAAACAGTTTGTTAATAAGGTGGTCGCTGTAAGGCCACGACTCACGGACGCGAGGTACCAACTGGGTTGAATAGTTTTCGATAGTTTCGGATTCTCTTTACATGGGTTTAATTTGAGCCGCAAATATACTACTCCCTCCGTCCCTTATTTATAGTCCGGTATTCCATTTTGGGCTGTCCCTTAATAAATGTCCATTTTGTAAAGTTAGTTGGTAAAAGTTGGTGAATTGTCTATTTTGTCCCTAAAAGTAAATTCCATTTTAAAAAATAAGTGAGTAAAAGTGTAATGATGATGGGTAAGTAGGAAAAGTGGAGGAAAAAGTTGATGTGAAAGGTATAATGATGATGTCTTTTTAATAAATTGGAATTACGAAGCAGGACACTTAAAAAGGGACGGAGCTCCGTCCCCTTATTATAGTCCAGTATTTCATTTTGGGCTGTCCCTTAATAAGTGTCCATTTGATAAAGTTAGTGGGTAAAAGTTGGTACATTGTCTATTTTGTCCCTAAAAGTAGATTCCATTTTGAAAAGTTAGTGAGTAAAAATTGTAATGATAATGGGTAAGTAGGAAAAGTGGAGGAAAAAATTGATGTGAAAGGTATAATGATGATATTTTTTTAATAAGTTGGAGTTACGAAGTAAGACATTTAAAAAGGGACGGAAGAAGTATTTAATATACGTAGAGTCAAGGGGTAATGAGATATTTACCTTGATCCTTGGAGTTCAAGCTAGGGTGGATAAAAATGGTGTTTTCGGAAGTGGAGCTTGGTGGCGGCAACGGTACGTGCGGTGTTCTTTTTCTTCCTCTTTTCTTCTTTTCCAGTCACTCTTCTCTCCCTCTCGGAAAATTAGAAGAACAACAAACAAACAAAAAGAAAACGAAAAAAAAATAAACAACAACCTATTAATGGAGTACTGCTATTGGTACCGACGGTACCGTAGGGAAAATGTACCGACGGCCACCGGACGGCCGTCTCCAGCCACCGGACGACCGATCCGAGCCGTCCAAAAATTTTAAAAAACAAAACCGAGTGGGCCTACACAAGAATCAATGGCATCCGAGGTGTGTAGGGTATTTGATCCGAGCACCCCTTTTTCGTCTATATATGTATATACGTGTATATACACGAAAAAGGGGTGCTCGGATCAAGTACCCTACACACCTCGGATGCCATTGATTCTCGCGTAGGCCCACTCGGTTTTATTTTTTAAAATTTTTGGACGGCTCGGATCGGCCGTCCGGTGGCCGGAGATGGCCGTCCGGTGGCCGTCGGTACATTTTCCCTATGGTACCGTCGGTACCAATAGGATTTTCGCTATTAATGCTCTCTCTCTCGGCAAAAATAAGAAAAAAGAAAAGAAGAAGAAGATAGTGGAGGATGATGGTAATGATATCTCTCTCTTCTTCTCTCTGCCGAAGGGAAAAAAAAAAAGGGAATAGGGAAGAGAATAATGGGTAGTTAATATAAAGGAGGGGTGGAGTATATTGAGGGAGTGGTGGAGGAAGGTGGGAGAGTTATTGTTTCTCTCTTTCCTCTCTCTAGCCGAATAAATGGGGGATTGGGTGGGGTTGGTTTTTGTTAGATAAAGATAAGAAGAGTTAATTTAGACTTCTAATCTTTGTATCCTTATCATCCTAAAAAAATTCGAAGTTTATCTCTTATAACCCTATTTATCTTGAAGGGGGTTATATATATAAACACACTTATAATAAAATTTAAAATGTTATATAGGAAATTCAAAGTAACGATTAAATAACTGGTTACAATAATTAAATCGATTAGTCTAATTTAATTAGTGAGTCTTAATAAAACATTGCAAATTTTAAAAAAAATTTAGGGCCAAAATTAGGATCGTTACAGAGACTGGTCCAAAATGCGTATGTAAGTAGTGTATCTACATGAATGTATGTACAAATAGACTTACTGACTAAAAAACTCTGGACCGAAAGTTCTACCATGTACCCCGATGTATTTTCTATTGTTAGATGCCTATTTTGGTCTAATAAGTTAAATGGTTTATTTTTTGTTTTTATTAAAAAAATCGTATTTATTAGTTTTTCGTCATTTTTTTTTTTTGTAGATTATTGCTTCGTCATGACGAGATAAATCTAAAAAGTAAAAAATTATTATCGAAACCCAATTTTTTTTAATAACGACAAAAATAACTTAATAAGCCAATTTTATCGTCTTTATTCAAAAAAAAATTGTGTTTCAATTGTAATTTTTACTGTTTAGATTCCTTTCGTTATGACAAAGTAATAATTCACAAAAAAAAATCGACGAAAAACTAACAAATGCAAAAAAAATGAATAAGGAAAAAAAAAGAAGCCATTTGACTTGATTTAATAATTGCAAATGTCCAAAATTAGAGGTAAAGAGAAATATGGTAAAAAAGATTTGAACTCGTCATGGTGGGTACTCGATCAATTCGAGCAGTCACACCCCTATCTGTTGCGAAAATAATTTTTTGCTTTCTTTTCTTCTAACTATATATTGAATTTTTATCTTAAAATTTCACACTGTGTATTTTGCAAAATACACTGAAACAATGATAATTTTAGCTTACAGAAAAAGTGGAATGTGAAAATCTATCTTCATGTCTGATTATCTTATGGGGATTAAATCGGAAGGGAGATGAGTTCATCCGAGTGCAAAAACTTCCATCCAAAGTCCAAACCAAGGCGAAAACGTCACATCGCCCCCTCATCCGCCCAGATGAGTCAGGGGGTGTTCGGACAAATAAGCCAAAATGGCTTATTTTTTGTCCTTATTCAAATTTTTTTCGTATCACTTGGCTTATTGTCATTTTTTTGGGGATTATTGCATCTTCACGACAAGAGGAATCTAAAAAGTAAAAAAATTTGACCGAAATCCAATTTTTTTTGAATAAAGACGAAAGTAAATCAATAAGCCAATTTTTTCGTCTTTATTCAAAAAAAATTGGATTTCGGTCAAATTTTTTTACTTTTTAGATTCCTCTTGTCGTGAGGGTGCAATAATTCTCCAAAAAATGACAATAAGCCAAGTGATATGAAAAAAATTTGAATAAGGACAAAAAATAAGCCACTGTGGCTTATTTGTCCGAACGGGCCCTCAATTGGGCCAAAGTTGCAGCTTTACATTAGAAAAGTCCAAAAGGGTGAAAAAAATAAAATTAGAATTTATTCTTCCTATTATACTTTCACACAAAAATTTGTACTTTCACACAAAAATTTGTTGCAAAATTTATTATTACTATGCACATATTATTTATACACTTTAGCAAAATTCGAATTATAATTCAAAATCTATAATCTACTGTGCAAAATCCACAAACTAAAAAAATAACTTCCAGACACCTGTCCAACTTTGTTTGTTTATTTTCTTATGTTCATCTTATCAATTGGATCGAGAAAAACATATTTTTACTAACTTCAACAAAACCACTTTTCCATTGTTGTAATTTATTTTTGAGAGTACAATATTATTTGTTGATCATATTAAAGGCACGACAATAAAGAATAAGCCAATAAAATAGGGCAGATGAATAATTGCTTTTTGGGTTCCATTAATACATCTTTATTGTCATGAGGGCAACCTGTAGCGATTTTGTATCATAAATGGTAAATCGCTTAATAACTTCTCCTTTCTCCTTTAAATTGTGGCTATCGGTTATTGCTTAAATATTAACTACTGCAACCAGTTTGGAGATTAAAAAAAAAAACGCGGGGGGCACGTGACCCCCCTCCTATGCTTCCTTTGCATCTCCGTCCCTAAACGCAAGCATGTAAAAAGAATGTCAAAGAAGTTTTTTGGCATCTTTAGCTAAATGTTAATGAATCTATAGTCCATCAATAGCAGTGGGTGTATGCTATTTAGTTCAAGGTGCACAGGGTCTAAGGCTCCGTTCCGCAACGCAAAAAAAAAAATTTTATTTTTTAAAAAGGTAATTTCAAGCTAAAAAATTATGGACTTATTGAAATCTAAAAATATGCAATATGGATCTTGTATGAAAGATCTCATCGAGGTCTTTTATACGGTGAAAAAAAAATTGAAATTTTATTTTTCATTTACATTATTTTTTAATTTAAAAATGTGAAATAAACTACTTATTTTTTAAAAAATTTTCTGGAACGGAGCCTAAATAGGTCTATTCTCTAAATTAAAGATACACAACTAACAATGAAAACTATTCAACTCAAGTACTAACACTTTAATGGCTCGTTTAGTAGAGGTTGTTAAAAATTTTGGAGGAAAGAAGTGGATATAATAAGAGGAGAATAAAGAGGGGATATGAAATGACGGAAAAGATATCTGCACCGATCGGTACCATATCGACGGCCACACAGGGCCCACTACGGGTCTTGCATGAAAAATTCGCTCTGTTCAATAATTTTAAAAAAAATCGAGTGGGCACCACGAAGAATCAATTCAATCCAATATTTTTAGGTGCTCGATCCAATCTTTTCATTTTTTATCCAATTTTTCCATTTTTCAAAAATTAGAAGATTGGATCGAACACAAATTGGCAAAAATATGAAGATTGGATCGAACACCTACACATGTTAGATTGAGCTGATTTTTTTGCGATGCCCACTAGATTTTTATTAAAATTATTTAACGGCTTGAATTTTTCGTGTGGTACCCGTAATGGGCCTCACGTGGCCGTTGGTACCCATCCGTATGGGTACCCGTCGGCCCCTTTAGCTTTTCTGATTTTAAAAAGAAAAATGGATTAAAAGTTACTTGGTTTGTTTGATTTTTGTTGGTGGAGAATATAAGGGGTTGGAGAAAAATTAGATGATTGAATCGAGTATTTATATGTATCTAATTGAGCTGATTTTTAATGGTAGCGCTTGAAAAAATATTTTAAATTTAATGACGATTTGGATCGTTCGTATGAGACCTGTAATGGACCTCACACCACAATCTACGTCACACCACAATCTGTGCACATTTGTTGTGTGGTTATTATTTCTGTTCTCTTACACACACAATGATCATTTCTGTGCCCATTTGTTGTGTGGGTATCATTTCAATATAGCCGATGAGCGACGTACTTCAAGAATCTCGTTGGCGATGCTGTTGAAGTCAAGATCTGCGTTCGACATCAGTTTACATCGTGCTCCGGTGGGCTACGATAAATCTCTCTTCGGTGGACGACGTTAACGAGGTTAACGTCGTTCTCTACATCTTCCCGGTCCAATGTCCGTCTCTCTCTCTCTCTCTCTCTTTAATGAATGGTGGTAGGCAGATAAGACAGAGTGTGGGGCCAACCGGCCAAGGGTTGTTTGGTAAACTGGTAGGCGAATAAGATTTGGACAGGATATGGATAGCCCAGGAAAATCAAATCCGGAGTAACATGAACCAAGCGAACAATGGGATAACTGATTTGAAAATTTGGTTTGAAAACTTAACGAGTTTTAAAAATGAATTCCAGTCTAACTTGTTAGAATTCTGATCAAACTACATATTCACTGGCTCGCCTTTAGTAGTTTGAAGATTCATTTCTGCTTCATTTACATCATGCATTGATCTTACGATATTTTAACGACCACAACACGAACTAAATTACTCAAATTCACATCGTTATTCATTTATCAACCCTGCTTGGTTATGGTGTGCCTCTTGATGGAATATAAAGAAAGTTCCTATGCTTCACATCCTCCCATGTTACCCCACCATGCAGGAATGCTAACTGGTGTGTTGATTGACTATAACAATAGACTAACCATCTATTGTTATATATTATTGTCAATAGACTTAGTTATGTTTGTGTTCCTCCAAAAACAGATAATAACAAATATTAATTATTATTAGATTACGGGAGTATTTTATAACATATACTATTATTATTAGGTATTGATCTTCTTCCTTTTTCTTTCTGTAGGGAGTCCTATTGGTTTAATTTTGTGTAGAGGGGAAAAGACGCCCTATTAGTTTGATCAAAAAGCGTTGATTTAAAAAAAAAAAAAATCGATTACAAAAATGTCATAGTTTTATGTCTTCAAGTAAGTGTCCTATTAAACCCAGTTTTTTTAGACACTTTCAACCGCCCTATCAAATTACCAAAAAATAATTAAAAACGTTAAATTTGGGGTCAATGCTGACTATCACAATAGGGAGAATTTAATGGGGCACTTTGGTAGGTGCTCCCTCATTAATAACTTGACAAGCCAGTGTTGAAAAAAGGCCCTTTCAAAAGTGTCTCTAAATCCCCATTTTGTTGTAGTAATTATTAGATTACGGGTGTGTTTTACTAACTAAAATAAATACTTATTTTTCAAATAAATATTTATTTTTTGAATTAAGAGTGATATATTATGAGAGAATAACATGTCGCATAAGATAAAAAATAAGTACTTAAAAAATAAGAATCTTAGCAGAAGCAATAGGCCGTCTAGAACATGAGATGAAGCTTTAAAAAGCTGAATTATTTGTCTTTGTTCAAATGTGGAAAACATTTGAATAAAGAGACCAGAAGAACAATTATCCAACTTTTTTATTAAGTCAAACTGGACCTCTTTTTTTTACGTGAAATGTTGGGCCTGTACTTTAATAAAACTACGGGTACACTATTTGGCGTACATGAAATGCACACCGTATTGGGTGCGATCTTTCTTGGGATTCTATTAAAATAATCGGAGTCGCTTAATTTGTTTAAAATAATTTTTTAAGAATTTGTGTAAAAAATCAGCTGAATCGAATATCGAAAAAGGGCTTGATCAGTTCTTTATTCAATTATCATTTGTGTAAGATGTCTCTTAGATGGGTTTTGCAGAATGCGGTGTGCAAAAGCTATATTCCAAATGGTGTACCCATAGAAGGGCTATTTAAAGAAAATAAATGATTCTCACGCTTTTCTTTTTGCAATTCACAATCCATCATTACTTTAAACAATAAGAAAATAATAGGTGACTTTCACACTCTTACTTCTTCTTCTTTTTTAACTACACTCCCTTTTTTGTTTTTTTATGATTTGAATTTGCAATGTTGTCATTTCACGTGTGATATCGTATACAAATGAAACGTTAATTTTGTAAAACTCACATCACAAAAGGACAAAAAAGGATTATGATTATATATATATATATATATATATATATATATATATATATATATATATATATATATATATATATATATATAAAAGGGGTGTGAAAATCAATTACGTGGCTGGGTCCAAGGCGGCAACTCCGATGACATCTACAGTGACCAGAGTTTTATTTTTCCGTTTTTTATTTTCTGTTTTATCTTGTTTACCTCCTTTAATAGAGTTCTTTGTTCCCTGTGTGGAACTTTCTTTACCCTTTGTGGGTATTGCTTCACCCCTTTGTGGATAGATTTCTTCTGTACTAGTGGATCTCCAGCCGAATCACATGAATAACCCGATAATCGTGGGTTTGTTTCCATCTATGGACTCCAGAAAAATTACGTACAGAAAAATTATTAGCTAGGCACTTGAAATGTGTTTTGGTTTGGATGAATACTCACCTAACAATCCAAGTTAGAGGTGACGGATGGTCTTTAATTATAAGGTATGGTAAGACCCTAGGACAGGAACAAAACAAAGGAAATTTATAGGGTTTCCAAAGGTTATGTGTGTGGTACGTACTAGTATTTGGATACATATGATATGAGAGACAAGGAGGGGGGTTGTTGGGCATATAACTTTATAGATGGTGCATCACGTGCCGTAGCCCTTGCACTTTTAGGTAGAGTTGTCTACTGCATGTGAGTAGTAGGCAGGTGACTCAAATAGTACTCAATAGAGCATTATTAAGATCAAGTATGTACGCCAATGGTTAGCTAAAATAACTCTTTAAAATTCTCATTTGTAAAATGGAAAACAAACGATCGCGGAATTCTCTGGTGCTCTGAACTTTTCGTCATGAACAAAACGGGTGGGAATTTAGATCTGTTTCCGTCATTTTAGTTGAAAACATGTGCATCGATCAAGTAATTGGTCGACGCTTTTGGGTTCAAGTGTTGATGCACAATCAGATCTTGGAAGGTGAGGCGAGAGAAGAAGAGGCTTGCATCAGAGAGAGATATATTTGTTTATTTTTTCCTTTGCTACAGTGCGTAGCTTCTTTTGGAGAGCTCCAATAGCCTTTTGTAAAATTCTTATGCTGATAGCTAGGTTGGTGCAACCACAATTTATAGAAAATTTGACCTATAAGTGTGATATAGAGGAGCTGGTGTACATTAGTACTACAAAAAACTTATAGCTAGACTGGTGAGAAATTTTGTCCACACAGACGATTTTGTGCACAGATTTCAATGTAAAAGTTAGATGATTAGATAGAGCACAAATGATTCGAGTCGTTCATTAAATGTAAAATATTTTTTCAAGGGCACATGCAAAAAATTAACTCAATTCGATAGTTATAAGTGCTCAATCCAATCATCTAACTTTTCATTATCCTGAAATCTGAAAGAAAAGTGAAATGATTGGATAGAGCATATATAGGTATCGAATTGAGTTGATTTTTCTCAAGGACCTTCTAAATTTTTTTTTTACATTTAATGAACGGCTTGAATCGTTTGTGTGGGACTCGTGGTGGGCCCCATAGTGAAATTTGTGCACAAATCATCTGTGTGGATAGCAGCGTTCTGAAAAATAAATTAGTAAAACGTTAACCATGTTATTAATTTGTAATTACTATACCACCTTAAGGCACAAATCTTTTTTCCTCTTATGCTAATGAAAAAGGGTGAGTTAAACTGAACCAGTGCAATGACCATGATCAACTAAAGAACCCACCCAACCTAGAATGTTCAAACTTAAGTCATAGACATCCTAGCCAAGGAGGAAATATTAATCTTTCACCACGTCGGGCGTTCCATCACCAGTCTTCCACTGAAATGCAAGTTAAATAAGAGCTCCCTTCCTCAACCATCTGGTTTCACATATCGACCTCAAGACTAGGAGAAGAGCAATCTTATGTTCGTTGTTCTAAGCACCAAGAATGCACAAATTATTCAAAACAAAAAAAAAGGGGTAAACATAAAAAAAAAAAGTAATCTCAAGTATCGACCTCAAGACTCGTAGGAGATGGGCAACCTTATGAAAAACAAGAAGAAGAAGAGGTAAATTACACTAGTGCAACTTGAATAAAGTATTTCTCAAATAACACTTAAACCTCCTTTATTTGAAAGTATCACTTATGTTCCGTTTCGTTAAAAGAAATAAGTACTTGTATTTTAAATAAGTATTTATTTTTTAAATTAAAAGTGATATATTATGAAAGAATGATGTGTCTCGTAAAACAGAAAATAAATATTTAAAAAATAAGAATCTTAATGAAATGGACCCTTAACCACTCTCGTTAGCTAAAAAAGGTTTTCATTGTGATCCAATTACTATGAACAATGCTACACATATTGACCAAGCCATACCGATGGTGTATCGACAGGCTTGCGGGGCCTATTTCGAATCCCACGCTGATGATTCGTGCTGTTCAATAATTTTAATAAAAAATTGAGTGGGACCTACTAAAATCAGCTCAATCTAATATGTATAGGTGTTCGATCTAATTTTCTATTTTTTATTCAAATTTCAGCTTGAATCATCGGTGGAGGATCTGTAATAGGTCCACGCAAGTTCGTGGATACACCGTGGTGTGGTGTGGTTTTGGTCGGCACGTGTAGTCTTTTCGTTTCTGTCACTTCACTCAACAACGTTAGCAGCAGAATCACACCACACAGGTAACACGGCCCATTTTAGTAAAAAGACTACACACCGTTGACCACCATCCACCGTCAGTCGATCCTTATCCACTCCTTTCCTGCGCTGAATTTTACAGTATTGCCAAGAGAGTGGATCTCTAGGTTGGATATTTAATTACTAGTATATGACCCTTACTCTTATATTTGAACTCTAATAAATGTGAAAAAATTTTAAATAAAGATAAAATTAAAAAAAAAATCCTGAAAGTTGTTATTGGAACAAGGTCTAAAGGAGACAATGTGACTTTCAGCCCATTTAGTTGTATTTTTTGACTTTCATGGAGGAGGTCTGGGGTTCGAGTTTATAGAGAGACGTCGAACTCCCTTTGTTTTTAACTTACTAATTCACCGCTAACCCCCAACTCATGAATTGGCAAAAAAAAAAAACAAAGGAGTTCAATAATGCAGAATCTATCAAGTGTTAGTTTTATTGAAGGACCTTTAAATCCAAAAAATAAAAAAAAACCTTTCGTGTAGTTCTATAATTTTCCTGTACACATTATAGTTGTGAAATTGAATCCTTTCTAGTAGCCTCAAAGAAGCTTTGTTTTATTTTTTTATAATTCAAGTGTTCGATCTAGCTTATGCATAACTCGGCAATGTGGAGTCCTAGCGATAGGCGGTGGCGAGGTTGGAGGTTCTTTGTATGGTTGCTGGTCTCCAACGCTTTTTCTTGCGCCTCTAGCGGATTTTTCCTTATGTTGCCGATGAATATCAATGTGTATCTTCCAATCAGTCGTCCGTGAGGTTTCCTCTTGCAAGGTCTGGAGGTGTTGGTGTGGTGGCAGGCTGGCAGCCGATGAATACCAGTTTTGAGTGTAGGATTGATCAAATCAGGGCTTTCGAGTTTTTCTTGCAGGTTTTTGGAGGTGGTGGGTTGCTCGGGGATGTGGTGGGTGGCGGTAGCAGATGCTTGATTTAGATGGTTAGGGTTAGGTTTGGGCTTTTGGGGTTGGGCTCAGTAAGTGTTTGTATGAGCTTTTCCTTTCTGCCCACTGGGTATTTTAGGACTTTGTCCCATTAATTTTTTTTTTCCATCTAACCTTTGGTTGGATATTTCTTCCCCTCTTCTCCAACTTTATGTATCATTAATCAAGTTTTTTTGAATGAACTTTTTGCCTATCAAAAACAACAAAAAAATCTTGGGCCCAATTTCACCGCCACTTGTAGAGAGCTCAATTAAACCCAGAGCAAAACTTGAAGAAGCTTTAATTTTGGTCTAGCCTATAGCTTTCTTTTATAGAAGCCAAATAGTCACTACTCTATTTAAAGTGTCTACAGCCTTCGAGTATCTTCGAGTAACCAAATGAACCTTATTACTCCCTCCGTCCCTTTTTTATAGGCATGTATTCCATTTTGGGCTGTCCCTTAATAAGTGTCCATTTTGTAAAGTTAGTGGGTAAAAGTTGGTGCATTGTCTATTTTATCCCTAAAAGTAGATTTCTTTTTGAAAAGTAAGTGAGTAAAAGTGTAATGATGATGGGTAAGTAGGGAAAGTGGAGGAAAAAGTTGATGTGAAAGGTATAATGATGATGTTTTTTTAATAAGTTGGAATTACGAAGCAGGACACTTAAAAAGGGACGGAGGGAGTACTTCTTAGTGAAAATGGCTACTCAAACATGCACTTTCTTCTTCTTTTTTTAGATTATACAATGGCTCTTTATAGCTAGGCATTTTGCTTGTGCGCAACCTCACTGGCAACATTTACCCAGTCTCTGGGAAGCACGGGCAAATGGTATGGACTATAGAGAGTCAATTTTACCCAAATTCATTGTACAACGTACAAATTCAGCCGTGAAATCCCCCGCTTCCCCGACAAATGTTTTTTTAGTCGACAAGTTTAGTATATACCCGACTAAATTGTAAGCCGCCCATAATTTCCCCACCACTGCCTGCGAAAATCCTGGATTGGTGCGACATTTTAGCCGACTAAAATTTAGTCGGTAAAATATGTATTTTGGCCAACCAAAAATGGTTAGTTGGCGATTTTCTTATGTTTAGCTGACAATAATAATTTAGCCGGTGTTTGGTTTGTATTTGCCGAATAACTCTTTTTAAGTCGGGAATAATATTCTTTTTAGTTCGGGAATTTTAGTTGGGAATTTGCCGACTAACATGTGGCAAATTGATCACCTTCAAATAAACACACGGTAAATTGGTTACACTGCACACTGAATATATTGGCAAACGTGGTAAATTTAATATGTTCATAATGAGACATTGAAAATTGGTTACATTGCGCACTGAATATATCAACAAACAGTAAATTTATTACATTATCTCACCCATGACAAGTACAATACTTACCATGACAAATTATGAAAATCCAAAACGGACCCGAACAAAATCTATCATAACAAGTTTGGTCAGGATTAGGAACTGGAAATTTTCTTGGGCTTTGTAGGCAAGGTATGGTGTGGCAGCTCATTGGGTCGAATCTAGTCATCTTACAGGACTGCTCACATTGAATTGGGTTGGATGCCCCCACTTCGAGTCTTTCCTACATTTTGTCTTCTAATTGGATTTCTCCTTTGTAGTCTTCTTGGGTATAGTTTGTTGAGATCAAAAAATAAAGTTTCTTATTAAGATCAAAAAATAAAAACCATGGGTTTCCCGAGATTCGAACCCACCTCGATTCCTTCAACCATATTCATAGTAATTTCATCTGCTATTTCACTTTCCTTTTTTCTATCCTCCGAACTTGTTCGCTTTATCGAGTTAACCTCGCCACACATTGCAGCCGGTAGAAAAAAAATTCATCAAATCATCTATTTATCTATTCTATAATATATAATGAGAGAGCACTCTTTGGTGTCACCCAATTTTGAGGCTGTGTGGACTTTTGAATAATCCAATACTATCCTCACCAAAATCACTTAATTCCATTTATCCAACCTGTTAAGGGCAGTTACAACTTGGGCAGAATGGTAAGTTTACTACCAAAATTCCCTCCCCACGGTTCTTCTTCACAAGCTGTAACTGCCAAAAAGTTTTGTCCCTGGCTGCTCCTTCGTCCTCTCCCTCGCTGCTTCTTCCGAAGAATTTCTGCAAATCACCCACCTTTCCACCACCTCATGTTTGTCCACTCTCAATCTTCTCTCCCTTATTTGTGTGCTTGTGTAGTCTTTCATTTCCCCCCATTAGTGGATGAAAGAGTTCTTTCTTTCTTTTTTTTAATCGGTTCGAAAGAGTTCATTTTCCCACCATCTTCTTCCCCATTAGTAAATTTCCCAACTCCTGTTTCTATAATTCACGTGCCCATCATGCATCAAGATAGGTAGTATTACAAAAAGGAAAAACTGATCCTTTCTCAAGTACTATTACAAAAAGGGCTACGTAGGATGAGCGAGGGAGTAAAAGAAGGATATGTGGGGAGAGGGATGTGAGTTTTGTCAAATTTAAATTGTTAACTTAATCCGTAAAATTTCCAAATGGGTCCTCTGTTTGATCTGTGGATTGTGTTTGACGTGTTCGATAAAACGCTTCAATGAGTATGTTGCGTGGCTTTTGGTTTGTTAATTTCATGACAGTGAGGCATAAAAAATTTAAAAAAAAAACTTAATCTGAACCCCCGTTGGTACATCTCCAAGTACTGGTACTACTAATAGACAACACTATAGGCCGGGGCACACGTGATTTGTGAGCAAGTCGGATTTGGACAAAATTTGTGAAAAATTGATCAAACATTAAACGGGAAGCTGTTGTGCAAATTTTGACAAAATTCGACGTGCCCCAACCTCTAGTATAAATGAACGCTCATGTCTAGGAGAAAAGTAGATACAAAACAAAACTCGAGTTTCCTCTATTTCTTCATCTTTATTGACGGGTTTTGTTTAGATTTTTTTACTGTTGATTTGGATGTAGTAATTCCTTGTAGATGCCAAAGGCTTTCTTGAATGGAAATGTTACCCTAATAGCAAAAAAAGGAGTGGTATCCCAGTTGCAGACATTATATACTTTCGTACATTTGATGAGCTTTGAACCTCTCTAAATAAGTCAACTGACTTATTTTTTTGTCTTTATTCAATTTTTTTTGTATTTGTTAGTTTTTCATTAATTTTTTTGAGGATTATTGCATCATCATGACAAGGGAAATCTAAAAAGTAAAAAATTACAATCGAAATCTAATTTTTTTGAATAAAGACAAAAATAAGTCAATAAGCTAATTTTTTCGTCTTTATTCAAAAAAAATTGGATTTTGATCATAATTTTTTACTTTTTAGATTCCGCTCGTCATGATAATGCAATAATCTCCAAAAAATTGACGAGAAACTAACAAATACGAAAAAAATTGAATAAGGACAAAAAAAATAAACCAGTTGACTTATTTAGCTGAACGAGAACTAACACAACTAACATTATTGCTTTTTCCAAGAAAAAAAAAAAAGAGTCGGATTCTACAATGGACAGGTAAAGTACAAATAATGTACTGACGGCGTGTGAGGCCCACTTTTGAGTCCCATACAGATAATCTGAATCATTCATTATTTTGAAAATAGTTTATCGAGTTGCCCTTCAAAAAATCAGATCGACTGATTATGTATACAGTAACGATACACACAGTAGAATTGCACTGTTCACAGATTTTTGTGTGGGGCCTATTACGGATCTCACACAAATGATCCGATTTGTACATTAAATGTAAATTATTTTTTCAAGGACTTTCGCAAAAAATTTGCTCAATCCGATATCTATAGTTGCTCGATCAAATTATATGACTTTTCATTATCCTAGAATCTAAATGAAAACTTAAATTATTGGATTGAGTAGCTATATGTATGGGATTGAGCTAATTTTTTACAGGGACCCTTTAGAATATTTTACATTTAATAAACGGTTTGGATCATTTGTGTGGGATCCGTAGTAAGCCCCACAGCGGATCTGTGTACAAAATTTGTGCATAATTGTTGTGTGATTAGCAACGTTGTTATGTATAACTAGTTGGAAAATTCTAAAATCAGACCAGTGGGCTGACAATAGTGAGTGTGTGAATGTGTATTAAAGGGTATAAAAAGTACACAGAAATACGTATTTTTCTTGTCTTATAGTGTGTTTATCGTCAGCCCATCGGGCTGACAATAGCAATACCGGATTAACTAATTAATCCATCTTTTAACTTTTCATTCAGTGTTTAAGATTCAGAATTCTGAATTAAAACTTAAAAATTGGATCAATCACTTACACATAATCAATTGAGCTGATTTTTTGTAAGGCTACTCAAAAAATTATTTTAGAATTAATGAACAGTTCGAATTATCCGTGTGAAACTCAAAAAATAAAATGGACCTCACATAGTGTTAGTACATTATTGATACTCTTCTTCCACGTCACAATCTGTGCACAAAAAGTCAGTGGCTAGCATTTTCAAATTTTTATGCATTGGGATAATGAAAACCGAACCTACCAAGATGTAGTACAATGCAGTTAAGAACTCCCCTTTCAGATGAGGGGCCATGGAGGGTGACCTCTCTGTGCAGGAGAGGGAGAGGGAGAGGTCCCTGATCTGATGTCATATTTATTTAATGCATCGCAGCAGATCATTGCATTGGGCTCCAAAAACCAGACTGGATCTAAAACAATGTCTGACACTGTGTGTCTCGTGTAGTAATTACTCCTACTCCTACAAATTTGGCATCAGAAATTTGAATGTGTAAAGCAAAAGATCTGATGAATAAACTCTGCAGATGTATAATGTGTGTATAGTGTACTCAATAGAAAGAAAGATTTACCTCTTCCGATCCACTTCAATTCTTGTCTGTGAGGTACACCATCCAACCAAACAACAGCGACTCGACGACCACAAACATGTGATACTACTATTTCCCAAAAAAATTTGTCTCATACTTATAGGAGGAGAGTGACATTTTCCCTAATTGATTATGGAATTTCGTGGGTCGGTCACTGACAACCAAAAATATGATATTTGTTGTCATACGTACTCACCCATTTCATATTGCTGGCCCTGCCCCCTGTGTTTCATTTTGAAAAAATGGGGAAGTGTTACAATATTATACTATCTCTTATTTGGGTGTGCACCCCAATTATTTGCAATACGATAGATACAACACATTACCGGTTACCTGAACAATAGGTAACCCAAATAATTAAAAAAGAAAGTAATCGTATTGTCTTTCTAATTCCCCCCTACGACCAAACCTTGCGTAACCATGCCGAACATATGTCACTTGACCAACAATGGGGGTTTGTAGATCACTTGATCATCAAAGCCAGGCTGTGAGATAGGGGAAAGAAACTACTGAGAGACAGAGGGGAAGAGGAAATCGGGACAGAGAGGGGAAGAGGAAATCGGCTGTGAGATACAGAGAGAGGAAACCGACTTAGGGGAAATTTTAATTTGGGAAAGATTTCCCGCACAAGATTTGGGAAAATTTTGTATGGAGGTTTAAATTTTAAGTAAGTTGGTCATTAACTTTGGGCTGAAATAAAAATTAGGCCCAATTTATTTTTGAGAATTAATTTATGAAAAAAAATATTTATTTTTTAAAAATTTGAAGCTAAAATTATTTTAAGTGGAAATGATTTACTTTCTTTGAAGTACATTGGTCTAGATAATTACTAAGGCAAAAGGATATCATTGTCATAATGTAATAAAAAGTCAAATTAAGGAATGTTTTTACAGGATTTTTTAAGTGTTTAAAATATGTTTGGCCAATTTTTTTTGTTTTAATTATTTTTTAAATATAATCTTGTCTAATATTTTTCACAATACCTTTAATTGCATAGTAAAATTTCACATAATAGTCAAATTAAAAGGGATAACGGAGTCGGTCATCCAAATTAAACAAGTAGGGAATACTAACAAAGAAGTTTAGGTGGATAAGAGAGTGATGGTCACGAGATAAATTTACCAATACTTTTGAAGTTATATGTGATAATATTTAGGATGTGCTATTAATTTTTTGGTCAGCGGACATACTATTGGTGCTTTGTAAATTGGTGTTTGCAACCCAATTACGAAAAACTAATACTCCAATTCGACAAGATAATCCATTGCAAGTGCTACCGAACCAACCAATTACGTAATTAAAACCACAGTGAAATATAGTCTAGCATGTAATCTATTATTTGTGTTATTCGGAACGATTGATTTCGAAACCTATTGCTATGTTGTTTATTTCACAATCGGTTGGAGGGCTTACCGAGAGCCCTCGATTACTAAACCAATTGAGTAATCGATTTCACATTTCACAATCGTACTCAATTGCAAAATCGATTATAATTTCTAATTGAATATGGTATTGAACATTAAGAGAATGAATTACATATTTGATTACTTGATCGATTGCACAATTGATTTTATACTACTAAAAAATTGTGAGTTGTTTGAAACGCACCAAAATATTACGATTTATCATGAAAATGTTATGAACACTATTGTTGAAAAGTCACGAGGTTTTGTTAAAAAAAAGTTACAAAACGTAGCAAAATACTACGATTCGTAATGAAAATGTCACGATTCATAATAAAAATATTACGAACCGTATTGCTGAAAAGGTTATGAGCTTTTTTTAAATTACGAAATGCACCAAAACATTACTCTATGATTCACAATGAAAATGTTATGATTGTTGTATAAGAGTTACGAGATGTATTAAAAGGTTATGATTTTTTAGGAAAAATGTTATGAATTCTACTGATGAAAAGTTACGAAGTTTTTGTATAAAAGTTACGATACACACTAAAATGTTATGAATGACCGGTTCTCCAAATAATTTTTAATGAGCTGACACAATATGGACCATACAATAGGTCATAGCTGCATATGGTATACACCTTCAAGGCGTGAATGAAGAGTTTTCCTTGAAAAATACACTACAAAGTTTATAACCCACCCCTCTACTATTATAAAATTGTCGTAAATGCTTTTGAAAAACGAAAAATTAAGTTGAATTCAAATACATGAATTTCATGTAGGAGGCGGGGGGGGGGGACTGCTCACGCTGCTGTCCCGGATTTTCGGGTCCACTCCGGTCTCGTTCCGATGATCGAAAACGTTCACTTTGTAGAGCTCATCGAGTAGAACAACTATGCAAAAAATCAGCTTAATTAGATATCATTATGTGCCTGATCGGAGCCCATATAACTCTCGGTCCATGGGTTACAGTGGATTTGATCCAGTGTTTTAGATCCATTCTTTTTAAGATAAAAAGGTTTCGATCAGGTACTTAATGATATCCAATTAAGCTGATTTTTTGTTGCATAATTATTTTACTCGACGAGCTCTACAAAGTAAACGTTTTCGATCATCGAAGCGAGACCGGAGTGGACTCAGAAACCCGGGACAGCAGCACGCTGCTGCCCCAA
Source organism: Rhododendron vialii (assembly GCF_030253575.1). Taxonomy (NCBI): domain Eukaryota; kingdom Viridiplantae; phylum Streptophyta; class Magnoliopsida; order Ericales; family Ericaceae; genus Rhododendron; species Rhododendron vialii. Next base: position 23,915,776 of record NC_080569.1, on the reverse strand, counting down.
GGGGGCAGCAGCCCCCCCGCCTCCCTATTTTAAAGGGGCCCTATTTTAAATGGTGATGGGAGTAGATTTTGCCTAAAGGTTGAAGTGACAAGTATCAGAGTGAAAATTTCAACTTTTACTTTGAATATCATGTTATTTTCGCCTCAGATAGGGGGGGAAAGATTAGCTCAAAGCTTCAACAAGAAAATACTTTCAAAAAGTTCATGCCCTTTCGAAAAGTGAAGTTTGTCTTTTTTGATTGCTTAATTTGCTTCCACAATATTTCCCTTACAAAATTCACAAAGATAGAGATTTGTCTTCAAAGGGTCAAATATGCTTCATGATAGACTCAAAATATTGTAGGTTACTGCACCATGCCAAAATCAAATGAAGCAAGACAGGACCATGGTTTTTTTTGTTTTTTTTTGTTCAAGTGGAATGCAAAACGAAAAAATTTCACTGGACCTACCTAAAATTAAAGACCTGATTGCATTGCTTTCATTTTCAGGGTTTGAAAATTACCACAAAGCATGGCAAGAGAGCTTTAGGATTAAGCAAAAACAGTTCCTCAATATTTGAGTAGACACCCATTTTGCCGGCCAACGAGTCGAATCCGGATTGACCGGCGAGTTCTTGGATATTCTCCAGAGGCCTGTGGACTCTCCCAGCAATCACTCTGCATACTATCAAGGCCTTCCTCACCAAGGACTTATCATCATCGACATCACCATTGGCTAGTTCAATCCCTTCCAAAGCTCTTCCACTAGTTGAAGTGGTGAAAACACCAATCTCACCTTTGATTTCCTTCTTAGACGAAAACCCGTGTCTTAGAATTCGACAGACGTTGCATTTATCGAATGAACACAGGCTAGACGAGCCGTTTATGCCTAGAGGGCATTCGAGAGCTGTGCCGTGGAATCTCAGGAGCTCGTTTCCATCGGCTAGGCACCGGGGGTGTTTCTTTGGCAATTTGCTGGCTTTCATTTTTACAGTTTCTCTGTATTCTTCGAATCGGGCGATTGTTTTTTGCATATTGTGGACCTTTAATATTCTCTCAATGTTGCCGGGATTGTTGTCGGACTTCAACCAGCCGGTTCGGCAAATTAGCTCTACAATCTTTCGGGACGAGTCTCCTTCAACAAGTTCAGTGACTGCACAACAAAAAACACAACTTTGAGCTCCCTCTTGGAATAACATACAGTAGTCAGTTCCAAAATGAAAAACAAGCCAAAGTTCGTTTCACATAACAAACATATGGAGGCAAACGTTGAGCCTCCACCAGGTGTCTAAAGATATAAGCGATGTGGTCATATCCGGCAATACCCGACAGTATCCACCGATACATCGATGAATAGCAGTATAGATGTCCAAAATCCAGTAACGTGATGCCCAACACGATACGATGTAATGGCCTACATTTAGAACTCTGGCCTCCGCAGACTTTTTGGCTTCCAAAAGCAGTTTCTCAGAAGTGTATTGCATAATTGTTACTAATGAGAATGGCTCAAGAAAATAGAAGGGGATAAACAATAGCCTAAAACCAAGCAGTTTGCAGATGTGAATATTCCTGATTCAGGCGCTCCAATTTACTTTTGTACGCAGGCGCGAGTGGAGCGCGGAAATCAATTTCCTATTCTCTATTAAGAAAACAAATAAAGACAATAGTGAATTTGCTCTTTTACCAGCATGCTTGGAGAGATGATGAGCTTCAACAGCTTCCCACTTGGCGAATTTTTCACCACACTTGTGACAACTACTCAAACTTGAAGAAGAAGTAGAACCAACAAAATCTTTACCAAAACTAGCCCTGGGGTTTGAAGAAGGAACATCATTGATTCTAGAGCCTTCTTCTCTCCTCGAAGAACTCCTCCTAGCCATGTTTCTCGAAATGCTAGATGACGAAGCCCTAGGGTGGTTGTTCTGTGGGCCTGGCGTACCGGGCCTAAGGGTCCCCACAAAGCCACCGCCATTGACACTGGCTTCTTGAAAAGGGAAAGCACCATTGACGCCAGTTATCTTGATTTCGCAGTTGGAATCACTGAAGACCACTTCATGGGTTATTGGGTTCAGAAACTCATTGCTCCCAATGGATCTTGGGCTGCAGTTGCTTGTGGGCTTTTCGATGTACCTCTTGCTCCCATGGATCACATCTCTCAGATTTGAAATGGACCTCGAGCACCCTGACCTCCCTCCTTTCTTGGTGAGTATGTTGCTTAGGTTTCCAGCTTTGTTGGCCTTTGGATCATGCACTTCTGATGGCTCTGATCTGCAATGGAGGGATTTCTTCAGAGCAAACCAAACAGCTGGCATCTTCCCTCTCTGTCTATCTCTGTCTCTCTGTTTGCTTCTTGTGTGCTTGAGAATCAAGACTTTGCTGGGAAAAACCCATCAGTTTCTTTGAGAATGCTTTGCAGCCATTGGAAACAAATACAAGGAAGGAGAGCAATTGCCCCACTGTAAAGCTTTTTCTGTTTAGCCCCGAGTGTTGGTCCGGTTGGTTGGTAGATTTGCTCTCCACACAATTGATCAGGGTTCGATTGTTGGGGCCATAAAAAATAATTTCTTATAAATTTGCTGATCTCGGCGTGGATGACAGCTACCTTTGAGTGGACCAGAAATGAAATTAGTCAAGATGCGTTTAAACTGGTCCAGAACCTCTCCGGAAAAAAAAATAGAAAGGTTTTCTGTTTACGGTCTTGCTATTGTCAGCCCACTGGGCTGACAATAAACAAACTAAAAGACAAGAAAAACACGTATTTCTGTGTACTTTATACACACTTTAAAACACATTCACACTCTCATTATTGTCAGCCCATTGGGCTGATTTTAGAATTTTCCTTCTGTTTATCATGTAGTACAAAAATGGCCGTATCTGCAACTTGTTTCCCTTCTTGGACTAACCGAATTTAAAGCTGGTCCAAAAGTTTGGTTAGTATTGAACCACAAAAATACATTATTTCAAACTTGTATGCACTAAAACCAACACTTTGTCATAAACCACTCGTTAAACCAATATAGGTAGTTCTTGTGCAGGTCCACTCCTTGGTGCAAAATGAGATTGTCAAAATGATCTTTGTCAAATAATGACATTTCTTTTTCCTTTGCAATTACATCTTTCCCAAACTTTAAGGGTGATTGAATTTTGACACCAAAAATGAGAGAAAATCTTTTTCACGGTTCCGCCGTGAATAATTGTTTACGACGCTAGTATTTTGGATGGTCGCGATTGATTGCTGCCGTAAAAAAGTCGTCCACGATTGAGCCATGAATAAGTTTCGAGAATGATCTTGTCAAGATTTGGCAGTATTAAATTTGAAACGAGGGTGGATAGCATTTTGTCATTCCGAATGCCAACTTTTCACCTTGGCATGACATCTGGCAGAAGGCTAGGCTTTAAAAGTCCCAAATACGTTGTTGGGCCGGCAGAATTATGAGCTACAAGAAGACAAAAAAGTAGTAACATTCAAGAGTTCGATATATTCGAATTTCATCAATTCTTCTAATCAAGATAATGAATTCTTGGTCATTGACCTTGGGAGGTAGGACATGTGAAGCGACCAGGAAATTGTTTGGGGCAGTGTCATTACTCATTAGTAAATGGAGATGGCCTTCCTATTGAAGTCCATGGTATAACACATAAAATGAAATAGTAAATGAGGACCAATAAATAGACGTTCAGAGGGGTACCACTTGAACGTGGTTGGAATATTAAATATGTGGAAACTTAAAGACTATTTTTGTCATAATCGGATGTCTGGGCTAACTTGTGTGCACCTCGACTAATTTCAGGGTTTTGAAGTTAACGCCCGGGCCAATCTTTCAGTGACTCCAAGCTTTGGAATGTTTGACCACCGTGAGATTCGAACATGTGAACTCATGGAGGAGAATCACTTTTCTTTTTTATCCCCACTCAGTTAAACCCTTTTGGTTGAAACTTTAAGACTATTGAAAACTTTGGAAATTTGGTTAGAATCAGAGGATTGCAATCGATGACCGAATCAAGCTCATTCCTGGTGCATAAAATATGAACTCAATGATGACGGGTTGTGGTGACCATTTATTATTGCCTTTAAGTACCATAAGAGCAAGTCCACCTGTTAATTATAAACCGCATTGCCAAATTTCGCATTTGTTAGTTTCTTATAAATGTTAAAAAACCAAAAAATTAATAAATAGCCATGTTGTTGCACCCGTTCAGTGTCATTTTGGCGCAATCTCGAATATAGGTTATTAAATTAAACTCATCTAATTTTTCAATTCAAATCGAATAGCGATGAAGTGGGAGAAATGACAATGCCATCCGTGGGTTTAGATTTGCTAAAGAATACGTCAAATTAGGGCTATAGATTAGAAAGACAAATGGCTATGGTGGACTTGATCTAGTGTGTATACGAGATACATTATACCCACTACCTAGTGGTACCCAGAATGGGCGAGGTCGAGACAAACCAGCATTTGGAGAAGGGGAGGGAGGCCCCGCTTCCTCTCGAACTTCACCCCTTAAATGAGCAAGTGGGGATCATTTCACGATTCATAACCAGAGCCGGTCCTGACTTTTCGAAGATTTAAAGAAAAAATTAAAAATGAGATTCTTTTGTTAGACTATTATGAGGGGCAAAAAAGGAGGAAGGGCTCTTGAAATTCAAATTTTTTTAAAAACATAAAGCAACTGCAACACAAAATTTAACTTAGGACCTGCTCTGTCCATAACCCAACTAAGATCCTATGGACTTCTAGCCCAGCTCATTTGAACGGAAAAGAATTTTTGCGCACCACGTCTGGGCGCATGAATAACCGTTTCTTGAATTCTTGCACCAAGTGGGGATACATATCAATTAGAGAACATTGGTGACGTGAGCATAGATACATAAAAGACAACAGAGATGGCGGCGTAGATACATAAAGATAACAGATTTTCGACTCAGAGGATCTGGTGCCGGAAAACTCCTATCTCTGTGCCGAGGGATTTTTTTGACTATTGGAACTCAGACCTTGAAAAAAAACCCACACACAATCCAACGGCCGATAACCCCTCGGCACAGGGGTTTTCGGCAGAGGATCTGGCGCCCACTTGAGAGTGCAACATTCAGTGATGCTCCATTTTTTGTATTAATTGAATAGCTATCGGTTCTGCCCTTAGTCAAACTCAAGACAACAAATAGGTAAAAGGGCCATGGGGCTTATCTCCAGCCCTAACTCTCACTTTTCTCTTAATAAAACTTGCTCATTTTCTCACCCAAATAAGGGAGCTCCATTTAAATTATCCAACCTAACCATGACACTGGTCCTCTTTTACAACGAAAATAAAAAATGATTTATTACTCCTATCATGTACTCAACTCATACTTTCCACTGAAAGTAGACGCGTCAATTAAATGAAAAAGAGCTGTCATTCAAACGAGTAAATTTTTTGAGTAATGATTGGAGATGCGAGATGGGTTTGACACTTTGACATTAGCCCCGGACCTAGAATCAGCGGATGCAATTGTTCCAACTAATATGTATAGACACACACGCACGGGGAAGATACACGAAATATCTCGATAAATGTACAATCTCAAATTTATGATCTAGGAATATTGAACTGCTGTCAGAATAACTCTAACAGTGAGCAGTCCATAGATCCAAGCCACAAGATCAATGCCAAACCCTGCTGGTGATACCCTTCTTTCCTTGTTCCTCGTGGTAAGGAATCCACATTCACAAAAGCAAAGCAGAATAAAGAAAACTTTAACAGAAGAAGCCTTTTTGTTTTCCCGTCCATTAAGCACCACCTAATCTGGTATCAATCTCCATGCAGTTCTCTGTTTTATTCGGATTCTCCACTCCATGCTGCACATACATACCTAATCAAAAATCACGAGAGACGGGGAGAGAGAGAGATTGCTATCCTCAAAAAACCAGCTGATCATTCAGAGCTCCAAATTCTCGAAAAATGGACAAGAATATCACCCCAATCAAAATGGAAAAGAACATCGGCCCGATGGTTTGCCTCTTGATCCTCATCATGGACATCATTGCGGGCATACTTGCCATTGAAGCTGAGATAGCTCAAAACAAGGTATGTTCGGATCTCTGATCCAAGCAACGAAAAATGAAACAATTTTAATTTACTGAGATGTCCATTTTTTCTACTGGGCAGGTGGAGAATCTGAAGATATGGGTTCTTGAGTGTAGAGACCCAAGCTATCAGGCATTCAAGCTAGGGATGGCTGCAGCAGTACTTCTGGCCCTTGCCCACACCATTGCTAACTTACTTGGTGGGTGCGTTTGTATTTGGTCCAAAGAAGAGCTGGAAAAAGCATCTGCTAACAAGCAGCTGGCAGCAGCCTCCCTCATTTTCTCCTGGTAAGCGTATTTGCATATTATTTGTCAACATATCTATATACCCAGTTTAAGTACCCAAAAACTACCCAGAAACCAGAATATGTGAACCAAATGCATGATATAATAAACACTACACCAAGCTTGAACATATACCATACACTAAAACCTAAAAATATTTTCTGTACACTAATTGAGGGTACTGATTATTCATACAATGCATACTATTCCCAACACGGGTTTCTGTGATGCATCAGGATTCTATTAGTAGCTGGATTCTCAATGCTGATCTCAGGAACACTAGCTAACTCAAGTGCCAGAAAATCATGCGGGATAGCAAACCACCATCTTCTCTCGATTGGAGGGGTTTTATGCTTTATTCATGGATTGTTTATAGTGGCCTACTATATTTCAGCAACTGCCACTGTTAAAGAAGAAAAGAAAGCTCCTCAACATCGTGGCAATGCTTGATTTTCTAAGATCCTTTTTTTTTGGGGGGCACTCTATTGTTTACCGTTCAAGACCTATGTTCCACCAAAAATTTGAATCTCATATTTTTCATTGAATATTTTCCAAGTTACAAGAGCTCGAAAGGATGCTAAATGCAAGGGGAACCAATGATGGAAAACAAAGATTTGCAATTCCTATGCTGCAATACCAAAAATCAAATTTCCACTAATAGTCACTTGTCTCACTAAATTTAAGCAATAAATATAAGAACACAAAATCCCAAATGCCACGGCAAACATCAGTCATGCTATCATTCATTTCTCATAATGCATGTGAAAGTATACCACCATAAAAATTTACCAGCACAGTACTAAACCAGGACGCCACAACAATAGTGACATAGATGGAACCCAAGTTAGTTCACAAGAACTGAAATGAAAGATAATAACAGAAAAATCCATTTCCACCCAAAAAGTGGTGATTTCAAGTCTCCACACGCCACTCGTTGAACAGGTTCATCATTTTTCATCTGGTAAGTGACTAATACAAAATTACCGGGAACAAATTGTCCAAAACAACATCCGGACCATGCCACAACAATACACAGCAATACCGAAAACACCATTGATACCAGCATAAAACAAAGAATTAATAATAGCAATGACACTTGAAGTTAAGAATATACATGGCCCTGTGATCACAAACAAGCAGTTAACGTTCTGAGCCCTACTTTAGCCATAGTGCCACACCGTTTGTCAAAAAAGCTCAAGGCTAACCCAAAGAAGGATAAAAGTTAAGCAGTTAAGCGTTGTCAACTCACAGAATCTAAGAAGGTAACAGCACAAAACCAGAGCATCGATTAAAGCACCAAAATAAAGCCTGATCGGTGTGCTGCACCAAACGGTTTGAGTCATACCCTTAGCCACATAATCCTGCAAAATGCCATGCGCTTCCACTCTCAATCCTCGCACTCGCGGATTTCAGTAGGTTGGGATGTGTTCAAAGACGCTTTCACGCTCTCACTCACTCATGCGAACTATGTGACTTGGGTCATACCAAAGACAAGACTGACCAAGTCGAAACTGTAGAATGAATTCAAATTCTTCTTTTTCACAGTTAGCATTCCGTATACAGTGAGCATTATGTATCAAGTTCTCAGACACTCAACTACATTTTGATGGTAAAAGCTTTAGATACCAAACAGAAAGATGCACGTATAAGAACAAGCCCACCCATTGGTTTCAAAATGATTATGCCACAGCCATTTTTTGACTTGCTACAGTGTCAGAGCCACAAAATGGAAATGCTATTGCACCAGTTTAGTTCCATTTTGGCAAAATCTTAAATTCATACCAACAGATGATACTAATATCATTTTCCGATGTAAATCAGTTGGCTTGGGTGATTTAGCAAAGCCAAAGTTGCTACCAAATTTGGCACCAAAGATGCCTTTGCCTGTTTCTGGCACCAAATTATGACTTTCGCAGCCAGTACAGCAACGGTAAGACTTAGTCTAACATTTTCCAATTGAAATGACCAATGCCAAACACATTCTAAAGAAGACCCTAGCTAAGCAAAGTTGCAAACTTATATGCAGCTATAGAACGTAACAGACCACAAACACCCCCATCCCAAAAAATCAAGAGAGAGAGAGAGAGACGCAAAAAATAGTTTTCATATGAATTCTTTAGGACTTTAAAATATCTGCCTGTTCTGACCAGAGTATCTTATTCTCAGGGTAGACCACTTCTCTTTGAAGTTTGAACTGATTCCCATCAAACATCCACAGATTTCACAGATCTGTGAACCATCTGATTCTGAGACAAGCTACTTCATCCGGATGAAATTACACCTAAAGGATTTTCTGTGTACGGAATCAATCAGATGGGAATATCATCTATCGCAAATCTTTTGTCGCCACTCACAGTCTGCCTACCCTCCTAATTCTTTTATAGCTTACACTTCATGCAATTAAATACCTTGCAGCACAAAACAAGTCTATCTCGGATGTCCTTTCTATTTTCGTCCCCAGTTACAGCTGCCAGAGATTCTCAAAAGATGGGTAAATGACTTGCTGTATCTTACTACCAAACATTTTGCCTACATGAAGCACGGATACCCAGATAATTACCCATTACGAGCTATTCAACTACACACAATGCTTCAATAAGTAGTTATCCATTTTCCAAAGTCCAAGCAGAAGCTATAAATTCTTGCCAACTCCCAAGTACTCTAATTCCTGGATATGTACCCAATTATTTCCATCCTTCATACACGGTCATCACAAATTTCAAATCACTTCATAAATTTCCCATCCTGCAGATAAACTATGCCTCACTTCCATTCTAAAGATCACTTTCTTAGCTGCCTTAATACCTTTCAAGTACAAAAAATCTTCCAGTCTGACTATTACAGAAGGCTATGACTAATGACTTTGCCAGTTGGACTATGCCAACAACCAATATTTGACACATCAATATCCCTCTGTTAATGCTTCCAACTCCTATTTGCGACAGCTGCACAGTTTATGTACACCATTGATGTGAGTAACAAATAGAAGATCCCACAATTTTCTACAAACAGTTTCGGCTATCTTGCTGCTCCATTAAATGTGCCACTAAAAATGATTATTCAGTTACCATCTCCCACATTGCCATTTCCTAAACCTTCTTCATAAGATGTCCATAACAGAAATACAGCACAAACAAATGATCATAGGCAGTAAAGGGACACTTCAAACCTCTGTTCTAAAAATCAGTCTTGGCGGCCAACTACCTGGCGCAAGGCGGTGGTCCAACGCCTAGATAAAAATCAATTAGAGCACCGACTAGTAGGCCTCTAGGCACCCCTCTTCAGCCCGATTAGCGCGTAGCGACTTTTAGAACACTGCTTCAAACATAAGGTATGTGTAGGCTTAAATTCCAGAAGATAAGGAATTTTGTGTCACTAAACTAAGTAACCTACGCCTAATTGTTAAAAACCATCAAAGACAACAAATGAAGGGAGTCAACGCCTCACAGTATGGCACAAGTTTGCCAAACAAATCACAGTACCAAATTCCCACATAACAACAAGCAAACAACACCACCAAAGCAAACAAATAACATGAGATACTGAAGCAAATAAACCCGATTCTAGCGATCAATATCAGAAAATCAGAACCAAGCAATCATACTCAAAGGCAAGCTCAGAAACATAAACGCCACACATTCATAATCAGTACTAACTACCAAACTCTTACAGATACAAACACAGCGAATTAAACCCTTAACACCAAACACCCTAGCGTTCACCATCATTCATCAACGAAAACCAACAGCCCATAATTTTACCTGACTAGAAAAAACCCTAATGCCCCGTCGACTTCTTCATTGCCTCCAGCACTAGTTTCCCCTGCTCGCGAACCAATTCCAACCGCTTCAAGTAGAGCTCCACTTCCTCAACCCTGAACTGCCTCCACTTCTCCATCATCTCCAACTTATTGGACCCACTAAGCAACTCCAATCCATCCTTGACAACCACCTCCTCGATGCTTAAATCGAACCCAATCGCCCGCTCTGCCCCAGCATTTGGCTCGACCTCCCTCCTTGCCCCTTCCTCGACTCTCCCAGAGAGCTCCTCATCCACTACGGACAAACTCTTCTCGTTCTTTCTCCCTTTCCCATTAACTTTCTTCGCATTTCCAACTCCGAAACCATCACTATCCTCGCCCCATATCTTCTTGGACAAGTTGTAGGCCCGTTGCTCATGAGGGTTCGAAAAGGACCGGTCTTGGCCGTCTTTCCCCCTCTTCACGTTGTTCTCGAACTTCTTCTTCATCCTCCTGACCTTGGTGGAGAACTGGGACTTGCTGACGTCACCCAAGTGCAGCGATTTCTTGATGAAGTCGTGAAAAACGTTCAAATCGGTCATCGGATCGTATCCTTTCTTCGCCCTGAAGTCGATAAGGCCCTTGAGGATCACGATCTCGTCGTCCTCGCTCCACAGCCGCTGAAACATCTGCTTGCTCGGCGTCGTTTCGTTGCTGTTGTTAATAACAGCAGCCACGTCCTTCTCCTTCTGCTTCTTCTTCGCCCTCTTCGAGTCTTGGGCTCCGTTGCTCTCGCTCTCCGCCGCCGTCCGTTTAACGGCGGCGGCGGCGCTGGACTTGGCCACCGGAGTGGAGGGAGTGGGGTCGGATCTGGGCCTTTTGGTGGACTTGGGTGGGTCGTCCATGGGCTTGGAGGTGATGGGTTTGATGTTCGGGTCGGGTCGGTGAGTGGAGGCGGTGGGCGGGGAATCGGAATCGGATTCATATTCCGAGTCGGAGTCGGAGGAGTTGGGAGTGGGTTGTGGTTTCTTGGGAGCGGAAGAGTTGGGAGTGGGTTGAGGTTTCTTGGGAGTGGAAGTGTTGATGTTGTTGTTGTGTTGTGGTTGGGAATGGGTTTCCTCTTCTGATGATGATCCTGAGTCTTCTTCTTCTTCTTCTTCTTCCTCCTCCTCAGAAGAGGACTCGTGTTGTTGGGCTTCTGATTCGGGGAGACGGTTCGGTGCCATGAGAGAGAGAGAGAGAGAGAGAGAGAGAGAGAGAGGGAAGGTTTCTGAGCTAGGGCTTGCGCGGTCTCGTATGCTAGAGTAGAGACTAGAGAGACGATTGAGGGGGTGGTATGTTGTCTTCCTTTTCGAAAAGAATTTTAAAAAAAATACCCTCTAGTTTCCTTTTATTTTTAACATTTCTTTCACCATTTTTTTTCACTTATTACTCTTATTATTTTTTAAAAAAATTTCAAAACACAAACCAAACAAAGTAAAATAAGCCAAATCACTTGGGTCCCGTTCCAAAAAAAACACCTCCTCACAAAATATTCACCCGTCCGGATTTGTTTGTTCACTTTTTGACTTTTTGATAGCGTTTGACCTCTTAAAGAATTAATTACAATTTTCAATTTGTAATATTTTTAATATGCAATATGGGTCTTGTTTGATAGATTTCAATTAGTTTTATTATACAAAATCTTCAAAATCATAAAAAATATTATAAAATGTAAGATATAAGTATATTTTTGAAAGACACGTATTTTGACAATTGGACAAACAAATTGGGACAGAGGGAGTAATTACTTATTTCACATTTTTAAACTAAAAAATAATGTAAATAAAAAATAATTTTTTAATTCTTTTTTGCACCGTATTAAAAATCTCAATACGATCTATCAAAAATTATCCATATTGATAGGAAAATTATTTACGTGAGCACATGATTTTTAAACTTGAAATTGCCCTCTTAAAAAATAAGTACTTATTTTTCTTTCGGAAACGGGGCCTACTCTATCCATCCCAATTCTTTTATCTCTAGTCCTATCCCAAAGCATAAAAAATTAAGGATCCGGCTATTTGCAACTGTGAATTTATTGTAGGTAGTCTGTGCTAAACTAAACTCATAAATCTTATAGGAGTTACAATTTTCTATAAATAACCTAACAAATATACATGAACTCCCCAAACTACCTTTCCTTATCCCAAAGATAATTTCCCCCTTCTCTCCCTTGGTTCTCTCTCCTCTCCGGCTTGACACACCACCACCTCCCTTACCGCCGCCTTCACCAACACCAACACCAAAAAATTCGGATACACAGTCCTTAAAAAAAAATTCAAACTCGAAAATGTTCAGATACATATTCAAAAAGTTTAGAAAATGTTTTGCAACCATTCCCGGTACTCTTTTCGCTTCTACTTAAGTAACTTAACACACCATCACCCAACACCACACCCACCACCACCTCCTCCATGACCGCCGCCGTCACCAACACCAACAAAAAAAACATCAGATACACAGTCCTTCGAAAAAAAATTTGAAACTCCAAGCTGTTTGGATACACATTCAAAAAAGTTAAGAAAATGTTTACAAATATTCTTGACACCACCTCCTTAAAAAAAAAATCTCGGATTACGTTCTCGAAAAATTTAAACAATTTCGGATTTTAAAACTCCAAAATGTTTAAAAAACTCGGATTCTAATACCTGAAAATCTTAGACATATTCGGATTTTGATATCTGAATAGTTTCAGAAATAAATTCATACTTTAAAATCCGAAAATATATGACACTTTCGAGTTTTAAAATCCGAACACTTTATAACGCATCTTAAAGATGCGTCATGTGTGTGTGTTTTTTTTTGTAAAAAAATCGGATACACAATCCTTCGGAAAAAAAATTTGAAACTCCAAAATGTTTGGATACACATTCAAAAAAGTTAAGAAAATGTTTACAAATATTCTTGACGCCACCTCCTTAAAAAAAAAATCTCGGATTACGTTCTCGAAAAATTTAAACAATTTCGGATTTTAAAACTCGAAAATGTTTAAAAAACTCGGATTCTAATACCTGAAAATCTTAGACATATTCGGATTTTGATATCTGAATAGTTTCAAAAATAAATTCATACTTTAAAATCCGAAAATATATGACACTTTCGAGTTTTAAAATCCGAACACTTTATAACGCATCTTAAAGATGCGTCATGTTTGTGTGTTTTTTTTTGTAAAAAAATCGGATACACAATCCTTCAGAAAAAAAATTTGAAACTCCAAAATGTTTGGATACACATTCAAAAAAGTTAAGAAAATGTTTACAAACAATCCCGACACCACCTCCTTCAAAAACTCTCGGATATACGTTCCAGAAAAATTTAGACAATTTCAGATTTTAAAACTCGAAAATGTTTACAAAACTCGGATTCTAATACCTAAAAATCTTAGACATATTCGAATTTTGATATCTGAATAGTTTCAGAAACAAATTCATACTTTAAAATCCGAAAGTATATGACACTTTCGAGTTTTAAAATCCGAACACTTTATAATGCATCTTGAAGATGCGTCATGTTTGTGTGTGTTTTTTTTTGTAAAAAAATCGGATACACAATCCTTCAAAAAAAAAATTTGAAACTCCAATATGTTTGGATACACATTCAAAAAAGTTAAGAAAATGTTTACAAACATTCCCGACACCACCTCCTTCAAAAAAATCTCGAATATACATTCCAAAAAATTTTAGACAATTTCAGATTTTAAAACTCGAAAATGTTTACAAAACTCGGATTCTAATACCTAAAAATCTTAGACATATTCGGATTTTGATATCTGAATAGTTTCAGAAACAAATTCATACTTTAAAATCCGAAAGTATATGACACTTTCGAGTTTTAAAATTCGAACCATTTATAACGCATCTTGAAGATGCATCATGTTTGTGTGTTTTTTTTTGTAAAAATGCATTTTGTACATGGGCGATTGACATCGCGCATTTTGATAATGCGCGATGGACATTTCATACTCGAAATCCGAAAATATATGTCACGTTTGAGTTTTAAAACCCGAAAAAACTTATGGGTTTCAGATTTTTGAATCCCAAACGATGGGGGAAATTAATCGGAAGTTAATTGGAGGACGCTGATAAAAAAAAATAATAATCGGAGACCGAAAATGGGTTTCTCTGAAATTGATCTCTACAGTCGAGCGTTCGTTCGCAGCAATTGTTTGCAACTGCAACGGGAATGGATTTCTCAGCAAAAAACGACATTGTTCTCTAAATGGATTCCTGCAACGGGAATGGGTTTCCACATTGTTAATATATTTGAACTTAGATCTAAATACAGGAATGAGGATTCAACTATTCAGGTCAAACCTAAACTTGCAAATTCCAGCAAAGAAAAAAAATTGAGGATTCAACAATTCACACAAGACAAGAACTCGCAAACTCCATGTATGTCGCCCCATTTGGATGGGTATAAGGGAAGGGATGAGTTATGTGGGGATGAGAATGTGGAGCCCATTTAGATGAATTTGGGGTGTTATTTATTACTGCACTGAATGAGGCTAAAATAATGCCCCGTTCCCGGCCATTTCAATTACAAAATAATTTTATCGCTTCATTTTATTCATCATCCAAATTAAGTACTATTATTTTATCCTCCTATTTTTAATACCCCATCCAAAACCAACCATTTTTTTATCCACCATCTATAAAAGTCACATCAATACCATCTCATTTCGTCTCAATAAATAATACCTTCAAACCTTATTCCGCATCCAAACGGGCCATTAAAGTTGTTACTATTTTTATCTTGAGTCTCGTTTGGATGTGGGATAAGGTTTGGGATTTGCAAGTTTTAAATCTCTCCTCAAATGTTAAATCTTTCCTCCGATGTTCATTGTTCAGACCTGCCTCTAGGAATGACAACGGGGCAGGGCGGGTTTTTGCATACCCTGGTCCTGATCTGAAAATTATTACCTGACCCCGGCCTGGCCCCGACCCTGACCGAGTTTTTTTGGGAACCCCTGTTCCCGCCCCGATCGGGGATTGGGTTTACCCACCCCGCCCCGTAAAAATTAAAAAAAATTAAAGTATAAGTAAAAAAGTAAAAAAAAAATGCTAAATAAGAATAAAAATTATCTAGAAAATAAAATTTTTGAAATTATTTTTGTGTCTTTTGGTATCACGGTCTTATCTAGACTTCTAATTGCAATCAATATTTTAGATACTTCATTTCATTTCTTTATGTGTATAATTTATTATAAATATTTGAAAAAAACTTTTTAAAATATCCATTACCAATAAATATCAATTTTTATTTTTTTTAAAATTTAATTAGGCTACTTGACATTAAAGAGACATTGTTTATTGGATTAAATAATTAATGCTAAAAAATGAAAGGACATACATATATATATATATATATATATATAAATATGCCGGGATGGGTAATTTCGGGGCGGGATATTTTCGGCCGGAACCCAGACGGGTTTGAAAATTTATTTTTATCCCAACCGATACCCAAAAATAAGGTGAAATACCCGCCCCGTTCAAAGCGGGGCGTGTAGGATTGCCATCTCTACCTGCCTCCCACCGTTCCACGCTTGAAAAAGCTTGACCATCCGTTTGTTTACTTTTGACCCACTTTATTGCCCATAATTTTCACGCGAAGAAGTTGCTGAGCATCAAGTGTAGATAATGTGCCTTGTTTGGATCACAATTTGAAATTTTTTTCTCAATTCAAAAAATACTCATTATTCATACTTCTAATCATTACTCTCATTACCTTCAATCGTTACTTTTATTTTTTTTTCTATCTCTCTTCACTCATTATCTTTATTTCTAATTATCACCATACTTTCTCTCTCATCATTACTCAAAAATCATTTTCAAAATTTTCAAAGTTGTCATCCAAATACAACATAAAGTAACGAAGATGTGAGGAGTTATTTGGTTTGGCAAGAGGAGTTCAGAGTTCTATAAGTAATAGGCCGAGAGATAAATAGAAAAATGAGAATAACAAGTATGCAGAGAAATCTTATCGAAGGGCATGCGAAGAAATCTTATCAAAGGTCATGCGAAGAGATAGACAAGTTGGTTTTGGAAACTCTGTTCATAAAGAAAATGAGCGCAAGTATGATTTTGAATGTACCCTACACTTTTGCAAGATAATTTGATTTAACTGTAGACTTATCGATGCCCAATTGCCAAAATTATCTTTGTACTTAGGGGTGTTTTCACTATCAAAAAACACTAAAAATTTAACGTATTTTACCATCTCGTTTTCAGTAACAAAAAAGTTTAAGCATTTTATCATCTCGTTTCCATTAACAAAAAAGTTGTCAACAATTTTTTTTATTACAGTAATTCTACTCACAAATCCATCAATAACTTATTCACTATCCAAAACACCTAACAACCCATAAATAAAAATCTATAAATTTTTCACTGCCGAAAACACCCCTCAATTTGCTTATTGCCCTCTCCATTCGATCTACAGTGCTCGCGGTCTCGTGCAAGTTACTAATGCTCGTGGTCTCGTGCAAGTTACTTATTCTTTGTGATGTTAATTTGTTTTCTCGAAAATTCAATTTTGTTAGATTCCATTCGTCCGGAAACATAGGCACCAAAAAAAATCCATATTTGAGAAAGGGGAGTGATTTTGCCACTCTTCTTTTTGTTAATGACACTCCTCTTTATGTCTATATTAGATGATTTGTTTTGTGAAAGAAATGAAGTTGCATTAACAAAAAAAAAAAAGTGACAAAATCAATTTCCTTAAAAAAAAGGCAATGATTTTTTTTCAGTTATTCTCGTCAAAATGACCAGAAATGTTTTTTCGTATCAAAACATTGAGTACTGCTATGGGTACCGACGGTACCCATAGGGAAAATGCACCGACGGCCACCGGACGGCCGTCTCCGGTCACCGGACGGCCGATCCGAGCCGTCCAAAAATTTTAAAAAATAAAACCGAGTGGCCCTACGCGAGAATCAATGGCATCCGAGGTGTGTAGGGTACTTGATCCGAGCACCCATTTTTCGTGTATATTTGTATATACGTGTATATACACGAAAAAGGGGTACTCGGATCAAGTACCCTACACACCTCGGATGCCATTGATTCTCGCGTAAGGCCACTCGGTTTTATTTTTTAAAATTTTTGGACGGCTCGGATCGGCCGTCCGGTGACCGGAGACGGCCGTCCGGTGGCCGTCGGTGCATTTTCCCTATGGGTACCGTCGGTACCAATAGGATTTCTGAATAAACAATGCAAACCTTTGTTGGACAAAAAACAATAGAACGCCTGTGCTATCAACTTATTTGCTCTGCCTTAAAGTGGGACCTCCATCAGCAGACGGGTGGATTTATGGTTTCTATGATTAATTGAGATTCACTTTGGGTGGCCTGGACACCTGATTATCAAATTTAACACCTGATTATCAAAATTATCAAATTTAACACCTGATTATCAAATTTAACGCTCCAAGACAAACAGGCCCTTAAATAGTTGGTTGGTGGGATCCCTCAAACGTTAGTGGAAAGTTGGAAACCTCACCCGCCCGCCACTACCACCAATTCCTCACCATCATCCCCTCCACCCTTTTTCCCATTTTCGCAATTTCAAATTCCAACGCTTTATCGCTTCCCCAGATATCCCCAAATTCGTTTCCTCAATTCATTTCTCTGTTCGAATTGGAGAGACACGATGGTGAATCCGGAGGAGAATTCCAATTGGCTAGTCGATTACGGCGTCATAGAAAACATCCCCGTCCCCGGCGGCGACTTGCCCTCGCTCGAACCGGGTTTCGATTGGTGCCCCGACGCCCTCGCCGGCTCGACCGGCCTCAGGTCCGCCGATTTCTCCCCTTTTTCGTCAAATTGCTGTACGTTATGGAATGCTATTTTGATTGGTTGACAGTATTGGTTCTTGCGAATGGATTTGTGATTCTTGAAGTTAATTTCGATTCATTCAAGTTTTTTTCTACTTTCCCAATTGAAAATTGTGATCTGTGATGTTATTTGTACGTGCTTGAGTCTACAAACCGCATGGGTTATGGTTTTACTTCCGCGTGGCAGGGTGGTAAACTGCACAGGGGTTATGGTCTCTGTGGAAACTTTATATCAAACTCAAAGCTAATTGGAATGATGGAGAATACCCAAATGTTATTAAGTGATTACCAATGTCAGACTGTATTTCCTTAACAGTGTCTATTAGCGTAATTATGTCAAACTATAAAGTATCATTGAATGCATGTGTAAGATGCGTGTACCGCAGACACACTCGTGAAATGATGCAAAATTAACAAGTGCAATGCGTGTACGACTTAATGTTAGCCTTCACCAACTCATTGAATTACCGCTGAACTGACTATGAACTACCATTGTGAGCCATTCTCTAGATCAAACCTCTAACCCCATAAGCATGTATTTATGCCATGTTCACAGTGTGGATTTTGCAGACTCATTTGGGAATTTGGACGGTATTAAGGAATGTGGCTCCAGAAAGAGGTCTTGTCAACTTCTTCCCTTCTATTATTCTTCTTCCCTATTATTATTCAGTTAAAGGAAAAGTTTTGCTTGGTCTGAGAACCTTCATTTTCCGCAACTGATTACTCATGATTTCTGATGGGGGTTTATCGTTCTTTTTCTTCCTACTGAACATTCTTGTTTTTACCACTTCTACATTGGATCTCCATTACTTCAGATCTCCTTGCTCCAGCCTTTTTTGGTTTGTTTTACCCTGAGATTACTGAAAATCGGATTGCAGGATGAGGCCCGAATCATGCAGTTCATCTGATTCCAAAGCATGTAGGGAGAAAATGCGAAGGGATAGGCTGAATGAAAGGCATGCACTCTCCATCTCTCTCTTTCTATCTCTTTGCACGAGTCGTGTGCTGTATATGTGTGCTGTGCATGGTTGTCAATAAATTGTTGGACTTTGGCATGTCTCAAGGTTCCTAGAGTTAAGCTTGATCCTGGAGCCGGGAAGGAAACCCAAAGTGGACAAGGCTGTTATATTGAGTGATGCTGTTCAGACATTGACGCAGCTAAGGGATGAGGCCCAGAAACTCAAGGAGTCAAGCGATAGTTTGCAGGAGAAGATTAATGAACTGAAGGTGTGGTTTTTTTATTCAGTACAGATGTTGGAATTTTCTGGAGTAAGTTAGGGGGAATCTGCAATAGCTTTTGTGTGGGGTGATTTTAGATTCTGGCCTCTTGGAGGTTTTGCCAATGTGTTTCCCATAACTTCCGATTCTTCTTGACGGCAAAAAAATATAGCTTTTAGACCTGCTTAATTTTTTATTTTTTTTGGAACCAACCTGCTTAAAAGTTGATTCGGAGAAACATCGACTTAGATGCTTTTGGATTCTGATGATTCTCAGAATCAACTTAAATGCTTTTGTATTATCTAAAATTTTGTTGTACACCTCCTAGACGTTTTAGAAATGTTTACATGCCTAGATGCTATGCATATGTTGTTTACTTGTTCTATGTACGTATCATTATTGTTTGTTTTGTTGACGAGACTCTTCTTTCATAGGCTGAGAAAAACGAACTTCGTGATGAGAAGCAGAAGCTGAAAGTGGAGAAAGAGAAACTTGAGCAGCAATTAAAAGCCATGAGCTCACAACCTGCCTTCTTCCCTTACCCTTCTGGAATTCCTACTCCATTTGGGGCTCCAGGCCAAGTTGTTGGGAGCAAACTGGTGCCCTTCATGGGCTACCCTGGAGTTCCAATGTGGCAGTTCATGCCACCAACTGCGGTCGATACCTCAGAGGATCATACTCTCCGCCCTCCAGTCGCTTAATTTGTGTAGCTTTCTTCGCAATGAGTATTCTTTCGTGAAGCTGTAAGATTAGAGCAGTTAGTGAATGGTGTTGAGAATAGTATCACACCTTATTTTTGTTTTGCTTATCAACCTATGAACTCCTGGTTTTGAAGATCTAGTCATTTGATTTCTTTTTATGATCTGTCAAAGCAATACCATGGCCATGCAAGCACAAAATATGATTGACCATCGGAATTATTATCTTCTGATGTTGACGAGAAATCATTTTATTGCGTCAAAATTAACCCAAGCTGTCAATATTTATTTTGTTAATCTTCTGATGTTGACGACAACAATGATTATATGATTAGTTATGTCATGTATAGTCTTCAATGCATGCGGCCATTATTAGTTTCTATAATTCATTGAACTTTTTACTAATTTGAAGGCAAACGAGAAATACTTTATTAAACACATTTGCTAATATACCAAAGCAAACATACACAAGTGAGAGCAGCGTGGTGAGAAGAGAGGAGAGACCTGAGTATGAGAGAAAGGAAAGTTTCAGTCTGTTTAACTCCATTGGTTCTGCCGTAATCAAAACAGTGCATTTTCTCCGTAGAACGGGTATTTTTTGGCCAAACGACGTACATCTTCGTGTCTGAAGCGTGAGTGTCGATCTGTGGTGTGTTCATAACCAACAAAAGGACACATTATGGTAACGCGTTCATTAGTAATCACAAAGCACCCAACTACCGAGTGAAACCTAACAGCATGCCCACATAAGTCGCCAGTTTGGTGGCAAGGCCAGCAAAAGGGTGCGTTTCAGTCATGCGCCATTACACTGTGTTTCAATAAAATGTTTGAAAATTGTTATTCTTTGTAAATAGATTATGCAAAATGCAATCTTTGAATAAACGAACTCACACATCGGACCCTGTGATTTTTTTTTTCCTTAAAAAACTCTTCATCAGTCTTCTCCCCATGAGTTCTCTCATGTGCCTTGGATTCGCAAGAAATCTTTGGCATAAGGTTTTACACGCCTTGAAACCAAAAATAGATTTACTCTCGGATTTTGTTTTTGTTTTTCAACATGGTGTTTTGAAACCCATGTATCTCCCACTTGTATAGTCTCTCCAAACATGAAGAGCTCCAAAACTGGTTATCAGAACAGCGCTAAGAGCCATCACAGTACTAACTGAGAACACAATGAGGGATGCCCTCCCATGCTTTTCCACTGCACTATGTACTACCTTCAACCCAATAAGCGATGCGACAAAACAAAGGAAAGCGAAGCCTAGAGCTACGTATATGTGCTCCATTCCCAATAGTAAGTACTGAATTGCTGACATTGTAGCTGAGAAGAACACCATGAACGAACAAGTCGCAGCCGTCACCTGTACCATGAAAAGAGCAGTGTCTGTGAAGTCAGAAGTGATTGCCAAGAATGCTAAAATACAAGAAGATGATACTATTCATCTCATAGTGCTTGGTTGGAGATGCTATAATAACTCACTTCTGGTGCTATTCCAACTTGAAGGAGAAGTGGGCTTATGAGCATTCCGCCGCCTATTCCAAATACTCCACCCAACATCCCTGCTAATAGAGCCATCATAGGGAAAATGAGCATGCTTGGTTCTCTCTTTTCCTATCATGAATAAACCAATACAGAAGTTCAATTTAGTCAGGATTTTCTTCTGCTAGACTCCATCCAAATCAGCCACTTGTTGGTTGATAGAAAATAGAAAATATAGATACACGCTTTAGATATACATAAGCAAAGGCACCTGCTGGGGTAAAGGTTGATCACGTAGGCTTTCTCTTCTGTACAAAATCCATGTAGTAAAAGTTAATGCAAGAGGAACTTGGAATGCTGAAAGAATCCAATATCCTACTCCACAAGGCTCCATTGGTATTATACTCTGCATACATTTTCCAAAAGTTACATAATACTCCAAAAGTTATGTATGGAATACATGCACCAAGGATAATCATGTTAATTCAGTTACGGGATAAGCTATACCATGAAATTAGGTGCATAGAGGTGATAAAACAGTACTTTGGGATGACCAAAGACATTTTATATACAGGAAGAGTAGTTGTACAAGGTTTGGTTAGAATGAAATAGCAGAGAAATATCTGTTACTGTAATGGAAAGGGGATAATAATTCCACTTCTTGGGATAACTAATACCACGGTAAGTTACCAAATAAAAAAGAAAAATACCACAGCTGGAGGGTTGATGTTCTTGCTTCCCTTTGGAGCATAAATTATAAGGAGATAAGCCAATCCGATTCAATTATTGACAAGAATAATTGCCAAACAGTAAGTGATAAGGAAAGAGATAGGAGGTCCACATGTTTTATTTCCCTTGTCCCCACTTTGTGAAACAAACAAGCCCTTACTCTATCGACGTAATGAGTTTATGCAAGAATGGCAACCTATAAAATAATCCATTCCAGCCTACAGCTGAGTTCCCAGTTTAGAAATCCTCTGATTAAGTACATATCCTAATTTTATTTCCTTTTCTTTTCCCGCTGGGGATTGATACAGAGAAAGTGACATATCCCATTTGATACAGCAAGCCCGGGTTCACCTATTAAACTTGCGTCTTGAAGGTATTAGAAAACCAAGTGTAGCTGTCAAGCGTATCTGCAATTTCTTCTGCTCCATTCTTTTCACTTCTATATGAAATGCTTCTTCTATAAGGCAGCGTATTTAATGATGATTTTTTGCAACATATGATAGTTGTTTTGATACGAAAAATGAGAACAATAATGAGCGCAATCACACAAGATTAACATAATGCATTTAAGTAAGTTGACTTAAATTCTTCTACTATCGTACTATCATAGGAAGAATAGGTTCAATTGACCCTGTCTCGTAAAAATCTTCACATAAAACAATGAACTCCTTAGTACACTTTACCATGGATAACAAATCGTGTCCAAAATATAATCAATAAAACTGAATCAGGTCTAAGATACCCATAGGGTTGAACCTAGCATTAGTGGGGTCTTGACAATGGTAACGCCACCCCTCACTAGGTGATAGCTTCTTGCAAAAACAGATCTCATGACCTCCGCTAATAGGGGATGGCAATGCCTGTACATTATGTAACACGGATATTTTGCCAGAGGTCATGTATCGGTGTCAGACACTCTTCAGGCACTCGTTGACACCCAAATCTGAATGTCCTATATTGTTCTCACCTATTTTGATATGGAGTTTTGGACTGGGAGATATTAGAACATGCTAGGACATTCTCAACACACTCTAGAGATAAATGATGGTTGATTGAATATAAAGACATGTGTGATTGATAAAACGTTTTTGTGATAAAATACTTTAGCTTGAATGAATTATGCACTGATACATGTGAAAAACAAGATACATGGTCTTTTGACTTTAATTAAAGCTTGCCTTATATTTTTATACTTACACAATTAACTACACACAGATTTTCCTTAGGGTGTCCTCAATGTGTATTGTGTCCTTAAATTATTGGAAATTTAAGTGTTGGTGTCATGCCTCAGCATGTAAACGTTGGTGCTACATAACGTGTACATGATTGAATATAACCCACATGGCAGGAGGTAAAAGAATTTTTGAAAACATGGCAAAAAGAATCAGCTTCCATACATCAAGAACATGGCAATCGCTCAAACCATAAAATATGAGGAATCATTCAGAAGGAAGGTCAGTCCTGTAGTGCTAAACCAGAGTCAAACCAAGCAAACACAAACACACAACACAGAGAAACACAAGGATTTACGTGGTTCCCCAATAATCGGGTACATCCACGGAGGGGCAGCGGATTCACTATATTTACTGGAGGAGGATTACAACAATCACTCAGACTCACACAGTATTGCCTCACAATCTACTCGTGTATCACTCTCTTCTCTCTGATTTCTGATACAACACTCTGAACCAAAGGTCTCCATTTATAGCCAGATGAGACCCTGTTCATTTGCCACGGTAGTCTCCCTTCATTTTCCACAAAGGAGGCTGAAGGATACTGGAGGATATCAGTCAAAGATTTGGGAGGCTCCTTGTCTGCTGAGCAAATGCAGGCATGGGTTGGAGCCACAAAAGTCAACAATCTCCACCTTGGCGACAATCATTGAATCAACACTGCCCTCTGCGCCCTTAGGCGCGCACTGCTCGAGAGATGTTGATCAAGTCCAAGCAATGTTGGAACTTGATCCCTGCAACCACTTTGGTGAGCATATCCGCAGGGTTATCTGCAGTCGGAATCTTCTGAAGAAGAACATCCCCTTCCTCTACAATCTCCCTGATGAAATGAAACCGAACATCGATATGCTTGGTGCGGGAATGGTGAACCTGGTTTTTCGCCAAACAGATGGCACTCTGACTGTCACAAAAAACCTCCACGTTTTCTTGAACAATTCCCAAGTCCTCAATCAAACCATGTACCCAAATAGCTTCCTTGAAAGCCTCTGTCACTGCCATATACTCTGCCTCTGTAGTAGACAAAGCCACCGTTGACTGTAACGTTGACCTCCAACTGATTGGCCCTCCAGCAAGTGTAAACACATACCCTGTAGTCGACCGTCGCTTATCTAGGTCACCAGCATAATCGGAATCCACGTAACCAACCAAATGCTGACCAAGTTTTCTGTTTCTCTTGTACTTCAATCCAACATCCACAGTACCCTGAAAATACCGTAGAATCCATTTCACAGCCTGCCAGTGCTCTTTCCCTGGATTGTGCATGTATCGACTGACCATGCTAACTGCATGTGAAATGTCCGGCCTCGTACAAACCATAGCATACATCAAAGCTCCCACAGCATTGGCATAAGGAACCTGAGCCATTTGCTTCCGTTCGTCTTCCTTCTGCGGCGACATCGATGCACTAAGTTTAAAATGAGCGGCCAAAGGTGTACTGACAGGTTTGGCTTTCCTGTCAATCCCAAATCTCTGCAACACTCGCTTCAGATACTGCGTCTGAGTCAAACAAACTGTGCCTTTCGCCTTGTCCCGCTGAATTTCCATGCCGAGTATTTTCTTTGCCTCCCCGAGATCCTTCATGTCAAACTCCTTACTGAGTTGAGCCTTCAGTCTGTCAATCTCCACCTTGCTTTTACATGCAATCAGCATGTCATCTACATATAAGAGCAAATAGACAAATGATCCATCCGGGAGTTTGCAGAAGTAAACACAATGGTCAAAGTGACTTCTTGTGTACCCCTGCTCCATCATAAACCGATCTAAGCGCTTGTACCACTGTCTCGGCGACTGTTTCAACCCGTATAGCGACTTCTTCAGTTTACAAGCCCAATTCTCCTTTCCTGCAATTCTGTAACCATCTGGTTGAGCCATATAGATCTCCTCATCCAGATCTCCGTGTAGAAAAGCGGTCTTGACATCGAGTTGGGCTAACTCAAGGTCAAACTGTGCTACCAATGCAAGCAAGATCCTGATCGACGAATGTTTGACGACAGGGGAGAACACCTCGTTGTAGTCGATCCCCTCTGTCTGTGCGTAACCCTTGGCTACCAATCTTGCTTTGAACCTGACTTTCTCAGATCCTGTACCTTCCTTCTTCGCATAAACCCACTTGCAGCCAATAGATTTCTTGCCCTTGGGAAGTTGAACCAAATCCCATGTCTGATTCTTGGAGAGTGAACCCATCTCCTCATCCATTGCCTCTTTCCACTTGTTACTATCTGTACACTGCACTGCCTCCCGGTAAGTGGAGGGGACATCATCGTCTGTCACTGGAAGTGCATAAGCTACTGTATCAGCATATCGAGCAGGTTTCCGGATTTCCCGCCTCGGTCTGCTGGTTGCAATGGATTCTGGTTGCTGTGGTATTTCCTGTAATGAAGCCTCCTCTTCAATAATGACATCCTGATCAACGGGTTGATCCTCAGGACGGCTGACTGTCTGAACAGTCTTGGCTGGAACAAGGGGAGTCTCAACCTCCACCTGTTCTGAATGCTCCACCTGCTGCTGGGCATTCGGCTCCACATTCTCCTTGGAAGGAACCTGCTGTAACATAGCAGATTCGTCGAAAGTAACATCCCTACTTAGAATCACCTTCCTGGACTCGGGACACCAGAGCCTGTATCCCTTAACACCTGAAGTGAAACCCAAGAAAACAGCTTTCTTGGCTCGTGGATCTAACTTGGACTCAGTTACATGATAGTAAGCAGAACAACCCCAAACATGTAATGAATCATAATCTGTAACTGGTTTCTCAAACCATACCTCCATCGGAGTTTTCCTTCCGATTGCTGCTGACGGTAAACGGTTGACAAGATGGGAGGCATATTTGAGAGCCTCACCCCAGAACGCCTTGCTAAGCCCGGCATTTGACAACATGCACCGAACTTTCTCCACCAAAGTACGATTCATGCGCTCTGCTACTCCATTCTGCTGCGGCGTCCCCGCAACTGTGAAGTGTCTGACTATCCCCTCCTCCCGACAGACTTGGAGAAAAGGATCTGACTTGTACTCGCCACCGTTATCTGACCTCAGCTTCTTGATTTTCCTTCCTGTCTGCGTCTCCATCATTTTCTTCCACTGAAGGAAGATTGGAAGGACCTCATACTTGTGCCTCATGGTATAAACCCAGACACGTCTGGAGAAATCATCAATAAATGTCACGAACCATCGTTTGCCTCCCAAAGTTACATTTTTGGTCGGCCCCCAAACATCTGAATGAACATAGTCAAGAATCCCCTCTGTGCGGTGAACTCCAGTGCCAAACTTGACTCGAGTTTGTTTGCCCAATATACAATGCTCACAGAAGCCAACTTTCCCTGTCTTGGCCCCTTTCAACAAGCCTTGCCTTACTAAACCCTGTAAGGCCTTCTCGCCAGCATGCCCTAAACGCATGTGCCATAGCTTGGATGCATCGTCTTCGTCTGAGCTAGTAGTAACGGCCACTCTCCCTGTGACTGTGCAACCGTCTAGGAAATACAAGTTTCCTTTTCGGCTACCTTTCAAGACAATGAGCGCCCCTCGAACTATCTTTAGCACTCCACCCATCATCGTAATCTTGTATCCTTTCACATCAAAGGCTCCAAGCGAAATGAGATTCTTCTTCAAGTCCGGAACATACCGAACGTCTGTTAGCACCCTAAACGTCCCATCATGCAACTTCAAACGGATTGAACCTATCCCTTGGACTTTGCAAGCGGTGTTATCGCCTAGCAAAACAACTCCTCCATCGAGATCTTGAAAACTCGAGAACCAGTCCCTGTTGGGACACATGTGGTAGGAACATCCCGAATCTAGTATCCACTCATCTGAATGGTCAGGTGATGATGAAACTAATAGTGCTGACTCTAGATCATCCTCTGTCTCCTCTGCAACATTTGCAGCTGGTTGTTTGTTCGGACAATCTTTCTTCCAGTGCCCCTTTTGACGACAAAGGGCACACTCGTCTTTCCCCAATCTTCTCTCTACAGACTTCCCCCTTGATTTTGAGCGAGACCTCCTTCGCCCTCCACCACCAGTCCTCCTAGTGTCGGTTCTGCCTCTTGTTGTCAAAGCTGATGCGGACGGGTCACGGTGAGCTTGCTGATCCCTCTTCCGTACCTCGTTATTCATCAAAGCATTTGAAACGTCATTAAACTTGATTTCTTCTTTACCGTACAATAAAGTAGTAGTCAAATGATCATAAGTATCAGGCAATGAATTTAACAACAGTAAAGCTTTATCCTCATCTTCTATGGAAACGTCTAGATTTTGCAAATCAGCCAAAATCTTATTGAAATTGTTCAAGTGTTGGTTCATAGTCGTACCTTGCACGTACTGGAACCCGTAGAGCTTCTTCTTGAGATACAACCGATTCTCAATACTCTTCGTCATGTACTTGTTTTCCAATTTCTCCCATAGCTCTTTAGCTAACGTTTCCTTCATCACGAAGTATTTCTGATCCTTCGTAAGACAAAGTCTGATGGTGCCACAAGCTTGGCGATTAAGCTTTATCCAATCCTTGTCTGAAATGTCGTTCGGCCTCTCCTCTAACGTAATATCCAACTCCTGTTGATACAGAACATCCAAAACTTCGCATTGCCACATGCCGAAGTTACTTGTTCCGTCAAATTTCTCCACCTCGAACTTAGCATTGGAAACCGTATTCCTTTGCCCATAACTGCTCGAAGTGACCTTGGGATGCTCGGTATTCTTCTCTGCAGATGAAGAAACTTCCGAGGTCTCCTTAAACTCTTCTTCCGCCATTAGAACTCCTTAAACTCCACCCACGTGAATATCCGGTGCACAAAAACACCAAAAAACGGCGCTTTTTAGCCAACCAACGGACAAAACACCAATGTCAGAGCTGAGTTGCGGAAAACGGAGTGCGGCGTTGGATCCGGAACGTCGAGAATAGTCAGGAACGACTACTCACTTGCGCAAATCAGAGTTGAAATGGCTCCGAAATCGCAAAATAACACCTTCTGGAATATTCCTTGGATCAGAGAATATTCCCTCTGGTTAGGACTGACTGGACCTGCTGACTCAGCAATAAATGCTGACTGGGCGCTAATGACTGGGCCTTTTTGCTGATGTGGCGCACACCTGGCGCTGACGTGGAAAGACACGTGGCTGAATACGTGGCTGATGACTCAGCCTCTCTGATGATGTGGCAGATGACGTGTCTGCTGACTGGGTGACACGTGGCGTGCTGCCTGGCGTAACCTTCTGGCCTTCTGAAGCTTCTGGATCGATGATGTCAAGCTGACATCAGCGTCTCTAGGTGAGCCAGTAGCACTGGATAATTTCCCCTGGCTTTGACTAGTCAAAAAACCAGCACCTGGTTTTCCTCCTTACAGATATTAAAGTAAAAAAAAACTCTGTTTTCTGAAAAAAAAACAGATCCGGCGAGCAGCAGCTTCTTTCACGCTCAACCGTCGAACGGAGCGTGTGACCTCGTTGTTACTCCGTTTCCAATGGGTCTTGGTGCGTTGGAATCGTCTCGCAAGGACGCACAAGACTCAGTGGTCAAACGGATTCTTGGATCAAAAAAAACGTGGCTCTGTGACTCGGACAGAACACGGACTGAGAAGCAGAGTCGGAAACTATGGTGGTTTTTGTGTTCTTGGTTCTACACTACGTGCTCTGATACCAATTGTAGTGCTAAACCAGAGTCAAACCAAGCAAACACAAACACACAACACAGAGAAACACAAGGATTTACGTGGTTCCCCAATAATCGGGTACATCCACGGAGGGGCAGCGGATTCACTATATTTACTGGAGGAGGATTACAACAATCACTCAGACTCACACAGTATTGCCTCACAATCTACTCGTGTATCACTCTCTTCTCTCTGATTTCTGATACAACACTCTGAACCAAAGGTCTCCATTTATAGCCAGATGAGACCCTGTTCATTTGCCACGGTAGTCTCTCTTCATTTTCCACAAAGGAGGCTGAAGGATACTGGAGGATATCAGTCAAAGATTTGGGAGGCTCCTTGTCTGCTGAGCAAATGCAGGCATGGGTTGGAGCCACAAAAGTCAACAAGTCCAAGGTGACTAAATTTTGGACTGGAACTCTATAAAAAAACAAGAAAAGAAAACTAGGTCCAATAGTTTATCTTTAGGAATAGATATGGATGCACAAGATCGTATGTATCCATTACATGGTTGTAATTTTATAATTTCATAGGTAGATCCAAAAATATTCATGCTAATTATTTTGAGACTGTTTTTAATACTATGAATTGATGTGTGACAAGAAAAATTTAATATTTGTCCAAGGTTGAAATTCTGCTTCCATCCCTGAATATTTATTTATTCTTTATTGTTTATCCAATTAGGAAACATCTTGCAGTTTTTTACACAACGAATGTCAAGATGATCAAGTTGTCTAACTCAAAATGAACCACCTGAAATGATGTAAGTTGCTTAAATTGTTGTTCCATGAGGAGAACACAGAATGACATAGCAAAATAGGAGAGCAAGACCATACCTGTCCATATCGGTTGCCACGAAGAAGATACAGAAGAAAGAAAGAAAACCAAACCATAACCAAAACTCCAAGTTTCATCCATGGAATGCCCAAATTGCAGTCCTCCAACCCCTTGCACAAAAGAGGCTCATTGGTGCTGTTAACTCCATCTTTTCCACCACAAATCCCATCTCTCACCAACCCACTTCCTAATTCTCCAAACCCACTTCTCCTCCCCTCTTCTGATTCCATTTTCCAATACACCACCCCGGATTTACATGTCTTAAACGTTGACCAAGCAAGAAAAACTGCAAAAAGTATAGTAATAAGCCATTCTGGGAACACAAGATTGCAAATCACTCCAACGCTCACCCCTAGTAACATACATGGCTCTGATAGAAGTGCTATATCATAGTCTATCAAACTCTTTCCCCCTGACTTTGGACTTTTCACAAACATGTGGCAGATAACATTGGCAATCGACCCTCCCGTGACCATGAAAGCCGAAAAACTCGAGGCTGTTTTGAGGTCTAAACCAGCCACTATGGTAAGTATGGGTATGAACAACCCACCCCCACCAATCCCGCCAGCACACGATATCGCGGCCGCGACGAAACAGAGCACCCCTGCTATCACCGCAGGGCCTGTTAATCTCAGTTGGGTGTTCTGGTGAGTTTGCATCCACCATTGAACAATTGTCAATGGGAGCTGATCAAGTGTTGGTATTTCTGAGATGGGTTGGGTTTGAGTTGCACTGGAATGATTGAAAGTGATGAAAATGATGAGGGGGAGGAGGATAACCCATTCCAGAGAAGTGAAAATCTTCATTTCTTGGACTACTACTTGGTGGTGGTGGCGGCGGAGATGGGTTGTGGAATGGCCTAATGGGTACATATAAGGATGGAGGAGGAAGATGCTGCTGCATGGATGCCATGAGGGGGATAAAAACAAAAAAAAAAAATGGGGACAGAAAATGAGATTTTATTAAAAATGATTTTGTAATTTTGATTGTCCAATCATGAGTGATTCATGTGACCTTAAGTCAGGTGTGCTTTTCTAGTGGACACCACTGACTCAACAAATGAATCAAGTAACTACGTGACTAATAACGAAATTAATCTGCGATCAAACAAAAATGGACATTCATTAATCCCTGTGTGGATAAACCTTGCAGACAATCCCATCAAAGCAATAAGTAATGCGAGCTCAATTCCACACAGATGTTAGGTGTACGAGGAATACTAGGGAAGATTAGTTAATGCGAATAAGAAAAAAATAAAAGAACGAGTGAGCCAAAAAAAAATGGAGAAGCCTATGGTTAGGATTTGTTTGGGCTTTAATATTGGGCTTACCTCCTTTTATTTGAGCTTTTAGGCCCTTTAAGTATTTGAGCTGCGTTCAATATGTGCTTACTGTTTTATCTTGGCTTTTAGTCTTTTTAGGTTTTGGGATATGTTTTATATTATTTTACCTGGGCAATTAGGCCTTTCGGGGTTATCTCTTTGGTTGACATCTTGCCAATTAAGGATTTAGGTGTCGGATGAGCGCTTTTTGTCTTTCTCTTTGCTCCCTTTGGTCTTTGTTTTCTTTCAAAGATTAATAAAAAAAATTGGCTATTTAAAAAAAAAAATTGATTTTCAAAAAATTGAGTAACTCGCACTAAATAAAATATATAAGTTACTAAAAAAATGTGTTACCATTTTGGGGTATATCATAGACCCTAATCGTAACTTAAAAAAAAAACGTACCTAATACCATAAAAAAGGTAACTAATGAGCCAAAAAAATATGTATACAATACATAAAAATCACTCGTAATAGACACAAAAAATATGAGTACCATCCTCCAGAACTGTTTATACCTTATATTTCAAGGAGTGTCCTTTTTGTAACTAACTAAAGTATGCGTTATATACACCAAAATTACGCATAACATACACACACAAAAAACACGTAACATATCTTGATAAAAAAATTTGGTACGTGAGATTTTTCCTGGTAGAGTGGACTCGGATAATGGATCATTCACAAGGTTTTGAGTCTTTTGACACTTACAGAATAAAGACAATGCCAATTGTCTAACTTGGAAAAATGGGCAAAGACCAAAGTATGCGATCGAGCGACTGCCGACTTATGATCGACTGAGAAGGGTTCTTTTAGTTGGGTCATGTTAATGATTTATTGAGTCATTTAAGTTGATTAATTCAATTAAGACTCAACTAAGACCCAATTATTAAATGAGTTAGATGGGTTGAATTCACTCTAGCCCAACTAATAAATGGATTGAGTTGGGTCTATTTTCTAGTGGATGAGTTTGGATTGATTAATGAATTTGGGTTCAATTTGCCATAGCTTGTTAAAAATAAAAGGGTATACTTCACATACTTTTTCATAGATCCAAGGAGATGGTCTAACGTTAAATGGGCGGGTTTGGAGACATATCATGTGTATATGGTGAGATTTACCGGAATCGGATAATCAAAAGATTAACGGATCGGATCTAGATGTGTCTCATCCAACCCGATTACGTATCCAATCTGATAACTTTACTTTTGGTTATTTGGGTTGTATATATACTTAGATGAAATTTCAACTAATTGATTTTTTATGTTCTTTCAAGATTTCAACCTTGGGTGTTGTATATGTTGAAAACATTGATTTTTCAATAAGATCAGATTTGGATTCTGTCCGATCCAATTCGAATTGAATCCAACCTATTGACAGGCTAACTTTAATAAAAGAAATATATCCTTCATCATTGATCATAATCTTTGAGAGGAGCTAGCGATATTATAAAATGGGAGTGGGGGGCCAACCCCCACTAGAAGAATGGCAGTTCAATTCTAATTTTAAATCATACCATGCATATGGCTAAGGAATTGGGCTATATGCACTACTAAGGGACAAGCAATCTTTTTTTAACTCCCGGAATTAATTTGCTATAATTATCATTAATCTAAGACAATAAGCTGGTAAACGTCAGTGAAAGTTAGGAGAGCAAATGGAGCGAAGGTTGTGTGAGTACACGTTTTTTAGATAAAGAGAAAAAGTGACACTAGTAGCTGGCCATTATAAATTTATAATGCCACTTAGGGATGTAGAAACAACTTTTTGCTTGTCATTATTTTTTGGGTATTGCTATAATGTCAAAAACTGTAGTGCCTAAAGGACTTGTACCATGTGCAAGGTACAAGGATCTTATACACTAAAGTTTTGGCATTAACGAAAACAATTTTGGCATTTATCATTCTTTTTTTATTTTGAGTTATACTTAAAAATATAGATTTCTCAAACAATTGTCTATTTGTCAAAATCTTATAATGTTTTTTATGATTCCTAAAATTTCGTTTAATAAAATTGATTAAGATCTATCAAACAAGATCCATATTTGATATAAAAAACATTATAAATTAAAAAAATATAGTCAATTTTTTGAGAGGTTCCAAATAGTAAACACGACTAATAATTTGGGACGGAGGAAGTAACGGATTAGGGTCAGATCCGACCCACTCTATTTGATGAGGAAAAAGGATAATGATCT
Organism: Rhododendron vialii; assembly: GCF_030253575.1. NCBI lineage: Eukaryota > Viridiplantae > Streptophyta > Magnoliopsida > Ericales > Ericaceae > Rhododendron > Rhododendron vialii. Next base: position 23,882,484 of record NC_080569.1, on the reverse strand, counting down.
TTCAATATATTAAAGAGAAATAACAAACGCCTCTTCTATGAAGTAGTGGATGAATCGTGGCAAGGGTTTTACAGGATATAAATTATTAATCAAGCACTTTCAGCAACAAAGTGGCTGTAGTTTAGTGGTAAGAATTCCACGTTGTGGCCGTGGAGACCTGGGCTCGAATCCCAGCAGCCACAGTTAGGCCATGCTTTTTAGACCTCTGATATTATAATACATTTAATCTGTCTTTAGCCCTTCAATAAACTGTTTTGCTGTGGAAATTGTGTAATTAGCCAAAGGTCAATGATGAATTAACTTTCTCACAACACTTATTTTAGGGCGCCGCTATTCGCAGCCCTCTATTTACTCCCGTAGCCCACTAAATTTCGGTAAATGATTGTTGAAAATCATAAATAACATTTCGGTAAATTGCTGTTGAAAACAAGATTATATTTCGGTAACTATATGTCGAAAATATGTTCAACTTTCGGTAAACAACTGCCGAACATGCATTTTCGGTAAACATCCGTTGAAAAAAATATTATATTTCGGTAATTGGACGCTGAAAATATATCTCAATTTCGGTAACTAACTGTCGAGTATAATTGAAAATTTTTAACGGGCTATGGGAGTAAATAGAGGGCTGCGAATAGCAGCGCCCTTCTTTTATTAGGAAAACATAATATACCGTGGCGGAGCTAGAACTTTTGAGGTGCCAAAAATGAAAAGTTCAACTAGGAATCTTACTACACTAGTGCATATAATGGGGTTTGTGCATTGGGGGTGTCAATTTATTTATTTGTTTATTTTTGATCGGCAAAGCAGGGTGGTGCCCGGGCATTTTGCAATAAAAATAGGCAGAGCAGGGTGGTGCCCGGGCACCCCACCATTACATTTAGTTCCGCCCCCGATAACATATAATGGTAGGTTATTAAGAAGTTGATGTATTTCATCATAGATGTATGGATTTGCTTAATTGGTTTTGTTTTTGGTTAATGTTTTTACCATTGCTGTTAGGCTATTCAGTCTGATATGAAGATCGAATCCCTGAAAATCATGGCGGACTTTGTCGCAATCCAAGGGATGATCTGCTTGTAGGCATGCTATATAGCAGCCGATCAAAAAAAACAAAAACCATGGTATATCGATCGCACGAGGATACACAGAAGTTCTTTTAAACATTCTTATGATCCAGAGTAGAAGACATATCTTGCGTTAGAACCTCACATAGACCTGCTAATGAAAATATTTACACTTGTGTAACCCGTTTATTGCAGCGAGTTTGACTTACGTGAGGGGTATTGAGGATGCAGATAATACCGTTATCTTTTTTTTTTTTTTTGGGTAATTAATACCGTTATCCTTCTCTCTAGCTATTAAGTTAAACTTTAAGATGAATCGGTGGCTTTACAACTTTACAATTTGACATGGTGTCATAGCGTCATCAAATCCAGTCTCTCCTCTTTCTTGCGTTTTTTTCTTATAATGAAAATGGCCTTGATACCGCAACCAATCACTTCAATGTTGTCCAATTAATCAAGCTTAAAAGGTCGATCCCAATTAAAGTTGATCATTTCAGCTTTAGAAGGAAGCATAGGAGGTCAACCCAACCCAAAAGTTGATCATTTCAGCATTAGAAGAAAGTACAAAAAGTCACACGAAAACAAATTGACAAAAGATGAATTAGTCCAGTACTTCCCTATCCAAGATCAGTTCATATCAGTATCCAAGAGAATTAAAACTTATCCGCAGATGTCATCAAATTCCATTTTTATCTTGACCAAATTTTTTTTTGCCTAGATTCTCGTAAAAACTAGTTGACCTATGGCTATCTTGACGCACCATGCATACAACAATTATTATTATTACTATTGTTTTGCCTAGATTCGCGTAAAACGAGTTGACCTATGGCTATCTTAATACATCATACATTAAAACAGATAACTGAGACTTTCTGCTTCGGCACGGTATCTGGAAGGATATGTTGCTTAAGTTTCTTGGCACCACAGTTAGTTTTCTGGTATTATAACTGAAACTCCTTGTCTGTGGGTTGCTGTCCAAAAAGCATTCCTCTGTCATTTTGATGTATTTTATACTATCAAGAATCATAGTCATGAAAACAACAGTCTTAGACTTTGCAAATTCGTACAACGAACGAGTGTGAGTTCTGAATTGAAGCCAAAATCTAAATGCCAAAAGCTCTGTTCATCATTTCAAGATGGTACTATCATTGTTTCCTCCTGACTGGTGTTACAACTAGTGTCTAACAAACAGTACATATAAAACTAGTTAAGGCGGAATTCCGTTTGACCAAAAAAAAAAAAAACTAGTTAAGGCAGTATCTGGCAAATGACAAATTCACAGCTCAATTTTCCTATCATAAATGCACAAACTCAACAAAATCTAAGATCGATGTTTACACACGCACACATCCATTTCAACAAATCAGTTAATGGGAATTTCGAGCTAGCCCAAGCGGTTGGGTGCTTGTTCCAAGTTCGCCTAGATCTAGAGTTCAGTCGCTTCCCTCTTCACCTTAGATGGTATGTTCTTGATGTTTTTGCTTGTATACCAAAATGAACAGTTCCGTTAAGTACTAGATGGAGGAACCTGTGGACGGTTCTGGAGATGTAAAGGATCTGGTCCCAACCACACTGGACGAAGATTGATGAGACATGGTATATTTACCAAAAGAGAGTGGAGGTTCCGATGGTTTAGGAAGGTCTGTTGTTTGGCCTTCGAGCATCAGAACAACCTTTGACATCGAGGGTCGAAATTGAGGGTTTTCTTGGACACACAACAAGGCAATGTGAATCCATCTACTGACTTCTTTTATTGGACAATTGCTGATCAAGTTTCTATCGATCAACTCTTGTGCTTTTCCGCCATCCCATAGTTGCCACGCCTGTTTTGCGTAGTATTTCATTATGCGTTCAAAATAGGAAACAGAAAATAGAAAACTTGATCTTATGTTAGTGAAATAATTAGATAAGGAAGAAATAAGGAACGTACGTATGGTAAAAGCATTTTAGTGTGCTCTGGGAGAGTCGAGTCACTGGTTTTTCTTCCGCTAATGGTTTCCAACAGTAATACTCCAAAGCTGTAAACATCTGACTTGATGGAAAAGGATCCCTCCATCGCATACTCTGGTGACATGTATCCACTGCATGGAAACAATATATCGAAAACAATGATGAGTACTCGGGCGAAAGAAAAAAAAAAGGAAAGAGAAACTATGCTAGATATTACTTGGAGTGAAGAAACAGCTTACTATGTGCCCACAATTCTGTTAGTGCTGGTTTCAATTTGGTTGCCATAGAATGTCCTGGCTGTCCCAAAGTCTGATATCTTGGCATTCATCTCATCATCCAACAATATATTACTGGCTTTCAAGTCCCTATGTATGACATTTAGCCAGGAGTCCTCGTGCAGATATAGAAGTCCCCTTGCTATTCCTCTTACTATATTAGCACGCTTAGCCCAATCTAGATCCTTACATTTTGTAGCATCTGAAAGAAATGAAGAGGAAACAGTAAAGAATTGTCTTGTCATGAACTTGGTTCATCATTAGTTTTTAGTAATCTGCCATTGTATATATCTATGTAAAGGAGTTCGGATTGGAGAAATTGAAGCTAACATGGTAAATGCAAGGAGAGAGAGAGAGAGAGAGAGAGAGAGAGAGAGAGAGAGAGAGAGAGAGAGAGCACAAACTGAAGAGAAACGAGTCAAGACTAGTGTTAGCCATGTACTCATAGACAAGAAGCTTTTCATCTCCCTCAACGCAGCAACCTATGAGCCTCACAAGATTCCGGTGTTGAAGCTTTACTATCAACTTAACTTCAGTCTTGAACTCTTCAAGACCTTGCCCGGCATTCCTCAATAGTCTTTTAACTGCTATTTCCTTCCCATCGTGAAGCTTTCCCTGGATACATTTGGTACAAGATTTTTAACAAAAGAAAAGCCACTCCACAACTAAATGATCGAAAACGTGCATTTACCTTATAAACTGGGCCAAAACCACCTTGTCCAAGCTTATTTCCATCTGAGAAACCATTTGTTGCAACGTTGATGGTTTTTAAATCAAAGTAATGCATCTCTCTTCCGTGTTCCTGCTCTTTAGAATCTGTACTTTCGTCCACATGGTGTGTCCTTGTTTGACGTTGATTATGTGATCCTTTTCGTGATCTCCTTCTGTAGCAGTAGAAGCCTAAGAGAGTCAACACAACTGTGGTAGCAGCTGATGCAATGCCGAGTACAATCATAATTGTTTTCTTTCCTCCATTTCCTGCCAAGTAAGTTATCTGATAAGTGGTCTATCCTTCTGTAGCAGTGTGCTGTTCAATCTCAAAATACTATTAAAGAGCTCTAATAATGGTCAATTGTCAAAGTAACCCAGTGCAGATTTAATAAATTCTTTCCTAAATGCAAAGACTAAAAGCAGGGGCAGAGCTTGGATTTCCATTCGAGGGGGCTGAACAAGGAGACAAATTTTCTTCCAAAAAATTTGCTATGTGTCCAAGTTAAATATGGAGAGGAAAGAAAATCTACGATGTGCAATAAGGATGAGACGTTCGATTCTCACACAGCCTTGGTCTCCTGCCCAGGGCCTCAGCCTTTGGTAAAAGGCCCACACAAAAATTCCTAGAGTGCTACAGTTAAATGTAAGGCACCTCTGAACGGCTACTACCCCGTAATTTTTTTTTTGACTTGATTAAAACATCTAAGATTATATGTATGAAGTAGACTGTTACCTGAAACTTCAAAATCCAGAGAAGAAAAAGAAAAAAAAAGTTACTCACCGTTGCTTGGAGGTGGCGGTGGCGCATTTGACTCTGATGAAGGTGGGACCAGTTGTTGCGCAAAGAAAAGGTACTCCTCATACCTCAAATAGCAACTCAGCGCTAATATCCGCCACCCTCTCCTCCCTTGGCAGTACTGCTCGAAGTTACTCATCAGTTGCCCCAAACAGTCGCTACATGCACCACTACTTATATCTCTTCGACACTGCGCTAACCCATATCTAGGCTGAGAACCACCAACACCCGATGCATCAACACCAAACATCATATCTGTAAGTGGAGCCTTTGACACCAAAGTATACATAAAAGCAAACACCGCGTCTGTATAATTGGGTGACGTATTGTTATAGGAATTCAGAAGGATAGCTCTTGGGGTAGTTTGTTCCAAGCCGAAAAAGTTAATGTCATCAAAGATTACCATGCACTGGTCGTACCATATAATTTCCGTTTTATTAGTTGAGCATCTGTTTTGGACATCTTGACTTGCATTTTGGACACAATTCTGGCATAGCTCACCTATGACATCGCCTCTGCATAGGTAGAGGCTGAAGATGCCATTGAAGGTACCGTTGGAGAAGCTGTAAACGGCTGCTTTGGAGACGAGAGAGTCCAAGAGGGTGTTACGGTTGTTTTTGTAGTTTGTGTTTGCTGTGTCATTGGAACTGCCTAAACAGAAGTGGTAACTGTATGTTGCTTGAGTAATAACAGAGCCGATCCTGATCATTATTAGAACTAGCACTAAAGTAGCTCCAAGGTTTTGAAGAAGAACCATTACACTTGATATTTCTTCAATGAAGAAAGAGGGGTGATGATAGTCATTGATAGTTGATCAAGGTATGTTAAGGTTTGGACCAAGTAGAACGACCGGAAGGTGGAGAAAAAATTTCCTACCCTCATCGAGTTCATTAGAGAATAAAATAGATCGAGCCACCCAATTAAATGTCTTTAGTTTTTTTGTTGACAAGCTCAACAGTTACGCGGATAGCTGACTAGCTGTTATCCTAAGTAACCTAAAATACGTAGTAGGAGATAACATATTACTAATGTCACTCTTCATCCCTCCTGTTGAGAGATTTCAAATATCGAAACAAGAAATAGACACGTTAACTGCATCGTAAAGCTTGTTGCCAACAAGTACAGCCTGCGGTCCATTTCAACTATTTATTTCTTTTGTCAGACATGGACTAAGTCCAGCATCTGACCCTTTCTGGGTTAGTACTAAGGAGACGCCTGAAACATAAGACTTGGTTTTGCATTTGCTTCTTATATTGTAAGCACCTTCGTATTGAAACAATGAGTTGTGAATCTAGTCATAACACGACTACATAGCATCCCCATTTGGTGATCAAAAGTAATCCTATTAGGATCTAGAAAACCCAATTCAGATACAACTTGAAATCTGAAGAACTAACAGGGACAATCAATGATAAAAGGAACCCTACAAACAACATTCAAACTCCCGATTGTTAATGAACGCTTAAGTAAATTATGCAAGATGTTTTCACATTCGACTTGGTTGTTTGCATCAGAGCTGACTTACAGAAGTGCATGGCTAACGCAGCAACGAAAGTTTTGTAAGGGGACTGGAGCAGGCCACCACGAGTCCAGGAGTCAAAGATCCTCTTTCTACAGAGATTTGATTCAGAACTATTATACGTCCAAGGTTCCATATTGAAATAATTGAAGAGGTTTTTCTTGATTTTGTCCATGTCAACAATTCGAAATATCTATACTTTTTCAGACAACCAAGTCAAATATGAATACATCTCTCCTACCTTTACAAAAGCACATTGTTTTCTTCTTCAAATCCACCAAGGTTTTAGATATAACATGTCAACATCGTAATCCCCATTTGTAGAGTGAGAGTGGGTTTAGATATACTTGCAGTTTAAACGGGTTTGCATATACTTGCAGTTTGAGTTCAAAAGAAAAAAAATTAATAATAGCAGTTTAGTTCAATTTGATCAAGCATCGGTAGTTGAAGTCTAATTAGTGACAACTGCGGTGATTCACTTTTAGACTGATCTGGATCTATAGCCGTTGAATTCAACTCAGCAACAATTCGCCTCAGTCCATCTTTTCAGGCAACAAAAACTGCTGGAAACGAAGGCAGAGAGACACTGAAAGAGAGACTAATGAGCATTAATTAGAGCATGTCAACAACAGAAGCCATGGTTGTTCTTTTCGGCCGGTTTTCCATGGACACATAATGAACAAATACAGATGAATCTCAAACTGTAGCTTCTATTACTGACTGTCAATGTTGAAACTACTATATCCATAGCTGTATTCTTCCTCCAGCTATTCCATATCTGCCAAAGTTCAAGGACGTGGACACAAAGTATTTAAGAATAGCTTAACTACTTCTCTGACTAGGTACTACCTCTGCCAGGATTTGTTTGCACCATTTTTTTTTTTCACGTTCGTGCCCTTTGACTAACTCAACAAACAAAGTAATCTCGTGGGAAAACAAATCAAGATTTTTCTTTTAACAAATTGACATATTCAATTAGTTTTTGTATTCGAGTTTTGAAAATCAATTAAAACTAATGATTTCACAGATGATTTTTATGGCTGTCATGAATGGTAAAAATGGACAAGAAGTTTGTAAAGAAGGGATAGTAATCTAAGTTGCTGCTACTTAAATAACCATGAAAGTAGCAGGCTAGCCATTCAGGAACTTGACCCAAAAGCCATTTTCATTTTTTGTTTCCTTTTCACAGGGGGCGGGGTAACCTTTCAGGAACTTGCCAGTGCAAATATTAGGCAATCTGTAAATTCCCTCGCTTCTTGCTCAGGCTCCTGAATATTATACTTTCTGAAGCAAAACTCTACTCGGTTTTACTTGCTTTAATAACGTGACTACTCACCCAAAGGAAAAGTTCAAAACGAAAATTCATTCATCTTAATAAGCTCATACTTACATAGCTTAGAAGGTTCTCTCCATTCTCCTAACTAAAGATCTTTTGGCTGATCAAAATTTTATTTCAGCCTCACACCAAAACTAAAGACATACTCAGGAGAAGCGACAAAAGTTTTACATACTCTAGAGCTATATATCTCCTGCACATTATCATCCATCACTATCACTCTCAATGATAGCACATTTGTGTGATAATGATCAATTAGTTCGACTTTTTTTTTTTCCTGGGTAATGAAGGGTGTCCTAGGCCAGCTTGTGCGCATGTCAGCAAACTCCTAAGTCTCAGGCCCTGACCACCAGGCTAACTTTAATGTCCAAGCCCATGGGGTTCAATATGGTGGACTTGTTTGCATGCTGACTATCTTCTATTTGGTGGTGTCAATATACGGAAAATAAATTCAAAAGATGTTGCTAAAAGGAACAACTCAGAAAGAGGACACTTCAAATGGTGTTCGATGTTAAGAAAAGGAACAGCTCAATAAGAGCATCCGCAATGTAATAATCAAAATTAAATAACCAAAAGTTGCCATATCATCTTTTGATTATCCATTTAAGACATTGCTAAGGTTAGCAATGTAGAGGTCCACAATGTAATAATCAAAATTGGATAACCAAAACTTGACACATCACCTTTTTAAACTACAAAATTCTAAAAACTATTTTTTGACAATAATTTGAATACTCTTTTTGAAAAAAAAATAACATTTTTTTTAAGAAAATAGTTTAGTGAAAAAAAATTGAAAATAGTTTTTTTCAAAAAGAAAACAGTTATTAAAAAAACTGTTAGAATCTGTTTTTTTTATATAAAAAAAACATTATTTTTGTGTAAAAACACTTATAATTTTTTTTTTTTTTTGTAAATACTGTTTTTTTAAAAAGTTTCTGAAAAAAAAAACAGTTTTTAAAAATAATTTCCTGGAAACATTGTTAAGAGAGAAGGTTTTTATGAAATGATGGTTGTACTTAAGTGAGAAATGTGGGGACCATTAAATTTGATTATTGGCAAAAAGGTTGCTAGTTTTGATTATTTAAAGGCCAAAATTTGATGAGTTGCTAAGAGGTTGTTAAGTTTGGTTATTACAATGTGAGCACTTTTTGAGCAAATATTGTTAACTTTAGCAACCTTTTGGTTTTGATTATTATATTGTGGATGCTCTAAGGCCATCCACAGTGGTATAATCAAAAGCAAATTATTTTTAAAGTTAACAATATTGGAGTAAAAGATGGCTCACAATGGTATAATCAAACTTAACAACATTCTTAGAAATAATCAAATTTTGGGCTTTGGATAACCAAAACTAGCAACTTTTTTTCAATAATCAAAATTTGTGGATCTCACACCACATAAGTTAACTGGTTCTAAAATTTATGTACACGCGTGTTTCAAATGATATTTTCTTTGCCTACTCTATATCTCATTTTCTTCAGCCACAAACTCTTTCTTTTTCTTTCCCTCCAAAAGTAAAGCTCATATCTTTCAATCATTTATAATTCAACTCATTGTCACCGGATTAAGGTATTTCACTTTTTTTTCCGTTTTTATTTTATTCTTTTTCGTTCCTCTCCTTGTGGTTGAATACATGAAGAACCTTGCATTTTTTTACAAATTCAAGAACACATCTGTTTTTTTTTTTTTTCGAGTACATGATTTTTTTTTCCAAATTCATAATATGAGGGAAGGAAGTCACCAATTTTTTCTCCAAAATTAAGGGAGAAAATCGATATATTTTTGCCAAAAAAAAAACCGTAATGGAGGGAAGTGATCAATGGTGGAAAACATTTGTCGCCACATTAAGGTATTTCACTTTTTTTTTCCCGTTTTTATTTTATTCTTTTTTCGTTCCTCTCCCTGTGGTTGAGTACATAAAGAACCTTACATTTTTTTACAAATTCAAAAACACATTTGGTTTTTTTTTTTTAGTACATGATTTTTTTTCCAAATTCATAATATTAAGGAAGGAAGTCACCAATTTTTTTTCCAAAATTAAAGGAGAAAATCGATATATTTTTGCAAAAAAAAAAGTGTAATGGAGGGAAGTGATCAATGGTGGAAAACACAAGGGGAGAGAGAGTAAAATTGTAGTGTATCCCTTATTTTAGTTATGGACTAGAAGTGACCATTGTGGATCTCAATATTGTTAAGCTTAACAACCTCTTAAATGGATAATCAAAAGCTGATGTGTCAACTTTTGGTTATTCATTTTTGATTATGCCACTGTGGATGGCCTAAGATGACATTTCTAATGGTGTATGGCAAATTTCCCTTTCCCGTTAGAGAGTTCCGAATTGTGGATAAACCTAACAAAGTAGTGAACTCTTAGCACAGGAGTTAGATCTAGACCTTCTCTTTGTAGCACTGTTTCTGATAACAAGTAAGCTTAAATTCTGTGATAGGAAAACCACTTGTTATCCTTCAGAAATATTTGTTATTCCTCTCCTAGTTTTCCATGTTAGTAAATGAGTTAAAACAAAAATAGGAATAAAAAAAGAAGACTTCCAGGCCATTTTTCGTGCTTTGCGACTTTGTCAATCTTAGCCTCAGTTTATTTCCGCAGAGACAAAAGCTGAGAAAGCAATCGTGTAGAGTATTAAGATAGTGAACAAGCTGATTTTGGAACTCATATTTTGTCGAGATCAATCAAATATTTCTCATGATTGGGACATAAACGGACTTATATAATCTGTTATCGGCTTGTCACTTATGGACACTTGAGATGGTTCACATGGCTGTGAAGGAAAAGAGGTCTTCTGCAGAATGCAGAGACAAGGATTTTGAAATATTTCTACTTTGCCATCTGAAAACTATCTTAAAAAACCACATTGAAATTTTAGCCTAGAACTTGAGCTGTTGACGTGGACAGTAAACCTCATTCACAGAACAGCCAAATATTAAAACATAAAAGAAAGTGAAAACTAATACAATTACAATTTCGTCTGTTCAAACATTCGACTTCAGTGTTCATCTGGCAATCTGAAGTACAGGTCAAGGGGCTTGAACACTTGAACGGTTATAATTCAATTAACTGGCTTTCAAATAAAAATTTCCAAGTAGTGAAAAAGTGCATAACAAAGTGCAAATACTCACTAATAGCATACAGTTTCTGTTGTGTTCCGGGGATGTCTGCTTATTAATCCAAGCCTGGCAACGCTGGAAGGACGGAACACAATTGGATTTGATGGATCCAACTTTGGAAGGATCTTGTTCAAAAAGCAAAGTTAATAGATGCATCCATATCGGCTTGTTATGTGTCCAACACGATTTGGATGCCAGGCCTACCATGGCAACTGTAGTTCGAACGCTCAACAGGCACTACCCAACACCTTGGATTCTTTTTGCAGAATGAAAAACAACCTACAAGAAGCAAGTCCTTGTTGGGGTCTGTGAATGGAGCATCAATTACTGAACGAGGACCCATATGATTTGATTTGTTTAGTCCAATATTGAGCTTCTAATCAATAGTTTTGATATTTGTAAAGCATATATGCCTCAGATTTCCATTCTGAAAGAAATGCTGCTGACTGTGTTTTTTTTTGGATAACGGCCGACTGTACATGGAGTAACACAAGGCTGTTCTTGAAAGCTAATTTTAACATCTATTAGACCATCACTCTGTCCATCAAAAAGCAATAAGGTTCCATTTAGTGCAAAGAAAATCATAGATGAAAAAATGGATGGAAGAAATATAGGAAGTTGCAACTCATTTTCAACAACTTTATGTTCCAATTAAAACCAACCAGAAAGCAATAAAAACTGCAGTGGAAATAACCTGATCAAAAAAAGGCAAGAAACTACATAACTCTGTAACAAATCAAGAAGCAGTAAAGCAATACATGCACAAATCAATTTTTACAGAAAAAATCTACCAAAGAACACTGCAATGTTCTTTTTCTATGAGATACAGAGCCAAAACAAGTATTGAGTTGATGTAAACAATCAACAAAGCTTTCCCGATAATTATAAAGGAGGAATAGATACACTTGACAATCTTCAAATTGGCCTTTAACTTCTCATGTTATCTGTGGTCTAGTTCAGCAATTGATTCTTCATTCACAGGCAATGTCATCGGCTTGTCTATAGGCCGGTCCGGCTCAAGGCCTTGGAGTGCGCTTGAGGTTGTTCTGTTCCGAGCAAAGAATGCAGGTTGTTGAGGTAATGACATGGTGGAATAGCTGTTGAGCATCCGAACTACCTTTGCCATGGAGGGCCTCGCATCTGGATTGGGTTGGGCACACAACAAGCCGATATGGATGCATCGATTGACTTCATTTCTTGAATAAGACCCTTCCAAAGCTGGATCCATCAAGTCCAAGGGTGTTCCATCTTTCCAGAGTTTCCAAGCCTATAACAGCACAATCATAATGTGATGATAGGAATATACCACACGTGATATGTTCTGACATCCTTGAGCAAAGAAATTATTGAGAAAGTGCATTGTATGATGTAGGTGTGAAGGCCACCATGCTCAAGAAAGTCAAAATGATCAACAGATTCGACTTTGTTGTATATTTTTGTGGGAATACTTTATGAGTAAGTACCATTGTTAATTTTGACAGAAAATAATGCTATGATCCCCAAGCATGCACTCCTTGTCATTTTGTTCCTTGAAGGTTCATTTTTTTTGTTCGGCTCATAAGGTTTCGAATTGAGTCAACTTGATGCAATTTCAAATGTCCTCTAAATAGTAAGTATTTATGAAATAAACTGATTATCGCTAAAATGCGTATCATGTGCCAGTTGGTGCTAATGCTTCAATTCTTGTCAATTTCACCCCTAACTAGAATAATTCGTTTTTAAAGTGGTTATTATCCAGAATAAGAAATAAAAGCATAATTCACATAATTTATTCGATGGGAGGTAATTTCTGATGTAATCTCATTTGAATGTTTGGATGACATAGGATATCATCCAAATTACTCTTTTGTAGTAAACACTATACCATTATGTTGATCAATGGTAGTATGAAAAAGTAAGTCCAACTTCAAAGAAAATTAAAACAACTTTCCATTCATGATTTCTTCTAGACGGTGGAATCATGGCACTCAAAATTACATTTCAGCTTTTTCATAGGATTCCTACAATTCCAACCACGACCTTCCAACATTTAAACGCCAAGTTTATCTAACTCTAACTTTTGGCAACGAAAATGTCAAAGACACATAACTTAGTTACTTAGGGACTCTAGGTACTTCTACAAAAACCTCTGCAGCCTTTATTTAGATCTGTTTATGTAGCCTACGTCTAAACTCTAAATGCACTGTCAACACCAACATGAGGTCAAAACTATCTTGGTTAGTCTGACAAAATATCTTTTTGAGCGAGTCCCTATCATTGTGATTTGTACTCCAGTATAGATATAGATTAGAACCAGTGTTCTAAAACTCGGAAATACTCGGTGAGTACTCGGTGCCTAGCCGAGTAGAGTTAGGGCTACTCGGTGGGAATTACTCGGCCAGCCGATTACTCGGCATTACTTGGCGAGTACCCGGCGAGTACCGATTACTCGGTAAAACGAGATTACTCGGAAGTGGGGAGAAAATCAAAAAAAAAACTGAAAAAATGGGGTAAAATGCATAATATGTTAAATTTGAAGGGTCGTTAGTGTAATTTCAGTATAGTTTTATACTTACCCTAATCGAGCAAACACATTAATCAAGCTACTGCTGCTGTTCCAACGTTGAACTTTGTAATTGACTATTAATTTCGTACTTGGTTTGATTTGGTTTGAACGTTAAACTTTGCAATGGACTAGTAATTTTGTACTTAGTTTCATTTGGTTTGAACTATGAACATTGAACTTCTCATTATGCATTATGAAAATCATTAGGGGAACATATAAAATAAAAAATCCAAGTAATTTCTACTCGCCGAGTAATCACCGAGTACTCGGCCTACAAGGTACAAGGTGGCCAGCCGAGCGAGTACCGAGTACCGAGTTTTAGAACATTGATTAGAACAATCTCACTCAAATTGAAAACTTTGCAGATATTGACAACATATTCAACTTCAGAATAAAGTGACATGGAACACATACTTCAGGAGCCATAGTTATATTACTCTAATGAGAATGTAGGTTTTATTACTTACATAGCTCAGAAGGTTCTCAACACAATCGGGGTTGTAAAAGCTATTGGTCTTTTTGCCAGAAATGATTTCCAAAAGTACGACACCAAAGCTAAACACATCAGACTTCACGGAGAACTGTCCATGCATTGCATACTCCGGAGAAATGTAACCACTGCAGTCAACACCATGAGTCCGCTCAATGAAATCAGATAATAATAACAAACTCTAGCACCAAAATCTTAGTATGCATCTCTACATGATGATGCTTTACTTCAGATCACAAAGGTCATAAGAGCTGTCCCTTCCTAGGCTTTGACCTTTGTTGGAGTCTCATTCCCTGCCCTTCCCCGAAGCTTTCGGTAATTGGATTCAGAAAGAGAACTATATATACCAACATATATTCATGTAGACATATATGTAATCTATTTCATTTATAATATAAGAAATGATGTTTAGAGAGGTTGCATAAAGCATGCACCCATTAACTCCAGTTATTAAAAATGAACACATGAGGTAAGGGGGACATGGGCTTACTATGTTCCAACAACTCGACTTGTAACTGCTTGAGTTTGATCCACACCGAAGATCCTAGCCATGCCAAAATCTGAAATTTTTGCATTCATAGCCCCATCTAATAAAATATTACCAGATTTAAGATCCCGATGTATAATTCGAAGTCTGGAATATTCATGAAGATAGAGCATCCCCTGAGCTATCCCCTGTATGATCTTGTAACGTTGTGGCCAATCCAACTTCTCTTGTTCTTGTGAATCTGCCCATTGACAAAAATATGAGTTCAACTTAGTTATAATGCAGTTTTTTGCCATTGTGCACATGCATTAAAAAATACAGTAACGTTTTTACAGGCGCCAAATTTTTATTTTTTTTAACAGAATTCTAAGCAGAAAATGATGTGACTTCTGCAGTCTTTACATTCGTAAAGAAAAATTGTGGCTTATAAACTTCTAAAATGCCACAGCTACTGGCATATTGTTCCGAATGTTTTGTTTTTCATAAAATACCCAGCTTGCAAATCATTTTGTAATGTCACTGAATTCAAGAATCCAAAAGAGTTATCCATTTTCGTAATGCAAGCACAAGCACAGGACTAAAACTAAGGGTTTCATCTCTTGGATTGCATGCCAATCGTGTGAAAGGAAAATTCCTGTTTACATGAGGAGAATGTGATCATGGTCCTCATGGAATGCATATCATATTATGAAACCGAGTAAAGGACACCATTAAGGAACAGAAAGACTTAGGTTTGCCAAACCAAATAGGAACTTGTCGAGGCTTTTGTTGGGCAGAAATTCATAGATGAGTATCTTTTCTTCTTCTTCCGAGCAAAATCCAAGTAACCTCACTAGATTTGCATGCTGGATCTGTGCTATCAATACCACCTCATTTTTGAATTGTTGTACACCTTGTCGTGAGTTTTTAGATAGCCTCTTCAGAGCTACCTCTTGTCCATTTGGAAGTGTGCCCTGAGAATATATAAAATGCAATGCACGTTACATCAAAATATGGGGTAAATGTCACTTGAATCACCAACCCTGTGAAACATGGGATATAAAATACAATCACCCAACAAGGGTGGGGAGGAAACGTGGAATGACCAATCCGGGTCCCTAGATAGTCCCCCTCCTTTGACCCCTAACAAAGAAGCCATCAGGTTGGATATAAAGTTTTTACGCAGTATGAGAGTAGGTCCCATTCCATCCCACATTTCAAACATGAAGAAAAAGACGAACGCCACTTCACCCTTATGATGATGGACTCGATAAAACGCTGTGTCGTAATAGTCTAAAAATAGACTACGTGTATGATAAATTTAAAGAGGAAAAATGGTATTTTGGTAATCAAAGAAGGGGAACGGAAGGGAGATATAGCAAGGATAGAGGGGAGGCTGTCAGTACTATATCCCCTCCTGGGATATACCATGGGGACCACAGATAATTGCTCTTCTCATCCATGTAACAATCACCGGATGAGGGTGGGGCGGGATGACTATCCGAGGCCATAGATAATTCCCCTTCCTTTGACCCCTAACAAACAGACCCTTAGGTTGGATATGATGCTCGATAAAAAGGCTGCATCATAATAGACTACATGCGCGTAAAGCATCTTAAGAGCGACTGCACATGGAGGATGTATGGAAATATAAGTCTTACATCGGTTGGTTATAGCTAGAAAGGTGGTAAGGTTCATCTCCTTTCCAGGGACTATATGCCAGTGCATACTTTTATTTGCCCAGCACCAGCATTCTGGCGCGTGAAATTAGGGACTCCTTATATAAATAATTTTGGAATATTTGTAAGCTGAGGTATTTGAAATGGGACAAGCACAATTAGATGCAGCAACATACCTTGTAGACGGGACCAAATCCACCCATACCAATTTTGTTATCATCGGAGAAGTTGTTTGTGACAGCTCGAATCATGCTCAAATCATATTGCAACGACCGTAATGTTGTAATTTCATCCTTACCTGTTCAAATCAAATGATCAATCTGATTTAGATCTGCCACTGAAAGGATCAAACAAGAGATTATATGTTTTTCTCTCCTCTCCCTCTCTTTCTTGTCTTACTAGCAAGTGGTTTACTAGTGAAATATTTCTTCCTTCTCTTGCTACAAAGGAAACAGAATCCGATGACACCAATTGGGCCAGCAACACCGACAAGTACTCGCCATAAGATTCCCCCCTTTCCTACACCCAAAAAAGACAACGATCCATACATCAGATTTTAGTTAGCAGAAAAGAATAACGCCCAAAAACCCACTAACAATTGAAATCAGAATCCATTTATACTGCAATGAGAAATCAGTCCTACGATTAGTCGAAGTGCGCGCATTGTTCTAAAAATTGGTCCTAGGCCGTAGGCGGTGATTTGTTGCCTCGCCTAGGGGCCTAAGCATTGATCTAGGCACCAGGACGATTAATCAGCTAGGCAGCTAGGCAAGAGTAATTGGCTAGGCGGAATTAATCGGCAACTTAGGCGGATTCACTGGGGATATGAAGATGAGGAGGAGTAGTAATTGACTAGTGATTTTATACCACATGGTTTCATTTGGTTGTGAACGATAGCATTAAACTTTGTAATTGGCTAGTTATTTGGTACTTCCGTTTTTCATTTTTGATTACTCAGGTGTCCGAACCAGTTTTTGCACACATTGACTAATTCTAGAGAACCAGTCTCATCACCGGGGTTCCAATTAAAATCAGAGCAAAGCTTTGTATGGGCTGACCCATAAGAATTGACAGCACCTAAGAAGCTCAGACCTAAGGAGGAAACAATCACATAAGTCCAAGTCTTGACCGCTTGACCACTAGGCCAACCCCTTGTGTTTACTACTTAGTTTCATACTTTCATTTTGGTTTGAACATTGAACATCGCTTATGGATTGCCTAACTCTTTGGTTTTACTTAGTTTTCATGTCTCTACTTTGGATGTTATTTAATGACTTGTTCTACTTATGTTGCTCTACCTAACTCAAAATTTGGAAGGGAAGGAGGAGAATATTTTTAAGAAATAAAAAAATAGAAAATTCACTAATCTCTAGGCGGCTAGGTGGTCCTCATACGCCCAATTACCGCCTTAAAGTCTTTTATAACTTTGTTGCGTGTAAATTGATCTGGACACATAGCTGAACTTTTTTTCGCATAAATTAACATAGACACTCACCTGAAGTAGGGGGAGGCGGCGGAGGGGGAGGCAGTGGCAGAGGTGGCGCCAGCGGTGTTGGAGGGGCGTCAAGTGAGTAAAACTGGTTCGTCTCATACCTCACATTACAACTCGTATACAGAACTCTCCCCCCATGTTTTCCGTCACAGCAATTCCACAAATTCGAGACAGCCGCCGTTATACATCTGTCGCAATCTGCGCTAGTTATGTCCGGTGTGCATTGCAATAGCCCATACAACGTCTGATTCGCCGTCAAATTGAGTTCTCCAGTGGCGAATTTCTTATATCCCAACTGGGTTTTCAAAGAATCCCGAGTCGATAACTCGCCCATTAACTTTTTCAGCGACTCGCTAAACAGTCCCGGCTGCTCAGTGACGTTTTCCGCCCCGGGCAACATGACGTTGTAAGTTATATCCACGGCGGAAAAGATATAGGTGTCGGAGTAACGCAGCATGCACTCGTTGTACCAGATCGAGGCCGACTTCAACTGGGGGCACCTTCGTAAAACCTCGGTACTAGCAGCGGTCACGCAGTCGTCACAAGCGGTGGAGGAAAGATCGCCGCGGCAGAGGAAGAGGCCGTAGGATGGGTCGGGAAGTCCTTTTCCGGCGGTGTAGTTGAAAAAGCCATCAGGGTCAGCGTTGGAGAGGGCGATGAGGAGGTAGTTGAGGTTTGTTTCGTAGGTGCTGCTTGGGGAATACGTGCTGCTGTTTGGGCATAGGATGGCACTGTAAGTTGGGGTGGCTTTGGATGTGGGGCCGAGGCTGAGAAAGTGAAGAAGCGTGAGAAGGAATGAAATCAGGATGGCCGAGGAGAGGTTGGAGGAGGGTGAAATCATGGTTGCTGGAAATTAGTAGCCAAGGTAACTGTAGCCTTTAGAGGAATTAGGCAATCTTCCTCTTGGGGGCGTAGTAGTATTAGTTTTCATGCAAAATCAAAAGCATGATCTGGTTCAGACTTCAGATGTGTTATTGATCTCTTCAAAAAAAGATGTATTTTTGATGAGGAAATGGGTAGCGGGGATGGATGCCCATGGCATGGCTCCGTCGACTTTTCCATGTTCAAGGCTTCAAGCAAAAGTCCCGTCAATGAAAGCCGTGTGGAATTATGGGCACGCGGGAAAATCAGGGGACAGTGGTGTGCAGTGGAATTAATGACCACTTGATGGTACCTTGTTCTGAAATCACAGGAGCCATGGCATGCCCAAGAATATTGACCAAAATATGGTAAGGGTTTTCAAGTTTACGATTTTACCCCTTTTCTTAACAGCCAACAACTTTAATTATTCTCTCTCTTCCTTTACCACCTTGTATGTCTCTCTCCTCTTTTAACAGAAAGTCTACGTTCACCACATATGTCCACTCCACGTATGTGGAGTTTATTCCGAATCCTACAAAAATATAAAAAAATATCTATAAATTTAAAAATAATTTCTTATGGGGTCTTGTAAAAAAAAAAAAGTTTCAACGGATATTAATAAGTATTTTTTTTAAATTCGTAGGGTAAAACTGCTTAACTGCTCAACTTCGCCTTTGTAAATTTAGGAAAAATACTTATTGATATCCGTTGAAATAGATTTTTTATAAGACTCTATAAAAAAATTACTATTTGAAAATTTATGAGTACTCTATTTTTTTGGTCTTGCAGTGGGCGCCATATGTGTGAGGTGGGCATGTGTCGTGGAGCTGTAGCATTGTCTTCAAACATGTACAACGTAAACTCTTAAAAAATCGCGTGTATCGACTGTGAGTCTAATTTATGTGAACAGAATCGTGGGTCTTGTAATTTCTATAAAAAAATATGTTTGAATTTGTGTTCTTCTTGTTCTTGATTTAAACAACTATGTATCTTTTTATACCCGATGTAGCCTTTATAATTAAAATAGAAATAATGGTTTTTACTAATATCCGATATAGTCCTTTATAATTCATGACTTGCTCTTTTATACCTCAAACAATAGGGACAAGATTCTTTCAAAAAATATGACTTGGTCCATGTTTACAGAAAAATTGGCCTTTAGTAATACCTGACGTAGTTCTTTTTAATTAATGACTTGCTCTTTTATACTTCAGACAATAGGAACAAGGTTCTCTAAAAAAATATGATTTGGTCCATGTTAACAGAAAGATTGGTCTTTACTATTACTCGACGTTTGTCATTAATAATTAATGACTTGGTCCATGTTAACAGAAAGAGATCTTTACTAATATGCGACATAGTCCTTTGTAATTAATGATTTGCTCTTTTATATCTAAGATAATGATGAGTCATATGGAACAAATGGAACAAGGTTCTCCCAGAAAATATAACTTGGTCTATGTTAACAAAATGACTGGTCCTCATTTTTACTCGACGTAGTCATTCATAGTTAATGACTTGCCCATGGAGTTAATGGTCATAAACCTTATTTTCTTTAATCTCCAAAAAAAGTAATTCTAATACTATAAAATCTAAATCCACTTCCTTTTTGAAATCAACAGCATAATCGGTGAAAATGTTTGATTTCGAACTGTTTTCAATCTCATTGCAAAGGACACAAACTATTAGAAATGATAAGCTTGGTGATATAAATGAAAAGAAATTGCGACAAAATGAAGTGAGAAGAAGAAGAAAAGGAATTGTATTGATAGATTGGATCTGGAACAAATGGGAATGTTTGGTCCTTATTCTCTCACTACAAAATTACTTGCCCTCATCTCTCACTCATCTCCCTTTCTTACAGTTGAAAACTAAAAAACAAACAGAAAAGGAATAAAAGAAAATGATAATTACAGACGGATGGCTGAGTGATTTTCCAATCTCGATCAGTTTCGTTAACGTTTGACGAAGAGAAAGGCCCAAGAACACCGTTGATCAAAATGGGTCCACCAAGAAACAAATCCGAATTCGAAACCAACAAGTTGTTAATCTCAATTAAACTGAGTCTCCTTTGTTCAGGGGAGATTTAGAGGAGGGTGACTGTGGCGGTGAAGCCGTGTTTGCGGAGAGTGGGGGAGGCGACGAAGTAGAGGTTATGGGGAAGGGGGGTTTGGGGTGATGGGATTTGGTTGAGTTTTTGTGGGGAATGAATGGATGCAGAGATAAGAGAGCGAGGGTTATGGACATGACGAAGTAGAAAGGGCAGCGCTACCAGTAACAAGGATCTACCATTGTTGAGAGAGAAAGACTTGGTGAGAGAGAGATCTGCTTCTTCTTTTATCAGGAGTGATCTATGGGAAGGAGGGGCAAATGAGTCTTCTCAAGTCATGGTTACCATGTTTGTGGTTATTATTTTAGCACTTACCATGTATGGGTGATTTTGAAACTGTAGACCATTAAAGTGGTAAAATGACCGGGTCTCCTCCACTGTCCCGTAATTGTCCTGTCGGCAACAATTATTATGAAGGATTTAGGCATGTTAATGGATCAGATTCGATCCGAACTCGATAAAGTTGATTCGATAATTTGAATTCGGTAATCTAAATACGGATCGGATCGGATTGGATTAAATCTGTTATTAATCCGAATCCGAACTTTATTATTTTTATTTTTTTAAAAAAAACTATAAATTTTTTATTTTGAAAAAAAAAATGTTTAAGAAGTTGTATTTTTATTTTAAACTTGTATTTTTATTTAAATTTTTTTTTGGAAAATATTTTTTTTTTGAAAAAAAATTGTATTTTTTTTGCTAAAATTTTTGAAGTAAAAAAGTTTTCTGATCGGATCCGAATTTATCGGATTCAAATTATCATTATCGAATTTAAGTCTTATTAGATTCGGATCGAATTCTGGATCCAACCCATTAACAGGTCTAGAAGGATCCCACCAAATTTTATGAGATATCGAACGTTTTACTAGTACTAATGGTTTCCGTGCTGTTATTATGTTTCTAGACGAATTGGACAAGTTCGCCAGGTACGTTTTTTCGTGCGAAAATGCCAATGCATTATTGGAAAGAGAGATGCTACACACGCAGCAATCTGTGCACAGATTATGCACAGATGCTACACACGCAGCAATTTGTGCACAGATTATGCACAGATTTTGTTGTGGGGCCCACTACGGGTCCCACACAAATCATTCGAGCCGTTTATTAAATGTAAAATATTTTTTCGAGGGTCTCCATAAAAAATAAGCTCAATCCAATACTTACAGGTGCTTTATCCAACTATCTAACTTTTCTTTTAGATTTTTAGATAATGAAAAGTTATATAATTGGATCGAGCACTTATAGGTATCGGATTGAGATTATTTTTTACGGGAACCTTTGAAAAAATATTTTACATTTAATGAACGGCTTGAATGATTTGTGTAGGACCTTTGGTGGGTCCCGCAATGAAATATGTGCACAATCTGTGCACAGATTGTATGTGTGTGTAGACTTTATGTATTGGAAAGGATTTGGTTTTATAACTTAGACGAGCTATAAAAGTACTTGGGCAAATTTCACTTAGACCCCCTAAGGTATCTGACAATGACAGAAGGTAGTCCTTTGTTTTCAAAAATGACAGAAACCTCCCCTATTTCACAGTTTGGGTTTCATTCCGTTAGTAAAATGGACGGAAAATGTACGAAAAATGAAATCTTCAATTTTATTTAGTTCTATAGTTATCTTAGGGCTCTTATTGAAAGTCCTAGAGCAAAAAATTAATTATGACCCTTTAGGATAAAATGATTTGAAAAATAAGATATTAGTACCGATTCAAACGGATTAAAAATTGAAACACTTAAGTAATTTCTCTTCATTTGGTTCTATGGCTCTCTCAGGGCTCTCATTGAAAGTCTTGGGGCCAAAAATTAACTATGACCATTTAGGATAAAATGATAAAAAAAATAAAAAATTTCGCACCGATTCAAATGAATTAAAAATTGGAGCACTTAAGTATCTGTTTTTCATTTGGTTCTATGGTTTTCTTAGAGCTCTCATTGAAAGCCCTAGAGCGAAAAATTAATTATAATCATTTAGGATAAAATAATCAAAAAAATAAGATTTTCGCACTTATTCAAACGAATTGAAAATTTGAACACTTAAGTATCTCCTTTTCGTTTAGTTTTATGGCTATCTTAGGGCTTTCATTGAAAATCTTAGAACCAAAAATTAATTATTGCACATTAGGATAAAATAATCAGAAAAATAAGATTTTGGCACTGATTCAAATGGATTGAAAATTGGAGCACTTATGTATTTGTTCTTCATTGAAATCCTTAAAACCAAATGAATAGCAAAAATTTAAATACTCCAAATTTTAATCCGTTTGAATCGGTGCGAAGATTTTATTTTTTTAATCATTTTATTCTAAATGATCATAATTAATTTTTGGATCTAGGACTTTCAATGAGAGCCCTAAGATAGCTGTAGAACTAAATAAAATTGAAGATTTCATTTTCCGTCCATTTCACTAACGGAACTAACGGAATGAAACACAAACTGGGAAATATGGAAGGTTTCTGTCATTTTTGAAAACTAAAGGGCACCTTCTGTCATTGTCAGATACCTCAGGGGGTCTGAGTGAAATTTGCCCAAAGTACTTTTTAGCTTTGCAATAATGCTATCCACACATATATTAGGAATAGATCTTGTACAACAACCTGCGTGGCAAAGAAAAATGGCCCCACACACACTCTCTCTCTTAACTTGGTTTGTTAATGAGAACCAATTTCTAATGAGCTCTAACTGAGTGGAGCACGAACTCATCAGAAGTGCCTTGTGCCTTATTTGGAACACTTTTTGAAAAATATTCTTTAAAAGATTCTCTCTAAATTCTCTTTATTTTCAATCATTTCTCTTTATATCTCTCTCCACTTATTACTTCTACTACTTTTTAAAAAAAAAATTCAAAAAGTATTCCAACCACGGCATTGAAGTTTTAAACATCATAGGTCGAACAAATCAAAGTTTTAAGGCTTAACGAGTTTAAAAAAACACTCAAGCTTGGTTTGTTTATAGAATAGGCCATTCTCTAACGAGTAACGAGTTATTAGTGTTAGATTTTGTCCCACTTCGCTCATCTAAGCCTCTCAAACTTGGTTAATATATTCTAGAAGCTACTCCACCTGTTGTCAATTGGTTTTAGGTTGGAACCCTCCAAGAAATCTAATATGGTATTAGAGCTAGATCTTGGATGGCCTTACATCTCGTGAGAGAGTCTTTGTGGCCCGAAGCAAATCTCCTGATCAGCTCAATTGGCACCTTCACATACATTCGGGTTGTATGTGAGGGGGAGTGTTAGACTTTGTCTCACATCGCTCATTTAAGTCACTTTAGCTAGCATAGTGGTGGCTCCAGAAATTCTAAGAAGGGTGTTCAGAAATTTCTACTGCCTTTAAAAACCACATCTATCATGTACACACAAATTTATCTTGGTTATATATATTGGATGGATTTGTGGCTGATTTTTTGGTTGGGTGTTCAAATTTTTTTGGATAAAGTGTTCAAGAAGGGCTAAACTAAAATAAACATAAAAATATTACATGTATTCTATAATTATAAAATTTTGGGTTGTTTACCTAGATACCCATCAACGTTTACCCGTTTTTCACGCACACTCTCTCGATGAATTCTCGCTACGGCTAGACACCCCCTCATTAAAGTTTTCGATTGGGGACCTAACGCCGTTGGATAGAATGGCTGAAAAGACCAATTTACCCTCTCTTATATATAGGCAATACTTATTCTTTTTCTTCCCGCACCTCATTCTCTCCACCACACCCGACAACCCCTTTCTCTCTCTCGTACCCCCACCCTTCCTCCCACCACCACCACCACCACATTGGCCGCTACCTCGCAGGCTGTTCCCCCCCGACCGACTCCTCCTCGCGTGGCGCCAACCTCCCTTACGCGGTGACTTCACTTTCGAGATAGAATTCGTCGATCGATAAGTCAAAATTAACGGCAGTGGAGTAGGACGTTATCGGCGTTGGAGTTAAGGAGGGGAAATCAAAGATCTACTTACGGCTTCGTGGGAAAAATAAGTGTGATGATTGGGCTTTTGTTTGATTTTGTATTTCATTCTGGTTAATAGGGCTCTTTTGTTTTGATTTTCTGATGCTAATAGGGATTTTGTATCTGATTCTACTGGTTAGTAGGGATTTTATATTTGATTCTGATGTATTACGTTGATTTCAAGTTTGATCTGTGGGTTTTTTTTGTTGATTTTGAGTTTGATAGGTATAGTTTTTGACTCAAAAGTTGCTGGGTCTAGTCGATGGTGGTGGTCTCCGGCGTCCATGGTGGTTGCAGTTTGGAGGTGCATAAATGGGTTTGCTTTGGGGTGTGGGTTCTCTCTCTCTCTTGACTGTCGGATGCATGTGGTGATGGACCAATGGATGACATTATGGGAGAAGTAATTGATGGAAAAATATTTAAGGAAGTGTATAGCGGTGATCAGTTGTGCTCCGGTTGATGGGTGGTTGTCGGCAAAAATGGGTTGGTTTGGGTGAAAGCCAAAATGGGCTTAGGAAGAAGAAAATCATTAGGGGCAATATTGGAAGATTGCACCACTTTTAAAAGAATTTGGGAGGAAAATTTAATGGATCTAAATGGAATGCTGAGGAAAGGGGTCTAGGAGAAAAGTATACTTTGATGAGGAGGTCTGGCCGTAGCGAGAATTTGTGGACGGAGTGTCCGTGAAAAATGGGTAAACATTAACAGGGTGTCTGGGTAAATAACCCTAAATTTTTTTGGGATCAAGTGACCACCATTGACTAAGGGTGGAGCAGCCACCTATTAACACGAGTTCGAAGTTGAGCAATTAGGATCATTTTTTCATCGTAGCACTCTCAATGTAACCTAATTGCACCCTAGTGAGCACTCTCACGGCCTGTTTGGCTAGGTCCTTAAGTCCCCACATAAGGTCTTCCTCGATTACAACTCCTAGCTCCATTCTTTCTCTTGTGTTTGGGAGAGGAAAAAACTTCCTCGTTTTCTCCCGGATTTGATCGACGCCGGGATTGCTACTCTCCCTTCGCCTGGATTTGTAACAATAGGGGGTACCCCCATCGTTGGATATGCGACTTGGTAGAAAGACTGTATTGCCCTTTCGTTTTGGTTTTGGCGCTAGGTTTTGCTCAGTTTTGTCCATCCCACAAAAGCAAATCTGAAGAGAGAGAAGAAAGGAGGAGGTTGCCAATTCTCATTTTCGGTGACTCCACCGCCGTATTTCGACGGTTCCAGCTCTTTGTTACATTGTCTTCCTCATTCGTCAGGTATTGTGTGATTTGAACTGGTTTTGTTTTGCGATTTCTGTTGGTGATTTCGCGATCTTGAACTGGTTTTCTGTTGGTGGTTTCGCGATTTGTTTCTCGAATTTCAGATTTTAGCCCTAATTTATATTGCTCGAATTTCAGATTTTAGCCCTAATTTCTGATTTTCCCTAGGTTCTACCCTAATTTCTGATTTGCCGTAATTTCAGATGTGCCCTAATTTCGAGATTTGCCCTAAAATCTGAGTTGGGCCCTAATTTTGGATTTGCCCTAAATTATGATTTTATTGCCTAAAACTTATTTGCCCTCATTTTGGAGTTGAGTTGTGCCCTAATTTTTGAGTTGACTATAACTTATGCCTAGTTAACTGTAACTTATGCCTAATTTTCAGAAGAACTAAATACAAAAATACACTCATAAAGCATATTTGCCCTAATTTGAGATTTTCCCTAATTCAGTTGTGCGTAATTGTTGAGTTAGCCCTAATATCCTATTTTTCCTATTTTTTGAGTTGTGCCCTAAAACAAATGACAAGAATTACAAAACGTGAACGAAGAAAGAAGACAAACCGTGAGGCATTAGTTGCACTTGTTTGTGTGATGAGATTAGTCAATACGGTTTTGAGCCTTTACATGTTAATTATTGACTTGATTGACGAAAGGGCTTGACAAAGGCCTTGTATTCGTGTTAATCCAAATGTTTACCAATAACAAATAGACTCACTTAACAAGTTGGTACACGGGAGTGACACAAACTGCCATGACCAATTGAGGGTAAATAGGTACACATTCATGACGTTGTGCCAATTACTTGCACAAAATAGCCTACATGAGTCTAGGAATGTCACCCTTATAGAGAAAGTGGCGATATTTTTGTGGATTCTCTCTCACCATACGAAGAATAGGCGGACCACTTTCCAATTTATAAGATCGGGGGAAACAATTAGTAGGCATTTCAATGCTCTTTTGATTGCAATGTTGCGCCTTCACAATATATTGTGGCGTCATCCCCAACCTGTCCCTGCTAATGAGCCAGACAATAGGTGGAAGTGGTTTGAGGTAAATATCTCAGAAATTTATTAAATTTTTACAATGCAAGTATTAAATATATAATACCTATTCTAATAAAATATTTTCATGGTCTCTCGTAGAATTGTCTAGGGGCTTTAGACGGTACCTTCGTACTTGTCCTTCCCCCAACCAAACTCAAGGCACGCTATAGGTCAAGGAAGGGTGACTACGCGACAAATGTTTTAGGGGTTTGTAATCAAAACCTACAATTCATATATGTGCTGTCTGGTTGGGAAGACTCTGTCACATACTCGAGAATGCTTCGCAACACCTTGGTCAGGCCTCACAGGTTGAAGATTTCACACGGTATGTGACTTTAAAATCTGCCACTAATCAACATATGTCCACATTTATGTAAACGTACTCACTTAGACGTAGGCCTGTCAATAGGCCGAATCCCATCCGGATCCGATAAGACTCAAATCCGATCCGAATTCGATAAGACTCGAATTTGATAGTGGTAATCCGGATCTAAATCCGAAAAATCTGGATCCGATCCGAAAATCCGAATCCGATCCGAAAACTTTTTTACTTCAAAAATTTTAGAAAAAAAATATATATTTTGCAAAAAAAATTTAAAAAAAAAATCTAAAATAAAAATATAACTTCTTAAACAATTTTTTTTTCAAAATAAAAATTTACTATTTTTTTTTTAAAATTAAAATTTTTTTTTTGGATTCGGATCGATAATGGATTAATCCGATCCGATCCAAAATCCGATCCGATCCGATCCGTATTTGGATTATCGAATTCGAATTATCGGATCGACGTTATAGGATTCGGATCGGATTTTTCGGATCGAATCTGGTCTATTAACATACCTACCTAGACGTTGTATGTCATTTGTAGGTCGTTACTACCTCGTCGATGCCGGTTACACTAATGGCTTGGGATTATTAGCACTGTATAGGGGTCAACGATACCACATTAACATTTGGAGGCAATGACACATGCCCCAGAGCCGAGAAGATGAGCCGACATGAAGCACTCTTCTGCACGAAATGTTGTGGATAGATGCTTTGGGGTCTTGAAGATGAGCCGAGAAGAGTGCTTCAACTCGTTTTTTTGCTGGTTTGGTACAGTTTCGTGCAGGTTTTGGTTGGTTTTCCCCTTGGTTTCTTTCTTGCTGTGTTTGAAGGTGGTAGAGGTGTAATATATGAGTTGGCTTTTTTCCTGGATTTTTTATGCTATTTGACACCTTGTTCTGAACCATTTCATCATGTTTTCCTTCATGTTCTGAGCCCGTTGCCTGGTATTTTCAAGGCTGTTTTTGGTTGGGTTCTGCTTGGTTTTTTGGCTGGTTTATGGTTGGTTTTATTTTTTTTCCTTTTAAGGGCAGTGATGATCATTTCAATGGCTGTGATGATATTACAAATTTGAAGGTAAAACACTCGTCTTGGCGGGACAATTTATGAGGGCCAATGGTTAATCACTATACGGCAACATAAGTTGTAGCCAAATGAGTATCCAATGTGCCACTTAAGAAAATATCTGAGCCTAAGAAACCAAGCATCGATCCCATGGAGAGGTTCCAATTTCATGAAAATGAAGACCTTAGAATCAATTGCTAGGCTTGCTAATTTCAATTGCAGTTCAAATCAGTTGTTGTTTCTACTGATTTTAGGATTCATAGTGGATGAGAAAAATTTGAAAAGTTTAAGTCTTGCATAATTCAATGTAATCATATCAGGTAAAGGCTAAACTTTGTTGATTATGTACACTGTCATGTGATTTCGCATTGTAATAAAGCTTGTTGAGTGTTTTATTTGGCATTTCTACTCTTTCTGATTTGTCTTTTTGGCCAAAAATGGCAAGACTGAAACTAGTCCAATATTTATTTTCAAGATTGCATTTTCAACACAAGCTTATAATCTCAAATAAATCTAGACTACTAGAGATACTTTACAAGGGTACGAAGCAACAAATTTATTTTTCAAACAACTATGATCCTTTTCAAGCATCCAACTTCAACCTTTGAACGTACAAAGCAATGGCTCCATCGATTAAACATGGGGAATTGCATGTCCCTCAAGTTTCTAAATTGTCGATTCACCTACAAACACACACGGAGAATATGGCAAATTATTCATAAACAAGAGTATATAAATGTTCATTAAAAACAAGAGTACTTAGTTGGACAAATTCATTCCAAACCTCATTCTCCATCACCAATCTATTTTCATTTTCATTCCAACCAAACCCAGAAATTCGAAGCATGTCTTGTAGTCAGAAACAAGTTACCTTTCAATTCTTCATCTTTGCCTCGATATATATGAACTTTTTTAATACCACCTTGGGGAAAAGAAGCTCGCATCTGAGTTTCCAAAACTACGAAGGAGGCCGGTATGAACCATCCGTTCTCATCTTGCCAAATTCCCGCATCTACTAGGCTCGTAAGATTTTCTAACAACGTCTCCTCCTCCTCCTCGCTCCACTCCCGGTGTGCCATTGAAATGATGAAAAAAAACGAGAATATCAAACTAAAAATTAAAATGGAGATGATATGTGGGATGAGATGAATAAAAAATGAAACCTATTTATAGAAATTTTTTGTATATGTTGAACCTACTACCCACATGGTTAAACTACCACTCACATGATCCAACAACCATCTACCCCCATTCAACTATGAAGATATTTAAAAAAAAAAATTGTAATTTGTTTTTTTAAACAAATTTTATAATAATTGAATTATTTTACAAATATTCTATCATATAATCCATTTTTAAAAAAAAATCAAAATAAATATTATGGTTAAAACATTTTAAACATAAATTGAATTATTTTTATCAAGATTTTTTTGATAATTATGTGTTTATTTTAATTTTAATTAAATACTACCATTAAATTAATAAACTGGGGGCAATAAAGTCATTTAACATCTTATCTCATTATATCCACCCTCCAAATCCCTCTTCTAAAAAAATCATCCAAACACAGGATTGCAAATTCACTCTTCTTAGGAGGTGAGTCCACCCACCTTCTATATCCACCCAAAATCATATCCTCCATCCAAACGGACCGCCATTGTAAATTAGGTTTAGAGATATTCGTCTGGATAAATTATGAAAGCCTGTATGTAACAAAACTTTTCCTCTCCCGACGATTTGATGATTTCAGAAAACTTGCACATTACAAATGCATTTTTTTTGCCCCATTTCGTCCTTTTTCTATTTATTATAAACATGAACTTGATTGGTTTAATCCAGTGTGACCGAACCCATTATATAAAGATCAATATATGCCAGTCAGGTACAAATCTGTATGCAATTGATATGATTTTTGATACTGTTTGATATTTTGGCACTTTTCGGGATTGTCCAAAACCTCCATTGGTGTCTTTGCTATATCGACTCCGTTTGATTGTAATGGGTAGGTTCGTAGGGGGCAGTTGCTCGCTCGATCGATGCTCCTCCCATTATCTGCGCCATGCTAACTGCTGCAAAATCAATCCAATTGCGTGAGAGGTAAAAGCATTACACAACACAACATGCATATTATTTTCAAGATTAGAAATTTTATTCTTGCACATTTTTTTCTTGCTGGTAAATCTCTCCGGAAATTAGTTTTCCATATATATATGTATCCTAAATCAAATTTCTTTGAAAGCGTCCGAAAATTTAACTTTCCATTTATGCATCATTAAGAGATCTTTCCTAGAAGGAAAAAAATACAAGTTTAAATTAAAAAGGGGTTGATCGTCTATAGGGGCTGAGCTTTTTCCGAGAAGGTTTTTGTTTAAGGCATCAACCCACGTTTTCTATCACGTTTTTCTTTTTGCATCTGTCCATATATACATAGACCTACCAAGTCAAAAAGAATAGAGAGCTGAGAAAGAGTTTGGTTTTCCTAAAAGAAAAAAAAAGAAGGTTGCAATGCACGGGTTTTTGGTTTGCGGCAGAGGCGAGTTTTATTTTTGTTTAACAAAGGGGGTGCAAGACATTTAAGGATTTTGTTTTGATGTGGCAGCCCGCATTCTGTTTTGTGTTTTGTCCTTGCCTCTTGCATCTTCGAACGCCATTTGTTATGTCTAGATCACGTTACACATCATATCATTTTTTCATTCACTATTTATGGTTCTTGGTGCCATTTACTGTTGTGGCTGAATCTTTTAGAGATTGATTCGGAGCCGGTTGAATCTGGAGATCGGGCGTGAAGTCCGTGGTGCATCTATTGGATCTTGAAGAAGCTCTGGGAGCATCGGAGATTGTTGGCCAGAATAGGTAAAGATTTGGGTAAGGTTTTTGCTATTTCGCAATTTGTACTTCTTTTCGATTAATAGAATAAGGCAGTAGTATTAGGTCGTGGTTTTGGCTTAGAGTTATTTAGGACCTTAAGTTTTTCCACGTAAACCGTGCGTCTCTTGTCTCTATTTTATTCTACTGCACTACTTGAGCTTTGGTTTAGATTAATCGAAATAATTAACCCGTTCATCTCTATTAATTTTTCATCTGTTAATCTTTATTCAAATTGGTAATTTTTTTACAAAACATGACTATTCACCCCCCTTTAGGAGTAAATTGAACGCTTCCGCATGATTTCAGATACGGGTTATATTCTAGTTGAGCTATACAATAAGGATCCTAATTATTGAAGGGGACGCGGCATGGGCCTACATAAGACCGACCATAAGTGCAGCCCCCCGAATACTCATGGATCTAAGCTGGAAAGTAGACACAGGTGTAGGGCTGCGTTTTTTTTTAAGTTTTATTTTGGACCCATTTTCTTGAAGACATGAATGAAAGCAGTTTTGTTTTTAGGCAATAAAAGCAGTTGTTTGTGGAAGGCCTGTAGGAGTAGAACAACTATTGTACCAACAATTTTAGAGGCTAGAGCGAAAACAGTCGATAGATTTTAGTGACTAACCATTTTATACCATTGTTTAGTCAAAGCGATCAATGTTCTTCAAGTCTCTCTCTCAATCATTTTTGGTTACAGTACAGAGAGCAACTCACTTTCCCTTTATCTTCTCTTACACCACGATGCAACTCTCCAATTCCTCTGGTCTCTTTGAATAGCTTGCAGAATCTATTCAACACCTGTTCTTTTTCTCGATGTATTTGGGAGCCTATCCTATTCAGATTTCAGATCCAAAGAAGGGCAGATACCTGAGATTTAGAACTGAATGATGCTTGTGGTTTTTGTAGAAATAAGACATTCAGCTCTTTGCTGTTTAAACTGGCATTAGCTGCTGGGGTATACTTCATTTGGCTTGAGCGTAATTCTAGAATTTTTGAAGGCAGGCCCAGAAATTCAATTGCAATCTTAGCTTGTATTGATGACAATATAAGACTAAGAGTTTGTACTTGGAATCTGTTCCCCAACACTTTGGAAAACCAAAGACTCTGTGATCGTTGGAACATCTCTACTAGAGTCCTTGGATCTCTAAAGAGGAGTTAGTATAGATGTTTGGTAGCTTGTAGTAGGACGTTTTTCTTTTGTGTAAAGCAGTTTGGGTTTTGTACCCCGTGATTTTTAAGTTTGGTTGATTATAAAATGATACATTTACCAAAAAAAAAAAAAATACAACCATGCCGCCAAGGGCCAGCCTTGGGCTAAAGCCCAAGGTGCCATGACTTTAGGACCCAAAAAATAACAGATTTTTAGGGCCCCAAAATATGTATTACTCCTATGTATACCAAAAAAAAAAGTCCATCCGAAGATAAAATAAAAGCTCAACATGCATCATATCAAAACAAGGTCCAAAAATACTTGGTGGCGTACTTGTAAATTGCAGAACTAAAGAGCCCATATTTATCAGAATATTCATTTTACTAATTGGAATTAGATTTTCCACAATAAAGACCATTGATCAAGGAGGTTTTTTTTGTTTTGCTCGGCAAAACAAAATTATTAACCATTGAAATTAATTGACACAAAATATTAGAAAATAAATATAATAGTTTGTTTCATTATGTATATTTACTCATGTTGTTTCGCGCCTGTGCTTTTTTCGTACCCGTGCCACATTTTTCAAAACACCCAAACCATACCCACCTAGAGTGATGGGCGAGCCACTTCCTTCACTTACTTGATTGATTAATTTGGTTCAGAAAGAATAAATTACCACCATATAGAGAGAAGGGTTTAGAGAAAGAGAAACGATTTGTTTCAGTGGTTGCCCCAACCAAACGTCTTAATCTCACTTCATTAGAATCTAATTCTCTTCTTCTTCTTTTTTCGCAAACGTGTAGCAAAAGTGTTTTTAACATAAAAAATTTGATGTGAAGGCCAAGAACAATTCAGAAAGTACGGAAAAATACCAAAATATTAATTTAATCTAAAGGTCCCATAAAACTACATGCTTTTTTTAGACAGGTGTTTAATTTAATCTATTCAATGCTTTTTTTAGACGATGCGTAAAATCAATGCTTCTCATTATTCAAGAAAAACCACTTCTATACCCAATTGCAAGATTGTAGGTCTTTTGGCAAAAACAATCTGTTTGACTAGCATAATTTTTGGTTGTTTCAAAGGAAGAACAAAAAGAAAAATCACCTTAAAAAGAGTAAAACTTTAAAGATCACGAGAAACTGTTGCTTATCTATTTCTTATTCTCCCCTGACATAGTCATTATATTAGCACAGTGTGTATTTAAATTACCTAGGTTCTAGCTCACTAATTGAAACTTCATTCATAGACCACTCTAACGGTTTGCTCCTAGACTTGTGCAACTCCAAGCCTGTTCTACTCCAACCATGGAATGCAGGCTGTTGAGGAAGGGACAGGGTAGCAAAATAGCCATCAAGCATGGCAACTACAGTTGCCATGGAGGGCCTGGCAGATGGATCGTCTTGAACACATAATAATGAGATATGGATGCATTTAATGACTTCATCTTTTGAATAAGGACCTTTCTGCGTTGAATCCATCAAATGCAACGGTGCTCCTTCATTCCAGAACTTCCAAGCCTGCAAGAATTCCCCATACATCACTTAAACAGATAGACAAAAAAGGAATAACGTACATAATTAGAGAGTAGTAAGGTTGATCACTTACGTAGCTCAAAAGGTCCGGAGCAATGTCCAATTGGCAAAAGCTATTATTCTTCATGCCAGTTATGAGCTCCAAAATTAAGACACCGAAGCTAAACACATCAGACTTGGTAGAGAATTGTCCATGCATTGCATATTCTGGAGACATATAACCACTGCAAGCCCGCAATAACCTCTACTTTATCAATAGAATAGAAGACAAGACAAATAAGATATTTGCCTAATGACAAAAACCAATCGAGGACACAGTGCGCCAAAATCTTATTGGACAAAAAAGCACAAAAGCTGTCATTAGGAAGCTACTCATTATATTTCCTTCCCTATGTTTGAGCCCAAGGATTTTTTTTTTGGAAGAGTTGTGTTGATACATAAATTGAAGGTGAAATTCCACGAAGACCCATTATCTATGCCTGTTTCCCACGGAGACCTCTGACGTTTAAAATCGCCCATACAGACCCCCCCATTTATATGAAATGAAAAACTGGCTAACTCTGTTAATAGAATGAGATAAATAATGATTCTATCCCTTAAAAATTGCCCACGCTGACCCCCTAAATTATAAAAATCACTCATGCTGACCCCCTCAATTATAAAAGTCGACCACAGTGACCGAATATACTTCTCTTTCCTCATTCTTCTCCCTCTCTTACTCTTCCATCATACCCACCACCTCTACATCTGGGTCGTTGAGGAAAGTAACAAATTGAACCCCTC
The DNA here is from genome assembly GCF_030253575.1 of Rhododendron vialii. Classification (NCBI taxonomy): domain Eukaryota; kingdom Viridiplantae; phylum Streptophyta; class Magnoliopsida; order Ericales; family Ericaceae; genus Rhododendron; species Rhododendron vialii. The sequence goes on along the minus strand of NC_080569.1, from coordinate 23,848,069 downwards.
TCTCTCTTATCAATATTTTGTATCACCGTTGTACATATACACCATCATTCATGCTCTGTCTCTTTCTCCATTTCTCTGATCTCACCAATACCTATTCCCTCTCTCCCCCTCCCTCCCCCCTCTTTCTCTACCCCTGTGTGTGTGTAAGTGGGTACGGCCATTTTTCAAATCTCCATTATATTGTAAGGTTGACTTTGAATTAGGAAATAGATTTTAGCGATAGCTTTTCTCTCCGTCCCTTGCCCTAAAACTTCTTCACAGCCGATCCCAAACCAACACCAACACCAACACCATATGGTCTTATTCCAATCAAGCTTGTTTGATTTTAAGGTGAAAACTCAATTAGCAAATTTGCTTTGACTTGTTGGCGAGTGATGTCAATAATGTATTTGGGTGCTCATAAAGTGTTTGAAAGATTGTTCTTATTTGTTGGGCGGTTGAAGAAATAAAGAATTTGTCTTGATTTGGCTTGGGAGGCGGGGGGGATGAGATGGGTGAGTCAAAACAGTGGTAATTTAATTTAATTTGGGTATAAGAAGAGAGAGAGAGAGAGAGAGAGAGAGAGAGAGAGAGAGAGAGAGAGAGAGAGAGAGAGAGAGTGTGTGTGTGTGTGTGTGTGTGAGGGTATTTTTTCCAATTCGTAACATTCTTTTGTTGGCACTTAATGGTCTTTTAACAAAAGGGTGTTAATTGGTTAATGGTTATAAATAAGAGGGTCTGTGTGAACTGTTTAAAATGTTTTGGGGTCACCGTGGCAAACAGGTATAGAAGAGGGGGTCTTCATGGAATTTTACCTAAATAGAAATTGCATATAGTGCCGTTAATCAAAGGTATGGAAAAACCTAACACGGTTATGTGAACACAACTTACAATGTTCCAACGATTTCACTTGCATTTCCTTGAGTTTGATCCACTCTCAAAATTTGGGCCATTCCAAAATCTGAAATTTTTGCATTCATATCTCCATCTAATAGAATATTGCTCGTTTTGAGATCACGGTGGATAATCTTAAGTTGGGAATCTTCATGAAGGTACAACATCCCTCGAGCTATCCCTCCAATAATCTTGTAACGCCTTGACCAATCCAGAATCTGTTCTTGCTAATCTGTGTATTGATCAATCCAAATGCAAGTTCAAGTTAGAAACAAAGAACTAGGCTTTGGACGAATGTGTATACTCTAATTCCATTTCTCGAAATTGAGACACAAGCAAAAGAACACATTAAAATGGTCTCATCTATGAGCATGCATGTGAAATGCTGCTCAACACTGGATTCATTTTGCGTGCCTTGCATTCAGCTCTATATACTTGTGTGTTTGAGGGTAAAACATTATTGGATGTTGAGACATAACATCCATGGCATGAAGTTCAAAATAATTAGTAACAAGCAAAATATACGAAGAGTTGTTTAGAATGCCAAACCGAATAAAAAGTAATCGAGGCTCTTGTTGGGCACAAACTCATAAATGAGTATTTTTTCTTCTCCTTCCAAGCAAAATCCCAATAGCCTCACTAGGTTTCTATGTTGAAGCTTGGCTACCAGCAACACCTCATTCTTGAATTCTTGTACACCTTGCCCTAACGTTCGAGATATCCTCTTCACAGCTACCTGTTGTCCATTTGGAAGTGAGCCCTGAGAATGCAAAACATCCCATGAAACTTTTAGATTTGAAGTAAGAAAACTTCTAAAAATTTTGGATGATTTTTGGAGGAAAAAACCTTGTAGACTGAACCAAATCCACCTTCACCGATTCTGTTATCATCTGAAAAGTTTTTTGTGGCAGCTTGAATTGTACCCAAATCATATTGCAAAGACTGCACTGTTGACATGTCATCCCCAACTGGACAAATCAAAAGTTGGAACAATAGTAAATGGTAAAACCAAGAAAGGACAAGAAGTTTTTTGGTCTCTATCATTCTTTCTTTAGTTAGGTCTAGCCAAGAGTTCATTTTCCCTTGTTGTTACCATATTTGTCTTCTTTGTTATAACTATACTTCTTCTTCGCCCTCCTTGTCAGGCAACAGAAGCCTGCTATGAAAAGCATAATAGCAACCACAATTGGAACTACAATGGTAATGATTAGTACTGGCGATGACTTTCCCCCATCTGCATTAAAAAAATTCTGTCATCAACAATTTTCATTAACAAAAGGTAGCACTCACTACGACTGCAAACAATCTCATTCAAGTAGCGTACTGAGTTGCTTCAACTTGATTGCAAATGGTGAATAATATATCAAGTTTTATTTCTTTACAATCGAGCCGAGCTAAAACTAGCGTTAATTAAGCTGATCAATATCTTGAGAAAACTAAATGTGTTCAAATATCACTACTTTCTAAAGTTAGAAGAAAAGGGCTCAAATCCATCGTGGCTTTAACTACTACAACTGTTAAAACCCCAAAAGCCTCACTCAGAAACGAAAACTCAGAAGATAATCAATGTTTTAGCGGTGGGTTAACTGGGAATTACTAACAGGAATGGCTAATTAACTTGGGGTTATTTTTCCGTTATATACTTGTTTGGATGCTCTCTCTCTCTCTCTCTCAAATTTCCGTACGGGCTTTCATTATCACAACTTTCTAAAGTTAGAAGAAAAGGGTTCAAATCCATACTACTGCAATATCAATGTCTTACCTGCTGGGTAACGGCTAGATGTTTTCAATTCAGCTATTTTCATTAGTAATTGGGTATTTGACGAATTTAGATGATTGGGGGTTAATTGAAAAACTACTTCATAATGAAGGTGTCTAATTGAAGTTTATTATAGTTTGGGTATCTATTAGACATTGAGGTCGAAGTATGGAGGGTATTTTTAAATTATCCCTCTAACTTAACCCATCTCAATTCCAAATCAGCCTTCTAACGTTTTCCTCCCCTTGTGTAAGCTCAACTTAGCAAAAATTTCATTTGCAATTTGACAGAATCAGACGGTAGGATGCTAATTGAATAACGGAAGAATAGTTTAGGAGGAAAATTAAAATTTGCTAAAGGAGGTATTTTTAATTTTTTCCTTTTTAAGTTCAAATTCTCGCTTATGTTTGCTCCCACATTTTGAGATGTCATTGTCGGAAACTTTCCTCACACATGCACATTAGGTAGGACAAATTTTTCAGTGCCGGGTGGGTCCGTAAATAAGTTTTGACATAAGGTAGCCTTCACTAAGGCGGCAGCCAGCAAACAATCAGATTCTAGTACCGTTGTATGTAGGTTCAGCTAGTAAGGTGTTTAAAAGGTCGAGCAAGCTAAAACAAGCGTTACTTAAGTAGTTCGAGTTTCGTTTCAAAACTTAACGAGCTTTGACAGTGTGTTCAGACTTGGTTAATTTGTAAGGTAACGTGCAGTGATTTCAATTTATAACAAGCCGACATGAGTCAACAGCGAATTGCTTCAATTCATTTAACTCCAGGAAATATCGGTCACATTTTGGAAACCACAATTGATATTCGGCTTTTGTCCACTATTCTTGGTCTTTTGTGGGAGTTTAGGTAAACATGCCGTTCGTGTAGCTCTTCCTCTAATAAAAGAAGAACCAAAAATATAGAACGAAAGGACTAACAGTAACAGATCGTTGATAAGGTCACTGAACAATTATTAAAACTTCAAAATTAAATCCCAGATCCATGCTTTACAAAAGAAAGTTTTACCAGGGCTCCTTGTAGAAGTCGTAATAGGAGGAGGAGGAGGGAGGACCGGCAAAGGTGGTGGTGGCGGCGGAACAGCACCCACGCTGGCGTCGTAAAAAGGGTACAGCTCACCCCTGACAAAACAGTCTGGAAAATAAACTCTCGCTCCTCAGTATTGATAAAGATACTTCGAGATAGAATTCCGGAGACATGAATCGCAATCAGTATTAGACAAATCTGGCATGCATTGCGCTAGTCCATACACCAATTGAACGGATGAGAAGTTGGCTTCTCCAGTTGCGAATTTCTTACCGGAGTCATCACTCGAAGCCCGAGCGGCAATTTCGTTCATTACCTTTTCAAGTGAAACTCATACTAATTGTTAGTTAAGTGTATGCGGAAAGTGAACAAGATATCAAAATTAAAATCAGCTTTTCCCATGCATACTGCAAAGAAAATAAAGAAACCAAACTAAGTACCAAAAAGACAGGAGGTTAAGGCCTCTCATACTCGATCCCACCTTGTGTCAGACGCAGAAAATTGATAAAGAGGGAGCCAACTATATAATATAATTACGTAAACTTTTTGTGGGTTTATGATTCGATTAAATACTTCCTCCTTTTCATAATATTGGTGTCCCGAAATACATGTACACTTTTTGTAAATTATGTAAAAGGGGAAAAAGCTACAATACACACTCTTTTTTGGGTGTATATATATTGTATGCTTCCTCTTAAATAGATTTGAACGAGGATAAGAGGGTAATTTTACATACCAATTCATCTAGGCAATTGCTAACTAGAGAGAAGCATAATGGACCCTTTAAACACATACATACAAAACACCCAAATTTTCGATGTGGGAGCCAGCCCAACTGACGCAAGCAGGGCCGGCTCATAAGTTTTGAAGGCCGGAAGCGAACTTCTTGAATGAGGCCACCCTATATTTTTCATACAAAAGTGGTCTACAAAGAGTCATAAAAAAAAGAAAAAACCAATACAAAAGATTTACCATACCTCAAAATCCATCATTTGAAAATTATTTTTCTCGCATTTTTTGCTGCAAACGCACTGATTAAGTCTCCATAGTCAAGCTTTTTCTCCAATTCCTTCTCGATGGACAACATAGCCAATCAATTTAATCTTTCTTGAAATCACCTTTTAAAGGTATTGTAAAAAGTATAGTTCAATGAAATCACCTTTTCCATCCGTTTTCTAACGTGCAATTAACCGGGGGGGGGGGGGGGGGGGTGGGTCCCTTGGTATTGTCAGGTAAAAGAGGGGAGGGCAGTGTCATTTCAGAAACCTCAGGGGAGGTTTCTGTTCGTGTCAGAAACTTCAGGGGAGGTTAGTGAAATTTGCCCTAAACAAATTTAGATTCGACAAAGTATTTGTCTCCTTTTATTAATTGTTAGGTAAAAATGCTAGTAAATAGTATACTTTTTTCATTTTAATTATCTACTCACATCTCTCTCAACACTATACTAATACTATCTATTTAACCTATTCTTTATTAAAATATTATTACTTTTATTTTCTTTTTATTTTCTAGGAAGAGAGGGGGAGAGAGAGAGAACAATTAATAAAATAATATACACATGGTGAATAGTGCTTAGGTATATTTACCTAAGAGCATCCGCAATGTAATAATCAAATGTAATAATCAAAAGTGAATAATCAAAACTTGCCACGTCAGCTTTTGATTATTCATTTAGAGGGTTGCTAAAGTTAGCAATCTGGAGTCCCACATTATTACTTTTGATTATTTAAATGCCCAAATTTGATTATTGATTAGGAGATTACTAATTTTGATTATTATAATGTGAGCACTTTTTTAAGTACACACTGCTAACTTTAGCAATTTTTTGATTTTGATTATTACATTGTGGATGCTCTAAGCACTGTTCATAGATGGATTTTGCCTAAACCTTTACCTAATCTAGTGTAATGCTCATTTGGAGGTTTTGCTTAGGTAAAATAGTTATTTTACCTCAACTGATAAAGTTGCTCTTACAAACTCAAAATCTAAAAAATGAACTCAAATAAAATTGAGTGATTTTTTTAATGAATGTCTAGGAATACAAACAAATTACCATCCACGGCTGTCCAATCATATTATTAGGCAGGGGCAGAGCCAGAATTCAGGTGTGGAGGTGACACCATTTAATGAAAATCTAGTTACATGTTGTTTGGAAAAATATGAGAAAGAAAATAAAATAGAAAGTCATAAAATTAGGTTTTGTCTTCTTCTTCTTTATTTTTTGTGAAATCTACATTAGTCTATAAAAAAAGTTTATGTTTTTGAAAGTGAGCGTGACCCCTACCCATACCCAAACCCCCTCTATGTGAGTACCATTACAAAATAAAATTGGCAAAAAGCTCCAATAGCAGCTGCTTTAATTTATGCTTTCTCCCTTAACAAGCATCACAAAAAAAACTAAGTTAAGAACTACTCCCTCCGTCCATTTTTAAGTATCCTGCTTCGTAATTTCAACTTATTAAAAAGACATCATCATTATAACTTTCACATCAACTTTTTTCTCCATTTTTCCTACTTATCCATTATTATTACACTTTTACTCACTTACTTTTTAAAATGGAATCTACTTTTAGAGACAAAATAGACAATTCACCAACTTTTACCCACTAACTTTACAAAATGGACACTTATTAAGGGACAGCCCAAAATGAAATACCGGACTATAAATAAGGGACGGAGGGAGTATAAGAGCATCCGCAATATAATAATCAAAAGTGAATAATCAAAACTTGTTACGTCAGATTTTGATTATTTATTTAGAGGGTTGCTAAAGTTAGCAATGTAAAGTCCCACATTGTTACTTTTGATTATTCAAATGCCCAAATTTGATTATTAGTTAGGATGTTGCTAACTTTGATTATTACAATGTGAGCACTTTTTAAGCACATATTGTTAACTTTAGCAATATTTTGATTTTAATTATTACATTATGGATGCTCTAAGGAGTGCAGGAGGCAATGAAGAATCGCTCTTTCACTATAAGTGTAAAAAATGAGTAATATCCGTAACTTATCCATACAAATATGAAAATTGACATATTCATGAAATTATTTTATATGTTCTTTCGCACACACCAATATTTGTAAAGAAAACATGCCGTAAAAACTCGTACTAGGGAAAAATTTAATGTTCAATTGAGTCACTTGCCTCTCCAATTAGTCGGGAGATTATGGAAAAATTTACACACAGCACGTGGTTGAGAGGAGAGTTCTAGAAAAATGGCGCCTGGGAGATTCGAACTCGCGTAATTGTTGTACAAAACACGGCACGTGTTTTAGACACTCAACCAAAGTACTTTATCCGCAAACTTCTCATATTTTCACATTTAACATTTAACATTTAACTGTGAAGAATTTTTTTGTTTTTTTGGGTTTATTTTTTTGAAATGGGGTGGCACGTGCCACTCCCCTCCACCAGGTAGCTCCACCCCTGTTATTAGATTTATAAGGGCATATGTAATAGGAAAAATATACTCCCTCTGTCCCCTTTTTTTGTGTCCAGTATTTCATTTTAGGCTGTCTCTTAATAAATGTCAATTTTGTAAAGTTAGTGGGGTAAAAGTTGGTATATTGTCTATTTTATCCCTAAAAGTATATTTTATTTTGAAAAGTTAGTGAGTAAAAGTGTAATGATGATAGGTAAGTAGAGAAAGTGGAGGAAAAAGTTGATGTGAAAGGTGTAATGATGATGTCTTTTTAATAAGTTGGAGTTACGAAGCAGGACACTTAAAAAGGGACGGAGGGAGTACAATTTAAGGATGGAAACTTAATAATTCAAACTAGTCCCCTTCTCCTAAGGACCACCTTAACTTAATAAAATAAGTACCTCTCTTTCCCGATCGAATTTCGATGATCCGAGCCGCTCAATGTGTTCAAAGCGTGATTTTAAGGGTACACACAAGAAATCAGCAAAAAAAAAGATCGGGAAGGGCTTCATCCGAGCAGTTTTTATTTATTTTTTATCAAACGGTTCAAATTAAAACTGCTCGGATGAAGACCTTTCCGGTTTTTTTTTTTGCCGATTCCTCGCGGATATCCTTAAAATCACATTCTGAACACATTGAGCGGCTTGGATCATCAAAATTCAAACGGAAAATGGGAGAAATGGAAAGGTCCTTATTTTAATTAAATAAGGACAACCTTATTTGAAAATAAGGACCACCTTATTTCAAACCACTAAGAATGACAATTTAAGTATGGGTTCTAAACAAGATGCCTATTTAATTTCTTCTTAACAAGAATCTACAAAACGAGTCCTTAAAATGGTACATATATAGGTCAGCAAAAGTTGTATTTGATTAAAAAAAATTTGTTTTCCAAGGAGAGATTGGAGATGCATGATTACATATTAAAAGTCAAATTAACAAGATGCAGATTGCAAGCATTTACCTCCCTTATATTTTCATGCACATAGACGCCTCTCTTATATTCTCATGTACATGGGTATGGTTCGATTACGGTAAGTACTCATCCCTCTTCTCAAGTCTCTTAAGATAAAGTAGATTAGATTTGTCGAATGAAAAAAAAAAAAAAAACCCAAGATGCCGCTGGTCACGTGAAGAAATTACATTTGTGATGCAGCAAATTTAATAAAAAGATTAGTTGCGTACTAATTGAACAAATGATAAACTCGAATCTACAAGGGAAAAAGACAAAGTGAATATTATTGATTGAAAGGTTACTCTAACATTAAGTTACAACTCATTTTAATGGAAAAATGCGTAACCCTAACAAAACCTAACTTAAAAACCAAAATTTTTAAAATTTGGGGAAAATAATAAAATTGAAAAAAGAAAAGAAAAATAAGACTTTCTTAAAAAGAATAAACTTATGCGGAATTATACGCTAAGAGTTATTAACAAAATAAATATTTTCTAAAATAGCAAAAATGTTCAATTTGAGGCCGAAACGAAGGAATTAAGCCGAAAAACACCACTAGTCACGACTTAGGGTAGTGAGTATTGACCGCAACGTGAAAATAAGTCAGCCCACCAAATTTGGGTCGGATCCGAGCTCGTTTGAAAGTTATCAAATTGGATAATTTGCAATTAAATAACGTTTGGACTTCCGAGGTTTCAACTGGTCCAATTTATCATTAAATTAGACCTCTACGTGTTCTACGTCAATTTGACAAATACAATTTGATCAAACACGTGTCAATGACTCAGTATCCTAGCATTCTGATTTGATTCTGGAGAGGTGGTTTGTAAATTTTTTTTGATAACTTGTACTTTTAGAACATTAAAAATTTCTCAGAGACAAAAAAAAGAACAGCAAAATTAACAGTAGAAAAGAGTTCGTATTCTTGTTCAATCATAGAGAATCACACAAGTGAGTACCGTGGTGTTCCGCTTTTAGAAAAAGTATTTTTTTTTTCAAACGAAGGTAATTTCAAACTTAAATATAATGAAAATAAAAAAAAATTTAATTTTTTTTTGCACCGTTTAAAAGATCTCAATGAAATCTATCAAACAAGATTCATATTGATAGAAAAATTATTTACGTAAACACATAATTTTTGAGCTTGAAATTACCTTATTTTTTCTAAAAATTCTTTTTTAAGAAACCGGAACACCACCTACTTCGAATCCATACTCTGTATAAAGAAGTTCATTATAATACCTCGCCCAAAACTTCGCTATAATGGGTTGTATTCGACACGTTCTGCGTATTAATCAAAACTACCCATTCCATTTTAATCAAAACTACCCATTCCATTGTTTCCTGAGTGGCGAAGATAGACTCGTTGGAGTACCTTAGCATGCACTCGTCGTACCAGATTATGACCCGCTTTGCCCCGGGGCATTGTTGGACTACATCCCTGGAAGCATAAGTGACGCACTCTCGGCACGCGGCGACGGTGAGGTCACCGCGGCAGAGGAAGAGGCCGTAGACGACGTCGGGGGCGCTGGTGCCGGCAGTATAGTTGTAAAATCCATCCAATGCGTTGTTGGAGTTGGAGGAGAGAACGGAGAGGAGGGAGTCGAGGTTTGTTTTGTAGGTGCTGTTTGGGGCGTAGGTGCCGGTTGTGGTGAGGGTTGTGTTTGGGCAATTGATGTAGGCGAAAGTTGGGTCAGCTCCTTTGATTGTTGGGGCGGACACCGTGGAGTTCCTCACTGTGCACTCGTCATACACGATCGAGAACGGCTTCGACCCGGGGCACCGTACGGCTGCATCTCTTTTAGCGTAATCGATGCAGTCGCGACACACGTCCGTGGTGACGCCGGGGCAGAGGGCCTGGTCGGTAGGCACGGTGGAGTTGCAGTCTATGGATCGGAAAGTTGGGTCAGCTTTGATTATTGGGATGTGGCTGAGCAAGCACATCGAGTAAACAAAGAGAGCCTTTCCGGGCATTTTATGGGGCAAATTAGCCATCGTGGAGCACCTGGGAAGGATTTCGGGAGTTTCAATTTTTTGTTATAAGAATGGAGACTGGGAGAGGGTTATCGAAGAAATGAGTGGTGGAGAGGGGAGATTGGCAAAATTATCCATGGCTGTAGCTCCGACGACTTGGAAGTGAGTCAATGCGGCCGTATTGTATCAATTGGATTAAATTGTAGTGTTCCTTCGTACAAGAAACGAGGGGGTGTTTGGTTTGGAAAAGTATTTGAGAGAGAGAGAGAGATGGGCCATGGGAGTGGATTATGTGATCACGTCCTTGAAAATAATTTTTCAATTCCGTTACTAAGATTTTTGTTAGGATAAAGTATGAATTATCTCCCTGTGGTTTGGCCGTTTTGCAGATGATCTCTTTGTGATTCAATAATGATCACTTTGTTTCCTTATGATTTTAGAGTAAAGTGCAACTCTAACTCCGTTAACAAAAAATATTAAATGACTATAATACCCCTGTACTTTTTTAGTTTTGGAGTATGCCGTTGTAACAATCTTTTCCCAATGTTAGCTACACTAGATAACCCCCTTTCTCTTATTCAATTTGATCTCGCCTTCACCAGGTTGATGACGCATTTTGCGCGTGTGGTGATCAGCACCACATACCTCCCTTCCCTCTGCTCGTGCTTTCCACCCCTTGTTCGGATCACCTCGATTTTTATACCACTGCGATCACCTTGGAGAGACGAACAAAACGGTATGTTACAATTGAATTTTTGACCACTTTTGATTCTGGGCCGTGCATTCATGGTGACCCGATTTCTCCCCCTTTTTTTTTGAACACATAGTAGAAGCACTCCTCACCACAGGTCCAGGATCTCTCACCCCTCACAAGTGCACTGTTACAGTTGCTTACATCCACCTGAGTGTTAATTGAGTTGAATTTGTGTGGTGGTGCGATGGCAATGGCTATGGTGGTACTGTCAGGTGTGTGCGGTGGTGGAATTTCAATTTGCAAGGCGGGGATGCGACTAGCCTAGCCCCGAATCTGGTATAGATAGAGGAACATGCTGTTCTTCTAGTTTTCCCTTGCTATTATGAGTTTGCTTTCTTTTGTGACCAAGTCTAAGCCTAATTTCTTGACTGTACTCTTCTCTCTTAGGCTCCGTTCAGTTGTCAAAAATATTGTACTGGAAAGTTATTCTTAGAAAAACTTAAGTAAAGTAAAGTAAAGGAAAAAGAAATATATATTTTCCTGTGAGTGTTCATTTGACAAATTTTTTTTGCAAGAAAACTAAAATTTAGTGGTTCATTTACCGAGAAAAGACACTTATGAGAAACTTCTTTATTTTTATTCCCATGGCTAATTTTAAATAAAAGCATACATTGACTATTTTCTAGGGACTCAATTTTATCGTTTGCTGACACATAGCCCGTTTAAAATTAGGGCAATGTCCTATATAGACGAACTCATAAGAATTGATGATACATGAGAGGTATCGAACGTGAGACCTTAAAAGAAAAAATACACATCTTAATTACTTTACAAAGAATCAAAAAAGTATCATTTGCCTTATAACTATATGGATTTCCTTTGTTTTTCTTGCAGGCAACTGAAGGGTGAACAATGAAGTTAGTGGGTTTAGATGATGTCAAAGTAGATGATACCGAGACTGTAGATAATATTGTGGAAGGTTTAGCAACACCAACAATTGGAATGTATTTTGAGACAATTGAAGAAGTACGGAAATACTACGAATGTTATGCTCAAGAAAATGGATTTTGGATTCGTACTCGGGCTTCAGGCAAAGGACGAAACCGGTCGAATGAAGTCACTAAGGTGCTATTTGTTTGCGGAAAAGAAGGAAAGTATGTTGCTAGAAAACAGCAGGAGAGTATCGTGGAGGTGAATGATGAGACAGTTGGAGAAAAGAAAGTGATATCAAAGAAAAGAGTTAAAAGTTGTTCAACCGTTAAATGTGGATGCAAGGCTCATATGCGGATTATGCTTGACAAATGAAATTACAAATGGAAAGTAACAGGTTTCGATGAACATCACAACCACAAACTAGTGACTCCATCTAAAAGGATGAAAATGACGTCAAATCAAAACATGCCCAAAGCAGTTAAGGATTTGATTGAGGTATTTCATAAAGAAAATATAGGAATTTTGAAAGTTCCTTCAATTTTTGGTGAGGAGTACATTGGCTTTGATAATAGGGACTGCTACAATCACTTGAGGAATATGAGGCATAGAGACCTAGATTGCGGGGATGCACAATCAGTTCTTGACTACTTTAAGAGCAAACAAGCACAGAATTCACAATTTTTTTTATGTGATTCAATGTGATGAAAGTGTGTTCAAAAAAAAAAAATATGATGAAAGTGGGAGGGCAATTAATTTTTTTTGGATGGATTCTCGATCTCACATGGCGTACCATTATTTTGGAGATGTGGTCACATTTAACACAACATATCGAACAAATAAGTACGATATGCCTTTCGCACCATTTATGGGAGCAAACCATCACATGCAGTCGATACAGTTTGGATGTGCACTTTTACAAGACGAGACAGAGGTGACGTTTGAATGGTTGTTTCGGACATGGCTTGATGCTATGGGAGGACGTCCTCCAACTTCTATCATCACTGACCAGGACTTGGAAATGAAAGGAGCTATTGCCACAGTCTTTCCCAACACCCGTCATCGTCTCTGTCTTTGGCATATTAAGAAGAAATTTGTTGAAAAGTTGTCACAAGTGTACTACAAGAGATCAAAATTCAAGAAGAATATGAAAAAATGTATTAAGGAGACATACAAGAAAGAGGACTTTGAAGGGAGATGAATGTTATTGATGAAGGAAAACGAGTTAGAAAGCAACAAATGGCTTCAAGGGTTGTTTGATATTCGTGAATCATGGGTACCCGTTTATAATCGTGGTACATTCTTTGCCGGTATGAATACTACCAGACGTAGTGAGGGTATTAACTCATTTTTTGATGGTTTGTAACTCATATGTCAAATCTCAAAGAATTTGTGGTGCAGTATGAGAAAGCCTTGAATAGGATTGTAAAAAGGGAAAATGATGAAGATTTTGAGTTCGAACATAAATTTAGGATTGTTAATGACCATGAATTTTTGTTGAAGCATGCGGGAAAAATATATACTAGAAACGTCTTCAACAAGTTAAAGGAATCATGGAGTAAAGTCTTCAACTACAAAGTTGAAAATGTGAGAAATGGAATGGTTTTCAATCTTTCGTAATGAAGTCAAAAGATGATGAACTTGAAAAGTTCGAGGTGACATTGGATTCGCAAACCTATGAGGGTAAGTGTGAATGCCAACAATTTGAGTTTGTTGGGATATTGTGTGCGCACATTTTGAAAGTGTTCGTCTGACTAGACGTTGATGAAATACTGAAACATTTTATTCTTTCACGATGGAGGCAAAAGGCCAACAAATTTAGGATAATTGATTCCCAAGGATTGGTGCATGACGATGGCAAAGAAGAATCTGAGGCATTAAGACTTAGCCATATGTGTCAAGAAGCTACAAAATTGGCTTGTTTGGCCGCCCCATCAAATGAGACATACACAATTTTTTTATTGAAGGTATGAATGATTTATTTGAGAAGATTCAAAAAGTTTCTAAGGTGTCTCCAATTGAAATTTGTGCTGACAAAGATAATGAGAAATCAATCGAGTCGTCGCGGGCTGAGATATTGCTTTTGGATCCGAACATCTCACAACGCAAGGGTAGGAAAAAGGATGTCGAGGGCAAAGCCGCTACTACACAATCTGAAAGATTGAAAAGTGGTATTGAGATGTCATTAAATAAGAAGAAAAGAAAGTGTCACATGTGCTTTCAATTTGGACATGATAAGAGAACTTGTCCTTCGATTCCAATGCGTAAAACTAGCAAAGGTAACTCAATTACTAATTCTATTTTTCTTATGGACATAGATGTTCTTATTTACTAATCTTATTTTTTTTAATTGTCAATTTTATTCAATAGACTTAGAAGAGGAAGTGGAATGCTCAGATAGTGACCAAGAGGAAGGCTCAAATTGCTTTGAATGATCTCGGAGTATTTTGGCATGTTAGCTTTGTTTCGTAATGTAATGTAGTTATTGTGCTTTCAATTTGGAATTGAACGTAATGGGATTGACCAGTTTTTATGTTAACTATAAGAAAGTTCATTTTATGGATCAGTTTTTGGGATGAAATGGAATGTAAGAAAGTTATTCTCATAGATCAATTTCAATGTTGGTATTGAATGTAAGAAAGTTCTTTTTTTGGGTGTAATTGATCAGTGTATAAAAGTTCTTTTTATGCCCCGAGCACTAGCCTTTCTCCAAATGACCTTGAGTTTCGATGTTGGTAACACTTGCTTCATTAGGTGCTGGAAAATTGAGTTTTAGAAGTACTGAAATTGAGTATTTGGAATGCCGGTGTCCGTATCGTGTCCGTTCACAAAGGTAGGTTTTAAAAAAAAATTCGGTAAAGTCTCCCCAGTTTATAAGTGTGACCGGATATATATCGGGGCAGTTCCAAGGACACCTATAAAACATCTAAAAAACATCTCATAGTTTCCAATAAACTTTAATTATCTGAGCCGCTCAATGTGATTAGAACGTTATTTTAAGGGTACCCGCGAGATATCAGCAAAAAAAATGATCGAAAAGAGCTTGATCCGAGCAGTTTTTAGCTCAGATTTGATGAACGGTTCAATTTAAAATTGCTCAAAATAAGCACTTCCTGGTCACATTCTGCAAACATTGAACTGTTCGGATCATTGGTCTTTTTGTGGAGCATTAAATTTTAAAAGGACATACAATTGATAAACTTGAATTCTTATTTAAAAGCATTATTAATAGCTTTAACCCTAGGTTTAAGTTTTAAAATTATATCACTAGCTACTTATAAGGGATAATTTTAAGAACTTCCAACATGGACATTAATGTTGGGCAAGGAGTGCCGCATTGATTCGGTTACACAATGACACTCCCTGCAATCACTCTGAAAACAAAATTGCTTATGCGACGTCGAATGCTATAGAAAAATTAATTGAAACCCTCCCATAAAACATTTGGTTTTAGGAGAGATTGTAAAAAAATCGTCCGCAAACATACATTTTCAAACATCCCTAAATTGGATTGAAGATCCCAAGCAATTAATGTGACTGACCAATTAGACGGTATCACTGAAAGCTTACATAGCTCAGAAAGCCTGCAACACCGTCTGATTGGTAAACGTTTTTTGTTTGTATGGTAAGTCTGATTGGTAAAAGTTACTGTTCTTCTGGTTAGAAATGATCTCCAAAACTAGGACACCGAAAATAAATACATTGGACTTGACAAAGAATTGTCCATGTATTGTATACTCTGGAAATATGTAACCACTACAAGCCACCAGTATTAATACTATTGATTTACCAACATATCCTACCAGTTTTAAAATTTTGTCAGGAGTTGATGAAATGGTGATTAGGTAGGTAAATGACCAGTAATAAGGTCGAAAAAGGACTACTAGTCTCAAAAGAGTACAAAACAAGGGTTAAAATCGGGGTGTTACTACTCTAAGACCAGTAATAGGGTGTTCGGACGGTGAAGAGATCGGCCTTGGTAAGGGTCCTCGGTTCCCACCCCCCCCCCCGCTTTTTTTTTTTGACCCATCTCCCTTGTATGCTGCTCTGTTTATCTCCCTGCCAATTTTTCGTCGTTGTTGTTCTTCTCGGTTGTGTTTCTATCTCCAGTGGATCTTCTCGCTAGGTTTTTGTTCGGTTCTTGTGCTTTTGCCTAACGGCGTGGCAGATTTGGTGGATTTGGAGCATGGCCGGCGTGGCCTCCCACCGGTTGCTACTATTGGGTCGTTCGGTCGTTGCTAACAACTTGGGTTGAGTGCTAGCGTCTGGTTTTGGGTCTCCCACCGTCGTTTTGGCCTATTCCAGTGGTATCGGCTTGTGGTGTTGGTTTTGGATCAGGAGATTAAGCAGTGTTTGGTGGTGGTTGTTGGGGTACACCCAAGTGGTGTGGGTGTGTTGTAGGGGATAAAATCCCTTGGTCCCCTTTTCCCTTTTGTATTGACTGCCTTTGGCAGTGTGTGTGTGTGTGTGCTGGAGACAGTGAGAGGCAGAGAGAGAGTTGAGCGGAGAGGCTCCCCTTTGGGGGGAGCGGGGCTCCTCGGAGATGCCCGGAGAGACTGTCGGAGAGCCACCAGAGTGAGGAAGAGAGAGAGAGGAGTGGGGAAGCCGGATTGTGGCTATCCCGGTGAGGTTTTTCATACTTGTATATGTGATTTATACATGTGGAGTTTTCCTCGGATATCTCTCGTTTGTGCTTGGTTTATTTTCGTGCTTGTGCTTTGAGGTGTGAATCGGGGTCGGGGTCTCGACCCAACAGTGGTATCAGAGCCGGAGTTGCTGGTTCGGGGGCACCGGAGGAGCACGGACAGCACGATTGGAAGAAAAGCACGGAGCATGGCCTAAGCTGGGTTCTCGGTTGAGCCATTTGAAAACTCAATCGGACCAATAAGGGTTGTGCACCTCACTGAGACGAGTCTATAGGAGGTGATGGGGTCGAGTTTCGTTACCGGATGAAGGCTCGGAAGCCATTCGATCGCAGCGGGCGGAGTCGGCGGCGGGCAGACAGGCTGTTTTGAAAAGCTCGAGGTTGTGGATGATCGAAGACGAGTTTTGAGCACTGGGTTGTGTTCACCTCGAGAAGACGATCACGGATTGGGGTAGCACGTTGCCGGAGGGGCTCGGAGGTGGCGGCAATGGCCAGTCGAAGGCGGCAGAGAGTTGCGGAGGTGCAGTTGACACTACAAGAAAAAATATGTTTAGTGACGAAAAAGTGGCGACAAAATTTAATTTCGTCGCTAAATGAGTATATTTGGCGACAAAAAAATAAATTCGTCACTGTTTTGATAACTTCCTTGACGAAATTATTTTGTCACCAATTATAACTATTTAGCGACGAAAAAGATATTTTTGTCACCAAAGGCTCCTATTTGGCGACGAAATAAAACTTTCGTCGCCAAAAGAGTAAAAAAGGAGACGAAATTATTTTTTGTCGCCAAAGATAACTATTCGGTGACGGAAAAAATATTTTGTCACCAAATGAACCAATTTGGCGACGAAAAATATTTTCGTCTTCTTTTTACGTTTTCAGTGATAAAAAATTTATCCTTTGGTGACGAAATTTATGAATTACGCTTTGTCACCAAGTATATTTCGGGCATAACTCTTTGCTCAGAACTCCGATTGAGATAATCTAAATTGGATTTGAACAATAACATAAAGAGTTACGACTTTTATATTTATTAAAATTGCTAATTTTAATGTTTAATAGTTCAAAATGGCGTTCAAAATATATTTTAATGTTCAATGTATGTGTTATATATTAGATATTTCAAACATATGCTGAAAAGTTTGTGTGGTGTAGTTGGTTAAAGCTTGCGTGCAAAACTTAGGAGACTCGGGTTCGAAACCCCGCAGGAGCAAGAAAGTGAGATTTTTTTCACATAAAAGAATGTCTTTCGCGACGAAAAATTTTGTCATCGATGGGTCACCTTTGACGAGCCAAAAGGAATAATTTGTAACGAAATTTTTTGTCATCAAAAAAGCACAATAGGTGACGAAGAAAATTTCGTCACCAAGTCATTTTTCCGTGACGAAATTTTTCGTCACCAAAAGGCACTATAGGTGACGAAAAATAGATTTTTTCACCAGGTAGGAATCCTCGACAACCTTTAGTCGACAAATTTTTTTTCGTCACCTATATTATTTGTGACGAAAAACATACAATTTGCGACAATGTCATTCGTCACCCAATGCAATTTTTCTTGTAGTGTGAAGGGCGGCCCATACAAGGAGTGGTCGGATGCGAGATTGGAGCACGGGGTTGTGTTCGTCTCGTCGAGACGAGCTCGGAGATGGTCGAGTGGTCGCCGGGGTCCACCGCAGTAGGCCGCACGCGCGGCCAGAAGCAGTGGCGCGTGGTCGCGCGTCAAATCTACGCTGCGCGTGAGCTGCACGCGTCGGAATTGGGCTGGCACACGCCAGGCGTGTGTGGTCAATGCCACATGGGCGATCAACGCTGACTAGGCGATGAGTCAGGGGCCCAGTCAGCATGTCACGTGGCTGTGCTACGTCAGCAAGAAGGGTCCCATTTGGTGCCACGTCAGCGGTCAACTATCCACATCATCCGGTCAATGATGACGTGTCAGTCCAGTCAGCAGGTACAGTGGCTGGTCAACAGGTCAATGGTCAAACTGCCGGGTCGGATTTAGTTTTTGCTATTTCAGGGCAATTCGGACTCTGTTTTTCGCGTACGAGTAGTCGATTTTGACTATCTCGACGTTCCGGACGCAACCGCGCACTTCGTTTTCAGATTGGAGGCTCTTAGGCTTGTGCGATTGCTTAGTGGAGCATGAAAATGCGTGTTTGGAGGCGGTTTGGGTTGCGTGGAGGCTTGGCTTGTAAGCAAGGATATATTACATTGGAGCGGGTTTGTTCGTCTGGTAATGACATAGGTGCTTACGGCTTGTTGCAGCAAGGACTGTTGGTGATGATCTGTTATGGAGCTGGTAAGCAAGGATACATTACATTCGGGCTAGGTAGCTCGTCTGGTAATGACACGGCGCTTATTAGAGTGATAGATCGATTCTGATGGAGATCCAGGATGCTGGGGAAAGCCGGGAATGGAACGGGAATGGTCGAGTGGCAGGGAGAAGACCCGGGGAAAGCTGACGGGAGTGCAAGGAGTTGACGGAAAGTGGCGGAAATGACGATTGACAGAGCAGACTTGCAGAGATCGGAGGTTGATCGGGGCAAACATGCGCGAAGCTAGTGAGCAAGGATACACTCGGGTTGGTAGTGACACAGGCGCTCACTAGTGCATCGGTTTGCGGAGATGATTGACAGTGATTGGAAGCAGTCTAGTTTAATCGGGATCAAAGACCTATCATTGGGAGTTGCAGTTGTGGTTCGGACTGCATGAGGATGATGATGGGCAATCTATACGGGCTTATGGAGCGTACAAACAGATGGAGCTGATGCTTGGTACGGAACAAACAATATGGGTTTATCGACAATGAACAGGATGAGCAGCAGTTGCAGACGCACATGGGATAGGCACGGAGTATGAGGAGTCGCGACCTGATACGTACGGATGTGTGTGCCAGGATACGAATCAGGATGTGTGCAGGATACCGACTAGGTGATGATTGCTTCTGCTTGCGGGGGTGTTCATTGGAGCTCCAGACAGGGGGATTGAGATAGAGACGCGACGACGCATCGCAGGATTCTCTTCCTTTTGGGATTTGGTGACGGGATTCTCTCTAGGATATGTGGCCACATGAGTTGAAAGATGGAGTCACGGATTGTGTCCGGTGATTGGGCACGGTGCGTTCAGGGTTCAGCCACGGAAGATCTGGTCTTGCAAGGAGACACTCATTCGAGTAGTGTATCCCGGTTTGGGGTATGGATGAGCTCGAGTTTGGCAGTGACACAGGCGCTTGACTAGAGGGGCAGAACGGGATTGGCGAACGCGGATTACAGCATCCAAGGGGTGATGCGGGCGCTTAGGCAGTAGAGGAGCGCAGATAGAAATGGACTTTGTTGCGGACATCTCGGGATTGAGATGTGGAGCATCCGGGTTTGGATGCAGAGCACTTGGTTTAGGGGGTGCGGTGTATTGGCGGTGATGCCGATATGAGCCACGGATATCTAGTTGGGTTTTTTAGCCTCCTCGGAGGTGATGTGTGAGATTATCTGGCGAGTGGAGCCTCTGGTGTGAGCAGGGGGTAGTTGTGGTGCGAGAGTGGCGGATTACAGCCGGACAGCGTTGCGGATTCAGCGATTACCCCGCTCGGGTGTAGGGGGTGATTGTTGGGGTACACCCAAGTGGTGTGGGTGTGTTGTAGGGGATAAAATCCCTTGGTCCCCTTTTCCCTTTTGTATTGACTGCCTTTGGCAGTGTGTGTGTGTGTGTGCTGGAAATAGTGAGAGGCAGAGAGAGAGTTGAGCGGAGAGGCTCCCCTTCGGGGGGAGCAGGGCTCCTCGGAGATGCCCGGAGAGACTGTCGGAGAGCCACCAGAGTGAGGGAGAGAGAGAGGAGTGGGGAAGCCGGATTGTGGCTATCCCGGTGAGGTTTTTCATACTTGTATATGTGATTTATACATAATGGAGTTTTTCTCGGATATCTCTCGTTTGTGCTTGGTTTATTTTCGTGCTTGTGCTTGGAGGTGTGAATCGGGGTCAAGGTCTCGACCCAACAGTGGTCAGTCAGAGGTGGCGGCTGCGGTGGGTTGGCATGGTCAGTGAAACTGTTTAGTGTATAAGGTTAGGGTTTTGGGTTTTCATTTGGGCTGGACTATATTGTAATATCAGGTTGTTGGCCTCTTGGTTTTTAGGGCTTTGTCTTTTTTGGGGTGTTTTTAGGCTTCATTGCATATTTAGGCTTTTAGGCTTTTGGGTGTTATGGGCTTTGGCCTGTGAATATTTTTCAACTTTTGGTTGAATTTCCTTATTCCTTTCTCTTAATAAAATATTACTTTTGTCTATAAAAAAACAAGTGTTAAAATCATCAGAAATCCTATTGGTACCGACGGTACCCATAGGGAAAATGCACCGACGGCCACCGGACGGCCGTCTCCGGTCATCGGACGGCCGATCCGAGCCGTCCAAAAATTTTAAAAAATAAAACCGAGGGGCCCCGCGCGAGAATCAATGGCATCCGAGGTGTGTAGGGTACTTGATCCGAGCACCCATTTTTCGTATATATTTGTATATACGTGTATATACACGAAAAAGGGGTACTCGGATCAAGTACTCTACACACCTCGGATGCCATTGATTCTCGCGTGGGGCCCCTCGGTTTTATTTTTTAAAATTTTTGGACGGCTCGGATCGGCCGTCCGGTGACCGGAGACGGCCGTCCGGTGGCCGTCGGTGCATTTTCCCTATGGGTACCGTCGGTACCCATAGCAGTACTCTAAAATCATTCCACTGTACAGTAAAATCAATAAATTGACAACACATCAGCTTTTTTTTTTGCTCAGAACACATCAATTTGTTTACCCTGAGGGTCGGCTTTTGATGAATCAGAATGATGCATTGGCTGAGATTGTATAAAGTCAGTGTCCGTTTACGGAATTATATTATATAGAAAACAATTAACATTCGGGATCGATGTAGGGACATGCACTACTTAACGACTCGACTTGAATTTCCTTGAGTTTGATCAACTCCAAAGATACAAGTCATTTAAAAATCTGTATTTTTTGCATTCATATCACCATTGATCCAACAAAGATATTGCTAGCTTTGAGATCACGGTGTATAAGTCTAAGCTGTGAATCTTCATGAAGGTACAACATCCCCGGGCTACCCGTCCTATAATACAGTAACGTCTTTAACCAATCCAACTTCTCTCGCTCTTGTGGATCTGTGCATTCATCGATCCAAATGAAAATTCAAGTTAGAAGTGAAGAACTAGACTTGGGGATCACCATTTATTCTGTTATATTCCGTTTTTCTCGAAATTGAGAAACAAGCAAAAGAATTCATTAAAGTGGTCTGATCTCTGAGCATGCATTTGAAATGCAATGCTTTCGTGTTAGAATTTGAGATTGATTCCTAATTCAACAGTCATGGAAATAAAAGAAGTAACAATCAATGTAGTCGAGGATTCTGTTGCGCCCAAACTCAAAAATCAGTATGTTTTCTTCTCATTTGAAAGCAAAATCCCAATAGCCTCACTAAGTTTCTATGCTGAAGCTTGGCTACTCATACCACCTAATTCTTGAATTCTAGTGCATCTTGCCCTGATTTTCTAGATAGTCTCTTTATAACTACCTCTTGTCTATCTGGAAGTAATCCCTAAGAATACAAAAGATCCCGTGACACGTTTAGATCCGAAGTAGTATCTGAAAATTTGAATGACAGTAGAAAAAAAAGGTAAACATACCTTGTAGACTGGACCAAATCCAACTTTCCTTGGAGTGCATTTTGCTTATGTGACTCCTCAATTTCAGTTTAGTTTTTGGTTTGATAACTCCCTTGGAGATATGCATAGTGATAAATGTTCAAAGTTTGGTATTATACAGTCAGACAGGGTAGGAGACTGGTCTGTTCTATAGTTCTTTGGCGAAAGTACATAAACACCCCTTCAATTATCACCTTTTTTCATGGAGACCCCCTCACATTTAAAAGCGCCCATACAGACCCCCTCAACTATTGAAATCGAAAAAAATGCTAACTCCGTTAACGGAATGGAGTAAATGACTAAGATACCCTTTTTTTTTATAAGGTGAAAGTACATAAACACCCCCTCAACGATCACTTTGTTCCACGGAAACCCCCTAACATTTATATTATACCCTTATTCTATCAGTCGTTGTTCTAATCATTTTTTTCGTTTTATACAATTTCTTTTTTCCTTACATCAATCATTTTAAAGAGAACCTTCTGTATATAACCATAAAAAATAGCGTGAAAACCGTGGTGCAACGGCGGCAGGTGCTGCGGTGGTTCTTTTGCTGATAAGAAATGAGAAGGGAAGAAGACGAGGGAAAGGAGAGAGGTGAGGGAGAAGAAGAGAAGTGGAGGAGAATGGTGGTGGCAGTCGACAGCAGCTGCTGCGTTGTTTTTTCCATCTCTATTTTTTTAAATTTTCTTTAGAGAGCGTGTGTGTATGTATTAGAGGAGAGAGGAAAAAAAAAAGGTCACCGGAACCAATGGTTAGTCGGTTAGGGTAGAGAGGGAGAGTAGCTTAGATAGAGAGGGAGAGATTACTTGTGATTAAGAGAAGGGAGGAGAATACAGTCCTTTTAAGTTTTAATCCAACCATTGATTTTAATGGTTGAGATGGAGTGTTTTTAAAAAAAAATTGTGTGGGTGGAACTGGCCCCTATACACATGCGCGCGCGCGCGCACACACACACACACACACACACACACACACATATATATATATATATGAACCAAAATTTCAAATATGTTTGCTAATTTTGGATTTTAATTGGAGGCTGTTTGTAGAGGGAAGAAATAGATGGGTTAGAGGGGGTGTATATATGTACTGCAACAAGGGTATTTTTGTCCGATTTAAGGATGAGGGGGTTCCTCACAAACGGTTTGGAGACGGAAGGGTGTCACTTGGGTACGGAGATTAGTTGAGGGGGTCTGTATGGGTGCTTTTAAATGTGAGGGGGTCTTTGTGAGAAAAAGTGATAGTTGAGGGGGTGTTTATGTATTTTTGCCTAATAAATTAAATTAAAATGAACTGACTGGGACAAATACAGCCCCAGTAAAATGAAAAAATCAAGGCAAGAAAAGTCCAACTTTATTTTAGGCAAACGGGTACAGACCAAGTCATTAATTCTCAGGATCCAGGACAAGTTCATTCACCCGCAGTTGTTGAAAAAGAATTTACGGAAAAATTACATCTATTATTTCTTTTGCAAATTAAGAGTTCATTTGAAAAGATTGAAAAAAGAACAAGCCACAGCAGGGAATATAGCCTTATCAAATATATCAAGAAACACCAAACCAATGGCTAGCAGAAAATCAACAATTCTTCTATATATATCACTTGCGAACATTTTATTTCTGTAAGAGGACCAATCTAATGCATAACAATAAGCAAAACTTTGCCATATGACCAAATGGATACAATCCAGGCATCCTCAAACCTGGGACACTGATACTTGAGGGAATTCCTATAGACATTGTGCTGAATCTATAATACTAATATTGTTTTACTACCGTAAAAAATCCAATTACGATTCTAAAGCTCTCAAACATTTGAATAAATCGTTGGCATCAAGTCTCCAGGTCATCGCAGCCATAGAGCAAACTCTGAATCTCTGTATCGGCGTAGAATTCTCACATCATCTGGGGTCTAGTTCAGTAATGGATGCTTCATTCACAGACCATTGCATTGACTTGCTTGTAGACCAATCCGACTCTAGGCTTTAACAGTATTCGACCTTGTTTTGCTCCGACCAAGGGATGCAGGCTGTTGAGGAATTCCAAAAGTAACGGAATAGCTACTGAGCATCGTACGTAACTACGGTTGCTATGGAAGCCCTGGTGTCTGGATCATCTTGGACACACAACAAGGCAATATGGATGCTTCTCGTGACTTCATTTCTTGCACATGACCGTTCAAGAGTTGGATCCATCAAATCCAAGGACGTTCCTTCCCTCCAGAGTTTCCAAGCCTGCAACAAGTCCTTGTATACATGAGTTGGTCTCTCTTTATGAAGTTTTAACTTTAATTCTTAGCATATATTTGTAGTTACTTTCAAGCGTTAATTTTAAGAACTTCCAACAAGGACATAAATTTTCGAACGTCCTTAAGTCATGGATACAAGACTAGCAATATGTGGGACAGAAGGAGCAGCAATTAGAATGCATGGATAAGAGCTTACATAGATCATAAGGTCCGCAACATCGTTTGACTGGTAAAAACTGTTGTTCTTTTTGCCAGAAATGATTTCCAGAACTAAGACAACGAAACTAAAAACATCAGACTTGACTGAGAATTGTTCATGCCTTACATACTCTGGAGACATGTAACCACTGCAATCCACCATTATCAATGAATCATGAATGGATGAAATCAGACATGAAACAATTAATTAAGGACATAATGCCCCAAAATTTTAACTAAAAATGTATTTGAACTGATTTGGCACTCCTCTTTTCTTTTTATTTTTCTTTTTCCTTAACAACGTACACTGTTTTTTCCTTTTTACTGTTGATTTAAGAATTCATAAGTTATGAAAATATGTCAAGAATTGATTGAAAGGTAATCAGGTAAATAAATAACCAATAGTAAGGTCAAAAAAGGATTACTATTCTAAAAAGTGTAGAATCCGAGTGTTCATATCATTTAATAGAAAAACGAACACACGGGATTCAGGGACACTACTTACAATGTTCCAACGACTCGACCTGTACTTTCTTGAGTTTGGTCAACACCAAGGAACCTAGCCATGCCAAATCTGAAATTTTCACATTCATAAGCTATTGCTAATTTTGAGATCGCAGTGTATAATTGTAAACCAGGAATCTTCATGACGGTCCAACATGCCCCGGGCAATCCCTCTTATAATCTTGTAAGTTATAACGTCTCGACCAATCCAACTCCTGTTGCACTTGTGGGTCTGTCCATTAATCGATCCAAATGCAAGTTCAAGTCAATACACAATTCATATTGTGTACTATTCATCTATGCTTATTGGATTCTGTGGGGCTCCATTTTGGGTGGTTCGTCCTTTTTGAATGGTGGTTCGGGGTTAGCTCCTGTCTCCTTTGCTCAGTCCTGCAAAACGAAGCACGACTAAGAGACCACACCGGAGGTTCTCCGGGATGGCCCTCCGGTGCAAGAGTCAGTTTTGCTTGCCAGGAAGAGTTAGAGATTGGGAGCTAGGGTTTTGTTTGAGCGTACCTCTTCCAAGAAGGCATAATGGGATATTTATAGGAAACCCTTCGCTTGGTCTCCAAGATTGCACCAACGCTTGACACGCGTCGGCTGATGTCACTGTTGCATCACGTTTAGGGTTTTGCAACCGTTTTTATGATGAGCTGGCACCTTCACGTGCCACCATCATTGTCCTCATAACCGTTCGGATGACATCACGACCATCATCATAGCCATGGTTGCTGTTCCGATGCGGATGAGCTGGATCGTCGGCCAAGCCATGCTCGGCACCGAGCATGTTGTGGGACCTTCGGCAGCTATCCAAACGAACGTATCCTCCACCCCGAGCAGGTGTAGGGAATGGAACATTAAAGGAGGTGTAATCAGAGGAAAACTCGGCGACAGGGACCTTCGGCTACGATTGCTGATCCGAACGTCCAAAGAGAGATGTCTTGGAGTTGAAAGTAATACTAGATCACGCTCGGAATGGCTCGAGCCATTTTGCTCGGCCTGCTACAATAGCCCCTCAACCCATGCCGAAGCTCTTCACTCGGTATGGGTTGATTTAAGACTTGGCCGAGCTTGAACCTTCGGCAGATTAATCCGAGCCCCACATAAGATAACAGCCGTCGAGTATTCGAACGGGTGTGTCAGTTGAAAGGACGTTTTGGTAGACGAGGAGACGGCTAGCATGGGAAAGGGCTTCAGTTGCCACGTGTCACGTAGAGGTTGGCGAAGGGTTCGGCGGTGAAATGATGGGCGGGAAATTCGAAAAGCCCCGCCCCGTTTATAAATACCGGTGAAGGAGGCGAGAGAAAGTTCTTCTGCACTTTATCTCTCTAGCGCTTGAAGCTTCTCTCTCTACATTTTCGTTCCAGAACTCAACTTAATCCTAGATCTTCAACTTCAAGCCCCATTCCAACAGAAATCTTCAGGTATGTCATCGATTCTTATCATCTCACTCTTTATCTTGCTTTCCACACTTATTTTCTGGGTTTCTGGGATGATTTTGGGGTTTTTTGTACTGTATGAACAGTAGATTTCTGGGGAGAACGATGATGTTCATCCCTGAACTCAACCTGTTCTTCCGAGCCCCCATAGGATGTCTGGGGCTCGCCGAACGATTTCTTTGATGGGGATAAATTACCGAACGTTCCCCAACTCTCTTGTTCTGCCAAACGTAGGTTGTCTTTATAGAAGTACCGAGCCCACTATAGGTTAGCATGTGACTCGTGAGCCGATAAGATGAACCGAACTTCCAAACGATCTTCTTTGCCGACGCAGATTTCACTAGCTTAATACCCCTTTGTTCTTTTCCTAGGTCTGGCTCACGAGGTCATCGACGTGTCATCAGACTCGGATTGCTCGGAAACCGAATCCGATCGTCAATTCCTCAGCGAACTTATCGAGTGGCGTAGGTTGAGGAATAGCCGAGCGGTTGTATCTTCTTCAACAAGGATGTCGGCAACTTCTCCTGTGACAGACGATTCTAACGCCGAGCGTGACTTCGAGTATGCTGCAGACGGATTCACTACGGAGCCTGAGATTAGTTTTTCTTCTGACACCCAATCCGAGACCGAACCACGGGTGGGACAAGAAGCCAAATCGAGGCTTATGTCAGGGGCCGAGGCTTCAACGTCGGCGCCGAGCGATGCTGATCTCTTTGACAAGGGACTGCTATGCCCTTATGCCCACTACTTTAGTGGTGATCCGGGAGAGTATGAAGCGTTTCGTACGAAGTACGACATTCCCGAAGACGTTCTGATTCACAGAGTCAAGATCACCGATATAAAAGACCACAGGGATCACCGTCCCGAGCATATAACCGTGCCCCTAATGGCCATCTGCGAGGCCGGGCTTCGGTTCCCCCTCCACCCCTTCCTTAGGGAGATACTATGGAAGTTTAGTTTGGCACCCCATCAATTGGCAATCAACAGTTACCGAATCATCATGTCGGTAATTGCTCTGATGGAGAGCCAAAATCTGGACTTCAAGCCAACGGACCTTTTCTTCACCTACACCATGTCTCGTCATGGTAAATCTGGCCGTCGGTACCTTTCAACCCGTCCTAAAAAGAGCCCCTTGATCCAGGGTTTATCCGACACGGATAAGTGGGCCGATTTTTACCTTGAAGTCCACGGGAACTACGAATTTGGCGACGGTCTCCGTCGGTACGCAGTCCCTAAAGTTAAGGATACGAGAGGTACCAACGAACCGTTCCTTTCTTAATCTAATAAAAATTTCGCTCGGCTTTTCGTTTGTTGCTTAACGTTTGCACTCCTGCTATCTTTCGTTTGCAGAGCTCGGTCCTATATCAAAAGGACTTAATACAAATTCTCGTGAGAAGGCTTGCGACACGCTCCTCGCACAAGCTTGCCGACACGCTCCAACCCTTCTCTACTACAGACCTTCATACAAGGGTGTGTTGAGAAGGAAAGAGAAGAGTAAAGAAGCCGAAGCCGAACCAGGGAAGAAGAAAGCAGGTGCCCCCAAGACAACCGGAGCATCTAAAAAGGGGGGTGCTTCAAACGTCGAAGGCGTTCGGGAGAAGCGGCTTCAGGGAGTGCGATTGCCGAAGATCGGATATACCGCCGAGGAGTGGCTCACTTCGCTTGGATCCGATATTCTAACCGACCCCGCTGTCGAAGATATGTCGAGGAGGAATATCCCTAGGCCCGTCATCCCAACGAAGTCAGCTAACCCTGCTCGCAGCCGTGGCTCTTCCGACCAGCAGCAACAGTAGAAGGAAAAAAGACAGAAGACATCCGAGGATGTTTTGCCACTGAACGTTTCTAAGTCTGCCCCGTCGAGTGTTGCCCGAGCCTCTCCTCCCAAGGAACAAAGGAATCTTTCTGAGCCTCACATTGACCTTACCGACCCTGAAACCGAGGCTGCTATCCGACGGCATTTCAGTCCTTCGTACACAATGTCTGACGGAAGGGTCTTGCAGTTGAGTGATTCCATTAAGGAAGAACCAAACCTTGCAGTGACGCTCCTCAGGGGTCTAGCTCTTCCAAGAGACTATGATCAAGTGCCGACCGACCTAATCCCAGGGCTCGGGGAAATGTGCTCGCATCTTGTGCAGGTATTACTTGTGCTTACTTTTGCTTAGTTTTTGTACTTGTGATTTTTCCTTTGTACTTGCCTTGTGGTAATCTTTATCTCCTTGTTTTTGACAGGCTGGACAGGCTGCCCTGAAAGCCTATGACAAGGCCACCAAAGTGTCTGCCGAGCGCGAACGATACAGGTCTGACCGAGATTCCTACCGAACCAAGTGGAGGATCTCAGATCAGCAATCGAAGGATGCGGAAGCAGAGGTGGAGAGGCTGAAGAAGGAGCTTGCCGACTTTAAGGCTGCTGCCGAGGCCAATGTTGAAAGGATGAGGGCAGAAGAAAAAGAGAAGCTCAATGCTGCTGATGCCAAGGGCTATGAGGCCGGGATAAACCGAGCCGCACTGGAGTACACCCAAATAGCACATAAGATGGTGAATGACGAGCTTGAGGCTCGGCTTCCAAATTTCTTTAAGCTGGGTTATACTGCTGGTGCCGAGGCTATGGCTGCGGTAATGGCAATTCAAGCCGATTCTGGCTTTTTGAAGCAGCTTCCCGAGCCGACCGTGCCGGATCTTGAGCTTCCTTACTCCGAAGAGGAGTGCCTACCGTTACCTCCTGAGGATGACGATGAAGAGATGATCGAAGCGCCTGTGGCCGATCAACAAGGGAAGGTTGGAGATGCTGAAAGCCATCCCGAGGCTCAGGATAAAGTTGCCGAAGATACCCCAGTTTAGGATTTTCCTTAAGTTTTATTTTGTTTTGTTTCTGAATATTTTTGAACTTTGCTTTTGGACTGGATGGCTCCGAACGTTTAGGATTTGCCATGCCAGATGTAATAGTTTTAAGGGGGTCGGCATCGAACGTTTTACCAAGCCGAGCCCTCTTGGTAGGAGATTCTGCATTTCAAGTTTGTGTTTAAATGACTTAGAAGGAATTCTCAACTTTGTTACTGCACTGAATTTTTCTCCATGCCTTAGAAATTTTTTCTGATTTTGGCTGCCGAGGGTTAAGCAACCTTGGCTTGCTTTGAAAGTTTTGATAGTTACTCATGATAGCCCCTACTTTGGTGTAAGGCTCGGCTCATAATGCCAGTCTTATGCCAAGGTAATAGGTAGAGTAATTGTTTGATGTGGCCATTTAGTTCAAGTCAAATTATGAACATAGCCGTACTGAGGATAAACTTTCAAGTTCATCTATTGCTTTCTGTTTGGACTTTAAGTTGTCCGAGTTGTTTATGATTTACTCAAAACAGCCCCAATGCTGGTATAAGGCTCTGCTCAAAATGCCAGCCTTGTAACAAGGCAATATGTTAAGTAAATGTTCCAAGTGTGGACATTACCGAACCAATTTGTTTAATCGAGTTGTGGCTGGAAATCAAATTGTCCGAGCCATAATCATGTTTGCAGTAAAGAAATCCGAACGTAGCTGTAACTGTTAGAATACCGAGCTTATACTGATTGATGTTTGAATCATTATAATCAAATATAAAGAACACTGATGCTTCAGAAGTAGGAGATACTTTTCATTAAAAAGATTGCCAAGACAAGTACAACACTTTGGTAAGAGAAAAGTAATAGACTTGATAGGTGGTGTGATAGAGTGCGACCGACGAGAGAGTTCAAAGGTAGGCCTTCCTGAGGTTCAGAGCATTCCAGGGATTTTCAATTTCCCTTCCTTCTTTGTCTTCTAACTTGTACGAGCCATTGCCGACCTCTTTAATCACCCTGTAGGGTCCTTCCCAATTTGGTTTGAATTTTGTCTTTTGATTGGCTCGGACAACCTTCCTCCAGACCCAGTCATCGGTTCTGAACTTCTTAAGCCTTACGCTTCGATTGTAGCCCCGAGCGACTTCTTGCTGATAGTTGGCTAACTTGAGCTGAGCATCGTCTCGCTTTTCTTCGGCTAAGATTAGCTCGGTTGCCACTGCATCATTGTTAGATTCTAGATCAAAAGTTTCGGTACGCAGGGTCGGGAACTTTGATTCCAGTGGTATGACAGCCTCCATGCCGAAGGTCATTGCAAAGGGAGTTTGGCCAGTGGAGCGTTTGGGAGTGGAGCGGTAGGCCCAAAGGACCCTAGGTAGTTCCTCGGCCCATTTTCCTCGTTTTGAGTCAAGCCGACGTTTGATGCCCGCGCAAACAGTTTTGTTAGTGGCTTCGGCTTGGCCGTTGCCCTGGGGGTAGGATGGGGTTGAATTGAAGAATCTAATTCCGAACTCAGCACAGAGCCCAGTTAACTCTTTTCCGACGAATAGGGAGCCATTATCTGACACAATTGCATAAGGCACGCCGAACCTTGTGACGATGTTTCTCCAAACGAATCGCCGAACGTCTGTTTCAGTTGTTGTGACTAACGGCTCCGCTTCCACCCACTTTGAAAAGTAATCCGTTGCAGTGATCAAAAACTTGAAGCCCCCAGGGGCAGTTGGAAGTTTGCCTACTATATCCAAGCCCCACTGAGCAAAGGGCCATGGACTAGTGATAGGTTTGAGAGATTGAGCGGGTTGCCTTGGTATGGGGGAGAAAAGTTGGCAAGGCTTGCACTTTTTGACCACTTCTTCACAATCCTTCTTCATTCCTTTCCAGAAGTATCCCTGACTGAGAGCTCTTTGGCATAGGGAACGTCCGCCAGAGTGACAACCGCAGCTGCTAGAGTGGAGCTCGGTTAAAATAATTGGGACCTCGGTTGGGTGAACGACTCGGAGATATGGCCCGGTGAAGCTTTTCCTATATAGTTGGCCGAGCTCAGAGATCCAGTAGTAGGCTGCTTTGCTGCGTACACGGTGGGCTTCCTTTTTGTCAGAGGGAAGAGTATCATCCTTGAGGAACGAGATGATTTCATCCATCCAACTTGGGCCGAGGGAAATGTTGTATACTTCTTCCGATACTTCAAAGCTCGGCTGGTGAATCTCGCCGAGGCTGATGTGTCGGTATTCAGATGCTTTGCTTGCCGAGGCCAAACTTGCAAGAGCATCGGCATGAGCGTTGTTCTCTCTGTTGATCTGTTCGATTTGGAATCCTTTGAACCCTCGGATTAGCTCTAGAGCGGTAGCTTGATACTTAATCATTCTTGGGTCCCGAGCTTCATAATCACCTGTTATTTGATTGACGATCAGCTGAGAGTCGCAGAACACTTGTAAATCTTCAACTTGTAAACTTGCCGCGGCTCGGAGGCCAGCAAGCAAAGCTTCATATTCGGCTTCGTTGTTTGTGGCTTGGAAGTTGATTGTGATAGCACTTTCATGAAGGACGCCACAAGGGTTTACGAGAACAACCCCTGCACCCGAGCCGTTGCTGTTTGATGCCCCGTCAACGTGCAATTTCCAAACGTCTCCGCTAAATAAGTTCCAAACTTTCCGAGCCTCTTGTTGTTCTAGCATCCCATAATTAGGCTTGACCAATGTTTCCTCGTCCGGGCTTCCAGGGGTGAACTCAGCAATAAAGTCTACCAATACTTGTGCCTTAATTGCAATTCGAGGCTCAAAGTGGTTATCAAAGTTTGCTAATTCGACTGCCCACTGAGATACTCTGCTTGATAGATCAGTTTTCCTCAAGAGATTTTTAAGTGGAAACTCCATGAGAACTATGATGGGGTGCTCTTGAAAATAAGGGAGCAATTTCCGAGCTGCTGTAACCAATGCTAGAAGGAGCTTCTCCAGTGGCAGATATCTAGTCTGTGCCGGGAGCAAGGTTCGGCTAGAAAAGTAGATTGGTTGGTCCTCAAGGCCTTCCCGTCGGACAAGTGCCGAGCTCACGGCGTGTGGAGAGACAGCTAGATAGAGATGAAGAGTTTCGAAAGCTACTGGTTTGACAAGAAGAGGGGCCGAACTGAGATAAGATTTCAGCTCGGCAAGGGCTGCATCACAATCTTCCGTCCACTTGAAACTTCGTCGGCTTTGCTTCTTAAGCGTTTGGAAGAAGACATGGCATTTATCCGATGAGCGGCTGATAAACCTGTTGAGAGCCGCTGCCATCCCAGTTAGCTTCTGAATTTCCCGAGGAGTGGATGGTGGTTTTAATTGCTGAATAGCTGAGATCTGGTTCGGATCTGCCTCGATACCGCGCCGAGTAACCAAGTAGCCGAGGAACTTCCCTGAGCTAACTCCGAAGGCGCACTTGTCGGCGTTAAGCCGTAGCTTGTGCTTTTTCAAGATTGCAAAGACTTCGGCAAGATGAGAGAGGTGATTCTCGGCCTTGAGACTTTTCACCACCATATCGTCGATATAAGCCTCCATGATTTCTCCAATGAGAATTCCGAACAACAGGTATACCATTCTTTGGAATGTGGCACCAGCATTCTTAAGGCCGAACGGCATAACCAGGTAGCAGAGAGGCCTCTGGGTGTGATGAATGCCGTTTTTTCCATATCGTCGGGATCCATGGCTATCTGGTGATAGCCTCGGTAAGCATCCAAGAAACTTAGCCGAGCATGACCCGCCGTTGCATCTACCAATTGATCAATCTTTGGAAGGGGAAGACAGTCTTTCGGACAAGCATCATTCAAGTTGGTGTAGTCCACGCAAACTCTCCATTTTCCATTCTTCTTTTTCACCACCACAGGGTTCGCGAGCCAAGTGGGGTATTGTACTTCTTTGATGGCGCCAGCCTCGAGGAGTTTGCCAACTTCCTCATTAACTGCGTCGGCGTGAATGCTGGCTGACCGCCGAGGCTTCTGAATTACAGGCTTTGCCGATTTTAAAACTTTGAGGGAGTGCTGGATGAGCTTTGGGTCAATGCCTGGCATCTCATACGGCGTCCATGCAAAAACTTCGATGTTGCTTTTGAGGAACTGCAAGGTTTCTTCACTCTCGGCTTGGGATAAACCAGCGCCGAGCATGAAATAACGTGATGCATCCTCGTTAAGTGGGAATTTGATAAGATCCTCAATTGATTTCTCTTCAGGAAGAGATCCGACGTCTTCGAGAACTGGTTTGTCAGGGACTTCAACCCAATGTACTCTTTTGGTGCTTGATGACTTTCCGATGGCCGAGACGTAACACTGTCTGGCTTGTAACTGATCTCCAAATAAGTCTTCTTGTTTGCCGTTAGCGCCGATGTACCTGACCACTTGATGGTAGGTTGAGGCGACGGCCTTGATTGAATGGAGCCAATTTCGGCCAAGGATTGCGTTGTATGGGCTCGGTGCATCTACAACGACGAATTCTTGATTAGAAGCAACCGAGCCCGTAACGACAGGGAGGGTAATCCTTCCGAGAGGCCAAACTGGAGTGCCACTGAAACCAATTAAAGGGACTTCTGTTGATAATAGGCACGACTGTGGGATTTTGAGCTCGTTGAAGAGAGATAAATACATCACTTCTGCCGAGCTTCCTTGATCAATAAGCACCCTTTTGACCGAGTGAGTTGAGATTTGGAGTGTGACCACCAGAGCGTCGCAATGGGGGGTTTGGATGCGTTGAAGATCTTGCTCGGTGAAGGAGATTGACCAGGGACGCTCGAGCATTTTGACTCTTTTTGGAGCACGATCGATGGAAAAAACTTGGGAAATATTCTCAGCTTTGACAAGCTCTTGACGAAGCTGTTTTGCTGCCTCCCTTGTTGTTGACCCATGAATAACGTTGATTACTCCGACTGGTCGTGGAATAAGGTTTTGTCCACCAGCGTTCGGCTGTCTCCTCGGCGTTTTTGTCCAATCGATATGATCATCGAGAAGTCCTTGTGCCGCTAGATTTTCCAAAAGTGCCTTATAGGGAGCGCAAGCCGTGGTGTAATGCCCGAGCTCATTATGGTATGAGCATCTCTTCCGATTGTTGTTATTGCCTTCTTCTGTGTTCAATTTGGGAGGGTCCGGCCAAACAAAGAATGGTTCCCTCTCTATCGCACGGAGGAGTAAATAAATTGGCTCTTTGAAAACTGTGGTTTCAGCTATATAGTCATGAGCTTTCGGCCCCTTTTTGTCTGCCACCTTGACTGTGTTGACCTGCTTCTTCGGCTGGACAGCGACCACAGGCTTCGGGGGTGCGATTTGGGGCGTGGGAACATGAAGGCTTTGAGGTACGATTGAGTTCTGTCCTCCTTGGAGTTCTCGCTCGGCGATGAACTCTTCGTAGGAGCAGAACTGTTCTACCGTCCTCATTAGCTCGTTCATTCCATGTGGAGCCCTTATTGCTAGCTCATCCAGGATCTTGCTTCCTGTTTCCAACCCATTCTTGAAGTTCCTTGCCGCCCAGTATTGATCAATACCGGGTATCTCGTTAAACAGTTGCCAGTAACGTTCGGCATACTTCCGAAGCGTCTCGCCGGGCCTCTTTCTCATCTGTGCCAAGGCATCTTCTTCCTTGGCTTGCTTGTTGCTAGTGATGAACCGATAGTTAAAAGCTCTTTCAAGCTCTTTGAAACTATGGATCGATCCAGCCTCTAATTGATTGAACCAAAGTAAGCCGAGGCGCCCAAGACTTAAGGGGAATGCTTTGCACATGATGGCATCGTCGTCGGTGACGCAAGAGACGGTGCTTCTGAAACTGATGAGATGGGTGTATCCCTCAGTCGTACTGGGATCGAACTTCTGGAACTTGGGTAGATGTAGACCTAGCTTCGGCAACGTTGCTTGGATCTTGGCCGAGAAGGGTGATTCTGTCAGTTTTTTCAATTGGTATTCGTGGGTTGGCCGAGGGGGAAGACCTTCCCGAGCGTTTCGAGACTTCTTTGATGCTTGGAATTCTTGTTCCCTTTGTTTTCCTTCGTTCTCATCCTGCCGACGTTGAAATCCCCTCTCCCTCTTCTCTATGGGGACCTTTCTGTACTCTTCTTCTGGAAGATTTTCGGTATGGTAAACCCTTCGTTGGCTAGGGCGATCGTCTTGCCGAACGACGACACTTACACTCCTTTCACGATTTAGCCTCCGAGCGCTTACTGAATTTGTTGCTCGTCCTTCGTGAGCCTTTTCCCGAGGGACTTCATCATGTTCGATCCGATGGCTCTGGGGACCTTTCCCGTTTCTTCTCGGCGTTCGGCTTCTTTGCCGTTCGGATTTGTACGGGATGAGAGCCTGATCGTTGTCTTGGAATTCCACGGTATCGTAGCTTTGGGAGCCCTGGGAGTATTCGTCTCCAGCCGATGAACTTGAGAAAACAGTATGCGGGCTCCCCTCTCGCTGTCCTTCTCTGCCTCTATGTCCCGCACCATTGCCAAGACGTTTATGAACTGGTGAGAGCTGCTGCCTAAGGCGAGCACTATCCCCAGTTCGATGGTCTGTTAATGGTGGGTCCAGTCGGTCGTGGACTGAGATTCTTTTTGGCCGCGCATCAACACCCAAAGGAGGAGGGGGTGGCAGATTTCCTCTCCGGCGCCGACCCTGAGATCCGGAGTGGGATGCCGTTTGAAATTCTTTGGCCTTAATTTTTTCGATTTCCATTCGTAGGAGGGCTACATCAGCGTTGGTCTGTTCTTGTTGCTGTTCTAGCATTTGTACGTATGCTAGAGCATCTTCACTCAGGCCCACTGGACGTTGGATGGAAGAGCTTACGCCTGGAGGAGTAAATCCAGGAGGGTGAGATGGGGAGGCAGCGTTGATACCAGTTTCAGAGGTGATGTGTAAAGAGGAAATGAGGGGTTGAAAGAGAGGAGGTGGTGGTGGTGCTCCGCCCATTGTTCTTTGGAGGAGACTGGTGGAGATCTCGAGGGGTGAAGTTTTTAGGTACGAACGAGGCGGTCGAGGTGGAGGAGCCGCCGTGGATCTGAGAATCAAGTTCACGTCGGGTTCACCAAATTGTGGGGCTCCATTTTGGGTGGTTCGTCCTTTTTGAATGGTGGTTTGGGGTTAGCTCCTGTCTCCTTTGCTCAGTCCTGCAAAACGAAGCACGACTAAGAGACCACACCGGAGGTTCTCCGGGATGGCCCTCCGGTGCAAGAGTCAGTTTTGCTTGCCAGGAAGAGTTAGAGATTGGGAGCTAGGGTTTTGTTTGAGCGTACCTTTTCCAAGAAGGCATAATGGGATATTTATAGGAAACCCTTCGCTTGGTCTCCAAGATTGCACCAACGCTTGACACGCGTCGGCTGATGTCACTGTTGCATCACGTTTAGGGTTTTGCAACCGTTTTTATGATGAGCTGGCACCTTCACGTGCCACCATCATTGTCCTCATAACCATTCGGATGACATCACGACCATCATCATAGCCATGGTTGCTGTTCCGATGCGGATGAGCTGGATCGTCGGCCAAGCCATGCTCGGCACCGAGCATGTTGTGGGACCTTCGGCAGCTATCCAAACGAACGTATCCTCCACCCCGAGCAGGTGTAGGGAATGGAACATTAAAGAAGGTGTAATCAGAGGAAAACTCGGCAACAGGGACCTTCGGCTACGATTGCTGATCCGAACGTCCAAAGAGAGATGTCTTGGAGTTGAAAGTAATACTAGATCACGCTCGGAATGGCTCGAGCCATTTTGCTCGGCCTGCTACAGATTCCAAATTTAACATTCACGGCAATAAAAAAGTAACAAGCAATATAACAAAGACTTGTTTAGATTTTCATACTGAATAAAAAGTAGTCTAGGCTTTTGTCGGGAACAAACTCATAAATGAATATCTTTTCTTTTCCTTCCAAGCAAAATCCCAATAGCCCCACTAGGTTTCTATGTTGAAGCTTGGCTACCAATACCACCTCATTCATGAATTCTTGTGCACCTTGCCCCGATGTTCGAGATAGCCTTTTCATAGCTATAACTTGTCCATCTGAAAGTAAGCCCTGAGAATACAAAACATCCCGTGAAACTTAATATAGATCCAAAGTAGGACAACTTCTGAGAATTGGGAACGATTTTACAACAAAAAAATATACCTTGTAGACTAGACCAAATCCACCTTCACCGATCTTGTTATCGTCTGAGAAGTTGTTTGTGGCAGCTTGAATTGTACCCAAACCATATTGCAAGGACTGAACTGCTGACATGTCGTCCCCAACTGGGCAAATCAAAAGTTGAAACAAGAATAAATACATGGTCATTCTTTCTTTAGTTTGTCTTGGGGTAATGTTGAAATTAAATATTACTTGTTCTTACCATTGTCTTCTTGTATAAAGTTATACTTCTTCTTCGCCCCCCTACTTAGGAAACAGAAACCTGCTATGAAAAGGATAATAGCGACCCTATTGGAACTACAATGACAATGATTACTTGCGATGAGATTCCCCCATTTCCTGCATTGAAGAAATTACTTCATTCAACAATTTTCATGAGCAAAAGGTAGCGTTCATTTAAGGTGGCAAACAATCTGATTCGAGTATCATTGTAAGTTGTTTCGGCTAAAGTAGTCGATAGCCACCAAAATGAACTCATGTCCGTTAGACCCCTTTGGAGTCACCTTCCCAATAATATCACTGCCCCAAACTGAGAAGGGCCATGGTGTGGTCATGCTGGTCAACTCGGTTGGTGGCATATGCATAAGGTTGGCGTGAATCTTACATTTGTGACATCTCTTGACAAACTCATCTAAAACTAGCGTTACTTAAGTTGGTTGAGTTTCATTTTAAAACTAAACGAGCTTTGACAATATGTTCAGACTTGGTTAATTTGTAAGGGAACGTTGTGATTTCAGTTTATAACAAGCCGACATGAGTCAACATCGGTCACATTTTGGAAAATACAAGTGAGATACGTCATTCGTCCACTATTCTTGGTCTTTTGTGGGAGTTTAGGCAAACATGCAGTTCGTGTATCTCTTCCTCTAATAAATTAATTTCAGTATTTCTTCGTCGTCATATGTTTCGCGCAAAAGGGGTACCACCAATCGGCTAAGAATTTTTTTGTCGGCAAAACTACATTTTGGCATGTTAGAACTATGGCTCGATCATATATATGTTAAGTATGAAGGGATACTAAAGAGTTCTAGAAATAGGCCAGTTGCCCGAACGGTGCGGTGCAGAGTGAGTAGGTATAAATACTCTATATTGTAAACCCTGTTTCAGTTGATTGAATAAGAAACGACAGCCGCTCTCGCTCCCTTGGACATACTTGGTTTTGGAGAACCACGTATATTATGTGTCTTGATTTCTTTCTTGTTTTCTATTCACATATCTTGTGTGTATGTGTGTTTTGGTCCTACATGGCGACAAGTAACTTTTGGAGACGAATTTTTTTTGTCGCCAAAAATTACCGAACTAGAATTTGTTTTTCCTCACTTTGTTGTTGCTCATACTCAAACTGGGGATCTGCGGTTTCTAAACAACCACTCCACACCACTACGCGCATCACTTATTTTTTTATTGATAATATTGCAATATATATATATATATTACTATTTTTTTCAATAATTCTTAAAGTAATCTATTATGTATTTATATATATTGATATGTATTATTTATTTAAAATATATTGAATTTTTCAAAATTTAAAAAGTAATTAATCTTGCATTTGGAAACGAAGTTTTATTTTTGTTGCCAAATAGGTACCATTTGGTGACAATTCCGATTTCGTCGTGATAACTATTTTTGTTATAGTGTTATATACTCCAATTTAGAAAGTTAAGAAAGATTTTGCTTTTGACATTTCCAAACTAGCAATATTTGGCAACATCCATAAGAAAAAAGAACCAAGAATATGAAACTAAAGGACTTACGTCTAAGAGTATCCACAATGCTACAATCAAATTAAAAGTAAAAGGTTTTTAAAATTAACTATACTTAACTCGTTCGGCTTATTTGGGAGAGGGTTATGGAAGAAATTAATGAGTCGTGGAGAGGGGAGATTGGCAAAATTATCCATGGCTGTAGCTCCGGACGACTTGGAAGCGAGTCAATGAGGCGTTATTGTATTCAATTGAATTGTAGTGTTCCCTGGTACAGGAAAGCAGAGGACCGGAGTTTGGTTTGGAAAAGTACTTGAGAGAGAGATTGGGGGGGGGGGGGGGGGGGTGGATTATGTGATCACGTATTCACGTCGTCCATTTAAGAGAGGGTCCATTTTGTATTGAGGAGGGGAAGAAACATATGGCCCACTACTAAAGAAGATTTGTCATATCATATCTTTACCCAAAAAAAAAACAGAAGATTTGTCAAACATAAAGTTTATGGACACAACAAATCTGTACATAGATCGACCACAGATTGCTATGTGAGACTTACCACGGGTCCCA
Organism: Rhododendron vialii; assembly: GCF_030253575.1. Classification (NCBI taxonomy): domain Eukaryota; kingdom Viridiplantae; phylum Streptophyta; class Magnoliopsida; order Ericales; family Ericaceae; genus Rhododendron; species Rhododendron vialii. Next base: position 23,808,498 of record NC_080569.1, on the reverse strand, counting down.
CACAAGTGATTCGAGTCGTTAATTATGTTTAAAATGTTTTTTTAAGGGTCCCCACACAAAATCAGCTCAATTTGATACCTATAAATATTTGATCTAATCGTCTAACTTTTTCATTCTCTAAAAACCTAAATGAAAAGTTAGATGATTAAATTAAGCACTTATAGGTATTGGATTGAGCTAATTTTCCGTGTAACCCCTTTAAAAAATATTTTAAACATAATTAACGGATCAGATTATTTGTATGGAACCCTTAGTAGGCCTCACAACGCAATCTGTGCAAGATTGTGCATAGATTGTGCACAAATTTGCTATGTCAGTTTTCATCTGACACTTTTTTTTGCACTTATGTTTTCGTCTTTTCAGAAAATGAATTATTTATCTTACCCTTTTAAAAATTTATCCACATGTGTGTATATTGCCTTCCTAAATTAGTGGGATTAATCAATCATTTCCTATTTTAGTGGGATTAAATTATTTCCTAATTTAGTGGGATTATCTCATTTCAAAATGAGTGGTGCTACAGTTCCCGACCAAAAGGGATCCGACCGGATCCCGACGCCCTGCCGGGCACACTCTGGCCTCCAGATGGCCGATCCGAGCCGTCCAAAAATTCTATAAAAAAAAATCGAGTGGGCCCCGCGCGAGAATTAACAGCATCCGATGTGTATAGGTGCTCGATCCAAATATATACAAAAATATGGAGTATTTGGATCGAGCACCTACACACATTGGATGCCGTTGATTCTCGCGTAGCCCACTCATTTTTTTTTAGAATTTTTGGATGGCTAGGATCGGCCGTCCGGTGGCCGGAGTGTGCCCGGTGGGGCGTCGGGATCCGGTCGGGATTTTGGGATCAGGAACAGCAGACTTTTCGTTTCAAAATTTGTGGGTTTAAATCATTTCAAAATTTATTTTTTACTGATTTAAAATCAGAAACCCTATTTTGGAACATGGTGATATCAACCATGTTTTTTATGAATTATTTTTGCAAATTATGGTAATTCATGAAAAATTAAATTTCCTTAAAATAGGTTGAATACACCATGATTTATTTCATCAAGAATCGAACCAAAACAATTATGATTTAATGAATACACTACGATTTATTTAAAAAAAAATACAAATTTGAGCCATAATTTCATGAACTAAATGAAATAGACCATGATTTAATCGAAAAAGAAAGGCAAAATAATTTTCTATGAACTAAACGGAATACACAACAGTTGTGTGTGTAAAATTTTTGAACCTAATATTACAATTGAACAAAAGCAAGGCCGGCCGAAATCCTTTTAAATTACAGGAGGAGTGATCCCGCGCATATGTGCGTTTGATGCAGCGGATAACTTTCCAGATGAGCACATCCGAAATCTCACTCATATCTTTTGGCTTTCGATGCTAACTATGGTTAGATTCGATGGGACCCACAAGTTATGAAGAATCAATAAGAGCGAGGGTAACAAACAAAATCGGACTGGAGGCTAAATTTTATTAGATAAAAATACGGTCCGAGGACCGAACATCATAAGGGCAAGATTAAGAAGTAATAGGAGGATTCCAGATTGTTTAGCTAGCAAATGAGCTACCTGGCCTATTGCACAAACGATTAACATGGACAAAAGTACAACAGGAAAATAACGCAGCAAGTTGAAAGCAATCTGAAATTATAGAACTACAATCCGAAAAGGATCCTTTCCGATTGAGAGCCTGAACAACTTGGGTAGAGTCATCTTCCACAATAATTAATGCTCGAGAAGTTCATGTTAGCCATAGCAGAAAGAGCTTCGCAGAAGCTCAACGCTTCAGTCAGTCTCCGGGAAAGAAAGCCCGTGAAAGGAATCGATATTGTACCAAGAATCTGGCCGAGATGATCCCCAATATTCAATTTGACAACACCAGGTGGAGGAGGATATATACCATGCAAGAGCTGGAGTAGGGGTAACCTTTTTAACGGGGATGGGCTGTGCTTCACGTTCCGCTTTCACTTCATTGTGAAAAGATAGCGCCTTCTCTACAAAATGAACTTAAATTAATTTATTTCTACCCTTCCAAATGTGCCAGCAGATTGAAGCCAGAAGAGAAATCATGTCATGGTCCGATTGCTTAGTACGCAGATCATGAGAACGGTCTAGTTTCAGGACTTTGCTCATCCAGCCAACAAAAGAGAGCGAAGCCCTGAAACTAGATACCATGTGCACAAAAGGACAGTTCAACCATACTTCTAATTTCGACAATTGACACTGGAAAATCAAATGTTGTCTTTTTTTGTCTATTGTTTATATATTTCAATATAATATTTTTCATGATTTCAACAACCTTATATTGCAGAACGAATTGAAATCTAATAAATAATATTTATATTGCATATTTTTCAAGATCTATATTGAAAGAAATAGACAACAGACATAAAGGAGACAAAAGAAATAATGGACAAACAAAATAGGACGGAATGTGTAGAAATATTTACTTTGGTGAAAACTTTGTTCAGTATATATGATTTATTTTGTATTGTTGAGTTATATTTTTCTACTTATTCACAAAATTAAGTAAAACTTGAATTTACTTTAAATGCGGATGTGCCGTGAATATGAAAAATGTCAGATTGTATCGGAAAAAAAATACTCCACTACCACAAAATTTTAATGCATTTCCATTTCTGAAGTAACCCAGGGTTCAAGCCATGGTGGAGCCGCCTCTGGAAGGAGGGGAAATTATTCTGTGTAAACCTTTAATGTGGTTTTTCGTTTCCCTAGTACTTTAATTGATTTGCCTGATGAGAAACTCTGGTACCAAATCGAGACCACATAAGCATATATACCCTACACAAAATAGACCGAGTTTAGTTTCGTTCAGTGACCTTCAAAATTGAGTGAATATTATTCATCACATTGCCGGTCCTATTGCGATGATCGAAATAGTTCATCTCTTATAACATGAAAATTTTAATACTTCTATAAAAATCAACGAAATCGGATTTCGGTATCTGCTTGTTTAAATCTCACAATTAAAAGTTCAAGCTATTGTCAAACTTCTAAACTGAAATTGGGTGATTTAGAAATCTCTGAGTCTAGTACTCCGTACTCGTGCCAAGAGATTCAACGACGTCCAACTCATAGTAATAAAGTTTACTTGACTCGCTTTAATTAGTCCAAGAAGAATTGACGCTCCATGGGACCATGAGTGGATCAAAATTCTTTAAAGAAGACATGGAAATCTGATGCTTTTATTTGCCTAATAATAAGTATGGTTTGGAACTTGATATAGGAGTAGTTCAAAAGCCTCAAACATCAAGCAAATTCCAAGAAATTACAAATTTCATGACTTCTTTGGATGTTGCGAAAGGCCGCCGCGTGTACCTCACTTCGACTCTTTGAGATCGTTTGGATTTATGAAGAAGCCTGGGCCCACAGCATAAGCCCTGGTTTAGGAAGTTATCGAGGTCGGGTATTCTTAATCCCCCGTTCTTCTATAACACCGTAGAAAAGGGTATTCAAGGGTCTTAGCAATGGCTAGGGTTTGAGGTATCCATCACGTATACCCCTAATCTCCCTCAAAAATGGACGATTCCATCCCTATTTATCCCCCTCTCCCACCCCCAGCTTGCCATTTCTGTCGCAGTTCTGCTTTTGTTCGAAAAGACAAGAGGGAAAGCTGAGCAAGAGAAAAATAATTAAGTGTTTCAAATTTCAATCTGTTTGAACCGGTGGAAAGATTTTTAGTTTTCTGATCATTTTATCCTAAATGGTCATAATTAAATTTTGACAATAGGGCTCTCGTTGATTAGCTCTAAGAAAGTCGTAGAACCAAATATCTTTTAAAGCTAACCAACGAGAGCCCTAAAGCCAAAAATTAATTATAATCTTTTAAGATAAAATGATCAGAGAAATAGTATCTTCGCATTGATTCAAACCGATTGAAAATTTGAACACTTAATTTTTCAACCTCTTTAGACAATTTATATATTAATTTTTCAACGTCTTTATACAGTTTATATATTAAAAAATATTGTTAAAAAATTAAACTATTCTAGTTTTTAATCTGTTTGAATAGGTACGAAGATCTTATTTCTCTGATTATTTTATTCTAAAGGGTCATAATTAATTTTTGGCTCCAGGGTTCTCATTAGTTAGCCCTAACAGATATTTAGTTCTACGACTTTCTTAGGGCTAATCAACGAAAGCCCTATAGTCAAAATTTAATTATGACCCTTTAGAATTAAATGATCAGAAAAATAAAATCTTCCCGCCGATTCAAACAGATTGAAATTTGAAATACTTCATTTTTTTTTCTCAGCTTTCCCCAAACCAAGTCTTGCAGCTTTTTCTTTTCTCAATCCCTTGTAGCCCCAAAACGACACAGTTTTGAGGCACTACAATCCTATGCCCATGTGTTCCATACAACCCTATCCATCCACACTTAAAAACACCCAAAATTATTATAAAAAAACTTTAAAAAAAGGAATTTTAATTGTTTTTACTTATTAAATTAATTAATTTATTATTGAATTAAATTATTATTTCTTAATTATGAAAAAGTAATTAATTTTTACAATTTTATATTTATTGTAATGAATAATCTAACTTAACACTGCACACGGGCAAAAGGGTCATTTGACAGCTTTTTATATCATCTATCATTTCTTATACCCCCAATTTATCTTTTATCCAAACCAAGTATTATTTAATCCCCATTTTCTAATATCTCATCCAAACCAATCACTATTTAATACCCCCTACTATTTTGTGGGTCATCCCTTATTAACTAATATCCCCTATTATCTTATCTCTCTTATTAACTAATACCCCCAAATTCTTTTCTCGCATCCAAACGGGCCCTTTGAGATAATTCCAAGAGAAAGAAAAAATTGAGAAGTCACTCTCTCACAAAATCATAGCGGCCACAAATATCTTTCTTTTCCCTTTCCCTCCTTCTAGGGTTTTACACTCTTCACACTCTCGTACGGCGGTGGAAGGGGAATGACATGATAGTAGTTATAAACATGTATATTTTATATATAGTTTTGTCTTTGTTTTGTTTTTTGTCCGTCTCTTCAGATCAACGAATTGTCGTTTGATCGGTAGGAGTTTTGTTTTTGTCTTCTTGAGAGTTGATAGTTTCATCTTTGGACGAATATTTCATCTGTAGATCGGATTTTTCCAGGGACGACGTTGTTTCACATTGATATCTGTAGGAACAGTGCTATTATCCTACATGAATTTTCATCTAAGGGGTTGATTTTGAATTATTTAAAATTTTCTCAACATATTTTGACTACCAATAAAAAAAATTTGAGGTGCCAATTATATTATGTGGTGTTATTTATTTTTATGTGCGAAAACAAAATTAAAATGAAATTTTTTAAAAATAGTCCTTCTATTTTATAAAATCTCAATTTTGTCCCTCGTGAGGCAAAATCAAATTTTCCCTTTCTTTTCAGTTTTTAATTAACGCTGCTAGCGAGAGAGATGAAATTGAGACGGAATGTAAACAAAAAAATTAAAATTGACACAAATGATACTAGAGGGATGAAAATGAGAATTCATGTAAACTAGAGGGACTATTACTAAAATTTATCCTATATAATATATATACACACAGTCCGGATCAAGTCTACACCCTTACGGTCCGCACCTCCCCTTTTTCGATTGAATTTCGATGATCCGAGCTGCTCAATGTGTTCAGAACGTGATTTAAAGGGTACTTGCGAGAAATCAGCAAAAAAAATGGCCGGGAAGGCCTTGATCTGAGCAGTTTTTTTCTGAACCGTTCAAAAAAAACCTGTTCAGATCAAGCCCTTCCCGGTCATTTTTTTGCTGATATCTCGTGAATACCCTTAAAATCACGTTCTGATCACATTGAGTGGCTCGGATCATCGAAATTCAATCGGGAAATGTGAGAAATGGGGAGGTGCGGACCGGAGCTCCGGTCCACACCTCCTGACCTGAGCCTGACTGTGTATATATATATATATATACACAGTTAGTCTCAAATGAGGGAGTCCTTATTTTAATTAAAATACGGACCTCCTCGTTTCTCCCATTTTCCGATCGAATTTCGATGATTCGAGCCGCTCAATGTGTTCAGAATGTGGTTTTAAAGGTACCCACGAGCAATCGGCAAAAAAATGACCGGGAAGGGCTTCATTCGAGCAGTTTTTGTTTGAACCGTTCGATAAAAAATAAACAAAAACTGCTCGGATGAAGCCCTTTCCGGTCATTTTTTTCGCCGATTTCTTGCGGGTACCCTTAAAATCACGCTCTGAACATATTGAGCGGCTCGGATCATCGATATTCAATCGGGAAAGGGAGGTCCGCATTTTATTAAAATGAGGTGATCCTTACGGGAGACGGACTCTCTCTCTCTCTCTCTCTCTCTCTCTCTCTCTCTCTCTCTCTCTCTCTCTATATATATATATATATATATATATATATATATATATACGGGGTGGTTCCGGGGATACTTAAAAAAATTCTTAAAAAAACCCTCACAAGTTCTCGATCGAAATTTAATGATCCGGACCACTCAATGTAATCAGAACGTGATTTTAAGAGTGCCCGCGAGAAATCAGCAAAAAAAAAGACCGGGAAGGGCTTCATCCGAACAGTTTTTTAGTGAACTTTATTGAACTGTCCAATAAAAAATTGCTCAAATCAAGCCCTTCCAGGTTAGTTTTTTTGCCAGTTTTTCGCGAGCACCTTTAAAATCACGTTCTGAACACATTGAGTGGCTCGGATCATCAAAATTTGATCGGGAACTATGAGATTAAGATTTGGAGGATTTTTTTAATAATTTTTTTAAGTGTCCCTAGAACCGCCCCGATATATATATATATATATATATATATTATAAAAAAGAACGGCTTTTGTCTAACACATACAAACAGGAGCACCTCTCTAGCCGTTTGATTGAATTTTTAATATGTTATAGCTATTCGATCAAGAGAACACTTCCTAATATAAACCTCATAATCTTATGACTTGTAAATTCTTTCAATTGGCTGGTAAGTGGAGTGCAGTACAGTTGATGCCTCCCTTATATGGTTCGATTTCCGTAACCACCCATCTCCTCCCCAAACTCCCTAGCTAGGATATAGTAGATTAGGATTAACAAATAGCAAAAATTAAAAATTAAAAAAACTTTCAATTGATTGCTTTTAGACTATTTCCTTAAAGCCTTGATTATCTTTTTGAACTAAAATCAACTCAATAATTGATTTTCTTCTGAAGTTGATTTTCTTGCATTTAATTTAATATTTGCTTTTAAGTTGTTTCTGTGTTTAGGTTGATTTTTCTACCGTACAAAAGGAAACAATCCCTTTTTCTTTTAATAATTAATTAACATTCACATGTGTGTTTCTTCGGAAAAAAAACCCCTATGTTTTCAATAATAATATAGGCTAAACTTAGGTTTCCCTTTTATAATTATACACACAATCCTTCTAATTTATCAGCCTCTCCAAGAAGAGGAGAAATAAATTTTTGCTTCGTACCTTTATTGGAGAAAGAGAGGTTCATAATTTACGGTAAACGCGAATAGACGAGATCCAAGAGTTAGGTAACTTATTTTCGTCAACACTTTACTTTAGAGAGAATTGATCTAACTCATTTAGTTATTACTTTTCGTATGTTTTCGTGTTGTTGTTCATGTTCTTAATTCTGCTTTTTGAAGAAGTAGATACGCATTCAAGAGTAGTGAAGATAGTTAAAGACAATTTTTTTTGGACTATGATTCTTTTGCAGAATACGACCTCCTATGAGGTGCACTCTTTTTAGCTACATTTATGTATGGATTTGAGTCTATTATTTAGTAGTAGCTTTTATGTCATGTTTGAATTTGGATCTTATGAATGCTATATGGAATTGGGTTTGAATTTGTTGGCTGGAATTTTTGTGATATGGATGATCATTGTAATGTCGTACGCACGGGTTAAATATTATTCTTCTTATTAGAAAATTGAAGATAACGACAATGGATAAAAACAAAACCTTTTTTGTGTTCAAAGCGGGTTGCTTACGGGCAGTAATAAATAAATTCTAACCGATTCATCACCATAATACGTGTGGGTCCCATTGGTAACCAACCCTATATGCCTCCGCCATGTGCCGGCTGGATCATTTTTGCGAACAGAGGTTTTTGTTCAATCACTCTCTTCTAAATAAACTTCTCTCTAATTTCTGGGGTCTTGGAAAGCTCTAGGTTTCCACTTTGATTTCTAGGTCGTGAGAAGGGATGACGGGTTCATTTTTTTTAGGGGTTTTCTTAGGTTGGTGCTAATGCATTTTTTTTCCCCCTAATGAATATTGTTACTCTCTCCATCCCTAAATAAGTGTCCGACGCGCAAACCTAAACCTTTAAAAAGATGCATTTGTTTCGTTAAAAAATCAATTTTTTTTCACAAATCAATAGATAGCAATGAGTTCTATTAGATTGTGAAAAAAAATTAAATTTTTTAATAAAAAACATGCATATTTTGTAAGGCCTAGTTTTACACGCCGAACACTTATTTAGGGAAGGAGGGAGTAGTTTGTTTAACGTAGCCACCAACGAGGTCTGACAATTTCCAAATAGAGATAAACTAATTAACGGAGCTTCCGTTTAATTAAAAATTTGCGGAAACCAGTCACAAGCTGCCACGCAACCCCTCTCTCTCTTGCTGTCCCAAAACGACAGCGCCTGGGGCTCTTTATTGAGGCGTTTATCTTCCAGCCATCAAGTATTCATCTAGGAATCAACCAATATTTCGTAACTCTAAGCATTCTAAGTGCATCGTTTTGGGGAGTACGTAAAAGTAAATGCTGGCGTGATAGTGTGGAACTTTCCTCTCCTCACATAAAAAAGAAGTGAGTTGGGGTTGTTTGATAACCCAGTACGACACTTAAAATTGAATGTATTAAATGCAAAATTATTAACTTGGTTTGATTACCGTATCTCATCTAAGTTGGGGATGATTTTATTTTACATATAATAATTGTGTTTTCTAAAATCTTTTGTCATGGAGGCCGCCGCCACTTGTCTCCATTGGTTCCATCCTTATGTGCCATAATTGGCATATTTCTTTCTAGGCCTTTTCTACGCTTTGGTTTTAGTTTCGGCTTTAATACTTGTATAGGCTCATGCCTTTGATTCATTGTATTTCTTGAGGATTTTTTCTCTGTTCTCTAATAAAATGGTTGATGGCCAAAAAAAACACTTTTTAATCTCTAGGATTTTCCCCCCTTCTCTAATAAAATTGGTGATTGCCAAAAAATAGAAAACATTTAATTGCTTGCTGTTCCTTTTAAACTTTCTTTTTCAAAAAAAAGATAATTTCAAGCTCAAATATAATAAAAAAGAAAAATATTTTTTTAATTTTTTTTTGCATTGTTTAAAAGATTTCAATGAGATCTATCAAACAAGATTTATATTGGTAGAAAAATTATTTGCGTAAATACATGATTTTTTAACTTGAAATTACTTTCATTTTCTAAAAGTTCATTTTTAAAGAAACTGGAACGAGGCCTAATCTCACGCTTTACATGAAATTGAGATTAGTGGTGAAACTAAGGCTTTGTTTGGAACTTAAAGAAAGAAAAAGAGAAATGGGTAGAAAATGAGAGAAAAAATGGAAGGAAAACTATTCACGAAACTTGAAATTATTTTTCTCTTTCTTTTCCAACCAAACAATAAAAAGATTTTTTTTTTAATTTCCGTTTCTCTTTGTTAAGTTCCAAACATAGCATAAATTTAATGGGAGTGATAATGCCAAAATTGTTTTTGTTGGTGACAAAACTCCGGAGCATCAAGTCTTATGCAATGCACATGGTACAAATCTTTTGGGTATAAAAATTTTGACACCAACAAAAAAGAGAGTATGGCTACAGGTACCGACCGGTACCGTAGGGAAATCGTAGAGACGGCCACGCCGGACTGTCTCCGGCCACCGGACGGCTGATCCGAGCCGTTCAAAAATTCCCAAAAAAAAAGAAACAAGGGGACATATATATATATATATACACACACACACACACACACACAAATAGAGTGGTTGGATCGAGCACCATGCGCGCGTCGGATGCCATTGAATCTCTTGCAGGCCCCTTCGTTTTTTTTTTTTTACAGAATTTTTGGACGGCTCGAATCGGCCGTCCGGTGGCCGGAGATGGTCCGGCGCGGCCGTCCCTACGATTTCCCTACGGTACCGGTAGGTACCAATAGGATTTTCGAAAAAAAACAATTTTGGAATTATTATTTACCTAATTTAAAAACAAGTGCCTCGTAATTTATTTACCCTCAGCCCTCGACTCGACGCTCCCTCTCTCGTTCTCGTTCTGTCTCGACGGGAAAATGTGAATCCAATCCCCCATCGGCAAGGAAGAGATCGCACGATTAGCAACATCAGGCGATAGATACGGGAACCAGGTATATCTCCCCCTGTCTCTGCAATTATACATATATGTAGCCCCAATTCATAAACCCTATAATTGTTTCCTCAAATTCAACCCATTTCAAAAACCCCAGATCTCCGTGTATGTATAAAACTTTATGTGTAGCATCGATTTCATTATGGGCGTGTGAGTATTTTATGATTTTTACATATAGAAGATTCGATATCCTTGATCTTTTGAGCGAGTTCTGCTCAAGTGAACCGTCGGAATTAGGTTTCCTTTGTTTGAGGCAAAGGGTACAGACCAAGTCATTCTCAGGATCCAGAACAATTCCTTTAAACGCCATTTGTTTGATTTTTTTTTTTCGTGACGGAAAAATTACATCTATTATTTATTTTGCATAATAGGAGTTAAGTTGAAAAGAGTGAAAAAGGAACAAACCACAGCAGGGAATTGACTCATCAAATGTCAAGAAACACCAAACGCATGCTAGCAGAAAATTAATAACCAATGTTCTAAATGGCGCTTGGCACTAGTAGGGCGGAGACCCACCTCCAAGGGCCAAGCCGCCTAGGCGGCGCCAAGCAATTTGGCGTTTTTTAAAAAAAAATACAATCTGTCATAATCTGTTTTTTTTTTTTACAATCTATTTGTCGTTATACAATCTGTTTTTTTTTTTAAATACCAAAAAAAAAAACTCAATCAGAAATACATAAATTTCAAAAAAACTCAATCAGGTATGTACACTTCTGAAAGCTCTCTAAATCAAGCAGAGAGAGAGAGAGAGAGAGAGAGAGAGACGATGGCATCGACAGAGTACTTCACTTCGTTTCGTCTGAATCGTCTCCTCCCGCCTCTGAAGCTCTGGAGTGTAGAGTGTTGAATGGGGATGTAAATGTAATTGTAATATATATAGATATGATTTTGTAAAATTACATAATAAGCCCTTTTAGTTTTTGTACTTTTAATTGTAGCCCTTTTACGTCAATAGTATACAATTTAGGCCGCCAAAGACGCCGCCGAGCCCGCCAAGGGCCGCCAAACACCGCCAAATCTCCCTGGGCGCCAAATCAAATGCCAAGGGGTATTGGCGTGGCGGTGAGGTACCTCCAAACGCCTAGGTGGCCTTGGTGGCCGCCATTTAGAACACTGCGCGTACAGCTACTAGCACTCGCGGGATTGTAATCCCACACACGGAACAACCTAGGGCTTCCATAGAAAGAGGGCACTTTTACTGAGTTGTCTACCAGCTTTATCTCCATTGGTAAGAATCGAACTTCAATCAATCAAACACGAGTAGTTATCGTTTTGCTAAGGATTACTACCTGCTGTCCATCCATAAGTGACAATTCTTCTATATAACAGTTGGCAACATTCTATTTCTGTAAGAGGACCAGTCTAATGCATAGCATTAAACTTATTCTGACATTGTAACGCTGTGCTGAATTTATAAAACTTATATTGGTCTGGTACTGTAATAAAAATGCAATTACATATTCTAAATCTCTCAAACATGTCAATAAATCTTTCACGTCGAGACTCTTAGGTTATTTATCGCACGCCATAGATCACACACTGATTTGTTGTATTCGCCTAGATTTCTCGCATCATCTGGGGTCTAGTTCAGTAATGGATGCTTCATTCACAGACCATTGTATTGACTTGCTCGAAGACTGATCCGACTCTACGCTTTTAACATTATGCGACCCTGTTCTGCTCCGACCCAGGAATTCAGGCTGTTGAGGAATTCCAAGAGTAATGGAATAGCTATTGAGCATCAGAACTATGGTTGCCATGGAAGGCCTGGCGGCTGGATCATCTTGGACGCACAACAAGGCAATATGGATGCATCTCGTGACTTCATTTCTTGCATAGGACCCTTCAAGAGTTGGATCCATCAAATCCAAGGACGTTCCTTCCCTCCAGAGTTTCCAAGCCTGCAACAAGTCATTATATACATGTATTGTCAATGTGAAGAAGTTGGCAATAAAAGGTATGATACTCCCCTTGTTATGTCTAATATATGTGGTCGCAGATAAAATAAAAAGAGTCTAATATTGTTGGTCTTGTTATGGAGTGTTAACTTTCTAAAAGGATATTGATGAATTTATTCACATTCACATTCACATTCAAAGGCATTATTTAATATATCTTTACTTTTAATATATATTTGTAATTACTTACAAGCGTTCATTTAAGAAATTTCAACAAGGACATGCATTTTCAAACATTCTTAAATCATGGATAGAAGACTAGCAAAATGGAAACACACGGAGTAGCAAGTAGAATGTATGGAAAAGAGCTTACATAGCTCAGAAGGTCCGCAGCACCATCTGACTGGTAAAAGTTACTGTTCTTTTTGCCAGAAATGATCTCCAGAACTAACACACCGAAGCTAAACACATCAGATTTTGCAGAGAATTGTCCATGCCTTACATACTCTGGAGACATGTAACCACTGCAATCCACCATTATCAATGAATCATGAATAGGTGATTGGAAGAAACAACCTATATATTTTCGGACAAAATCAGACATGAAACAGTTAAAGGACATATTACCCCAAACTTTTAACTAAAAATAGTATGTGAATTGATTTAGCACTCCTTTTTTTCTTTTTTTGGTTACAACAACACATAACAAACACACGGGTCCAAAAAGGTAATCAGGTCCAAAAAGGTAAAAGTACCTACCGATTTTGAAAATATGTCAAGAATTGATGGGTAGGTAATCAGGTAAATTAATAACCAATAATAAGGTCAGAAAAGGACTATTATTCTAACAAAGAATAGAATACTAGAGTGTTAAAAAATCATTTAATAGCATATCTGTTTCTTTACCCCTAGGGTTGGCTTTTGATGAATCAAATGATGCGTCGATAGAGACTGTATATATTCACGCCTGGTACTGCAATTAAAGAAAAACAAACACACAGGATTCAAGGACACTACTTACAATGTTCCAACAACTCGACTTGTACTTCCTTGAGTTTGATCAACACCAAAGATCCTAGCCATGCCAAAATCTGAAACTTTCGCATTCATATTACCATCTAACAAGATATTGCTAGCTTTGAGATCGCGGTGTATAATCGTAAGCCTGGAATCTTCATGAAGGTACAACATGCCCCGGGCTATCCCTCCTATAATCTTGTGACGTCTTGACCAATCCAACTCCGTTTGCAGTTGTGGGTCTGTCCATTGATCGATCCAAATGCAAGTTCAAGTTAGAAGGAACTAGACTTGGGAATGACATATAGTATGTTATTTAGCCAACGAACACATTAAAGGGGTCTCATTTCTGAGCATGCAAGTGAAATGCTCCTCAATACACAATTCATATTGTGTACTATTTATCTTTGCTTGTGTGTTTGACAGGTAATTCCATATTGGATTCCCAATTTAACATTCATGGCAATTAAAAGGTAACAAGCTATATAACAAAGACTTATTTAGATTTCCGTACCGAATAAATAGTAGTCTAGGCTTTTGTTGGGAACAAACTCATAAATGAGTATCTTTTCTTCTCCTTCCAAGCAATATCCCAATAGCCTCACTAGGTTTCTATGCTGAAGCTTGGCTACCAATATCACCTCATTCATGAATTCTTGTGCACCTTGCCCTGAAGTTCGAGATAGCCTTTTCACAGCTACCTCTTGTCCATTTGGAAGTAAGCCCTGAGAATACAAAATATCCCGTGAAACTTATAGATCCAAAGTAGGAGAACTTCTAAGAATTGGGAACGATTTTACAACAAAAAAATATACCTTGTAGACTGGACCAAATCCACCTTCACCAATTTTGTTATCATCTGTGAAGTTGTTTGTCACAGCTTGAATAGTTCCCAAATCATAATGCAAGGACTGAACTGTTGAGATATCATTCCCAACTGGACAAATCAAAAGTTGAAACAATAATAAATGGTCAAAACAAGAAAGGACACGATGGTTTTTTTTGGGTCTCTAACATTACTTTCTTTACTTTTTTTGGGCTAAAAGAAGTTATTTTCCCTTGTTCTCACCATTTTCTTCTCTTTTAGAATTATTATTGTTACGTGCCCTCTTAGTTCGGCAATAGAAACCTGCTATGAAAAGCATAATGGCAACCCCAGTTGGAACTACAATGGCAATGATTACTTTCGATGAGATTCCCCCATTTCCTGCATTAGAAGAATTATTTCATCAACAATTTTAACTAACAAAAGTTAGCACTCATACTAGTGTAAACAATCTTATTCGAGCACTTTAGTGAGTTTTTTTTATAAGTGAGCAGCGTAGTGAGTGTCTCAACTTGATTGAAACTAGTAAATAGTAAGTTTGTTTTGTTTACAATCGATCTGAGCTCAAACAAGTGTTACCTAAGCTGATTAGGATATCAAGCATTGGTCAAAAACTTTACGAGTTTGGAAAATGTATTCAGACCTGGTTTGTAAGGTAATGGTAGTGATCTCAAATAAGTGTTTTGACAAGTCAAATATGAGTCAATATCGAATAGCTTGAATTTGTTAACACCATGATCACTCACAATTTCAAGACTATAATTGTTTTATATATGCCTTTCAGCTCATAGTCCTTTGTGGGAGTTTTGGCAAATTAACATGCAGACATAAGTGTTTCAACCTCCCGAAGTTACTCCTCTCTATTTCCCATCAAGTACCAGAACATGCGGCTACCAGGAGTAATGTTTATGCAAATAACTGAGCATTGGTTTTGCCTATATATGGGGACTTTGTTCTGGGTTATTTGTATCTCTCAGAGTGTGAGATCAGTGAGGCTAGCAACAATGTAATCAGAGAGGTTGTACTGAGTTGGGAGAGAATTACTCCATTTGTGTCTCGATTCATAGTGAGATTGCTCCGATTCCTCCGTGGATGTACCCAATTTTGGAACCACGTATTTTCTGCGTTTGTGTGTTTGGTTTAGATCCTTGGGGCACAACAATTAATTACCTTATTTCTTAATATCCCACCACTTTTTCTCCGCTTCTGAATGTGTTTATAATGGATGGATTTAGAGAGGTACGAGGATTTTCTTTCACGTTTCAAAATGGACCATATTTGGGGACATCTAAAAAAAAGAACCAAGAATACGGAACTATAGGAGTGACAGACTATAGCTAAGGTTATTGGACAAATCTAGAAACCGTGAAAATTAAATTCCAAATCCAGCTTTACAAAAGAAGTTTTACCAGGGCTGCTCCTAGTTGTAGTGCTAGGAGGAGGAGGAGGAGGGAGGGCTGGTGAAGGCAGTGGCGGAGCGGCACCGACGCTGGCATTGTAAAAGGGGTACATTTCATACCTGACATTACAGCTCTGAAACAGAACTCTCCCTCCTTGTTTTGCATCACAACAAGTTGGAAAGAAAGCGATACAATTCTGAAGGCATATATTACAGTTAGAATCAGACAAATCTGGCGTGCATTGTGCTAGTCCATACAACGTTTGAAGTGGTGAGTAATTGGCTTCTCCAGTCGCGAATTTCTTGCCGGAGTCATCAATTGAAGCCCGATTGGTTATATCGCCCATTACCTTTACAAGTGTAATTCACACTAGTAGTAGTTAGTGAAGTGGTTTGCCAAAAGTTAGAACTAGATTTCAGACTAAAAATCATTTTTTGGGTGAACATACTGCAAATGAAAGAAAGAAGCCAAACTAATTTACCAAAAAGACAAGAGGTTAATTAAGGCCTCTCATAATTGACCCAGCAGTGGCCGTGCATAGGCCAACTATATATAAAATCACTGTAAATTTGAAAGTATTATGGTAAACTAAAAGGTGAATTTGGAAGGATTAAAACGTATTTTAAAGAACAAGATATAGGGATTTGGAGTACAATATCCTCAACCGGGCGTCCTATTATGATAGTCGCACTCATCAAGGCCCGAATTAAAATTAAAATTATAATACCAAACCTAGACTTATGTTGAGTTGTCCTTTATGTCCTAACCAAGTTTAATTTTTAATTCCTGTAGGTTTTAACAAAACAAGTTGAGTTTTTATTCTCTTACTCTATTATAAGCTTTATCCCAGGAAAACGACAAAACTGAAAAAAAGATATTTGGGGGGAAAAGTCATTTTTTCTTCTCAAGAGGCCCATATGAAGCATCGAGATTGTATGGGTTGAAATATGAAATACTACCTGCCCCTAGGTTGTCCCAGTGGTAAGGGCGGATCTGCACCTGCAACATGGTAGGATTTGATTCCCCTCTGAGGCACTTGGGATTTACGTGAGGAGCCTTGGCGGTGGGTTGCTGTCCGGGGAATAGGTGTTACAAAATCAATTTTGATGGAGGCATGGATAAGCATGGGTGGCGGTGTGGAATGGGAATGGTTGTACGTGATTGGACTGGGAGATTTATTGCGGCAAGAGCAATTGGCAAACAGTTCTTGACAGATCCGTTGGTGGTGGAGGCGATGGCAGCAAGGGATAGCCTTCTTTTTGTTATGGAAATGGGGCTGGAATCAGTTACTATTGAAGGGGATTCGCAACAATTGGTACAGTTGGTGCAAAGGCGCAAGGAAGACCATCCGGAGGTTACGGTGCTTGTAGCGGATATCATGCATATTCTAGCTGTTTTTTCTTCTGCGGAGGTGTCCTTTGTGCGAAGGAGCGGTAATGGGGTTGCCCATAGTATCGCTCAAAAAGCGGTGAGAGGTCTTGTCTCTTCTACGTGGTAGTTTAGTCCTCCGGTGTGGCTTCTGTCCTCTCTTCAGAGGGATGAATGCCCTTTTTGATCTATTTTTTCGCTCTTATGATTTTATCAATATAATCATAGTCCTATCGATTGAAAAATAAAAATAAAAATAAACCAGCGAGCTAATTCGATATACTCGTAGATTTGAAAAATATTTCCTTAAACAATCTTCGAAACTTTCATTTTATAGACTCTTGTGGATTTTATTCAGATAAAATATACTCACTCATGAGATCCATAATTTTAGTCCATCTTTCTATTCAAGGTATCCCAGAATACATATCCATTCTTTTCTAAATGGTAAAATAAATCAATGAACCTCATCTCTTAATATAGAATATTAAACCAGATTCCATCAACGTACTTCTCAGTATTCTGTCGTCCTGATTTTGGAAGATGGTTTATACGTTTAAGTGAAAAAATTAACGGTCGAAAGATAGAGTTTATAATCTTGTTCAGTCATATATAGGATTAGGATCATACGAGAGAGTACTGACTACTGAGAATCCTTATTCTGCACATAGTATAAGAGTCCGTAATACCAATACCTTTCCCAAAACTTCGTTTAACAGGGTCGCATTCGTCACGTTCTGCGTATTCCACAAATATCCCCCTTTTGTGTCCATAATAGAGAAGATGGACGCATTGGAATACCTCAACATACATTCGTCGTACCAAATCGTGACCCGCTTCGACTCGGGGCACTGTTCGACTATATCCCTGGAAGCGTAAGCGACGCAGTCTTGACACGCGGCGGGGGTGAGGTCGCCGCGGCAGAGGAAGAGGCCGTAGGTGACGTCGGGAGGGCTGCTGCCGGCAGTGAAGTTGTAAAAGCCGGTGGATGTGTTGTTGGAGTTGGAGGAGAGAACAGACAAGAGGGTGTTGAGGTTTGTGTGGTAGGTGCTGTTTGGAGCGTAAGTATTGGTCGTGTTTGGGCAGTCTATGAATCGGAAACTTGGGTCAGCTCCTTCAATTATTGGGATGAGGCTGAGCAAGCAAATCATCAAGTAAATAAAGAAAGCCTTTCTGGGCAATTTGTGGGGCAAATTAGCCATTGTAGAGCACCTGGGAAGGATTTCGGGAGTTTCAAATTCTTACTGTAAGAATGGAGATTGGGAGAGGGCTATCGAAGAAATGAGTCGTGGAGAGGAGAGATTGGCAAAATTATCCATGGCTATAGCTCCGACGACTTGGAAGTGAGTCAGTGAGGCCGTATTGTATTCAATTGGATTGAATTGTAGTGTTCCCTGGTATACCAGCAAACGAGAGGGATCGAGTTCGGTTTGGAAAAGTATTTGAGAGAGAGAGAGAGAGAGAGAGAGAGAGAGAGAGAGAGGGAGAGGGAGGGGCCACGGCAGTGGATTGTGTGATCACGTCCTTTAAAAGAAAATTCTTCAAGTTTTTGTTATTGTCAAATTTTTGGCGCGGAAAAAGTATTTGGGATTGGAAATTTTTGCCGTTTATTAAGGAGACTGCCGTTTATTAAGGAGACTGGACGGTGTTTGATTAAAGAAGTTGAAGAAACATATGACCCATTACCGAAGAAGATTTTAAAGGGAAATGATATTGGCACTCCCAAAATTGATGCAGACACTTTAAAATCAGTGTAACTCCAAAACCACATTTTTTTGTTTTTTGGAGTGCCTACATCAATTTTTGGAGTGCCAATATCATTTCCCATTTTAAATCTTTATTTATCGAACCTCCATAAATAAAGTTTACGGAGACCAATCTTAACCGTTCAAAAATGTTTTGAACGATCCAGATTAAAGACAAACTCTTAACCGTAAGAAAAAATTATTATCGGTCAAAGATTAAAAGCATATTTCAATTGTTGATTGCCGAAACTGACGGGTGAGATTGGCCGTTTTCTATGAACGACTTTTTTCTGGAAAGCTCCGTGAATAAGTTTATCTCTGGTCAAAAATAGAGAATTTCTTAGAACCTGGATAGCGGTGTCTCTGTTGAAAGTTGGGTTGACTTGACTCCATAGGTTGATCAAAGTTCTTTGCAGAAGACTTGTTGAGTAAAGGACAGGCAATCTGATGATTTTATATTGGCATAAAGGAAGTAGGAAATGAGGAAGAAACAGGGACGAATCTACTCGTGTAAAGGTGACTAATAACACTGAAAAAATGTTTTTGTAATAGTATATATATTTATCATATGTGAAAAGCTCCGATACACATCCCGTATAATTATATATGTTATGCTTATTTTGGAAAAATATTATGCCTCTAAGTGGTAAATAAATATTTATGTCTCTCAATAATTAAGGGTGCATCTATACGGTATACACAATTATGCCTATTTGGTAAAATGTTACGCTAATGTTATGTCTATTGGTAAAATGTTATGTCTCTCATTGATAAATGTTACTCCTTTCAGTGATAAGTGTTATGGATGCATATCGTACGCTAGTATGCACCATAGTAGTTCCTAAGAGTTCTATATATATTTAGTATACACACTTGAATATATCTTAAGATTTAAAATAAATCTTAAGATATGGAGTTAATTTTATTTTTCAACTTTCGCAGTATGGTTCACTTAGAATTATTGGTTTATAAAAACAGTTTGTCTGCTTGGACCTTTTATTTCTTGATTATTTTTGTTTTTGACCGTCAAGGAAAAACATCTTAAAAGAAAATCATAACAAGATTATCATGATCATGTTAAAAACTTATCGATGTTAATGTCAAAAATGCTCTAAAAGTTTTGTTTAATATTTCATGCTCATTTATGGATACTTCTATAAAAAATATGCATTATAAAATTTTGTAGTTACTTAATGCATGTTTAGTATAGTAGAATTTGGTTAGGCACTACAAGAAAAATTCAATTGGGTGACGAATGAAAATCGTCGCAAATTGCATGTTTTTCGTCACAAATAATATAGGTGACGAAAAAAAATTTGTCGACTAAAGGTTGTCGAGGATTCCTACCTGGTGACGAAATCTTAGATTTCGTCACCTATAGTGCCTTTTGATGACGAAATATTTCGTCACCAAAAAGTGAATAATTGGTGACGAAATTTTTTTCCTCACTTATTGTGCTTTTTGATGACGAAAAAATTCGTCACCGATGGGTCACATTGGTGACAAAATTTTTTGTCACCAATATAAGAAATCGGTAACGAAATTTTTCGTTGCGAAAGATGTTTTCATATGGGAAAAGAAATCCATCTTTCTTGCTCCTGCTGGGTTTCGAACCCGAGTCCCTTGGGTTTTTCACGCAAGCTCCAACCAACTGCACTACACACACTTTTCAGTAAATATTTGAAATATCTAATATATAACACATATGTTTAACATGAAAATATATTTCGAATGTAATTTTGGACCTTTAAACATTAAAATTAGCAATTTTGATAAACATGAAAGTTGTAGGCAATTGAGTTATTGTTCAAACCCAATTTGAATTATCTCAATCGGAGATTTTAGTAAAGAGTTATGTCCGAAATACATTTAGTGACAAAGTGCAATTCATAAATTTCGTCACGAAAGGTACCCATTTGACAACGAAATATATTTTTTGTCGCTGAAAGCGTTAAAATGGTGACGAAATTATTTTTCGTCACCAAAGTTAAGCATTTGGTGACGGAAAAAATATTTCGTTACTAAATTGCTCACATTTGGCGACAAAATATATTTTTTGTCACCAAATGATTATCTTTGGCGACAAAAAATAATTTTGTCACATTTTTTAATCTTTCGGCGACGAAAAATGTATTATATCGCCAAATGAGTACCTTTAGTGACGAAAATATTTTTTTCATCGCTAAACAGGCATAATTGGTGACGAAATTATTTCATCACGAAAGTTATCAAAATAGTGACGAATTTATTTTTTCGTCGCCAAATATACTCATTTAGTGACAAAATTAAATTTCGTCGCCACTTTTTCGTCACTAATTTTCATTTTTCTTGTAGTGAGGAAAACAATTTTTTACCCCATCATAAATGCTAAATTACCCCCACTAGAGCTGATAAAAAAAAGTACCCCACTAGACTAGATTTTTGGATACGCTGGTTGATAAGCACCCAAGATTGTATAATCTTGGTGCTTAAGTCCTCTAATTTGTAGCGTTTATACATGCAAAAAAGTTATCGTTTTTATTCAATATTGCACGTAAGGTTGTTTTGTAAGTGTTTTAGGTAAATTTGCGGATTAAGCCGCTTTTTGACGCTTTGGTTAGCCCTCGAGGGTGTCCAAGTGCCCGAGGCCACGTGATGGTGTGCCACCGAGTCCCAAGAATCGAGAAGTGAAGCACCTGAGGGTGTACGGGACGAGTGAAGGCCGTGGAAGGCAAGATCAAAGCAGAACCTATCCAAGAGTCTGGGTATCGATACCACCATACAGTGGGGTATCGATACCAAGCTACTCCAAGCTGAACACACGTGGGGGTATCGATACCCCACTTTATGGTGGTATCGATACCGAGAGCTTACAGAGGACTTTTGCTCTATGTATTGATACCAACTTTATGGAGGTAAAAATACCCAGAGCTTATCGAATATCCTTCTCACCTTTTTCAACCTTCCTTTTATAGTATACTTGTTACTTTTGGCAAGCTTTTGCATTTTGCACACAAACTCATAAATGAGTATCTTTTCTTCTCCTTCGAAAGCAAAATCCCAATAGCCTCATTTCTATGTTGAAGCTTGGCTACCAATACCACCTAATTCTTGAATTCTAGTGCATCTTGCCCTGAGGTTCTAGATAGTCTCTTCATAGCTACCTCTTGTCCATCTAGAAGTAATCCCTAAGAATACAAAAGATCCTGTGAAACGTTCATATCCGATATGGATGCTTCTCGTGACTTTATTTCTTACACAAGACCCTTCAAGAATTGGATCCATCAAGTCCAAGGACATTCCTTCCCTCCAGAGTTTCCAAGCCTGCAACAAGTCCTTATATACATGAATTTTCAATGTGGTGAAATTGGCAATAAAAGGTGTGATACTCCCCTGCCGTGTTATGTCTAATATCATTGGTCGCTATTGTTAGTCTCTTTTTCTGAAGTTTTAACTTTAATTCTTAACATATATTTGTAGTTACTTACAAGCGTTAATTTTAAGAACTTCCAACAAGGACATAAATTTTCGAACGTCCTCAAGTCATGGATACAAGACTAGCAATATGTGCGACAGAAGGAGTAGCAATTAGAATGCATGGATAAGAGCTTAATTACATAGATCAGAAGGTCCGCAGCACCGTTTGACTGGTAAAAACTAATGTTCTTTTTGCCAGAAAGAGTTTCCAGAATTAAGACACCGAAGCTAAAAACATCATACTTGACTGGGAATTGTCCATGCCTTACATACTCTGGAGACATGTGACCACTGCAATCCACCATTATCAATGAATCATGAATTGATTTAAAAATTCGTACATGCACTGCTTTTTTTTTTTTTTTCCCTTAACAACGTACACTGCTTTTTCTATTTTACTCTTGATTTAAAAATTCGTACGTTTTCAAAATATGTCAAGAATTGATTGAAAGGTAATCAGGTAAATTAATAACCAATAGTAAGGTCAAAAAAGGATTACTATTCGAAAAAGAGTTGTATACGAATGTTCAAATCATTTAATATCTTATCTGTTTCTTTACCCCTAGGGTTTGCTTTTGATGAATCAAATGATGCATGCGTCGATATAGACTGTATATAGTCAGTGCCTGTTAATGCTACAATAGAAAAACACTGTATATAGTCAGTTAATGCTATAATAGAAAAACGTACACACGGGATTGAAAGGACGCTAGTTACAATGTTCCAACGACTCGACTCGTACTTGAGTTTGGTCAACACCAAAGATCCTAGCCATGCCAAAATCAGAAATTTTCGCATTCATATCACCATCTAACAGGATATTGCTGACTTTGAGATCGCGGTGTATGATTCTAAGCTGGGAATCTTCATGAAGGTATAACATGCCCCGGGCAACCCCATTTATAATTTTGGAACGTCTTGACCAATCCAACTCCGTTTGCACTTTTGGGTCTGTCCATTGATCAATCCAAAAGCAAGTTCAAGTTAGAAGTAAGGAACTAGACTTGGGAACGACAGATAGAATGTCATTCAGCAGACAAACACATTAAAGTGGTCTCATTTCTGGTTCTCTCTTCCCTTTTACTCGATGTACCCTTTTCGAGTTTAATAAAATTTTCTTTTGCCGAAAAAATTTAAAATTCCATATTGGATTCCAAGTTTAACATTCATGGCAATAAGAAACTAACAAATCAAAAGTCGAAACAAGAATAAATGGTCATTCTTTCTTTAGTTTGTTTTGGGGTAATGCATGTTGAAATTAAATATTACCAACCATTGTCTTTCTTGTATAAAGTTATACTTCTTCTTCTTCGCCCTCCTACTTAGGAAACAGAAACCTGCTATGAAAAGGATAATAGCGACCCCTATTGGAACTACAATGGCAATGATTACTTGCGATGAGATTCAACTATTTCCTGCATTGCAGAAATTACTTCATTCAACAATTTTCATGAACAAAAGGTAGCGTTCATTTAAGGTGGCAAACAATCTGATTCGAGTACCATTGTAAGTTGTCTCAGCTAGTAAGGTGTTTAAGAGGTCGAGCGAGCTAAAACAAGAGTTACTTAAGTCGGTTGAGTTTCGTTTCAAAACTTAACGAGCTTTGACAATGTGTTCAGACTTGGTTAATTTGTAAGGTAACGTAGTGATTTCAGTTTATAACAAGCCGACATGAGTCAACATCGAATTGCTTCAATTCGTTTAACACAAGGAAATATAGGTCACATTTTAGAAAATACAATTGAGATATGCCATTCGTCCACTATTCTTGGTCTTTTGTGGGAGTTTAGGCAAACATGGTACCCACTCGGCACTGAAAATTTTTCCGAGATGGGGAGGGGAGAGCAGCTCCCAGCATCTAGTTTGGTCCAGTTTCAGCCATTTTTATGGGTCCTTTCGGGCCCATAACAATTATGAGAATCCTTCACTTTTTAGAGGTCGTCGAGCATCGGGACCACATCGAAAATTAGACTGATCGGATACCGGATGATATTATTTCGAAACGTGTTAGGCTTGCCAAAAAAAAAAAAAAATGTGCAACACTATATTGCAACCTGTTTGACACAAATTTTTGAATCTTGATGCTTTTCGAAATCATATCAAATGACGATGACTGATCAACGTGATTTCCGGCGTGGTCCATGTTCTCGGCGAGCTCTAAAAAGTGAACAATTCCAATAAATAAATTGCCAAAACTGGACCCCAAACTGGATGTATTCTTAGAAACTGATGGGAGCCGCTCCCCGAGGAGGGAGGCAGGAGTAGCTCCGGGATCGGATCTGGTCCAGTTTCGTGTCCAGTTTTTGGTCCAGTGATCGCATCTTGGCCATCCAAAAGTGTTTTGGACAGTCTAGATTTGTTCTGAGGGATTTTTATTTTAAAATACCCAAAATTCCTCCGAACAAATCTGGGCCATTCAAAATATTTTTGGGCCGTCCAATCTTAAACATTTTTGGACGGCCGAGATGCAAACATTGTATCGCATTACATGGTAAAAAACTGGATGTGATCTCCCCCCATCAGCTCCAGCCTTCAGAATATTTGTTGAGCGGTAACTAATGAGAACTTTTGTTTTTATATATTAATGCTCGGTATAAAATAGGAATTTTTATTTTGGTGTTAAACTTTGTTGGGTATGGTTTATTTTGTTTTGTTGAGTTATATTTCCAACTTACTCACAAAATGAAGTAAATTTTTAAATGCAGATGTGCTGCAAATATTTAAAAAATCAAATTGTGCAAAAAAAAAAAAAACTACTAGATTTTAATGCATTTCCTCTCCTGAACCCAGGGTTCAAGCCATGGTGGAGCCGCCTCTGGAAGTAGGCGAAATTATTGTGTGTATTGTGCTGATGTGGTTTTTCCTTTCTCTAGTACTTTTTGATATGATATCACTTTCCGTTGCTTTGGTTGCATGAGTTTTCTGAAGAAAAAATTGAGAAATTTTGTAGGGTTATGAGCGGAGAGAGAAATGAGAGTAATAATTGAAAGTAGATGTAATGATTGGAGAGAGATAGATAGAGAAATGAGAATAATGATTGGAGATAGGGGTGAGTAATGATTGAAAGTATGGGTAATGAGTGGTTTTTGAGTTGAGAATTTTTTTTTCAAAAAGCGATCCAAACAAGTTGTAAAACAGCCTAGAAGATTGACTCGCTGGAGTAGCTGAGCATGAACTCGTCGTACCAAATCGAGACCACATAAGCATATATACCTGCTACACAAAATATAGCGAGTTTAGTTTTGTTCACCGACCTTTAAAATTGAGTGAACATTATCCATCATGTTGCAGGTCCTATTGCAATGATCAAAACAATTCATCTCTTATAACATGAAATTTTAACAAATCTTCTAAAAAATCAACGCAATTAGATTTGGGTATCTGCTTGTTGAAATCACACAATTTGAAGTTCAAACTATCGTCAAGCTTCTAAACTGGGTGATTTTATCCAGCAGTTACTTATATCCAATTGAATTAAGTTTTCGCGAGGATAGTTAAATTATCATGCATGTTCTAAGAAATGAACCGTTTTGACTGGCCACCGAAACAGGACTGGGAACATGATTGGTAATTGTCACCATTTTCTTAAAGTGTGTGAACAAAATTTGAAGTGAGATAGAGCTGGCCAACTCGATTGAGTGCCAAGCAACGTCCAACTCATAATCTTAAAGTTTGCTTGACTTGACTCGCTTACCCAAGAAAAATTGACGTACGGTCCATGCATGTGATGAGTGGATCAAAATTCTTTAAAGAAGACTTGACTGACTGAGGTAATCTGATGGTTTTATTTGCCTAAGTAGTACTAATAAGTATGGTTTGGTTTGGTTTGGTTTGGAACTTGATATATGGGGTAGTTCAAAAGCCTCAATCAATTATTAAGCAACTTCCTGGAAATTACAAAGTGGACGACTTCTTTGCTGGATGTTGTTGGAAAAGGGCGTTTGCAGGTACCTTACTTCGACTCTTTGAGATAATTTCAAGAGAGAGAAAAAATTAATCTAGAAGCCATGCACTCTCTCACACAATCATAGAGTCTACGCAAATACTATTTTTCTTCTTCCTTTTTCTCCTACCAGGGTTTCACACCCTCGTACAGCTAGCAGTGGGAGCTAGGGGAATGTCATGATGGTAGTTCTAAACATATATAGTGAACTCCTTTATGCAAGTGTTTTTTTTTAGTAAATAATATAATCTTCGACATTCTGGTCAAAAACGAACATTAATCCTCAAACATTATTTGGCGCGGCTCACTGGTACGTGGGGACGACAACTCTCTGGTATATGGAGGGCACCCCTTTCCCGAATTTCTACCGTCGATCTCCAAGTCAGTGCTTCATTTATTTGTAGCCAACCGATCCAAAATTGGATGGATTGGGTTGGCTACAGGCCACCAATATTGGCTATCAAGTTTCATTGGATTTGGAAATTTTTGCGATAAAATTGTGCAACTTGAATTACTTGTGCTCAATAGTACTTAGCAAAAGTCAGTATTGTTAAAATAGTTAGATTAACACATTGGAAGAGAAGTTGAACTCTTGACCTCATATCTCTTTGCACCTAAGTGCACACCTGATGTCATTGACCTAAAAGTCTCTTGGTGACTTATCAAATACTCCCTAGCTCTGTCGAAATTTGTTTGTCCAATTTTGAAAATTCAACTTTTTTAGGAATCATTATTATTGCACCTACAAATTTTATACTTTTCAATATCTGCCCTTCAACTTTTTTGAAAAGTAATTTATTTTAGAGAGGCAAGGGTAAAAAAATCACTCATCCAAAAAGTCAAATGGGCAAACAATTTCGAACATGCAAAACTCGAAAAGGAGACGAGCAAATTTGAACAAAGGGAGTATCAAGAAAGACTTCTTGACACAACACAAACCCAACATGAAGTTAAAGGGTTCAGGTTGATCAATTTTTGACATGAACACAAATATGACATGACCCGCTAGCACGAAAATATATAGAACACACGAATAGCGGTTTTAACTTTCATGTCGACCTGTTAATTCAAAATGACATGACATGATGCAGGCAATGCATGCCAACTAAAAGCCCATACTTGTGTAATTTCCTTAGAAATTAGTTTTTATTCTTTCAACTTTCGCATTCAGTAGAAGAATTGATTTTCCTCAATCATTCTTTGTCAGTTTGTATAGGAAAACATCAACGTAATTATGAAAATGCAAGAAAATCATATATTTGTTTTGAACAAAAAAAGGATTTTATTAATCTTTGAATATAAAAAAAATGACGATTAAAAGGACACATGGCACAACGGCATCACGACAAGGAGCATAAGACCAGATCAAATGCCACCCACGCCTTAAAAAAGTTGGCAAGAAACCAACAAAACACAAGACGCCACACAAAATAAACCTTACCACCACACGTGACCCAAAAGGATATCCCCCACAAACCAAAACCTACACACTCAAAGCCAAAAAATCCCCAACCAAGGAACCACATCCCTAAAGATCCAACCACATCAATCGACCTTATGAAAGATTTTATTATCCATTTCTTCAAGCTGAGCAATCCTACTCATCACTTCTCCTTCATAACCATCATAACAAAGACCAATTAAGGGATTTGCATGTTAAACTTCCACACTCCCTGAGCATCATTTGGCATATAGCAGTGTGAGACTACCCATTCTTACCCAACCAGATTATGCATCTATTGGAAAATTGAAACCTAACACTTATGGAAGTGCTCATGCAAGTCTTGGTGCTGCTGGCATAAGAGATGGTAGAGGGAGGTGATTACAGGCTATAAAGGGAAGCAACAAGTAAAAAAGGCTGAACTTGGAAGCATTCTTCAAGACCTAAAGCTACTAGGAAAACAAAGGCGACTGACTCTGATATAGTGAAGTTAATCACCAAGGATGGACAATTCCACTCACAAGCATAGAGCTGTACATGAAATAAGACCATGAACTTACATTGCCAAAGACCAAAAGCTCCATCACTTGCATACGCAGACTAGCTAATGATGTGCTGACATCTTATCTGAACTTGGATTACAAGCCTTTGTAGAAATGAGAGTTCAATAGCAAATTACGCTCAAATAGTTTCTCCTGGAATCAGGTGGCAGTGGGGTGTTCAAACAGCTTTGTAGAACTTCTGTTCTTTTAGAGGTTTGGCCAAGGTTCTGTAATCATCAGAGGTGTGCTCAATCGCTGTATACTTTAGTGGTTTGTCGGAGCTCTAGGATGAATGCTCTTGTGGTTTTACTCTACAAGGTATACTTTGATGTTTTCTTTTTCACTTCTTTTGGTCTTTGAAATTCAAAAGAACAACACTGGGAATCTGCTATTTCTGTGGGGATGTTCAATTGATCACAAAATCTGCCTAGTTGGATGTTCAACCACTCAGTCACTGGTCTATCCCTTGTTATCTCCTATATATTATATAGTTTTTCATTTCTAGACAAGTAGATCCTTGGTGGTAAATGAACGTCCTTTTAGTTGAACAAGCGAATTGGGGATGAATAATCATAAGCAATTGTGTATGTTTATCTCTTTTAATATTTTGTTACTTTATTTTGCTCTCTTTCCAATCTTCTTGATTTATCGTACTTTTTTTTTATCAGCAATATCTTTTAGTTGATTCGGGAAAAAATTATCACATTTAACATTTTGCATTATGTTGAGGTTTATATATCAAAATCAACTGCATGTACATTTCTGCTTCCATGGGAATGTTGATGTATTTATGTTTTCATGTTGTCATAAATGAGACAAACCGCTTCTGGCAACCAGTATATATATGTCTATATTGATACGTTGGCAAAGAAAATCTTCTCATTCTGTAACAATTTGTAGTAATGTTAAAATGGTCTTGCCGGTTAATAAAATGATGAGTCATTTGAAAATAAGATAGAGAAGTTTTATACTGGCCAGTAATGTTTAAGTTCAAGAATTCCACACGCGCACTTGTACTAGTTGGACTTAAAAAAAAAAACAGCCTATGAAAATAACTTCCAAAGAGGGATCAGGTAACAGAGACAAGTGCCTACCATCTACAAACCAGTGAAAACATATGGGAGTAAATTCCTATAGACGTTGTATGCACTAATTTTGCGATGCTACAAAACTTAGATTGTCCACTACTGCAAAAAAAAAAATGCAATTTACTATCGAAATCTCTCAAACATTTCAATCATTCTTCCTCTAGTCTCCAGGTTATTCATCTCGCAATTGTAAAAATATTAAATCCCTAAATCTCCTTGTTGGCCTAGACTTGTCACATCATCTAGGTTCTAGTTCAGTAATTGATGTTTCATTCACGGACCATTGTATTGGTAATTTTTCACTTTCTCAAAAATATGTCATACAATTTGGATGCATTATGGTCTGTAATTATCTCAATGGTCTCATTTAATTTATGACGATTGATTTGATCTATTTTGCCAATTGTGTAATGAAAGCCTTAACTGTTTTTTATCAAATTAAGTAATCTCATGCATCTTCATGAGTATCCTAGATACGGTCACCAAAGGTTTTGCGGCGCTCTATCTTAAGTTTGATTCTTCGTGTTGGATTTCACCTTTTATATCTGAATTCTCCGAATTGCTTTTTCCCATTTAGACATGATTCTAGTTGATGCCGCACCTGCAAATCCGTATTGGAGAAAGACAAAAGTATAGCCCAAATGCACAATACTGTTTTTCGTAAATACTAAATAGTCGTTGTTGGAGTTGGAGTTTGGGTATTGATGTTAAAAACACCTGGTCACTGTAACAAAAAGTATTTTCTTAATCTCTTATCTCTTTTAATAATAGAAATAGATCAGGAAATTTTTGTCCAGTTGGAATCCCTATTTATAGGAATCCCACCTCTTGAATTACGTACCAGTTGCAATTACACCTTTTAAACCATGAGCAGGGGAGCAAATTTATAGCAGGAAAACAGGGCCACATGACGTTTGTTATCAAAGCAGTGGGGGCCGGTTTATTCTTGCTCTCACAATTGGCAAGTATTTTCTGAGCTAGGTTTGTTCATACGTACTAAACTGATTTCTCCCTTTTCACTTGTTTGGGTAAAAAATTTGGTTTCATCTGATGGTGCTCTATTGAAATGACGTGCTACATACAGCATTTTGATATTTTATTTATTTGTGGTCTTGATGCATTTTATGGCCTAATTGTTCATCCTTCTTGTCTTGTTGGGGCCGGTCCATAACCTAACCTTGTAAAACATATATTTGGATACAAGTTATTCTGACGCCTGACTGATTACTGAGGAGGTCTCACTAAATATATTGGCTAGTTGGAATAAAGCTTGTGGGGGTAAACCAAACCAAACCAAACCAAACCAAACCTTGTGTCCCAATCAATTGGGGGTGGAATAAAGCTTGTGGATATCAGTCTATCAGTCTATCTAAGTAAAAAATAAGCACTCTCATTTAGAAGAGAAGTTTTGTTATTTCAACTGACTTGAAAGAGGTGTGCGCAATGATGGAATGGGTAATTTGAGAAGATATTTTCTGATGCTTAAATTTTCTCGACACACCTTTAAATTTAGTGACGTCTTAGCGACGCCACGATTTTCGTTGGCTAAAACGCTTACCGACGAAATTGTATGTTTAGCGAGGGAAAGTCTTCAATACACACCCCTTTAAGGTGTGTACCATATGCACCTATTGTGTGGTTCATATTGTGCCACCTCATAAAAAATTACTTGTAGGACCGGTCATTCATAACATTTTATTTCGTATCGTAACTTTTATACTAAAAATTCGTAATTTTTCAACAATATGATTCGTAACTTTTTAGCAATAGATTCGTAACATTTTGAAATTCATAACATTTTGGTGTATTTTAATAAGGGTGCATATGATACACACCCAAATAAGGGGTGTGTATTGTAGCACTTCCCGTTTAGCGACTACTTTACGTGTGTTGGCAAAACTGTTTTTTCTTGTAGTTGGCTAACTTGCTGTGGACTGATCCAACTCTTGTCACTAGAAGAAAAATTACGTTAGATGACGAATGAAAATCGTCACAAATTGCATGTTTTTCATCACAAATAATATAGGTGACGAAAAAAAAATTTATCAACTAAAGGTTGTCGAGGATTCCTATCTGGTGACGAAATCTATATTTCGTCACCTATTGTGCCTTTTGATGCTTCATTTAGTATTGCCTGACTTGATGTGGATTGATCCGACTCTAGTTCTTCAATCCTATTCGACCCTGTACTGCTCCAATCAACAAATACAGGCTTTTGAGGAAGTACGAGAGTAGTGGAATCGCTATTGAGCATTTGAACTATTGTTGCCATGGACGGCCTGGCGCCCGGATCATCTTGGATGCACAATAAGGAAATATGGATGCATCTAGTGACTTTATTTCTTGCATAGGACCCTTCAAGAGTTGGATCCATCAAATCCATGGGCGTACCTCTCGTCCAGAGTTTCCAAGCCTACAACGATTCATTATATATATGTATTGATGAGGATGTTATAATATTGGCACTATAAGTAAGATACTCCCTATGTTATGTCCAATATTGCTGGTCTCTTTTTCAAGTTTTTACTTTTTAAAAGAACATCTAATTCATAAATTCACATTTTAATGGAACGGCATCATTTATAGCACTAATCCCTTATTTGACTTTAAAGAACATATTTAAAGCTACATATAAAAGATAAATTTAAGAACTTCCAACATAGACATACATTTTCGAACATCCCTAAATTGGATTGGAGACGAGCAATATGGGAGGGACGTAGTAGCAATAAGAATGTATAGCTAAAGCTTACGTAGCTGACAAGGCCTGCAGCACCATCTTGGTAAAAGTTGTAGTTCTTCTTGCCAGAAATGATCTTCAAAACTAAGAGACCGAAGCTAAACACATCGGACTTGATAGAGAATTGTCCATGCAATGCATACTCCGGAGACATGTAACCACTGCAAGCCACCATTATCAACTAATCACCAATATTGGAAAATGGACAAAAGTAGCTCTTTTCAAACGAGGTCAGACATGAAACAATTGAGGACATAATGCACCAAAATTTTGACTCAAAAAGTACGTGAACTCATTTAATACTCCCTTTTTATAATCTTTTTGGTACCAACTCTTTTTTTTTTTTTTATAACAAGAATATTACTTTCCTTGTTTTACTGTTGATTTATCCAATTATCCTATCAATTTTGAAAATGTATCAAGAGATGATGGAAAGTTAATTAAGTAAAATCATTCCCTGTATAGTAAAGTCCATAAATTGTCATTAAGCAGCTAGGCATAATCGCACATCGGTTTGGTTACCCCAAGGGTCGGCTTTCGATGAATTAGAATGATGTGTTGCTTGAGACTGTATAGAGTCGTGGAAAACAAACATGCGGGATGCAAGGGCACTACTTACAGAGTTCCCACGGGTCGCTTTGTATTTCCTTGAGTTTGATCAACTCCAAAGATCCTAGCCGTTCCAAAATCTGAAATTTTTGCATTCATATCACCATCCAACAAGATATTGCTAGCTTTGAGATCTCGGTGTATAATTCTAAGCCGTGAATCTTCGTGAAGGTACAACATCCCTCGGGCCACCTCTCCTATAATCTTGAAACGTCTTGTCCAATCTAACTTCGCTCTCTGTTGTGGGTCTGTGCATTGATCAATCCAAATGCAAGTTCAGATTAGAAGCAAGGAACTGATTTAACTTTCATGGCAATAAAAAGTACTCCTAATAAGCAACATTAACACACAGTTGTTTAGAATGCCAAACTGAATAAATAGTAGTCGAGGCTTTTGTTGGGCACAAACTCATAAATGAGTATCTTTTCTTCTCCTTCCAAGCAAAATCCCAGTAGCCTTACAAGGTTTCTATGCTGGAGCTTGGCTACCAATACCACCTCGTTCTTGAATTCTAGCGCACCTTGGCTTGAAGTTCCAGATAGCCTCTTCACAGCTACCTCTTGTCCATTTGGAAGTAAACCCTAATAATACAAAACATTTCGCGAAATTTTTAGATCCAATGTAGGACAACTTCTAAAAATTTCAAACAATTTTAGAAAAACGAGAAATACCTTGTAGACCGGACCGAATCCACCTTGACCAATTTTGTTATCGTTTGAGAAGTTGTTCGTGGCAAAATGAATTGTACCCAAATCATAAGACTCCACTGCTGAGATGTCATCCCTAACTGGACAATCAAATGTTGAAACAAGAATAAAGGGTCAAAACAAGAAAAGAAAAATTTCTTTAGTTTGTTTTGGCCAGAAGTTTCCTTACTTTAGCGTGGGGGGTAGTTTCGAAAATTTTCCTTGTTCTTACCATTGTTTTCTTTTATACAATTGTACTTTTTCTTCACCCTCTTAGTTAGGAAGCAGAAGCCTGCTATGAAAAGCATAATAGCGACCCCAATTGAAACTACAATGGCAGTGATTACTTGCAATGAGACGTCTCCTCCACTTCCTGCATTAGAAAAATTATTTCATCGACAATTTTCTTTAGCAAAAGGTAGTGCTAGCTGCTGACTTAGGCTACAGACAATCTGATTCGAGTAGTGCAGTGAGTTGTTTCAGCTGGTTTGCAAAAAATGTAAAATATACTATAAAGTGAGGTTTGTTTAACATTCTTCTAAAACAAACATTAATCGAGCTGGTCCTGATCTCAAGGTATCTTAGTGAATTGTTCAAGCTTCAGTCGAAAAAGTAATTAACGAGTTTGGAAAATATATGTTTTAAGACAATTGTTTGTAAGATAATGAGAATTAAATTTTAACAAGCCAAGTACAAGTCAACATCAAATAACTGGTGTCCATTAAAGACCACCATCGCCGACATTTTGCAAATATCGTCTTTAATCCCATATTCTTGGGCCTTTGTGGGAGTTTAGGCAGACATGTAATCTGTGTAATTCTATTCACAGGGAAAAAACTTTTGTACACACCACCTTCAAAAATTTTTGTGGCTCAATTTTTTGAGCTTTTGTGGCTTAATTTATGAGCTTTTGTGGCTCACTTTATGAAAGTGTGACGGTACACCCTTATGAATTTTGTGGCTTACTTTTATGGATTTTTGTGGCCACATATATGATATTTTGGGGTTGTTTATATATGTATTATATGGTAACATTTATGAATTTTGTGGCTCATTTTAAAGAATTTTGTGGCTTACTTTTACGAATTTTGTGGTAAAAAAGATGGCTAAAAGTAAAATAAAAACGGCTCTAGGTTACGAATTTGTGGCTTATTTTTACGAATTTGTTGGTCCACTTTTACGAATTTTTGTGGTGTTATTTACAATTTTTGTGGTTCAAAGTACAAATTTTATGACTTGTTATTATGAAATTTTTTGGTTTTTGGGGGTGTTTACTGTAGACGAGTTCTTATTTCAGACATGCCTCCACTTTTTCCACTTCTAAAAGTCTCTGTAACAGATTGACTTAGAGAGTTACAAAAAATATTCTTTTGACTCTTCAAAATAGATACAGTAGTATTTGGTGACATAAATAAGAAGGGACAAAGAATATGGAACGACAGGAGTAACAGAACATTGCTAAGGTTATGCTACGGTTACTGGACAATTCTAAGACCTTCAAAATTGAATTCCAAATCCATGCTCTACAAAAGAAAGTTTTACCAGGGTTGCTTGTAGTAGTAGTAGTACTAGGAGGAGGAGGGGAAGCTGGGTTGCTTGTAGTGGTAGTACTAGGAGGAGGAGGCGAAGCTGGGAGCGGAGCGGCACTGATGTTGGCGTTGAAAAACAGGTACGGCTCATACCTAACATAACAGCTCGGAAACAAAACTCTTGCTCCTTGCAATGTGTCACAGCAAGTCGGAAAAGTTGAGATACAACTCTGAAGGCAAGTATTGCAATCAGAATTAGAAATATCAGGCGTGCATTGCGCTAGCCCGTACACCAGCTGAAGGAGTGAGTAATTGGCTTTTGCAGTGGCGAATTTCCTACCTGAGTCATCACTCGAAGCCCGATCGCCAATATCGTCCATTATCTTTTCAAGTGAAATTCACACAAATAGTTAGTGAAGTGGTTTGCCAAAACTTAAACTAGATTTAAACTAGTTATGAGGATATAAAAATCAATTTTTTTGATATACCGCAAGGACAGATAAAACCAAACCCAATTACCACAAAGCCCAGAGGTTAAGTCCTCTCGTATTCGACCACAATTGGTGGCAGACGCAGAAAAGTACTGAAGAGGGATCCAAATAGCCAACTACGTAATTGTTTTGAATTCTGAAAGGATTATGGTAAATTCTATTTTGGAGGAACTAAGGTAAAATTATCATCTTCTTGAAGGGATTTAAAAAAACAAAAGTGTTACACACACAACGGTTGTGTAAAACACAACACACAACTAATCTCTAGCCGTCCATTGCTGTAATAAATGGTCAGGATTCGTTCAAACTTTCCCCCATAAAAGTTCAACTTTTTCTTGGAAGGGTTTTTTTAAAATCTAGACCGTCCAAATACATCTGGACGGTCAAAATTACGCACATAACCAACACAACAGTTGTGCAAGTAACATTTTTGTTAAAAATAAGAACTCATTATAAATAACGAAAATCATACAAATGATCCCTCTAATTTCACCCTTATCTCAAGTTCGTTCCTCTAGTTTCACTTGTAAAAATCCTAGCCATGAACTTTGGCATCTCAAGTTCACCCCTCTTGTTTCAATTGTAACAATCCTAACCCTCAACTTTGTTTGGCGTCTCAAATAGGTCAAATTGTTTAAGGGAACTACACAAATAGACAAAGATGTGCATATCCACCATTTTAAGGGGCAAACTGGACTTTTTAGCCAACAAGCCAGATTTAGGATTGTTACAATTGCCCAGGCCCCTGAAAAGCACAACTCCATCTATTTGCCGAGCTACCATAAACAATTTTACCTTTTTGAGATGTCAAACAAAGTTCATGGTTAGGATTGTTACAATTGAAACTAGAGGGATGAACTTAAGACAAGAGTGAAACCAAAGGGACCTTATGTAATTCCCAAAAATCTACGTAACCTTTGCAGCGTGCCAATTTCGATAATAAACAACGGGGGAGACTATTTGCAGTTTCGTATTTTCTCCCTTAGCCCGTTAAAAATTTTCAATTATACTCGACAGTTAGTTACCGAAATTGAGATACATTTTCAGCATACAATTACCGAAATATAATATTTTTTTCAACAGCTATTTACCGGAAATATATGTTCGACAGTTGTTTACCAAAGGTTGAACATATTTTCGACATGTAATTACCGAAATATAATCTTATTTTCAAAAGTTATTTACTGAAATGTTATGTATGATTTTCAACAACTATTTACCGAAATGTAGTGTGCTAAGGGAGAAAATACAGGACTGCAAATAGTCGCCCCCTAAACAACTTTAAATTGACTTGAAAACATGTATTAAAAAAAAATAAACTCAAATTGACAAGATATCGATGGCTTTGCAGTTCAAAAAAAGATATCAATGGCTTTGAAATAAAAAAAGAAAAAGAAAAAGAGAGCATGTAGATTCCGTAATCTGGTTCATAAAAGAGTTCAAAATATTACCTCACCCAAAACTTCACTCAAACGGGTCCCATTCTCAAATTTATTAGGATTGTACAAAATTGCCTGGAACCCTGTATCCAGAGTGGCGGAGATGGACACGTTGGAGTATCTTAGCATGCACTCGTCGTACCAGATCGTGACCCGCTTCGACCTGGGGCACCGTTCCACTGCATCTCTGGTAGCGAAAACCACACATTCTCGACACACGGTGACGGAGACATCACCGCGGCAGAGGAAGAGGCCGTAGGCAATGTCGGGTGGGCTGCTGCCGGCGGTGAAACTGTAAAAGCCGTTGGATGCGTTGTTGGAGTTGGAGGAGAGAACTGAGAAGAGGATGTTGAGGTTTGTTTGGTAGGTGCTGTTTGGGGCGTAGGTACTGGTTGTGCTAAGGTTTGTGTCTGGGCATTCTTTGGATACGAGAACTGGGTCAGCTTTGATTATTGGGAAGAGGCTGATCAAGCAAACCGTGCAAACAAACAAAGCCTTGTTTCTGGGGATTTTGGGGAGCAGATTATCCATTCTGGAGAACCTGAGCGTGCTTTTGGGAGTTTCAATTTTGAAGAAATCGGAGATTGGGAGTGGGTGAATAGATAATTTTTCGGTGGAGAGGATAGATTGCAAATCATGGACTGTATCTCCAGTCCACTTGGCTTGACTTGACTCGCTCAGAATTGACGCTCCATGAGTGGATCAAAAATTCTTTAAAGAGAAGACTTTCTTTATTAGACGGAGGCAATCTGATGGTTTTATTTGCCTAATAATAAGTATGGTTTGGAACTTGATATAAGAGTAGTTCAAAAGCCTCAAACATCAAGCAACTTCCAAGAAATTACAAAGTTGACGACTTCTTTGGATGTTGTGAAAAGCCGTTGCGTGTACCTCTTTGAGATAATTCATTCCAAGAGGAAGAAAAAATCAAGAAGCCACTCTTTCACAAAATCATAGCAGCCACAAATATTTTTCTTTCCCCTTTTTCTCCTCCCAAGAATTCACACCCTCGTACCGCGGTGGTAGAGAAATGCCATGATAGCAGTTCTAAACATTTTTTTTATTTTATAATTTTGACTTTGTTTTGTTTAGTTTTTTTTTATTTATAATTTTGATGGATTTTTCGTCCGTCTTTTCAGATCAACGACTTGTCATTTGATCTCTAAGAATTTTGTTTCTCGTCTTCTTGAAAGTTGATAGTTTCATTTTTGGACGAATATTTCGTCTCTAGATCGGGGTACTATTTCAGGGATGGCAATGCTTCACAATGATATCCGTGCGAACAGTGCTCTGATCCTACATGAAATTTCGTCTAAGGGGTTGATTTTTGATTTTTCTAACATAATGTGTAATATGTAAAAAGTATTTATTTAAAATTTTCCCACCGTATTTTGATTACCCAATAAAAAAATTTGAGGTGTGAAATATATTACGTGGTGTTATTTATTTTTATTTGCAAAAACGAAAGTAAAATGTAAAATTTTAGAAATAATACTTCTAGTTTACATAAAATCTCACTGTTCAAAAGAAATAGTTTACATAAATCTCAATTTCGCCCCTCTGTGAGGTAAAATGACAAATTTGCCCTTTCTTTCCGTTTATTTTATTTACTCTGCTAGTGAGAGGGATAAAATAGAGACAGAATGTAAACTAAAGAATTGAAATTGACACAATTGACACTTTATGAAAATAAAATTTCATGTAAATTAGAGGGACTATTACTAAAATTTATCTTAATATAAAATAAACTCTAACGATTCATCACCATAATACGTGTGGGTCTCATGGGTAACACTTGACCCTATATAGTTGCATCCTTTTCGTGAATAGAGTTTTTAGGCCTCGTTTAATAACAGTGATAGATAAATGGGATTCGTAAAGAGATGAGATTAGGATTGAGATTGGCAATGAAAATGAATTGATAATGAATATGTTTGTTTGGGATGAGATTAGATAATGAGATTATTAATATCATATTTGTTTGAGATGAGATTAGATAATATAATTGGATTAATAAAAGAGATTGGTAATGAGAAATGATTGATAATGAGGAAAGGTTGTGATGGGATTATCAATACCATCTCCAAGAGGATATTGGTAATACCCTTATTTAGGGGGCTTGCTCATCCCATGGAATTCACAGTCCGACTGTTAGTCCAATCCCAAGACCAAATCTAGTTAACAAACGGGGCCTTAGGGTGTTGTTAGGTTGGTTTACTACAAATTTTTCCCCCAAATGAATGTTAGTTTGTTTATTGCACTCCCAACAAGGTCAGACAATTTCTAAATGTTAGGTTTTTTTTTTTTTTTTTTGCTGAGCGAATATAAAATTTATTAACTTATAACACGAAGTTACAAGAAAATAAGATCAAGGGTACACCGGCCTGCCAACAGGCTTGGCCCAAACCAGAAAAAAACCCCAAACACCAAAAATAGGGCCAAGCCCAAACACCTAAACCCAACCCTAGCCCAAACCCAAACCTTGCGGGAACAAAACTCCCATCGCCGCCGCACCCAGCGCGCCTACCAACAACCACTGCCCAGCCCACCGCCGCCGTAGACCACCATACAACACAGCCACACCAAACAGCCTCTAGCCTCAACCCGCCACCTCCTGCTGCCACCGTCGCCGGCTGGGAGAACCCAAACCGGTTTTGCACGCACGCTCCTATCCTCCGAACAAACCAAGGCTGAGGGCAGTCCACGAAAATGATCTGGAGCAGCGAGGAGAAGAAACAACAATCATCGGCAACCGTAGAAACCCAAGTCGTGCCCACGAGATACCGACTGGTGGGAAACAACCGCCCAAAGCCCCAAACACCTGCTCGCCGCCCTCCACCACGTCGTTAGGCCCAAGACCGGATCCATCCAGGAGAGTATCCGACGGGAGAAGCCCACGAAACAGAGAAAGGAAAGGGCACGGTGAGAAAGGCTACGCCGGCGAAGACAAAACAGGGAAAAAGGGATCAAATCTGACCCGAAGAGAGAAGGTAAGGGAAAAAGGGAGCGGGAGAAAGCCCGGGGGAGGAGGTGAGAGGGACGCCTCCCCCCGGCGGCGGCGATGGTGGGAAGATACCTGAGGTTAAGAGAGAGAGGGAGAGAAAGGGTCTTTTCTAAATGTTAGGTTTCCCCGTGTTATTTAGGTTTAGGTGTGCTCTAAAACAATTATTTATTTATTTATTTTTGTGTATGTCGAAAAGGGCTAGTGGGGGATTTGAACTTTGAGGCCCCGGTTGGATAGATTCTTGTTTTTTTTTTTTTTTCTTTGATCTCAATCTAATGTTGTATGGTTTTGAAGTTGATTTAAAAGTCACGCTTATACAGATTTCCTGGCCCTGAACAGTAAACAAAATAAAGATTAAAAAAAGAAAAATCAAATCAACTCTTTCAAACCATGTTTTCTGATACTACTTTATATCGAGGGGTTAATTGTTAGTAGGAATTTTGTGCTTTCTGTTGTGATTGTTACCCCTCTCTAGGTTCTGGTATTGTCAAAGAACAACAATGGCTATGACGGCAAGTAGTGCAGGAAAGGAACCAATTCATGTTGGCCTTCCTGAGGAGGAAGAAGCAAATATGTCTGCCCCTTAGGGCAACGCCGCCACCTTCTTACTCCTCCTGAGTGAGGGACAAAATTGAGCTGATCGACAGATAACGAGAGGCTCCTATTCTACTTTCTTCTTCAGGTTACACACCATTCTGATCTCTATTCTGAAATCCGTATTGCCGGTGGTTGGGTTCGTGATAAGCTTCTAGACAGACAACGTGCTTCTGATCGTATCGAGGTTGTTGTGGACAACATGAATGGCAGAAAATTTTGTGAAAAAGTCAAATCTGTTATTGTCCTCTTGTGGGGAAAGAGTATAGAAAATAATTACAGGCATCTGAAACAAATTCTTGCGATGTTTGGAGAGAGCGAGGATGTTGCTGTTCGACATGCGCATTGATTTTGTGGAGTTAAGATCGGAGCACTGCACTGAGAGTAGCGGTCGCAGCCTCGTTCCTGGAGTGAAATATGAAGTGGATGCATCTCTAAGGGATTTTACCATTAACAGCTTGTTCTACGACGTCAACACCACTTCAGTTGAAGATTTTACTGGAAAAGGCATGAGAGACATTCACTGTGTTCGGAAACCTATTCTGAGATAAATTTCAAAAAGTTGTTTTTGAATGCTGAACACTGTGTGGGGGCCAGAAGAGGTTCCCAAGGCTTCCCAAGGCCGGCAAGGAACAGTTGTTTGACTTTAAAATTTGAGTGTTGAACCTGGTGTACAGGGGCCCCACCACTCCCACCCTCCTCATATTCCAATTGAGTCCGGATCCCTTATCCGAATGTGTCTGTCCCAGTTCACTACTGGACCGCCACGTATTCCTATTCGATTTTAATTTCAACCCTGTTTATATATATATATTAAAAAATATTGTTAAAATATTAAGCGTTCCAAATTTTAATCTGTTTGAATCGATAGAAAGATTTTTGTTTTTTGATCATTTTATCCTAAATGGTTATAATTAAATTTTGACTCTAAGACTCTCGTTGATTAGCCCTAAGAAAGTTGTAGAATCAAATATATCTTAGGGCTAATCAACGAGAGCCAGAAAGTTAAAATTTAATTATGACCATTTAGGATAAAATGATTAAAAAACTAAAATCTTTCCACCGGTTCAAACGGATTAAAATTTGGAACACTTAATTTTTTAACCATAATTTTTAATATATAAAATGTCCGGACTCATTGAATTGAGTGAGTTGAATTGGAGTATTGGGACGCTTTTACTCCTTTAAAAAGTAAAACTGTTTTGAGGTTGATAAAACTAGTAACTGGATTTCACCTGTTACTCGAAAACGTTGAAAAAAATCTGAGTCTAATAAAAATTGCCATTTCAAAATTCAATTTCAAAAAATGGATTCCATTGAAAAAAATGCAATCTCAATTTCAAGCTTGCCTTCCCACCCTCCTAGTAATTGATATAATCCATCAAAGGTAAAGGGTATCATATGAGATAAAGAATGGTAATTCATATGATTTCTGATAACGCTAAAACAGTTTTTGTAAATGCCAAAATTTTCATGTACGTTAACTTGCTCCACTACTTATTTAATTATTTCAAACAAGTATATTAACTAAATAAGTTCATTTAGAGTGCAATATTATTTCCAAATGTTTCACACAGTAGCACCTCTTAATGTAGTGAAAAATCTCGAAGGCTCTAAATCTCTATTAGATGAGCTCCATATGATCTACCGGAAGCGGAATCGATTGCAGGCTATAATGTACACTATGCGCAATTCCAAAGTCCTACTTAAATTGAAATTTGTCAATTCATGATTAAGCTATCTGAGTTCCAAAAAAAAAATTTGGGACGATTTCCAGTAGAACAGACATGTGAAAAGGGAAAAATAAGTTTGTTCAGAACAGACATTTTTGAATCCCGCAGTTTGATTCTTGAGAGAGGGAGAGAAGTCGCACTATTGATACCGACGGGGGTAAGGTGCTCGATTGAAACACCACATTTTCGTATGCCGAATGAGGCCCCAATACAAGTGAAAATTGAAATTGATACGTTGTAAAAATAAATTTGATCCCAATAGTAGAACCTGTCTCAAATTCCATAAGCGTACATCTCAATACATCAACCATTAATAATTAAAGTTCAAACAAACAACCACAGAGTACATAAGAAACCACATTTGGCCAATTATCAAAATAGGTAAAAGATAACAGTAGCAACAACCACAATGAAACAAAAGGTCATAGCAAGAATAAGCCACAGCGGAAAGGAAACTCTGCCCGGAGGAGTGTATTCCGATGACGACCCAGCCGCATCATCTAAGAACGGGAGAACAGGAGGTGGGACGATCTGCTCTACTTGGCCGGTGTAAGCCAACCAAGCATTGTATGCCTCATCCCATGAGGCAAATTTGTTATGCACAGCACCTGGGAACCGAATAACCTGATCACTACAAGCTGCCCAAGAATCGTAGATGCCTGGATTCCTCCCCACGAACACAACATAGAATTTTTTCCCTCTCATTCCTATATCATTACGACGATAAATATGAATATGAGTACAGTGTGTCAACGAAAGTGCAATACAAGTAACACAATAAAACAAACCAACATAGATTTAATTTTGGTAACCGTTCGAACATAAACACAAATATAACACAATTTTTCAACCATAGTACACTAAAAAAGCAGCAGATTCACCATGAATCTAATCACCTCACATAAATTGGAAATAAAATTGTCTCATAGTAAAAATAGTTTAATTAAGATCAATCATCATAAGACTCCCACATCCATTGAGCCAATTCAGTCCGCCTTTGAGCCATCAATTGTGTGTTATGTGGCGACATGTTAAAGGGCTCAACCGGACCCACATTTGCCACATTCCCTTCCTCGTTCTCTCCACCCTCCCATTGTCCGTCGTCCTCAAAGTCATCAAAAAAATCATCCCTCCCTCTGTTCATTATTATCCAATTGTGAATAACACAACATGCTGTTACAATTCCAGGTTGACGGGCTTCATTATAACTCGGCATGTGCTTAAGGATGGGGAACCTTGCTTTCAGGACTCCAAAGCATCGCTCTATCACATTCCTCAACGACGAATGCTTGTAATTGAACAACTCCATGGGCGTGTGAAACTCCGTATTATGCCCATTAAATTCGTCTCTGTGATAACGTCTTCCTCGATAAGGAGCTAAATACCCCGGCATGTTTGTATATCCAGCATCCACCAAATAGTACTTATCTAAAATGGTACAGGTTAGATTTAATAGGGTGCGATATTGATTGATTACAATTGAAAAGCTAATTATTGTTACGTACTGAGTGGGGGGTGCGGAAAGTTATAGCCCGGGGTCGTTACTGCTGATTGGAATACACGTCCATCATGGGCGCTTCCTTC
Organism: Rhododendron vialii; assembly: GCF_030253575.1. Taxonomy (NCBI): domain Eukaryota; kingdom Viridiplantae; phylum Streptophyta; class Magnoliopsida; order Ericales; family Ericaceae; genus Rhododendron; species Rhododendron vialii. The sequence continues at coordinate 23,764,968 of NC_080569.1, read as the reverse complement.
CCAACCAGGCAACACAAAAGTGAACTTCATATCGAAAGAACAAGCAGCCATAACATTCTGTGTTATTGTGGACTTCCTCCCTCGATACGCAACTTGTCTATGACGGGGTACCCAAGCTTCTATGTGGGTTCCATCTATAGCTCCAACACAATCCTGAACAAAATTCCAAATACAAAATAAGGCCTAATTTGGTCACGGGAATTATTGGCGAACGAAGTGATTGAAGTATATTTGTTTAACTAACCTGGAACCACGGGTAATATCTACCGTCATTTAATATTTCGGGTGGCGTGACATCAAGGTTAGGTGGTTGAATAATGTGTGGTGCCAAGTTGCAAAGAGCACGACGCATCCACTTGAAATGGTCGCTAATGGTCGACGTGGATCGTTGGAACCGATCAGCAGCCACTCGATGGCGTTGGGAATGGCCACATATGTATAAGAAAATAGCCAACGACTCCTCTAGGCAAACACGTTTATGATCCCATTGTAGTTGGCCTCTAGCAACAAGTTCAGCCACCAATCCTCTAAACGTATAAGCATCAACACGGAGAACGTCTTTTATGGTTTGAGGGTGTCTTTCCAACAAAAAATTTGTGTACACTTGACCGGTTAATTCACAGGTCCGTTGTGGCATTTTTATTTTTTCTTCTTCCATTAAGTCCAAAAATTCGAGATCAAGTAATTCGTCGTCATCGCTACTAACAGCTTCATCCTCATTATGCCATGGATGAGTGCTGGATGACATGGGTGTAGGCTGGATGTGTACAACAGTTAGATAAATGCAATTCTAAAGCTGAGGGCATGGAGTAAGAATTGAACAAACTAAAGTGTTTCATAACACAAAAATTAGAATTTAAAAAAAAATAAAATGGCTATCATATATAAAGTTAGATGCACTCCAACTTGTTCACGAGGAAAAGGAAACAACAATCTAGAGTGCCACTGTTAGTGAAATATGAAGGAATTGCTTTCCTCTTATTTGAGCAGCTAAAGGAACTTGTTTGTGGTAAAATTCATTTTTCTACTCCCATCAGAGGAAGAGGATTTTCAAGTCGCTTTTAATCTGCTTGATGATTCAGCCAATGCTGCTCGAAGTTGGCCAGAGATGAAGTTCCATAATTTTGCTCAACTCTTTGTGTCATTACGTTTCTTTACTTAATTATCTCCTGCATTTGGTTAAGAAACAGTTATTTCAAATTACTCGAGGGCTTCATAGTATAGTCTCATTCCAAGTACAAAGCTCTTTTCATGGGCGAACCTAAACTCAAGAGCAATTGTTTTTGAAGATATACTCCTCAACTTCATCTTGATATCCAGGCAATTGATAACCCGACAAAAGTTGTTTTAAACAAGAATGAGTATGCCCACGCAAACTAGATGTGGTGTACATGCAGTAGCTCATCAGCCATATCCCTTTAAGATACTCCTTTAAGGAACATGTACATGCAGCCATGTCCATAGAAGGAGGAAAATCTTCTCTCCCATTTGACTAGGATACGTAATCAACAATCACAGTAAGCGAGGAAAATGAATGAAACATTACTAGAGTCAAAAGCACAGACATACATGTTTCTATAATCGGATTGACTTCCCCCATAAGATAATCCTTTTTCAGGTCAACAAAAATAATCACATCCAAATCCCTAAACTTAATGCCAGTTTTTTTTTTTTTTTTATAATCAACTTAATGCCTGCTAGTGCCTGCTTTATTTGGTATTTAGCTTATTGCCGCTAGCCATTGACACTGTTACTAAATTGTGGTAACTTTATAGTCCCTGTTTGATGACCAGTCTAGAAGGTAGCCCTGTTATAAACGGCTGCATGTTTTGAAGGCTGTGCAGTAATAGTCTAGGACTGTGAATCTCCCAAAATGGGGGGGCAGGCAAACTCAGGAGGGGTGTCTTTCATACTCCAGTCCGGAGTATTCCCTCCCAATTGATACATTGTCACATTAATCCCTCCAATTAATGTGACAGTCCTACACAATCCCTACCTCCAACCAAACTACCAATTTCACTGCTAATCCCAATTCAAATCCCTTCCTCACTACCAATCCCAATTCGAATCCCTTCCTTACAACCAATCCGCTTCAATCTATAACACGTATCAGGTGTTGACATCCCACTAACTTCCCTCAAGAAGTATATCCCCACCGCATGGGCGCAGTCGCTGTTAGGGTCCAGTATTTGGGCAGTCTGAAAGGCATTCATGTCTCAACTACTTTTCAATGAACTTTAAGCTACTACACATGCAAATGGAGTTTGAAGTAGCAGGAAACACAAAGCATATGAAGCACAAAGCATATGATCATGACTCAACATTCGCAAAAATCAACAAACTAAAGTGTCACATAACATGAAATTAGAAGTTCAAAAAAAAAACCAAAAAAAAAACAATGGCCACTAATGGCCTTCTTACACAACCGCCTAATTGTCTAGCCTTCCTAATTGGTCAATCCAGCTGTGAGACCCAACCAATCCTGTTATGCGGCTGGTGATTCATGAACCCTTCCCTCCAAGAATGTCCTTCAGGACCCATCATAAGGGCATATGCCTTCCAGTATTGTGTATCCCCAACAATCCCCTGAATGTCATCCAGGGCAGCAATGGTATCTTTTATGGTGAATTGTGGGATTACAGATTGTTGACGGTTGATAGTTAAAGCCTCGTAGTACCCTGCCTTTCTTTCATTAGCAAGTGCCACGCTCTCATAAGCATGTATTTGCCCACCCCTAACTTGTTTCGCAACACTCCCACCACTCCCGTCAGATTTTCGCTTTCGCGAGTCAGTATACATGCTATCGTCCCCCCGAATGGACTTTGGCGGGCCAAACATGGCTCGCTCTTCATCGGAAGTGGCTGCACCACGGGTACCGGGTTGTGCGAAGGCACCGGTCGCCATAGAGTTGTGGAGAAGCTCATCCAACAACTCGAAATGGTCAATGCCTTTATTGCGAAGTTTCTCATACTTACTGTTGGCCTACATGGAATATAGGTAATGGGAAATGTTCGTTAGTATATCGGGGCAAAAGGGGATTTATCTAATATTAGTAACCATTAAATAAAACACTTAGGTTTTGATACCTTAATTATTTCATCCCATACTCCATCAGGAGCTGTGACAGTTTGAAGCTCTGCATCCCAACCCAATCCGGTATGAACTTTTTTTAACTGACAGAATAACCTGTAAGGTCCTTTGAGGCGTTCAAACTTTTGTTGCATTTTGGTGATGCTATACCCAACCCGAGGAACCTGGCGTGTGAATTCTTTGTGGATAGAAGTCCATTGGTGTTGATTGAATGTTTTAGTCTTACGTGTGTTCACACTTTGTTCTTTGCTTGATTCGTCAAGGAGTATTTTGAGAAATATCTCCTCATTGGCATAACTCCACATGTCTACATCAATTTTTGTGCGGTCCATGGTGGCCTAACAGGTGGGACAAATGATTTGCAACGTAAACAACTACAAAACATATATTACGGGAACAAAATATGCTACCTAGGGCCATATACAGAGGGAACAGAGATTTTTAAATCCTTTACCAATTGAACGTTGTTCTCGCCGGTACAAGAGTTGGCTGAAGAAGTAGGAGAGGGGGAACTTCGCTTCCTCTTCAATGGTTGGCTCCCAGGTGGTTTACCTTCAGAGGGCTTGTCCCCTAAAATGAACAAATGAAACACCAACATTAAATCAATTAAAATTGGATACCTCATCCAACCAATTTACGCTCTTCCAAATAATCTAAGCTGTCTGAATTACAGGGAGCAAGCTTTCTTATTCACCATAGGTGCCACTCCTATAATTTCTTACACAAATCAATTCTAACTTACAAGATCTACATTCCATCCATCAGAACATGACTCATTACGGAAAAGCACTCATAATTAATCTACCAAAAAACAATAACCACAGCTTCGTAACCATTAAGGTCAAAAGAGAGAGTCTAAAAAAAGTTAAGAAAAATACGAACTCCAAAAAAAAATAGCCTATTGAAAAATTTCTGGTGTAATAACAGCCGAAGGGGATTTTTTCAAACACCAAGATTCAGCTACTTGACAAAGTTTGTCTCAGCTCCTTGAAAACAATACTTGGGCCTAGGTGAACTGAAGCTACAAAAAGTGTGAGTTTAGTTATCAATACAAGAGAAGAAATGTGAAGGAAGGAAGGTGCCCCTCATGTTTGTTCAACCCAGAGGCACCCACAGGTATCAATGACTAGATCATGATATTAATCCCAACAAAGTACGGTGACTAAGATTCAGGATTTCCACCACACAGGCAGCCCGAAAGTACATTTTATTTGGGCGAAGGCCGTACGAGATCTTTCACATTATTTTGGGACTTTTAAAAAAAAAAAATCTGGTGCAAACCGATTGAAAACTTTTTAGTTAATCGCACATTCCATTGGAGTTCCATTTACTTCAGCTCTGTACGAGTATCAACAATACTACAGAAAAAATAAATATGTACGTATGAAAAAATAATTATGTAGATTGAAGAATTTCTGGTGTCAAATATTTCTGCTGTAAACCGATTGGCAAATTTCTGCCGTAAACCGATTCAAAAATTTATGATTTTGGGACGAAAACAGCCGATTGGAAACCCTAACCTAGGGTTTTCGACCCAATCGAAACAACCGAAATTGGAAAAATCGTTCGATTTTCTGGTGTATTTACCTCTAGATCTTCGAATCTTTGTTGAGCGGAGAAGCCATTTGCCACATCTCAAGGAGGAATTCGTCGGGTCTTCCGTGGTGGCTGGATTTGGTGTTGGTTTGGGCTCCCCTTGGAATGCAGTCCACCTCCTCATTTATACAACCAAACCCTTCACATTAGGTCTTCCAGCTGGTTTGAGAAGATGTTTGAGAAGATGGGTCTTCAATTTTACAGCTACAGATTCGCAACTTCGAGACCTGGGAAGCGTACGCGTGATATTCGCTCTCTACGCCTGATTCGTTCTCTGTAGACTTTACAAAATAGGCTTGTGGAGGTTGGATGAATTAACGTTGGAGATAGATGGGTTGGGAAGACTTAATTGAAGAGAGAGAGAGAGAGAGAGAGAGAGAGAGAGAGAGTGTGAGTGAGAGAGAGAGAGATGGTTGGAACAGAGGAAATGCGTCTGATTCTTCTCTGTATCCCCACCTACAAACGAGACACTGTTCATGGAGGGATGACTTTTGCAGAGAAGATGAGTGGTTGGGAGTAATGGGAGGAAACTAAGTGTCCAACTTGCCGTCTTTAACCTTTCCTTTTTTCTTTTTTTCTTTTCTGCCTACAGTCTTAGTCAGGGCCCCACTCATTTTCAAAATAACTCATCCAATCACATATTTTTACATTTTCACTCAAAATTTTCAATTCAAAAACGTGAACCAAACACAGTGATTAAATCTGGAGACAACATTTTTGTATGATCCCGTTCGAGTTTTTTGAGCTATTCGATTAGCTAAAAGTCTTGGATTTGAGCTAGATGAAGAGGTACGAGCTGCAATTGATAATGACGTGAAAGCTGCTATCAATCTTAAATTCTGGAGGGAAACTATTGGTCATGAAGTTTATCTTATGATGTCTTCTGCCAAGGACAATCAACATGAATAAGAATGATTTGCGACATGCAGTTATTTTGGGATGTCTTCAATGTGGATTCGTTGCCTCCAAACCCTGATGTATTGGAAACGTTTTGTGTTGCTTACATGGATGATGCATGGAGACTTATGCAACGAGTTCGACTCTGTACCTTCAGTCATGAGCAAAGGAGGCTCGCTTTGTATGCTGCATTATTCCGGCCACTGTGTGATAGGGCATGCGTAGGCCAAGGTGCCGTCAAGTTATTGTTTCAGAAGTCTCTCATGCTAAAGTCCAGTGATGGTGAAAAAGTTAGGAGTTTGCACTGGTACGCTCCCATATTCTCTGCCTTATTTCCCTTGTTCTTGGCCATTGTTGACCCAAAACCACCTCTAGCTGACTACTTTTGTGATGGTGGTTATGTAACTGTTTTCACCCTCGATGAAATTTCTTTGAGCCTTCGAGTAAAGTCAGGTATGATTTTGCATGTAATTGGAGATCTTTGGTTTGTTCTATTGTTGCTGTCAACACTGTTGTACCGATCCACTGATGATGCCACTGCAGCAACTTGTTATTTGGAGGACCGCCTCGATATATTTCACGAAGTTAAGGGTCTTATTAAAAATATGTGTCTGGAGAATATTTGGAAAGACAAACCACTGCTCAATGGAACAGATATCCTGGATATGTTTTACATTGTAAATGGGCCGCTTGTTGGGCGAATGAAGATAAAAGGGCTCCAGTGGCAGCTTGCTCATCCCTCGGGGACTGCTGAAGATTGTGGGAATTGGATGGGGAAACAATTTCCATTATTTTTGAAAGAAAGAAGCTCAAGTTAGGGTGTCGTATTTCGCCTCTTTCCAGTTGGGGTGTGGGTCCGTTCATTGTTCATTTACATTAATGGTCTCTACTTGGTCTCTTGGGGTATTAACTTGTTGGGGTTCTGCTTTTTGTGGCATCATTTCCTGATTATTTTGTCGAATTACCACAGATTGTATGAAATTGCTGCTTGTTTTTCTTCTGAAAATCATTTTCTGTAGAATTATGGAATTCTGATAGGACTTCGAATCAGGGGAACACATACTGTAATTCTGCCGTTTAGTATATCTTAGGAAAATATCATCCTCTTCTCAGAGTGCATATGGATTACTCGCTAAGAAGCATGGAAACGTTTTTCGGCCTCACGTATCCGTGTTCGACACGTGTCGGTCACAAACACGATGCGACATTCTCCGGACACGTATTGGACATGCCTAAATACTAGAACATGCTAAGGACACATTAAAATGTCTTTGTCGTGTATATGAAATCATAACATACCTCTATACTACAAATACACTTTACATTTGATGTCTCTGTTAATTTTTTGAGAAATGATGTGTCAGCGTGTTCCTATCGTATCGTGTCCGTATCTTCTATCCATGTCTGTGCTTCTTAGATTACTGGTTAGTAAGTAGCTTCTGACGACACTTGCCACTGTCAATCACAATTGTTTTGAACTAATATTTTAGCAGTGGATTATGTACTGGGCCAAAAAACTTCTATCGTGTCGTGTCGTGTGTTATCAAAATTCTCGTTTTCTTTCCAATCGACGGAGAATCGACGGGAAATTGTATCGTTAGCTTGCTGGAATGTGGGTGTGAAAAGTGGAGTTTGGTTCCTTGCCGTATTTCAGGACTTCTTTGGAAACAAACAATGAAGTGGGTGAAGTATGGAAGAAGATTAACAAAATGGACTTTATTAACCCTCAAAGTAGAAGAACAATCAATCGAGATGATTGAGTGAACAATTACAAGTTAATTCTACTCCTAGAAAAGAAAAGATAAAGGCCTGATTGGCGTTGTTTGTGTGTTCTTGAAACTGCTACTAACTTGTACTTAAATAGGCCTTCTCACATTACATTTGAATTCAAAACTTTCCCCCCAAAGTGGCAGTTGAAAACTTCTCGGATTCTGATTATGAACCTCCTTCAACTGCCGATCATGCCCACGTTGAGAAAATTGTCTCGTTAATTGCGGTTTCCATCCTCTTCAATCGTGGAATCATGGGATTTACGCCCATGTGACACCTGTCACTCGATCGACGGTCCAAAATGCCACCAGGATACGCCATGTGTAGGTCAATCGATGGACAAGACTGTTTATAGTTTCACCATCGATTCACCTCTACTCTGAATCATTAAGTCAAGTCCATTCTATCTTCACATTTGCTCATATTTACCCTTGCCACGTGTCACCTAATCGATGGGTAAAAATAGAAATCTTAATTGTGGTACAAACAATGCCCCCCTTATTTGTTTGAGTTAAAAGACATCATTTAACTCGAATAAATAATTCCTTCGCCTTTTCCAAGAGGCGCGATTAACACACGGGGCTCTTCCAACGTATATATATTCTCTTGTTTATAAAAATTAGGGCATCGTTTGAAACCATCAACTCCCGAATCGATGGCGCGTAAGAAAGCTCCTCAAGGCAAAGCCATGGCTTCCAAAGCTTTCTCCAAATCGTCGTCTCCTCAGACAACTCAGAAGAAAACATCGAGTTCTCAGAAAACGGAAACCCCAACAGAGTCCTATCCCCCAAGGTATCCTCAATGTCTACGGGAGGCACCACAGTTTCCTCTTTATTTTATTTCTGTAGCTGGTTGTCCCTCTAAATTCATTCTGGGCCCTATTTACTCTCCAACCCCTCCTGATTCACTACCAACCTATTATCCGGTGAATTTTGATGAGCCCTTGCTCCTCTCGCTCCCAGGTCTCCATCGCACTGGCTGGAATACCAGAGGGACAATCCGATCATGGCCCTCTGTATTTCCATCTTGGACCAAGTGGGTAGACCGCATGAGGGGATACTTACACCTTTCGTGGCGTGCCATGGGAATTTACGAAACCATAGACCTATCCACACAGGCTTTTGAATTTAACCCTAATTTGATTGCTGCTGCCGCCTGTTTTTGGTCTGTTTCATCCAATACCTTTGTTTTTCCGTACGGCCCCATGAGTCCCACAGTCTTAGACATTGCTCATCTGACTGGCCTACCGTGTATAGGTGCAGAAGTTAACGCTGCTTTGGATCATCGTCCTTGTGATCCACCGTTTGAGGCCTCCACTGATAATTCGTGGAGTTATTCACACTTTATATCCCTTTTTTGCACTTCTGATCTCAGAGAACCATCATTTACTGAGAAAGTGGCTTTTTATTTGTATTGGCTCAACAAATACGTGCTATGTGTGTCTGGCTTAAAGATCACCAAGGAATATGTCCGTTTGGCTATCTGCCTAGCTCAAGATGCACAGCTTGCTTTAGCTCCCTTTGTACTAGGGACATTATATAAAGGGTTATGGACATTCACAAATAATAAGATCACCAGTAACTGCGGTGGCCCTTTTTGGATTCTCCAGGCATGGCTGTATGCCTATTTTTCATTTCTTAAACCTTTAAGTTATTTTCCAAGAAGGAAAGATGGGGGTAAGTGTTTGAGCTACGCAGAATATTTTTTAGCTCATGAGCCCAAGCATGAAGACTCATCCTTCAAAAGGTACTTCACAGCTTTCCATAGTCTTCTTCTTGAGGACTCTCCTACCTGGCTGCCTTTTAAGGACTGTCGGTACTCGTCATCACGAAGGATTGAACCTATCCTCAAATTTTTGGTGCCAGCCCAAACAGTTAATGAATTTTGGGCTAGCGTTTTGATATCAAGATTCCTGTCGATAGGATTCTCCCCCTCGACCACACGCTTTTCCAATTGTAGTTTTGAAGTCTACATGCCAAATCAGTGTGCTCGGCAATTTGGTCTGTCACAAGGGATCCCTGTCCCTCATACACATCCACGGATTAAGGACTTGGCCAAAACGAGGCCAATTGTGACCCAGACCTCTCTAATTACAGAACTGATTGGACAATTTCAAGGCATCAAGGCCAGCTTTCAATTAGCAAGTTTTGTGGCCGAACCTTCCCTTACTTCGGAATTCAAATTGTTTTGGGACTGTATTAAACCCACCATCTTCAATAAAGATCTGAGCAACTGTCTCTTAAGACTTGATCCTGAAGAATCCTCATCAGGTATCTTTCATAACATCATTCCTCTTTATTTTGTAGATATAGAGTCCTAAACCTTATTAACTACTTCTCATTGTTTTAGTTCCTAAGGAAGCTTATGTCTCAAGAGGCCTAAAAGGCCAAGACAAAGGGAAGCAACCTGAGGTTTCACTTCCTTCTAGGAAAAGAAGCAGGACTTTTCAAACTCGAAGTGCTTTGCACAATCCCCCACTGATGGCGGATGCAATGAAAGGTCTTGACTTGCTCGATCGACAAGCCAGTTCTCCAGAAATTACTGAAGATTCTGAGACTCTGGTGACATTTAAAAGGGTAAAAATTTCATCCTTCTGTCAATTTTGGGCTATAGATATCATATGTTACTCCTCCATTGATTTATTTCTTTCATGTTTAGAAAACAAGGAGGAGACTTCAATTGGCACCCCAATCAGAGGATGAGTGCAGTAAAGATGAAGGTTTGACTACAAACCAATTAATTCCTGTCAATTTCTTCTTCTATTATTCAATTTGACCTTCCATTTAATATCCCTTTACCTTTAACATGTCCAGCACCAATTTCGGATGAACATGTCAAAATTTCTGAAATGGATCACGAATCAACCTTTCCAGAGGTTCAAACATTTGATCCAATTACTGAACTCATCTTGAGCTCAGCACCTAATTCCCCTGTGACTCTGGGAATTGATCCCCTTCTGGAACAAGGAACTACTAGTGTTGAGCAACCAGAAATCCACTCTCCTACTCAAGGAGACCGAGTACGGGAGCCTCCTTTTGATCAATCAAGAATTAGTTCTCCTATCCAAGGAGAATTTATGTCAGAGCCTGTAGAACTATTGGTCAAGGCTACTGAATCCTCAGGGCAACAGCAAGTTGAAGGAGAAGCCCTCACTCCAGAGTTGATCCTCATCCCTACAACTCCAATAACTTTTTCCTCACCTGCCCATGGGGCTGATGCTGAGTTACCAACTAATTCATCAAACTCTGACTTGGACCTCATGCTGACTAAAACCAAGCAATACTCTGAGTTCTATTCCAAGTCCATTTCTGAGTTTTCTGAATCTCTGACTTCTCCACCACCGTCTGAGCTTAGTGAGGAAACAAAAGATGAGATAAAAACCTTTTTCGGGCTACTTGAACTTCCACTGTTGGAGCTTGCCACTAAACATTCTGTAGCTTTTTCTGGCTGTATCACTTGTTTGATATCCAAGAAAGTTTTCCCACTGTCTGAGCAAATCAAGCTTGAAGAATTTGGCTCAATCGTAAAGGAGAGTTTGACAGTAGCAGCCTACTGTCAAAAAGAAATGAAAAGCAAACAGGATACCCTTAATCAATTTGCAACCATCTCAGCTAATTTGGACACAATGGGGAACAATATACATCAATTGAAAGATGAGTTGCAACAGATTGAGGACGAAAAGGCAGCCCTTCTTGCTCGTTTGAGTCAGCTTGACAATCAACAAAAGATCTTATTATCACGCAAAGAGTTGATCAGTCAAGAATTATCCAAGGTCTCCTGTGATGAGCAAAGCACTAAGGCCATCATTGCTATGGCCAACACTGATCTTTTGAAATATCAGGAAAAATATAATGCTACCAACAGCAAGTGGAGCTATTTCTCCCAGTTGCTCCTAGAAGCCAAACTCAGGAACCCATGATTAATCTGTATATTACAACTTATCATTTTGGCCTCTATGTTTCAGGCATCTCATTAATTTGAACTCTGTATTTTCTTGCAATGTTTAGCCTTGTTTGTAGGATTTTACATTTCTTTTCTTGAAATATTGATATTAATTTCGAAGTTTGTTTGTCTTATTCCTGTATTTATCCAAATTACAAGAATCTCTTAGCAACTCACGTCCCTAATCGATAGGGGAAATCAACCCTGCTTACTCATTTCTTTTAAAATTTGAAATAAACCCACTGATAGGGTCCATTCATAGGAAATCACGAAACCAGCTAACCAAAGCTATTCCCTTCCTTGGTAATTGATGTAAATTGTGGCTAATCATTTCCTTCTTTACCATTGGGATAAACCAATGATAAATCATGGAAAATACCAACCGTCACTTCCTCCATTTCCTGTTAGTGGGGGCTGATCATGGGTAATAACTGCTTTTAATTAACTGCTTGGAAACTGAACCATTGTTCATATTTTCCTTATAAATTGGATCTTTGTGGAATGATTACACATCGATCCCTTTCTTTTCAATTGACTTCTCATCTTCATAGTCAAATTAGCACCATGGACATCGATCTAAACACTCCATCGCCTTCTTTTAATACCGTCGATCGGCCACTCTCTCCCACTACAGCCATTTCAGGCTGGGATGATCCTTTGCCTTCTAACCCTCCATCCATTTGGGGTAACAATCCACCCACTGAAAGGGTTGTCGTCAGAATGGAGGATCCTCCTCTATATCCTAATTCGAGTGTTCGACGTTCACACGTCAAAGTCAGTTATCAATTTCCCTAGGTCAGAGACGAACCCCAGGCAATGTTACTGGATTCACTACTTTCTATGCCATATAGGCCAATGCCATTTCAGCTGGCAGAGGCAGGTGGCAAACCAAGCTTGGAGAATCATGAATCCCTTTTCAAGAGGGCCAAAAATCAACAAGCTTATTGGAAAGAAATGGTTAGAAAGCCACTTTTCCCTGTTGGCTTTTCTGATGACCAACCTGACATCTCCCCCCTACCTGAGAACCCTGATTGGTTTCAAGAGTTAGAGAATCTAAGGTATAATCCTCCACTATCTCAAGCCCACGTTGGGTATTCGATTTATAGAGATTCTGATGAAACTACAGCCAAAGAGCTATTGGCTGCTTTTGCTTTTTTGGATATTCACATTCTGGAGGAACATGTCCCCTATTTGAACTTCTTATGGGCATGTGAAACCCTTCAATTTTATGAGAGTAGCCTCATTACTACCCATCTTCATGGGTTCAAATCTGCACTGCCTCTTATAAGGCTTTGGATGAAGACCAGCACTGCTGCTTTCTATGATCCCTTTTGGGTTGATTATGAAGTTCAACATGACAAAGTGGTTAAACTTCATAACAAAGTGTTAGATTTAAATCACTCCAAATGGGAACTGCCACCAAACTCCTCAAAAGCTCTGTTCAAAAAGCATCAAAACTGGCTTCGGAAGAAAAACCACAAGAGAGCTCACCTCTTGGCTCAAGCTGAAAAGAGTGTAATGGCCATGAGGCCATTGGTAGATAAGATGATAAAGATGGATGCAGAGGCAATGGCTAGGGACAAAGAGCATTCATTCCTGACTTATGCTTGGGAAAAATTCCACGTTTTTGTTACTTGGAGTTTCTCACATTATTTTGAGATCATTCGGATTGATGCTGAGGGAAACCCTATCAATGCCTGAATTTCCTTTCTAAATAGGAAATTTATGTTTATTTCCTTTTATGAACAGGAAATGTAACTTGTTTTATTCTAATGAAAAGTTTAGCCTAAATTTATAGGCTTTCAAGTGATGGTCTGTTCAAGTCTGAATTATTTGTCCATCCGTCGATTTTATGTTTTCATTCGTCAATTAACTCCCAAGGGGATGGAAAATATGCCTTTAAATACTTTCCATTGATTGTTCTTTCATGAACATTTCCAAGAATAGATTCTAACTGATAAGCACCTCCTCTTAGAACTTTTAACACACGAAATGGCCCCTTCCAATTTGGAGACCATTTACCAAAGTACCCTTTCTTTTTCTTATCTAAAGGCAAAATTGCTTTCCAAACCAAATTACCTTCTGCAAATGATTTCTCATGGACTCTTTTATTGTAGACTCTTTCTAAATTCCTTTTCTGTGCTTGTATGTTGTTTAAAGCATCAATTCTGGATTCTTCCAGTCCATCTAATTCTTGATACATTGCTTCCTCAAAATCCATATTGTTTGGGCTATAATGCTTAGCCACTCTGTGAGATATAATATTAACTTCGACGGGTAAAACTGCGGCTTGGCCATATACTAACTCATATGGTGTAGCCCTGGTGCTATCCCTTTTTGAAGTCCTATAGGCCCACAACACTCTTGGCAGTAAATTATGCCAATCCCTTGGATTGTCAATTATCATTTTAGATAGAGTATTCTTAATAATTTTATTTGTAGATTCTACTTGCCCATTTGCTAGGTCATAATAAGGAGAAGAATTCAAGATTTTAACTCCATATGAGTTAACATAAGTCATTACTTCATGACCATTGAACACAGATGCTTGGTCAACTGTAATTGTCTCAGGAATACCAAATCGACAGAAAATATGCTCCTCAATGAAATCAATTACTTGTTTCTGTGCTACATTCTTCAATGGGATAGCTTCTGTCCATTTTGTAAAATAATCCGTAGCCACTATTACATACTCATGCTGTTGAGAAGAATGAGGAACTATTTCTCCAATCATATCAATTGCCCATCCCCTAAAAGGCCATGGTTTAACAATTGACTGTAAAGGAAAAGCTGGAACCCTTTGAAGAGGTCCATATTGCTGACACTTCTGACATCCCTTAGCATATGAGATACAATCTTTTCTTATTGTTGGCCAAAAATAGCCATATCTTTTGAGTAACCATTTCATTTTCTCTCCAGACTGGTGAGAACCACAAGTTCCCTCATGAACTTCACCCATAACCGTCATTGCTTGGGATTTATCAATACACAGCAATAATACTTCATCTGAAGATTTTCTGAATAAATCATTGCCTACTATAACATAGTTTATGGCCCTTTGCTTTATATTTCTGTCTATTTTCTCTTTTGGGTTCTCTAGAAATTTCCTTATTGGAACCCTCCAATCATCAACCAGATTTATTTCCATAATATCAAAATCATTGTTATCTCTTTCAATAGAGAAAGGCAAGAATCTCTTTTGGACCTTTATTAATTTTTCACTTTGCCCTTCTGGAATCCTAATTCCAGAAGCAATTTGTGCCATCTGATTAGCATCACTATTCTCCAATCTATAAACATGTTGTAAATGCACTTCATCAAAATATGTTATTAAAATTTTAACTTTCTGTAGTTGTAATTCTAATAAAGGATGATTGCACTTATATTCACCTGTTATCTGTCGAATTACCAATTGTGAATCTCCTGCGACATTTAAATACCTAATATTCAATTCTTTTGCAATCTCTAATCCAATAATTAAAGCTTCATACTCAGCTTGATTATTGGTCAGAATCCTGTCTTCATCTAACTGAAAAGAAAACTGTAAGAATTCTCCTTTTGGGGATGTAAAAACTACACCTGCTCCAACTCCTCTGTCAGTCTTGGAGCCATCGAATGACATCTTCCATGGTTTTATTTCGACCATATGTATCTCAAATTCATCCTTTTCTATTAATATGTTAGGATGATTAGTTATGAAGTCAGCTAAAGCTTGCCCTTTTACTGCCTTTTGAGGCATATACTGTAAATCATACTCTATTAAAGATAATAACCATTTTCCTTGTTTACCTCTTAATATGGGCCTTGTTAACATATATTTGATGATGTCCGTTTGTGCAATCACATATACCGTCGATGGTAACATGTAACATCTTAGCTTGGTGGCAGAAAAGTATAATGTCAAGCATAGCTTCTCAATAGGCTTGTATTTTATCTCACATTCATTTAATCTCCTACTAAGATAATATATGGCTTGTTCATGGCCATTTTCATTATCTTGAGCCAAAAGACAACCAATCGACTGGTGTCCTGCTGAGATGTATAATTTTAAAGGTTTTCCATTTATTGGTGGCATCAAAACAGGAGGCCTTACCAACGATTGCTTTAAAAACTCAAATGCCTTCTGATGTTCTCCTTCCCATTTAAAATCTTTCTGAGATTTTAACTTTAAGAGTGGGGAAAAAGCAAGAGTTTTTTCAGACAAATTGGAAATAAATCGCCTAAGAAAGTTTACCTGTCCTAGAAACTGTTGGAGTTCCTGTTTATTTGTTGGAGGTTGTGCTTCTATTATAGCTTTTGCTTTATCTTTGTCAACCTCAATCCCTTTCTTATGAACCAGAAATCCCAAAAAATTTCCAGCAGTAACTCCAAAAGCACATTTCATTGCATTCATTTTCAGCTTATATAGTCTCATTCTCACCAAGACTTGTCTTAAATAGTCTATATGCTCATCAAATGTATGTGATTTTACCACTATATCATCAATATAAACTTCCATAAACCTTCCAATTAGGTCATGAAAAATCACATTCATTGTTCTTTGATAAGTTGCTCCTGCATTCTTTAATCCAAACGCCATAACAATCCATTCAAATAGTCCAATATATCCTGGACATCTAAATGCAGTTTTGTGTGTATCTTCCTCTGCAATGAATATTTGGTTATATCCAGAATAACCATCCATAAAGGAAAGAAATCGATGGCCTGCGGTTGCATCCACTAGATGGTCTACAACAGGCATGTGATACTCATCTTTTGGTGATGCCGTATTCAAATTCCTAAAATCAATGCATATTCTAACCTTGCCATTTTTCTTGATTACAGGAACAATATTTGAAATCCATTCGACATACTTAACAGGCCTAATAAATTTGGCCTTAAATAATCGTTCCATTTCTTTCTTTACTTCTTTTTGAACTTCAGGTGTCATCTGTCTTGGAATCTGTTGATATGGGACAAAGTCCTCTTTAATAGGAATTTTATGTTCAACTAGTGATCTATTCAAACCAGGCATATCAGGATAATCCCAAGCAAAGCAATCCTTGAATTCTAACAACAAGTACTTCAAACGATCCTTCATTTCATCAGGTAAAGCAGCACATACATGAAGAATTCTAGGATCTTCCTCTGTTCCTACATTAAAATCCTCTAATGGATCTTTTACTTCTGCTTTATAATCATCAAGCTTAGCAGGAGCAGCTTTAAGATCTTCCATAGCTAATTCCTTAACAGACAAAGGACTATCATCAACTACGCAGTCTGCCCAATTACAAGAAATAGGCTCATCAGCCTCTAATTTCCTAGATACAATGAAAGAAAATAATCTCTTAAAAGTAGCTTTTAAAGTAGCTAACTCTTCATTCACATGACTTAGATTGTCACTGATCATGGGAAACCTTTGATGTAGAACCACTAGACCTTAGTATCATGTTAGGTCTAACAAAATCTCCACTTATTTCTTTAAAACCATCAGTAATGTATTTAAGGAATTGGCTTTCAGTAATACTTATTCCCATCGATTTCACTTCTGAACCTTCCACCTTGATTGGCCATAAGTCTTCATCATATAGACCTGCTTCCACATTGTTGGTATCTGCTTTAAATGGATGTTTGTCTGCCCAGAAAATTTCCATACCGTCGATATCTTTATCCTCTCCTTGTTTCAAAAATATTAATGCCTGATGTAAAGAAGAGGGAACACACCCATTTATATGAATCCAATCTCTGCCTAACAAGGCATTATAATTGGAAGAAGAATCAATAACAAAGAAAGTAGTATTCATCTTTCTGTTTCCAATCTGTAATTGTAAAGAAATCACACCTTTAGCAGGTGAACATCCTCCTGCAAAGTTTCCAACTGTCACTTCTGTTGGAATCAAGTCTGACTCATTTTTATTCAAAATCTTCATCATTTTCGAAGGCAAAATGTTTACTATAGCTCCATTGTCAATCAAAACCTTATTAATAGGTTGCCCATTAATGTGAACCATAATATATAATGGCCTTAAATGCCTGACCAAGGCATTTTCGGGAGCCCTCAAGACAACCACGTCTTTTCCTTTTGTGTCTTTCTCAATTTGAATAGACTTCTTTTTTGAGTCTTCCTTTTGCTCACTTATTTTTACTATGGCATCTGCTTTGTCTTCAACATCCCCTTCTAAGCTTGTGGGTTGATTAGGTTTTGCCTGAAAAGTTTTAGGCAAAACTAAAATCATGTTGCAATGAATTCTAGTAGGGGAGACTGACCCGAATTGGATTGTATCCAATGCTTGACCAAAAGAGGTAGACTTTTGAGAATCTGCTTCATTCTTGTCATCTTTGAAATCTTCTTTCATCATGTCTGAACTGTTAACTGACAGAAGATCATCATCCTCATCATCTTCTAACAATACTTGTTGAAATTCTGCCATTTTCTTCTTTAAACTCTTCTTGAATTCTGCCTTTTGCTCCTTAATTGATAGAACAGGAGAAACACTTGAGCTTTGCCCCCCAAGCCTTTGGGTGATGGCTGGTTTGATTGTTTGCCCCCCAGGTTTTTCAGCTTCCTTTACCTGTTGTTTAGGCACTGTTCCAGTTGGTGCAGTGGACTCCCTAGTCCATACCATGGGAGCTGCCCGATTTAGAACTGCTCTAGCCTTCATTTCAGGCCACTGTGTTGAATCCATCATCACCTGTTGATCTCTCCTTTCTCTTTCTGAAATTTTCCTTTGTAACCTTCTTTTCTGAGTATTAGTAATGGGCTCAAATTCCCTTACACTTGGGAATTTAGGATGTCTTACTATATCCCATCCATGATGCTCCATATTTGGTGGAATTACCATCCTCCCTTGATATCCACCTCTGACAAAAGGCATTCTTCCCCTTGATTTCATACCTCTTGGGTAAAAGCCTCTTCCCCTTCCATTCATAAATGAAGGTGGATATATTAGGCCCGTATCTGGCTTCCCTGGTAATGCTGGAATCACAGGATATCCTTTAAATAGGAATGGTCCATCATCTTCCCCATACCATTTGAGTGATTCAGAGGATATAAAAATTCCAGGGTCTTCACCTTCAAAAATCAACTTTGGTCCTACATAGATCTGCAAATCACTACTTCCCATGGTATTGAATCTAATGGAACCTTTAGCATAGGTACCATTGTACTCTTTTTCTGCAACAACATCTTCCCCTTTTTTGATTTCCTCATCACATCTTAGGCAAAAATAATTCTCAAACTTCTGCCTCATCTGAACTTCCTCTTCTCCTTCCATAATTTCCTTTTCTTCTTGAATCCTTCTTTCAATGTGAGATGCCATTTTTCCTTTCTTCATTCTGGCAGTCACCATGTTGACCTCTACCAAGGGAAAAGGATCAATATCAATCCCCATCACTTCTTTATTTCCCTTAGCATATTGTAACAGACCTTTCTGAATCAGATCCTGCACACAATTCCGAAATGTAACACAGTTGTTAGTATTGTGTCTGAAAGAGTTATGCCACTTACAATAATCTTTTCCTTTTCTATCCTTTTCAGGAGGGATCATATGCCCTGGTGACAAAGTTAAGAACTTTTGATTAATTAGTTCATCAAACAATTGATCAGCTTTAGACAAATCAAATGAGTATTGTCTAAAATTAGCTTGATTTCTCCTGTTAGGATGAGATGAGGGCATATTCACAGGCTTCTCAGCCTTTGTCAAAGTATCACAAACAATTGGTGTTTTTCCAATCACTTGGGCGACATCAATCTCTACATCACCCTCTATATCTTGATAATATGTTCCAAGTGATTTGCTTTTCCTGTACTCTCCTTCCATCAGAATAGCCTCATATCCAATGGCTTTGGAAGTAAAATCAAATAAATCTCTAAATTCAGTTCCAGTAAAATGTTTCTTAAAATCATAATCTAACCTTTCCTGGGCTATCTTTACTATTTCAGATTTAGGGATGTAAAAATGACACTGATTCCTAATCTTTTTGAATCTGTTCATATATTGTTCAACAGACTCTGAAGGCTTTTGTTTGATTTTAGCCAAGTCTGCTACTGAAATTTCTGGTGCATGCCTAAAGAATTGAGTATGGAACTGTTCTTCCATTTCCCTCCATGAATGAACAGAATTTGGAGGCAAGTTAATAAACCAAGAAAAAGCAGTTCTAGTAAGAGAATGAGGAAACAATTTTAATTTCAGAGCCTCGTCCAAATCCGCTTCGCCTATTTGCAGGCAAAATCTTCCAACATGCTCTATTGTTGATTGATTTTCTTCTCCATTGAAAAGAACTAAATCTGGGATTCTATAATGCCTAGGAAAAGGCACATTATCAACCCAATTTGGATATGGTTTTCTAAACATAGGTTTTTCGATTCTCCGTAATCCAGGGCCATACATGTCTTGCATAATATTCGTGAGTTGAGCCCTTAAATAAGGCTCTTGAATTCTTCCAGTTTGATTTGGAAGAACAAGAGTTTCAGGCCTAATATCATATCCATATGGATAATCTTGTCTTCTTACGTTTGGTGGATCATACCCATAAAGATTTGGATCACCATTAGCCATACCTGGAATATTCCTATTATCATTCTTAAAAATACTTGCATACGCATTTTGCCCTCCATGGGCATTATTTCCAATGTTCCCAGTCTCTGTTCCCATAGGGACAGTGGTTGGTAAATTTTGATAAAAACTCTGGTTTTGACCATTGCTAACATTATTTGGAACTCTATTCATGCCGGAAAAAACAGTTTCAAAAGTTGGATTTTCAAATACCTGTGTAGTAGGTATTTCAGTACTACGGTTAGCATATCCACTGGTCTGTCCAGGGTTAACATTTACGTTAACTGGGACTTCCACCGTTGGTTGATTTTGAACCACTGCTGCCTTAAACATAGCCATCAGAGTTTTGGCTACTTCACTTTCTGGATCATTTAAAATCCTCGCAAATTTTTGGACCAAGTCACGTGACTCACTTTCTAGGCCAATTGGTTGGCCTACTTCTGGACTTCTCTGGTCTGGATTCCCAGTATTGACTCCATTTGCATCACTTCCACCATTAGTGTTGGCAGAATTATTGTCATTGTTGCCATCTGTTGGCAATTGATTCCTAGTCTTTGGTGCCATTACTCACTACCAAATTAGTAATGGGCCCTCCTTCTAGCGCCAAAATTGTTATCAAAATTCTCGTTTTCTTTCCAATCGACGGAGAATCGACGGGAAATTGTATCGTTAGCTTGCTGGAATGTGGGTGTGAAAAGTGGAGTTTGGTTCCTTGCCGTATTTCAGGACTTCTTTGGAAACAAACAATGAAGTGGGTGAAGTATGGAAGAAGATTAACAAAATGGACTTTATTAACCCTCAAAGTAGAAGAACAATCAATCGAGATGATTGAGTGAACAATTACAAGTTAATTCTACTCCTAGAAAAGAAAAGATAAAGGCCTGATTGGCGTTGTTTGTGTGTCCTTGAAACTGCTACTAACTTGTACTTAAATAGGCCTTCTCACATTACATTTGAATTCAAAACTTTCCCCCCAAAGTGGCAGTTGAAAACTTCTCGGATTCTGATTATGAACCTCCTTCAACTGCCGATCATGCCCACGTTGAGAAAATTGTCTCGTTAATTGCGGTTTCCATCCTCTTCAATCGTGGAATCATGGGATTTACGCCCATGTGACACCTGTCACTCGATCGACGGTCCAAAATGCCACCAGGATACGCCACGTGTAGGTCAATCGATGGACAAGACTGTTTATAGTTTCACCATCGATTCACCTCTACTCTGAATCATTAAGTCAAGTCCATTCTATCCTCACATTTGCTCATATTTACCCTTGCCACGTGTCACCTAATCAATGGGTAAAAATAGAAATCTTAATTGTGGTACAAACATCGTGTAACCTAATTCTCCTGCCAGAAATATGTTGTGGTGCCTAGCTAGAATACACAGTTGTCTTGTGTCATTGCAATCAATTCAGGGTTTTAGCAGCAGAGTGATTACATTATGCATGCCGTGGAATTCATACCAAGCTTATAGTGGTGTCTTTACAACACGTCAGACTTCATATGGTAATTTTGACGTTTTGCTCTTTTGGATCTAGGAAGAAAATTACCTGTATATCAAGAGCTTGCTGAATTGGAGGAGGAAGTCGTCTGAGAGAACCACTGGGCGTTTTAAGGATATTCTGAAATGAACAATTTCTTTTACTTTGTCTTTTTCCCCCAGTAACCGAAACTTTTAGTATGGGGTCTATGGAAATGGTTGTTTTTCCTATCACTCTTCTTTTCCCTTTTTATGTACCTTATCGTCTGGAGCAGTAGTGGAACGGTTCCCTTCTATCACCGTTCCTTTTGTTTATGTTAAGTTACCTTGTGAAAGATTTCACTACAACAAAAATCAGGATCTTGCAACGGTCAAAAGCGTTACTAAAGAACACAAAAAACGTCGCTAAAGGCTATACCAACGGTTCACTAATCGTCGACCAAACCGTCACTGTAGAGGTATAGCGATGGTTTTGACGAGTTGGTACAAAAAAAATTTAGTAACGGTTTATTTAGCGACGCTTATAACCGTTGCTAAAGAATTTTTTTTATTTTATAAATCACCATTGTGGAACGTAATGGCCACATGACAACCACATGGCGCTAACGTGTCAACCCCATGTCGCCCACGTGGCGCTGATGTGGCACCCACATGTCGCCCTCGTGGGGCGTGCAACAAATTTTGTTTCTCCTGGGAAAAGGACCCAGGACCTCGCATTCATGCGCTCGCGCGCAAACTAGCTTGGCTAGTACAACACTTGTGTAAAATGAAGCACCTACTAATATTTATACTATATTAACTAGATTTTTCTTAATCCAATTTTTTAAATTTGGTTTATACTATACAAACACCTACTAATATCTTCTTCTTTTTTTTTCGATTGGAACCGTCTATTTTTTACATAGTAAAGAGTACATCCTTCAAACCAAGAATGAAATTAATTCGGTATCACTACACACTTAATCGGGGAAATTTTTTTATTTTATTAATGAAATTTTATCTCAATAAAGAAGTTATCTAAACTCGATCAAACTAAATTTTTATGGGAATGATTTAATTAACAAGAAAAACAAAATCAATGGTCTTGATCATCACCGTTGTGTGGTGGTCGAGTGGCTAATGTACGTTCAAGTACAACACCAGATGAAGTTTGTTATGAATTACATTGAACATTTATATTTTAAATGCATGTAATTACAAACTCAATTTTTACAATCGTCAATCTAAACCGCTTGAATTTCATGTCTCACAAATTCCATCACTGTCACCAACAGCGAAGATCGTCGGATATCAGCATCGCCTTATTGGACCACATTTGATGCATCCCGAGATATTAAAGTATTAGATTGTAAGACTCGACCCCTACCTGAGTCATTTTTTTTCCAATCGGAACCGTCTATCTTTTACGTATTAACAAGTACTTTATTCGTACCAAAAATGAAGTTAATCGGGTATCACTACACACTTGATCGGATAAAAAAAACTCATTTTGTTAATGAAATTATGTCTCGATAAAGAAGCTTTCTAAACCCGATTAAGTCAAATTTTTACGAGAATGATTTAATCAACATGGTAAAAAAGTCAATTGTCTCGATCGTTAGTTTGAGTTTGAAAAACCGATTGTATGAAAGAAAATTGGTTTCATACAATCGGTTTTGGCGGTGTAAAAATCTACTAACGGTTAATGAAAACCATCTCTATTGTCCGGTTTATAGTAACGGTTATTGAAAACCGTCGCTATAGTCCAGTTTTTAGTAACGGTTATTAAAAACCGTCGCTATAGTCAAGTAATCTAGTAACGGTTGCATGAAAACCGTCGCTATAGTCCTGTTTCTAGTAACGTTTTGCAAACCGTTACTATACACCATCTATGCCGATGGTTTTTCCAAGCGTTACTAAAATAAACCGTTGAGAGATCCCAAATTTCTTGTAGTGTTTGTTTCATGGACTAATCATGTTAATATGGTTTGCTCTTGTCATGGCTTGTGTTTATTCTCCTGTCGACATATTGATGAAGGCAAAGACATGCTATCTTTCATTCTAGCAACTAGTTGGGCATGGTGGGATTTCATTTCGTGCAAACTGACCCGTGCACTTACAGACATACTACATAAAGACGTGCATCAAGTCATCGACATCAAGATTTATGTGATGGTTCTTAACCTTCTTTCATTTTTTTCCCTTTCAATCATAGGGATCTATAATCTTGAGTTGCTACTATCAGTCTCATATCCTAACCCTCTTTGCAGTCGTCCTGTTGTGAATGGGTCCTCTCAATTGTTGTTGGTTTGAGTTGTCACTAGGTCGACTCAATTTTTTGTTGGTTTCACAACAGGTCCTCTCAATTGTTGTTGGTTTGAGTTGTCACTAGGTCGACTCAATTTTTTGTTGGTTTGAGTTGTCGCAGATGAACGCAATAAATTTACAACGCGGGTGTTGTAACAATCACAACAACTTGGGGCAAAGTCTTCTCTCATGCCACTGTTCGGAGTTGTGGGTTTATCAGTCATTCATTTGTAAGTCTCTGTATATTTTCTACTTCTTCCAAGTGGAATGGAAGAGTTGATTTGACATAATTACTGTGGCCAGCGTGTCTATTAAAAAACACGCGGTCTAACAAAATGCAGCCCATTTAGCATCTATGTTATCAAAGCTTTGCTCGTATTCGTTGTTATTCTTTTAGTTGCTGCCCCGAGTCTCATCTGATATTAGCTACTTCTGCCGTTTCTTGTCAATAATTTCCTTACAGTCACATCTAATCATTGGACATTGGCAAGGGATATTAGCTACTTCTGTCGTTTCTTGTCAATAATTTTCTTACAGTTAGCTGGGCGCAATTCCTTCGTTTTGATCTCAATTAAGACACAGAGAACAGTAAAAGATATAGAGTGATTAGAATGCCATTTACAGCTTCGGATTAAAAATTACTAGTTAGTATACATATGGGGACTTGATAACCTAGCATGATTGTGTTAAAAAGTTATTGGTCAGGGCACTAAACAACATTTTTGAGTAATTATAAGTAAAGCTTAAAAATCGGGCTACATGAGATAATTTCCATGCCTGCCCTTGGACTCCCATTACTATTGTTCCTCTTTGAAAACTACCACCATCTCATATTTGTTTGTTTTTTTAAAACAAAAATCCTATTTTCAGATCAGAATAAAGTACTTTTTTTTGCATATTTTTAAAATTTTGTTGGTTTTCCTTCTTGCGAATTACTTAAAGCAAATACGATTCCAAAAGTTCGTATTCAAACGGATATTTATAAGAAACTTGAATATTGTATCGAATGTCCAAGATTGAAAGCTCGACTTGAAAATCACTGTTGCTCGTCGACAATGACTAGAACCAATTCGAGATGGGTTAGTGTTAACTGGTTCCTTGTTTTGCAAAATTGCTCGAAGGAGGAGAGTCACTAAGAGGATCCAACCCGTCTAAACCTAGTGAATCACCACCCATCACAGGGAGCCTTGTCAAATATCAAGAAACACCAAACAAATCTAGCAAAACACGCTAGTCTTCTTAAATACATAAATTTCCAGGTGACTGCAGATTAATATTTTATTTCCATTAACATCATAACATGCAATCTGTCTTATTCGACCCCAAATACCGACCTCTGTGAAAACATCTCTTAGAAAGGGAGGAGATAACAGAGACAAGTACAACCTACCATCTACAAACCAGTAAACATTGTGTGTATTGATTCCGTACATATTCTTTAAACCTTATATCCTATGCTAGGCAATTTCTAAAGCTCTCAAACACATCAATAAATGCTTTGCGTCTAGTCTCCAAGTTAATCATCTCACGACGTAAAAATAACCCTGAATCTCGGTATTGGCCTGGACTTTGTCACATCATCTGGGTTCTAGTTGAGTAATTGATGCTTCATTTATAGACCACTGTATTGACTTGCTTGTAGACTGGTCTGACTCTAGTTCTTTGAAAATATTGGACCCTGTTTTGTTCCGGCCGAAGAATCCAGGCTGTTGAGGAAGTGAAAGCGTGGAGGAATAACTATTGAGCATCAGAATTACCGTTGCCATAGAGGGCCTGGCATCTGGATCATTTTGGACACACAACAAGGCGATATGGATGCATCTAGTGACTTCATTTCTGGAATGGGACCCTTTAAGAGTTGGATCCATCAAATCCAATGGCATTCCTTCTCTCCACAGTTCCCAAGACTGCAACATAGCGGTATATACATGAGTTGTGGATGATAAGATGATATTTGCAGTAAAAAGTGTGGTACTCCTTGAGTTATGTCAAGGTTTTTTTTTATAATTATTTTCTGTTGGTTTCTTTCTAGATATGTAACTTTTTGAAAGGACGCATAATGAATAAATTTGCATTCCTATTTAAAGGCATTATTTATAGCATTAGTCATTTGGTTTAGTATTAAAATTTTAAAAATATATTACCAGCTACTTAAAAGGGATAACTCAAGAACTTTCACCATGGACAATTGGACATACATTTTTAAATATCCCTAACATGGATTGAATACTTGCAATATGAGACAGAGGGAGTATTTACTAGAATGTATGGCTAAAGCTTACATAGCTCAGAAGGTCCGGAGCACCATCTGATTGGTAAAAGTTGGTGTTCTTCTTGCCAGAAATGATCTCCAGAACTAAGACGCCAAAGCTAAACACATCGGACTTGGCAGAAAATTGTCCATGCATTGCATACTCAGGAGACATGTAACCACTGCAATCAGTTGATCATGAATGGAAAATGGAAAATATTAGCTCTTTACACACGAAATCAGACATGAAACAATGGAGGGCATAATGCACCAAAAAAATTTAACTCAAAAAGTACACCAACTGATTTAGCACTCCCCGTTTTTAAATCACAATAATTTCTTTCTTTAGTAATATTGTTGAGGTACAAATTATCCTAACCATATAGAAAATTGCCAAAAATAGATGAAGGGGTAATTAGGTAAACCACAAATGATAAAATAAAAAAGCTACAGTATAATTCTAAAGATGAGTGTTAAAATCATTTCTCTATATAGTAACATCCATAAATTGTCATTAAGTAGCTAGGCCGAACAATACATACGTTTAGGCCTGTCAATAGGCTGGATCCGATCCGGATCCGACAATTCCGAATCCAATCCGAATTCGATAAGACTCGAATCTGGATATACGACTCAAATCCGATAGTGGTAATCCGGATCCGAATCAGAAAACTCTTTTACTTCAAAAAATTTAGCAAAAAAAAATTATTTTCCAAAAAAAAATTAAAAATAAAATTACAACTTCTTAAACATTTTTTTTTTCAAAATAAAAAATTTACACTGTTTTTTTAAAAAAAATTAAAAAAATAAAGTCCGGATTCGGATTGATAACAGATTTAATCCGATCCGATCCGATCCGAATTTGAATTACCGAATTCGGATTATCGGATCGACGTTATCGGATCCAGTCCATTATCAAGCCGACATATGTTTGCTTAATCCAAGGATCAGCTTTTAATAAATCGAAATAATGTATCAGTTGAGATTCTATAAAGTTAATTCCGTTATTGAGATTCTATAAACTACTTACAATGTTCCAACAACCCGACTTGTATTTCCTTGAGTTTGATCAACTCCAAAGATCCTAGCCATGCCAAAATCTGAAATTTTTGCATTCATATCACCATCCAACAAGATATTGCTAGCTTTGAGATCACGGTGTATAATTGTAAGACGTGAATCTTCATGAAGGTACAACATCCCCCGAGCTACCCCTCGTATAATCTTGTAACGTCTTGACCAATCCAACTTCGCTTGCTCTTGTGGGTCTGTGCATTGATGGATCCAAATGCAAGTTCAAGTAAGAAGTACTCAAGTAAGAAGTACTTGCTAATAATACGTAGTATGTTATTCCGTTTTCTTGATATCGAGACACAAGCAGAAGAACATTAAAGTGGTCTGATCCTAAGCATGCATTTCAAAAGCTCATAACATACAATTCAGCCAAAAAGAGTTAACAATAACACAGAGTAGTCGAGATTGCCAAACCGAATAGAAAGTAGTCGAGGCTTTTGTTGGGCACAAACTCATAGATGAGTATCTTTTCTTCTCTGTCTAAGCAAAATCCGAGTAACCTCACTAAGTTTCTATGCTGAAGCTTGGCTACCAATAACACCTCATTCTTGAACTCTAGTGCACCTTGCCCTGAGGTTCGGGATAGTCTCTTTACAGCTACCTCTTGTCCATCTAGAAGTAAACCCTGATGAAAAAAACCATACCATGAAAATTCTAGATCCATAGTAAGAGAATGTATGAAAATTTCAAACGATTTTAGACCCAAAAAAAAAATGAAAAAAAACCTTATAGACTGGACCAAATCCACCTTCACCGATTTTGTTATCATCTGAAAAGTTGTTTGTGGCAGCTTTAATTGTACCCAAATCATATTGCAAGGACTGCACTGTTGAGATGTCATCCCCATCTGGACAAATTAAATGTTCAAACAAGAGTAAATTAATGGTCAAAACAAGAAAAGATAAGAAGTTTTTTGGATTTCCCTCATTCTCTCTCTTTCTTTAATCAAGTTTCTTCACTGTAGTTTGGAGGTAATTTCGAAATTTTCCATTGTCCTTACCATTGTTTTCTCTTAGATAATTATGCTTCCTCTTCGCCCTCCTAGATAGGAAACAAAAGCTTGCAATGAAAAGCATAGTAACAACCCCAATTGGAACTATAATGGCAATGATTACATGCGATGAGATTCCCCCTTGTCCTGCAGTAGACAAATTATTTCCTCAACAATTCCATTGATAAAAGGAAGCGCTCACTAAAGCTGCAAACAACCTGATTTGAGTAGCGGAGTGAGTTTTTTCGTTTGTTTGAAGAAAACTAATAATGTAACCGGTTTGGCTTGTTTAACAATCGAGCTGAACTGAAACAAGGATTAATTAAACTAATCAGGATCTCAAGTATATTAGTGAATTGTTCAAGCTTCGATTGAAAACTTACCGAGTTTGGAAAATGTGTTCAGACTAATTGTTTGCAAGGCAACAAGCTGATCCTCAACTAAGTTTTAACAAGCGGAACATGAGTAATCACGAAATAGCATGAATGCATTAGACGCCACGGTTGCTCACATTTTGGATACTATAATTGTTTTACGCTTTTCGTCCATATTATTGGTTCTTTATTTATGCTAACATGCACTCCGTGTAAATCTAATCAAATTGGTAGAGCATTATTTCTTCATTAAACTCCACTTTTTTTCATGTTCTATGGATACATTCACAATGCTATATTTTTTTTTCCTTTCGGCATATTTCAAAATGGACAATACTTGGAGACATCCAAAAGAAATAAGAACGAAGAATAAGGAACAAAAGGAACATTAAAAATTTTAAATTTCTGAATTCATGCACAACGAAAGAAAGTTTTACCAGGGCTGCTTGGAGTTGTAGTACTAGGAGGGAGGACTGACGAAGGTGGCGGAGGAGCACCACCAAAGCTGGCATTGTAAAATAGGTACATCTCATATCTGATATAACAACTCGGGAACAAAACTTGTGCTCCTAGTTTTGCTTGAGGAAGCTTCGAGATACCATTCAAAAGGCAACCATTGCAATTAGAATCAGACAAATCCGGCGTGCATTGCGCTAGTCCATACACCGGTTGAAGTGATGTGTAGTAGGCTTCTCCAGTTGCAAATTTCTTACCTGAGTCATCACTCGAAGCCCGATTGGAAATATTCTTCATTACCTTTTCGGGTGGAGTTCATACTAATAGTTATTAGTTAGTAAAATAGTATGCCAAAAGTTAGAACTAGATATCAGAATTAAAACCATGTTTAGGGTATACTGCAATGGATATTCATAAACCAAACTAAATTACCCGAAAGACAAGAGGTTAAAGCCTCTCATACTCGACCCAAGCTGGTGCCATACACAGAAAATGTTATTCCCGTATAGGACTGAAACCATTAAACGCACAATCACACCCCTATGGATTTTAGAGTAAAGTACAATTCCTAACTCCGTTATCAGTAGAAGTAAAAAGACCACGCTACCCTTCCTTATATAAATGGTCTTACCCTCCTTAACACGTTGGCAGAGAGAGAGAGAGAGAGAGGGAGAGAGAGATGGCTATGGAGATTTGGGCCAAACTCTAGGGTATGTATGCATATACATACAAACTTACACACACATATATACATACAACACACACTGATAATTATATTCAGCGGATGTATAGCATATGGTCACCGGTGCGTCGTCGGGCATAGGCTGGGAATTCTGTCTCGACCTTGCCAAATCGGGCTGCAGGCGACGACAGTTCGCGGAATCAACCGGCTCGAGTCCCTCTGCGGCAAAATTAACCGGCTCCATGACTCGGCCCGGTCAACACAGAGTCGATTCGCTCCGCGGGCGGTGGCTGTGGAGGTTGACGTTAGAGCATCTCCAATCCATACAAAATAGAGGATGGATGTAACACATTGAGGGGAGATTTTGTAATTTTTTCCACTTTTTCTTCACTTTTTGTACTTTTTTGTGAGAATTTTTGAGGGACCCACCGTCCTTTTTAGAGTTTGGAGGAAATTTGTACTCCAAATTTACTTTTGGTCCTCCATTTTTAGAGGACCAAATTTACTTTTGGAGGACCAAACTCTAAAAAAGGACGGTGGGTCCCTCAAATATTCTCCCAAAGTAGAAAAAGTGAAGAAAAAGTGGAATAAATTACAAAATCTCCCCTCAATGTGTTACATCCATCCTCTATTTTGTATGGATTGGAGATGCTCTAGCGAGGATGGGCCCGTCGTCGAGGCGGCCGCGCAGAGGGCTTGGGATGCATTTGGGACCATTGACGTTTTTATCCGCAATGCTGGTGCTTCAGGTGATTACATTTGACAGACATAATCCAATCTATTACAGTACTTGTTAGCATCCAACCATTCTGATTTAAATTTGGGAAGATGGTTAAAACATTTAGAACAGCAAATTAAGAGTAAAAAAGGATTCATATTCTTGCTCAATCATAGGAGGATACTAGATAGTATTTGGAATCCTTAATATTACCTCTCCCAAAACTTCGTTAAAACGGGTCTCATTATTGGTCACGTTCTGCCAATTTTCCAAAACATCCCACACCCTTGTTTCCGCAGCGGCGAAGATGGACAGATTGGAATACCTGAGCAAACACTCGTCGTACCAGATCGTGGCCAGCTTCGACCAGGGGCACCGCTCGACCACATCTCCGGTGGCGTATTCGACGCAGTCTCGACACGTGGCGGCGGCAACGTCGCCACGGCAGAGGAAGAGGCCGTAGGCGACGTCGGGCGGGCCGCTGCCGGCGGTGAAGTTGTAAAATCCGTTGGATGCGTTGTTGGAGTTGGAGGAGAGAACGGAGAAGAGAGTGTTGAGGTTTGTTTGGTAGGTGCTGTTTTGGGCGTAGGTACCGGGTGGGTCAAGGGTTGTGTCAAGGGTTTCGTTTTGGCAGTTTACGGAGAGGAGAGTTGGGCCGGCTTTAATTACTACGAACAGGCTGAGCAGAGGAAGTGCGTAAACAAACAGACCTTTTCTGGGCATTTTGTGGGGTAAATTATTCACTCCTGAGCACCTGGGCAGGCTAAGTTTTGAGGGGGTTTCTTCCAATTTTGATGAAAATGGAGATTGGGAGATGGTGAACAAGTGGTGGAGAGTGGAAATCAGGGCGGTAGCCTGGCCGACTTGGGAACTGGGAAGTGGGTCAATGATGGCGTATTGTAGTACGGAGTATTGAATTGGATTGAAATGTAGCAATCCCTGGTACAGGAAACGATAGGGGGCGACGAGAGGGCAACACGTCATTTTTGACATGCGGTGCCTCACACCAATCATAGAATACATGGGGGATGAGATGCCGGTCACCATTCCACTCAAAACAACGTTGTCCCATTCAGCTTTCTCTAAAAATCTTCTTTTTTAAGAGCATCTTCAATTCAATATTTTTGAGAGTGTTAAAATATTTTATTTTATTCATAAAATAATTTTAGAAAAAATTACTATTTATATTTACTTCAACCATAAGCTTTCTATTTATTCATAAAGTGATTTTGGAGAAGATTTTTCATATTTTCTCTCATCCTCCAAATATGGAGGATCAAAATCTCATCCTCTCAAATAGAGGAGGCTTGAGAGGATGGGTTGGAGGAGTTTCATACTCTCAAATAGAGAAATAGAGCATGGATTGGAGATGCTCTAAAAAGAATATAATTTTAAATTTAAATATAACGAAAATGAATAATAATTTTTTAATTTTTTTTTCCGTTTAAAAGAACTTAATGAAATTTATCAAACAAGATTCATATTGATAAAAAAATTATTTTATATAAACACATAATTTTTACTTTAAAATTTACGTTCTTTTTCAAAAAATTACTGTACTTTTTTAAAAAGCGGAACCCATCTTAAACAGAAGTTCACCACCGTTTGAGCAATAATTATTACTGACACTGTCTTCTCTCTCTACTCGCACCACACAATCTTCCAAGTTACAATCTTAATTTCTTTCTCACTCTCTAAAATGGGCACGTAAGATTTGAAATCCTCTCTTTTTTTTCAGTCTAGAGAAGAATATCAAGTTTTGTGTATCAAGTGTAAAAGGACCAAACTTTTGGCTGACTATTGTTTTTTACTTTTGTGCGTTTTCTGACAGAGTTTTAACAGGCGAAGGCTTTTTTTTTTAAATGACAAAAATAACACTTCTTTCCGGTTTCCTCGTTTCCTTTCCTTGCTTTTCTTCTTAAAGTAACTTTTCTTTTCCTCCTCTTTCTTTTACTTTATTCTTTTCTTTTCCATTTTGAGATTACATTTTTCTCTTTTTTTCTTCAACTCTGGATTCGAAATCTCGACTATACCATTGCAGGGAAGAATTACAGAGGTAACACCCATTGTTCCCGTTTTCCCTTCCTTCCCTCCCTCTCTGTTAAAATCGAAAGCTTCTGCTTCACATAAAAATTTCACAGTGTAAACTTTGATAAACCTTGTTCTGTACGATTCTCTCGTGTTCTAGCTCATTTATTGCTCTTGTAACTACCCTAATTTTGGTCCTAAAATTTTCAAATAAAAACTTGTATTGTTACCCTAAAATTTTAGTATTAGTTAACAAAATTATAAGTATTTTTATTCAGAAATCATCTCTAAAAAAAAATTAATTAGCTAGTCATATATTTTATTTCTATACTAGTCAAAATTTTAATATCCAATTATATTTATATATATATATATATATGCATACAGTCCGTCTCCCGTAAGGACCACCTCATTTCAATAAAATGCGGACCTTCCTTTCCCAATTGAATTTCGATGATCCGAGCCGCTCAATGTGTTCAGAACGTGATTTTAAAAGTACTCGCGAGAAATCAGCAAAAAAAATGACCGGAAAAGGCTTCATCCAAGCATATACGTATATATATTTGTGTACATGATAATTGCTCCCTAAAATTGTGGGATTGTGTTTCCCCAATCCTCGTCTCTCCTGACTCCCTCTCACCTCTCTCCCCCTCTCTCTCTCTCTCTCTCTCTCTCTCTCTCTCTCTCTTCCTTTGTTTCCTGCGGAACCATCACTCTTTCTCCATTACACTTCGGCTGCCATTCTTATCCCACGAAAATTTGCAGCCACACCACCTCCTCCATTACTCCTCCAAATAAACCATCCCTTTCCCTCCTCACTCACTCCTCCATATATACCACCACGAGAAACCCGAGATTTACACACAAAACCCCACACTCATACAACTGAATCCAGTAGCAAAAAGGAGAGAGAGAGATTTTCGGGCTCCAACAATGGTGGTTTAGAGTGAGAGAGTAAAAGTGGGTTTCGATCATACACTTATCTGAGCACCCATTTCGACTGCCCATCTTCTAGAACGACCCCGAGCACCTCTAAACGAATCCTCAATCATCCGAAGTTAGCGACGACGTCTTGTTGCTCCGTTGTCTTGCCCGGTTTTTCCGAAGCGGTCCGAAGCTGTCCGGAATACCGTTACCTGCTTTTTCGATCGGGATTGAGGTAGAATAATTGCTTCCCTACCCTCTCCTAAGTATATTATGTGATTACCTATTGATTTTACGATCCGACAATGAAAGAAATCGATCTTGACGTCGCGTGGTCAAGACCGGCCATTTTCCTTTGCTTTTCGCTACAATGAACAGTAACCCACGAGTGGGTTTTCAATTATTGAGATCAATTAAGCACTCCTAATTATTTATCCCTAAATGTTAATTTAAACAGATTGTAATAGAATGAATTGAAACCGCGGATCGGAGCCGAGGAATTGAGTCACTGCTCTGTTTTTGTTTTCTTTGCAGTTCACTGTCCATGCACGTTTCTTTTTAAAAAAATGATGTACTGGAATTACAGATACCCCCCTGTGCTATCTTATTTTTCAGATCTGACCCTAGGCTATGTCTAAACGTATTTCTACCAGTAGAATTTATATAACATAAATGGTTGTATGCTATGTTGATCTGATTGTTATGTTTTACTTGAGCCTAATTGGGTTGACTTTTTACTGCATCTATGATAGAATGATAATAAATGAATTATATGTTACTGTAAAATAATGGAGTGTTGCTATATGTACCGACCACGGGGAGGGAAAACGTACCGACGGCCGCCGGCGGGCCGTCTCCGGCCACCGGACGGTCGATCCGAGCCGTTCAAAAATTCTAAAAAATAAAACCGAGGGGGTCAACGCGGGAATCAAGGGCATCCGAGGTGTTTAGGGTGCTTGATCAAAGCACCCTTTTTTCGTGTATATATGTGTGTGTACATATATACACGAAAAAAGGGTGCTTTGATCAAGCACCCTAAACACCTCGGATGCCCTTGATTCCCGCGTTGACCCCCTCGGTTTTATTTTTTAGAATTTTTGAACGGCTCGGATCGGCCGTCCGGTGGCCGGAGACGGCCCGCCGGCGGCCGTCGGTACGTTTTCTCTCCCCCAATGGTCGGTACTCATAGATTTTTCGAAAATAATGCTTATAATGAGTTATGAAACATTTTATTCCTTGATAAATTGATGGCCAATCCAATGGATAGCTATAGACGTCATACTTTCTAAAAGAATAAAATGATTATATTACCCTTATATTTGAGTAACGACTAAAGGAACCTTCTAGGTTTTTTTTTTTAAGAAAATTTCTTGATCGATAAACAAATTTAAGGGCATCGGCCCGCTCGTAAAATACTACGTGCTTTACTTTCTTGCACCATATTAAATGTTATATTGTTGTCTCATTGAAATGTATCTTGTTATGAATTGAGCTGTTATTGATTGTATCATGTTGTACATGCTAGAATGGACTTCGGTTCACTGGGTGGTTACGAGTAGTGACTCATGTAGACGATGCTAAGTAAATGGGAATTGGTAAAGTGTTGGAAGTGTGATTGTGTGTGAATTATGATTTGAGCCATGGTGATGGCAAGGGTAACCAATGGGGCCCTGTGTTGAAAAGGGTTACCTGCGGGGCCCAGTGATGAGATATGTTGTGACACTAACATATGATACGTCATGGGAAGTTTCTCTTCGATGAAGAGAATGGGTCCCATGAGACGGTTATAGTTAGTGAGACGTTAATGTATGATATGTCATGGGAAGTTTCTCTTTGAGGAAGAGAATGGGTCCCATGAGACGGTTATAGTTAGTGTGCGGTAGTGGATGTCCGACCCTAATGTACGATACGTCATGGGATGACTCGATCCTCCTGTTATGGTCTTAAGTGAGAACATGCTCGGTACATAACTTAAGTGCGCTCACCTAGGACCCTGGTACAGGATAAGCAGAAGGAATGGTGGACCCATGAGACAGTTGTAGTTAGTGGATGTGGGAGGAAAGGATCTCGTGGAGATGATCCTTAGATTTCATGTAAGATGATGGATAATAAAGAAAAAAACGATGTGCTATAATTCTGTACCTCTTGTGTATTATCAATTGTGATATTATTGTTATTATTGAATGTTAATTGTAGAGTAAAGGGTTGGTAGGATTGGAATTATTCTACTAGGTGAATTATTAATCACGGATACGTTTGTATCTTGGTAAATCAGTTGCTTCGGCGATCAATTTGCCAGAGGGTGCAGGGTTCAATGGTGGAGCTGTTTGACGCAGAAGGAATACTAAGGGCGAAGACCGAGGATGCTTGAGAGCTATATCAATATTAGAGTCGCTCTAAAAATATTTAAATAAAATATTAGATTCTTTTTTTGTAATTTTTTTTTCTAATGTAGATTTTGTATAACAACAAAAAGGGGCCTAGTAGTTTATAAAATTTAGTGTATTTTAGGGTTAATGCTTCTGAAATTCCTTTGAAAATCGGGGCGTTACAGCATGGTATCAGAGCATAGATTCAACCCTCGGTCTTGGGTAGATTGGGTAGATCACTTTCCGAGAGCGTAAACCTGAGTTAGTAATTGTGGTTATTACTTATTTTAAATGTAAACTATAAGTACTATTTAGCCGTAGTCCAACTTAGACTTCGAGAGCGTACCGTGAGAAAATATAGGCTCTACATGTTGACTAACATTTAGGCTTATGTGTTATGTGTCTACCGTATATCTATACTAATAGGATTTGACTAGTTGTACTATAATATCATCTTCCTAAAATCATTGGTTGTCATTAGACATGAAACCAAAACTTTACAATTGCAATTCTAAAATCCTTGTCATGTTTCCGCAATTAGAAATCCTTAACCCTGACTTCATATGAACACTAATGCCAACATCAAAGCCACTCACCTCATCAACACACTACAAGAAAAATGGCCATTCCCGGCATTTTTCTTCCCGGCATTTTAATTAATGCCGGAAAAGCCACTATTAGGAAAAAAATAACTATTACCGGTGTTTGTTCAAAAAAATGCCGGCAAAAGTCAATTTTTCCGCCAAAATAAGTACCGCCAAACTATTACTGGCATTTGTTGAAAAAAATGCCGGGAAAAATCAATATATAATATAAATATTTTTTATTGTGCATTGTAACTCAATATGGTGGCTAGCCTAGTTGGTAGCTACACACGCGTGCGAGGCAAAGGTCACGAGTTCGAATCTTGGGGCAAGCAAATTCTTCACAAAATTTGCTTGACACGCGGGCGCCACGTGGGCGACACGCAAGCGCCACGTGGGCGACACGCAAGCGCCACGTAGGCACCACGTAAGCGCCCACGTGGCATTTTGTCTTATATGGTACAATTTTTTCCGGCATTTGTACAAATGCCGCAAATGAGTCCATCTATTCCCGGCATTTATAAAGACCTTTCCCGGCATTTGTACCATTAACGACACACTCCTAGACGGCATTTGTTATAAATGCCGATAATACTCTTTACCGGCATTTTTTGAACTTTTAGCGGCATTTATAAAATGCCGTGAAAAGCAAAATTTCTTGTAGTGACATACTTGTGTTAATCTCAAGGTCAACACAAAAGGAAGCCTAATGTGATACCGAGTAACAAGGAGATCGTGCAACTTCTACGAGCGATCGCCACCGCGACTATATCGACACCCCTACCTCAAGCACCATAGGCCCCCCAAAATAGTAGATCGACGTATAAAGCATGATGTTATTAGATGTTCACTATCGCCAACTAGGGCTGCAATCGAGCCGAGCCGAGCCGAGTTTTAGAGTGTTCGAGCTCAGCTCGCCAAAAATTTAGTTGGCTCGTGCTCGGCTCGAGATGTATTTACAGAGCTCGAGCTCGAGCTCTGTAAGTAATCATAAACGAGACGAGCGAGCCGAGCTCGAGCTCTGTAAGTAATATATATATATATATATATATATATATATATATATATAATATAGTTGGGCTCGCGAGCCAATTCGAGCCGAGTTTCGACTAGCTCGAGCTCGGCTCGTTTCATAAACGAGCCGAACATTTTAGCTCGAGCTCGTTCGTTTGTGTCTCGAACCGAGCCGAGCCGAGCCGAGCTGTTATCGAGCCGAGCTTCGAGCCGCTCGCGAGCGGCTCGGATCGTTTGCAGCCCTATCGCCAACTAGCTACATGCTATGCAAACGGAATATGGCGGCACCATCGTAGTCGAGAAGCTACTTGAAGTCATGAACGTCCAAGAAGGTGGTGATAATTTTCCCGCAAGAAGGTTCTATTCTTTTAAGGGGGATAGAAGGAATTACCAATTGTTGCTCGTGTAATCTTATTTCACTATCCAATGCCGGCTCATATATTTTGGAGGCCCGAAGCAAATTTTGTATATCTCATCCTTTACATATTCATGATTTTTTTTTTAAAAATGATAAAAGTACAAAAAATAAACTAAAAGAATATAATTATGACAATATAAATGTAAAAAAGATATGCTTGTAATTATGGAGATGCATGAGAGTCGAACCACACACTCACAATAACATGACAGTATTATGTAACCACTAAACCAAATATCTAGTTTGAGTTTTTATTTAAAAATATTCTAATATTAATACATAAGTTACATTGCAATGGAGCCTCAATTTTGGACCAAAATTCGGGGGCCAGGAGCGGTTGCTTCCCTCGCCTATCCTATAAGCCGGCCCTGTCACTATCCTAAACCGTACACCATTTTCAAAACTTCTTTGATCCCATGAGATTCCTTTTTGAAGTGACTTCTTATTCTTATGGTGAGCAATCCATCTATAGGTCGAAAAAAAAAAAAAATTATCTACCAAGTTCTTATAATAATTTCCATCAGGGCTTGTGTGTTCTCAAAATTTTTCTTATCCCATCCTTACTCTAGCTAATCAAATTTTTTTTTAACCGTAAACTTAATTTACTCTAGCTAAATACTTGTCGTTTTGATCACTTGATGGACCTCAATCAAGGGGACCATTCAGTTCAAAAATTTTGAACTCATTTTGAATGACTTAATCATAGCCACTTTTATTCTCATGATCCACCAAAACTTGAAATCAGCTATATCTAGACTCTTGAAAAAAAAAAAAAATCTATTTGCTTTCCTATAGACACCTTCACTTCAAAGTCTGACTTGCGATCTTTGAGTCATAGAGATGTTAACCTTGAGGAAATGACTGTCCACCAAAGCAAAGATGGTAATAGAGTATACTCCGGACGAAATGTATTTGGAATTTTAAAGGGATAGACAGGACATCGGATTAGTAGCTAGTCAGCGATCAAACGTAGCGCGACAAGTCATTAAGATAGCTACAAAGCCTTACTTCAAAATCATGGGAAGAAGAATCAATCAGAAGGAAACAAAGGTCAACTGCTCCAAGCAAAATCGACGCACTAATTTTGAGGACGAAATTATTTTAAGAGGGATAGGTTATAACGATCCTAATTTTGGTCCTAAAATTTTCAAATAAAAACTACCCTAAAATTTTATTAGTTAACAAAATTATAAGTACTTTTATTCAGAAATCATCTCTAAAAAAAAAAAAAATTAATTAGCTAGTCATATATCTTATTTCTATAGTAGTCAAAATTTTAATATCCAATTATATATCTATGCTTATACGTGTGTGTGTGTGTGTGTGTATATATATATATATATATATATATATTTGTGTACATGATAATTGCTCCCTAAAATTGTGGGACTGCTTCGTTCGATCCGATGTAAGAGATAACGCCCCAAGCGTAGGGCCTAATACATCAGTTGAAGCATGATAATCCAAAAATCCGGGATCGTACCCAATGGAATAATTAATACGGCTTTGCTGGATTTGTAGATGCAAGTAAGGGCTTTCGGCTTTTAGACAGCCAACTTGGTTTTACGTGCGTAGTGGAAATTAAAATGGGCTAAATTGAAAAGCTAATAAACTAAGACAAAAGACAGGTTAGGTCTAGGAATTACTAACACTCACGACTCAAGTTAAAATTGCATTTCTTACCCAAATATGCAATTCAGGATATACAATTAAGGTTCCCGAATCAGAAAATAGAATGGCTCGATCACCAAGTTAGTTCTAGAATTTATTTAGCAAATGCCTCGTGCGTCAGAGCTCTAAGTATCATGTGTGGTAGGTAGGCGATGCTCCTACCTACACATGATCAAGGAGATTAACACCTTAGCGATTTGACAAATAAACCCGAACCCCACATCAATGATCGAAACCAAAGGTTTAAACTTTATGGTGAAAAACGCAATTCTACTTGAGCCATGAGGTGCTAATCACACCATGACCTAACCTTGGAAAACTACTCACCCATATCTATTGAGATAAGAGCAAGTGAAAATCTACTTAACATAATGAAATAACAAGACTTGAAATAAACTAGAGATTAAGATAGATCAGGAGTAAAGAAACAACTTTAATTAAAGCGACAATATCAAAAACTAACAAATAAAGGCAGAAATTAGAATATTCACAGCTGAAAATGAAGAACACTCAAGAACAATGCAAAAAGATTCAAAATCTATTCTAGATCTAAAAGTTGTACTACTCAATCTATTCTACTTGTTTGTACAAAAATGATGACATGCATTTTATACTCCAGGGCTCCACGCGCAGAATATACTGCAAGATGCTCTGAAGATTCACTCCTAAGGCCCTCGGCATCGATGGCAATGGGCTTAAGTTGCGTTGCTAAGGTGGTCGGCATCGATGTAAAGGATTTCATCCCATCAATGCCGAGGTAAGTAAGGAACTGGGGTGCTAAGGGGCTCGGCATCGATGTAAAGGATTATATCCCATCGATGCCGAAGCTGTTATCTCCAGTGATTGGCCTTCCTTGCCTCACCTGATCTTGCCTTGCCTTGCCAATTCTGTTCTGCCTTGGCCTTGCACTAGACGTCGGGTCACTTCTGCCTTGGCTGGGTAACTTCTGCCTTGGCCTTAGTCATGCCTTAGCCTTAAAAATTTCTTTATTTGGCAATTCACCTACAAAACAGAACTAGAACACTCTACAAGCAAACAACGTTAACAATAACTAATTAGTACTTAAATTAAACTAAAACTACACACTAGCGCACCGTACATTACATTTCCGGGTGCTTATCACACCCCCCAACTTGAGGTTTGCTAGTCCCTAGCAAATAAAATGCAGAAAATTAGAAAACTAACTACTATGCAATCCTTCCGAATTCACAACTTAGAACATGCTCAACATTATCAACCAACAAGAGTTAAACAATCCTGCTTTTTATTTCACAGCATCCAACTAAACAGGCTAAGTATCAAGCAAGTTAAAGAGCAAGCTAAAAAATTTTGTGTCCTCGAACAATGGGAGGATACGGGACACAAAACTTATGAATTCAGACTAAACCATATCCACCAAAGAAGTGCTTGGCAAACAGGCAACAGTGAACAAGAAATACTATTCCTCAAACAACAAAAGCACTTATTCAACAGAATTGAAAACTAGCAAATGATATTTGGATAACGAAAGGAAAGCATGTCATTAACTAATTATGCAACTATCAGACAATCAATCATAAAGGAATCCAAGCGCACAAAAGATCAACTAAGGTCTTTTAAGCTTGTAATGACCTTGGTTACAAAGAATAGGTTAGCCAAAATGGGCGATGGTCTATTTCTAGCTTGGTTGACTACCCGAGTGACCGCCGCCAACATATGAAATGAACCAAGTCAAGGCCAAACCGGCCAAACCAACTACTAACTAACAATGTGCAAAGCTATTCTACGAAATGAAAGTGCAACAAAATAAAAGGATAGAATAGTTGGCATGTCAACCAACCAAGACCCCGACCAAGTAAGGGGATTTTCTAGAGCCACCGACTCTACATCAGATCATCACCACATCATCCAATCATCAGGTCATCCCATCAATCAGCCAACTCCTCACTTTCGTACCCTGCAAAGTCATCACTCACTTCCCCCTCATCAACCGGCTCGGGGACATACTTCACCCCATGCTGCTGCTCCAGAATCGATGTCTGCCAGGCTATCTCTTTCCTTTGTGCTTCCTGCTCCCTCATGATCTTCCTCCTCTCGATCTTTTCCTTCCTTTGACTATTGATTATTGAAACCCCTTGATAGAACAACTTTTTGATCAAAGACCCATGTTTCTCTTTCCTTGATGGCATCGTAGTCAAATAATCCCCCCTTTTTGCCTGTTTACCCTTAGTAGTGTGAATCTGAGATGAGCTCTTCACATCAAATGTATCATCTATAGGCCCCGGGGAGAGTTCCTCCAATGTCTCATAAGCTGCCCTCTAACTCCTTTCTCCTTACACAAACTAGTAATCATACAAGGGAAGGGCATGTTGGCAGTAATCAGAGTATTGGCTCTAAAATCACGCAGCTGAGTAAAGATGAACATGGCCCAATCTACTATCAAATCATTAGCCGTGAATGCAACCAAAATTTCTCCACTTTTCCTTGTTGGCCTACTCTCTAAGCCTCGGAGATAAAGATTATAATGAATTACTTTGTTCAGGAATCTAAAACTTGCTTTAAAATTTCCGGGCACATGGGGTAATGAAGCCAAAGTGGGGTCACTATACAAAGTCTCATTCACAACCTGCAAATCAATCAATTCATCTTTCCTAGGGTAGTTCACAGACTCAGGAGGGGGCCTTTGAATTCTTAAATATGCAGCAATATCATTTGGAGTAATCACAATATCAATTCCCCCTACTCTCGAAACAATTCCAACAGCCGGATCACTCTCCCAATCACCCTCGGGAATTATCATAAACTTATAAAATTCAATAACAGCATTCTTATTATATCCAAATAACTACTCAGTCCAAAAATTTAAACCTTTCCGCATGATGTATCAAAGTCCCGTGTGATCTTCGGGCAATGCTTTAGCATCCACTTGCCGCTCATTTTTGAACTTTCTACCTGTAAAACTGTCCTCCCAAACCCTCCTCTTATTCGGTGCAATCTGACGCGGAGTCCGTCTCCTCCTCTTACTCCGAGACCCCGAAGCCTCCGCGGGCTGATTTTCCTCATCACTTTCGGCCATAAAATCATCCTCCTCCTCGATTTCTGATTGAGAAGGAAAAGCACGGTGCGCGGTTTGCTTGATTCTCGGCATTGGAGTAAAAAGGGATTTTCGGATTTTTGGCTAGGTTTTTTTTTGTAGGGTTTTTTTGATTTTTGATGGAAAAATGGAATGTAGGCTAGGATTTATGATGGGAGATTGGTATATGAGGGGAAAATAGGAAGAAAACAAGGATTTTTATGGAGAAAATGAGGAAAATTCGAATTTAAAGAGAGAAAAGTGGGTTTACCTCGTTTTTTTGGCTTAGTACTTGAAATTGATGGAGAAAACTTGAAGATTCTTGAAGAGGTTGAAAAGTTTTGGGAATTTGTGGGAGAATATGGAAGTTTTAGTGGGTGATTGAAGTGATTTGGTTAGGGTTTTGAGGTTTAATGGAGGTATGGAGAGAGGGGCTGTAGGGTTCAGAAGGTGGAATGAATTTGCTTTGGTTTCTGACGAGGCTAGAACTGTTCTGTTGCTGAAATCCCTTCGGCATCGATGTAAAGGATTTCATCCCATCGATGCCGATGCTGTTAATCGATAAGTGGGATAAGCTGCTCGACAGCGATGTAACTTTTACTCTCCCATCGAT
Organism: Rhododendron vialii; assembly: GCF_030253575.1. Taxonomy (NCBI): domain Eukaryota; kingdom Viridiplantae; phylum Streptophyta; class Magnoliopsida; order Ericales; family Ericaceae; genus Rhododendron; species Rhododendron vialii. The sequence goes on along the minus strand of NC_080569.1, from coordinate 23,722,152 downwards.
GCCGAGCCCAATAGTGACCCCCTGTGGAACCACCTTGGCATCGATGGATCTCCTTTCTTCCTATCGATGCCGAATCAAATAACCCAACAATTTTGCCCTTCCTTCAATTTGAAATCCAGAACTTCCAATATTTCAAATAACACCCTCAAAACACCTTTTCACAATGATTGCTCATCCCAATACCCCTCCGAACAACCGGTCGCCTAGGTTAAAGCAAAGAACGGGAAGAGGACAGGATGCAAAATAGGATTAGGTGACACATATGTGGTATGATCATGCAAAGAATGCCTTGTATCCTTTCCTAAGTGCGCGTTGGATTCTAAAATGATTGAAAATTGACATTTAAACACAATTAGACATGGACATGCGATTATTCACTTAACTACAAGCATGTTATTGGAAGGGTGGGGATATGGACAAAGCTTGCTCAAAACCTTAACTCAAAACTTAACCCATTCAATTTTCAACTAAGCATGCAAATTAAGAAGCACAAAATTTCTTAGGAGTGCTATGAACTCTTGCTAACTAACAACTATTGAGCATGTTCAAGTCATGAATAAAAACTAAAAATTATGACAAAAGGAAAGAATTGCAAATAAAAGTCTTTATTGCTTTTGAAAATTTTCGATTTTCTTATTTTTTTGGATTTTTAATTTCCAATTTCTATTGTTTTTTGGATTTTTCAAAAATTTCCAAAATGAAACACAAATAGCCAAAAATAAACAAATAGCACATAAGCTAACCCCTCCCCCCAACTTAAAGCGATGCTATGCCCTCATAGCATTAAGAACAAGATGAGGAGAGAAAAAGTGTGCGAATGTACCATCCAAGGGGAATGTCAACCCCTAAATACCTCGACCAAGTTGAAGGATTTCATGTCAATGCCTTGCTCCAGCCAGATTAGATGCTTCCAGGGTTTACTCCTTCGGTTCTAACAACTCGGAACCACAGCTAGTCACACTGGGCCATATCCAAAGCTTTATCGGACTAACAACCGCGGCGCTTAGCCGCACCCATGCTTAGGGCTCCTGAACGCCTCACTCACTCCGGCTTTAGACCCAAACTACCAAGGCTGGTGTGGTAGCAAATAAACCTTGCAGAAGACTTAAGAGGATGGCTTTCCACAAAACAAATGACATTAAAACCACCGGCCCGTGTTATCCGGTTTCCAAACAAAACAAAAAGTGAAAAGACGGAAGGTAAAGAAAACATGAAGAAAACACACAAAACAAATAGAAACATGCAAAACAGAATGAAATGCAATGCACCACCCGATCATTACGCGATCTCACGAGTCATACTTTTTTTCTCATCTCTTATCGTTGGGGTAAGAAATGGGTGGCTATACTAGACCGTCGAAAATTTGTTATGCTAGCGCCCGTAATAAAATCTATCGCTTGACCTCGCCAAACAACTAAGTTCAGCGTCCCCTAGGATCAAAACAAAGCAAGATTCAATACATCCTAGCGTGCACTCTAAGCAATATCAAACCTCACTCACAGACTTAAGTTGCCTCCGATTAGGGGCAATCGCAGAGAGCATGGATCATTAACGATAAACTATTACCAAGAAGAACTAATGAAAGCCCTTTTTACACTAACACATTGGTGATATCTTTTGCATGTGAGGTGTCTCCAAGATTTTATTTAAAACAAGAAAAACATAACATGACAAAACAAAACATACATACTAAACAAAATATGGCAAAACAAGAAGGAAAAACAAATATGTACAATATATACAATTTAATATCAGAACTCGAAGCGTCAAAGTCACAGCTAGACTCCGCTGAACAACTAAGTCCAGCGTCCCCTAAGATCGTAACCAGGCAAGCAACAAGATAGAGCCAAGTGCGTAAGCACGGGAATATCAAGGCCAAACCTAAGGATCTATACCGCCCCCGTTGGGGCTAATCTGGGAGACGTGAGTGGTTTACTGTGAATTACTCCTATCAGAAAAGCTAATTAAAGCCCTATGTCACTGATATCAAATGATTTGCCCTTCGAACCGGAGCTGGGCACACGATCCTTCTTTTAGTAGCTGCGTGCGAAGCTACATATACCCAAGTCAATGGAGGGTACCCCCTACCCGGGGGCCGGGTCCGACAAACAGTTAAGTTTAGCGGTTACGGTTTCGCTTCCCGTGCAATTTT